>NC_044244.1:9010494-10210494 GCF_003957555.1 Calypte anna | reverse complement strand
CTGTATTTTAAACACTTTAGTCTTGCTCCAGCTTATTTTTTTAACTCAAAGCTATCAATCATCTACCTACTTTTGTGTCATTTCCAACTACATCAAGTGATGTTAGGGATTAAAACACAAGTAGCACCCACATCTCTAACATAAGCATTGCATTCTTAGCCAAAAATTATTCAATAAGTAAAGATTAAACTGTTATGTGTAAACAAACCATGTATTACTGATACCTCTCAAAAAAATTCTTTTTTTTTTTTTTCAGGATTGAACTCTCAAAAGTAATCTTCTACTTCAGTGAGCCTGGAAAGCCTTAACTGCTCAAGACAAAGATTAATTTTAGAAATTACAGATCTATAGTTTAGTTCTACAATCTGTGGATTCAAATAGAATAGGAAATTTGAAAAATCATGATAGCTTTTGCATGTAAAATAAATTTCAGTAATTTCAACTGAATTTTAAAAACCAAACCCAGGGAAAAAAATAGTTGATCTGCACTAATCTGTGTTCCAGTATCAGCCTAGGAGTTACAGAGCAGGCAAAAAATGCAACATTTGAACAAATACAAAACATTTACTTTCCTCAATATAATTAGACTATACACATAATTCTGCAAACCTACAGTGGTATACCTGTGTATATACTTATGTATACATATAACATCTATACTTCAAAGCAGTGAGCAATCAGTTGAATCTATGGTTAAGACAAAAAAGTACAGTTCTCACAGTGGAGCAGGAAGAAGCTGAGATGAATAGTTAATTTTCCTTCAGGCTGAATACTACTCCAGTTCTGCCCTAGGCTTCCACTGACTATTCCAGCAATTTATATTTTGCTTATGATCTTACTTCATATGCCTAGAGCCAAAAGTGCCTGTAGCCAGCAAGATGCTGCTAGGTATAAAATAAAATACAACAAAAAATCAACAAGAAAATTTGTTTTCACCATGAAAATGTTAAAAAAAAAATAGTAGGCTTACTCTTAATTTTTCAGAATTTCTAGGGTCTGAGATCAGGATACAATTCACTATTTCATTCAATGACTACATTCACTGATTTAATTTAATATTGCAAATAAAGTACTCTTCAGTGCCATCTCCAAGTAAAAACTGAATAAGCAGAAGCATTAACAACATGAGCATACAAATTTACTGATGAGAGCAGTCTCTCTTATAATAATGTACATTTGTATGCTAGGAAGAGAGGTATTTTCCTTCCAGTGCAAGTAGCAAAACTGTATAACAATACTGTCAGTCATTCATATCAGCTTATGCTACACTGCCATAATGTTAATTATTATTTTTTAATTCTTTAGAGAATATCAGACAGAAAAGTAGAACATAGAAATACCTCAGGGACTCTTCTTTGCACTACTTTAGGCCACTACATAATGACAGTGGTCATCTGCCTCAAGCACTGAAATTAAGTACTTAAGAAATATTTCTGTCTTTGAGAAGTTTAAATGGCAGAATGGATGCTAATGGCTTATTCATGAAAGATCATAAATCAAACAACTTATTTGAGTAAGCAGCAAAGAATTTGCAAAGCTGCTACAATTCTAATCTTAAGAGATAAAGGATGAGTTTAGCTCAGTGACAACCAGCCCTTCATTTAAAACTCAACAGCATTTACTGGGCTCTTTGTTCCTTTCCCATATCTCTATCTGCACATATTGATGATATTTGAAGTATTTGTCAGCAGTCAATACTAGTGTTAAGAAGTAAATCAGCCCTCAGAGTAATGAGCTTGAAACATCAGTAGTAAATAAGTTACTTATCAGAGTCATAAAGCAAAACTGATACACATCCCCCCCTTTCAATAAAAAAAAAATTAAAAATCTGTGTTATTACAGCTGTTGCTCCAAAAACCCCAAACCCCTCTCTACACACAGAGTCATGCTGTATCTGTTAATAGGAAATTTCTAGAACAGTCTTTAAAAATGTCAGGGGGTAGGGAGGGAAAGCAAGGTACATTTTCCTTTTACTCACTAACATCTTGCAACCTTAATAACATGGACTATCTTCATTTTCTTCAACTCTACTGAAACACGAGACCTAGAAAGTTTTCTTGTGTATTTCTTACTCTCTATTCAGTGCTCACAGTCTATTCTTTCAAGACTGGAGTTCCAATTATTTATAAACAAAAGGACAGAAATAACTCTCCAGGGGAGATTTTAAACTGTAAAGCTGTGCTTCCATACTTGAAGATATGCAAAATCCATCTGGACATGGCCCTGAGCAACCTCCTCTAGTTGACTCTGCTTTGAGAAGGTTGGTGGTCTAGACAGTCTCCACAGGTCCCTTCCAATGTCATCCACACTGCCATCTGCAATGTCATCACTGCACCTATATATAGAAAACCTCATTACTGGGAAGGCTCTGCCAGAAGAGGTAAATTGGAACTGTGTACTAAACATTTAGGTAGAAACAAGGAGAGCAAGCATTGAACATAAACACATTTGATGGGAAGCTGTGTTGGTTTATTCCTGCCCATCAACTTGGAATTCAGCCTTAGAGGGAGGGAGACCAAAGACATTTATGCCCCTCTCTGACTCTGTAGGTCTGTCGTATCTGCCATTACTCAGGAGGAAAATAGGAAGAAAACAAGGTTAGACAGCTATGTATGTATCACTCCATGCATAAAAATGATAGAGGAGGAAATTATTGCAGAAAAAGTGCTGCAAATAGAAAATGGAATCTACCACTCAGACACAGAGAGCAGAACTTGAGCACAGTCCAGAACTTCTTGAACCTAGCAGCTGGGACTTCAGTAACCACACAAAGAAGGAGGTACAAGCCACAGAAAAGAGATGATGTAGGGGATATAAATTCGGATGTACCCCTTATGAAGATGCAGAAAATATTCTTTAAAAGCTTGTACCAAAACACATCCTTCACTTCCCTGGCACCTTCCTGTGGTTTCCAATAATTCACAAAAGCTATAAAAGAAAGGAAAAAGAAAAAAAACAAAAACAAAAAACCAACCTAAATAGTTTTACCATGTGGTGGCCAAATAACAGCATATCTAAATGAACAAATTAAAAAAAATTAAAAGTGTAAGAATAAAAGAAGCAAGTACCATGCAATAACATTATTCTTTTTATAAATTATCACATTCCCTGATCGTTCTGAAGAAATTATCTGTATTTTCCTATTGAATATATTCTCATATTAATCCTATTCTCACAAGAACCCTTATTTTTAGTCAGTTTGGGCTGCATTTGTTTTTTTATCAATTACATGCAAGCAGTGATCTTTCACTTACTTGCCAGATTCTATTCCTCATTATTTTATATTCATCTTATTCAAGTAAAGAGCTCTCACTTCTCTTGACAGCTTCTATTGAATTTTTGTATTGATCTTTTCAAAGTAACAGCTTTCCACTTCCTTATCATTTTCATATGTATCATGTTCGTTTTTGTATTGAAGTCATCTTTTTGACATTCCATTGCCTTTCCCCACATTACAGAATTTCTACCACTAAAAACATCTTAAAGACTTTATTTCAACATTAGGATTAATTGCTCATAAGGGCAATCCTAAAAGCTAATGATGACTTCAGTCAGTATCTTTTACAGGTCTAAATTCACAGCATTCTTAGATCATAACCTTCTATCCTTACACAAAACATTGTCCACTCTTCAAATAATCCCAGTGACTTTGACAAGACCAAAAATAATCTAAAATCTTAGAGATGTTCAACCTTGTCATACAAACACTACGCTGCACACCTGTCTTATGGTCCAGGTAGACCAACTGATTTTTTAAATTTATTTTATAACTCGTGTGTTTTCTTTAAGAAAGAAAAACCTTCCACCATGGTTAGGAATTTTTTCTCCAAAAATAGCATAAGTACTGATGCTTCTTGCCCCTGATGTCATCTCCACAGAGCTTCACTTCCATTGAGCTCAGTGAAACACCTTCCTCTTGTGGCCTGAAAATGCTAATTATTAATAGCTCACAGAACTGACCCTTAAAACTGTCCATTTACCCACACACATCATTTAAACCCCAGGAAAAACAGACAAAAATGTGTCATTAGTAGAACATCAGAGAGCTTAAAACTTAATCTGTAAGCAACACAGAGGCTCTAAGAAAGATGGGGCTCATGCCAACCTCTTCAGACTATGACTACTATGGAAAAAAAATAATTTTCAAGAAAAGAACACATTTCGGAGACCGTCCTGCAGGGCAACCATTTCTTTCTGATGGTCAAAAATGGTTTTCTTTAACCAGAAGTTTTTTATACAAAAATATTTTTTTATACAAAAATATTATTCCAGCATGAAATCTTAGCAATTATTATAATCAATATTTCCCTTAATTAATGTATTAAAACCAATAGAAAATTATTGCTCACAATGAAACAATTGCAATAATGGCTTACTGGGCTATATTAGAAACAGATTTACCAGAGAAAATGGCACAGAAACAGCCTTAGAGTGACAAAAAAAATTTTTTTTTCATGTTAAAGCTACACCAACTGTATGTCCAAATTTTAAAAAGTTTTTAATCAATCTAGTCATCATAGCTGGTTGCATATTTATAGACGTTTTTCAAATATTTTATTCCATACTTCATTGCTATGAAATGACATCCTGAAGTAAATGTCCTTCATTTTACAGCAAAGTTAATATTGCTGTCAATATTTTGAAAGAAATTATCCTAGTCCTCCAAAGCACCCCCCTCTTTGTAGCTCTCATGCTATACATGGCACCCCAAATTGACATTATACACTAGTATAATTGTTAGGTGCAGGTATGTAGGTTTTAAATCCTGTACCTGCACAGAAATAACAGAAGAAATTTTCCAAGGGAATAAAAGATTCCACTTCAATCACCACTCCTTCATAATAAAATCAGACATATATCAAAATTAGAAAAAAGTAATAAGAAAAAAAAAAGGAACTGACAATAACATTTTCAAATGATGAAGGCTTGGCCTAATGGGATCTAAAGAAGATTATTTTTTGTTTGTTTTAAAGGTGATAAATAGACTGCTGTAAGAATATTCAGTTGTTTTTATACTAAATGAAGCACTGTTACCTTGTCTGAAGGTGCATTAAGGGTTGGACTCGATGGTCTCTGAGGTCCCTTCCAACCCAGCCAATTCTATGATTTCACTGATTTGTTGTATTAGTAAGCACTCCATATGGTTCAACTGATCCATCTCTAACAGAACCCTAAAACATTAATTTTCATTCTGAAGCCAGCACCAGAAGGCTATTTGGTCCCATTTTCCACTTACTCGCAGTGAACAAAGTATTGATTATAATGTATCTGTCATTACTGTTACATATGCTTTAAAGGAGAAAAGGTAATTTCTGTTCTTTGATAAAGTTAAATTGCTCTTGCTTCTAAGTCATTGAATTTCCAGTTACCATAAGTGGAATCTTCTTTCTTCATGAACAATCTGAGTACATCACAGTAGAGAAATAAAACCAGGCATCACCTCTTGAAACAGCGGCGTAAATTCACAGCGGGCAGCAGAACGAAAATTATATTTCAACCACTGAACATTCGAAACCAAACATTTTTCTGCTGAACTCTGATTTTGATAGAAGTTATATATATGTAACTATATGTGCAGAAGATAATGCTCCTGGCTGAGATAACCTGAAGGCTGGATATCGGTGAGAACAGGAATTAATACCAGGTAGGAATCAGGGGAGGGGAAGAGGTGGGGAAGATACTGGAAGGAAGAACAAGACTGGACACAGAACTGCAGGAATGGATGACACTTTAATTCCTCAGAGACTGCCCAAGACAGCATTTCAATATTTGAGAGAGCCATATAAAAATGCTATATATATTTCATTGAAAGAATGTGAAGCAGAAGACCAGAAAATCACACTAGCACCACTAAAAGTCTTTAGCAAAGACTATTAGGGAAAGTAGGCTTAATGTAAGAAAACATGTTCCAGAAATCAGACAGGTATTCTGCCTCCTAGGAACTAAAATATAAAAAATCAGAGAACATCCTGATGACAGTGAGACAGAAGTTACTGATTGTTTTTCAAGATGGAAATAAAAAAAAAAAATTATCTCAAACCTTCTTCCTTCAGATGCAACCACATCAGGTGAGTAAAGATATTCAAAGAAGTGAAGGCTCAAGTGATCCTCAGAAAGAAATCTTTTTCACAGAGAAAAAGCAATGGCTCAGAAACCAACATCATCACAGTGTGTCTGACCACAACGTCTGGGTGAATAAAGGTCTCCAAAGGTTTCCAAAGAACTAGTGAGGAAAGTAGGGTCAAAGTTAGCATAATTTTTCAAATACAAAGGAACAGATGTGCGTTACTTGTATGATCTTCACACTTCACACAAAAACACTGAGAAGGAAATGAGATAAATGCAGTAATGTTAAAAAGAAACACCTCAGAGTACCCAGCAGAACAGTGTAGTCAACACATCAGTTGTGCCATATCCACAGAAATTTTGCTTTAGCACTTGTAAGGAAAGAAAATATTAAAGTGCATGTTGTAATTACAGTATTTTGGAAAAATCCTGGAATAAGTAGAGATCTCAGAGAGGACATAGAATTCAGGAGGGGATCAAACATAATTAAAATTATGCAGGGAACAGAATAATGTAAACCTATAATATAGCAGCATTATAACTTTGGTGAAAAAAAAAATTAAAATTTTTATTTTTATCATATGATCTTTAATTTTTGCAATATGCTGGGCAAAAATATTATCAAATGATATAAAAGATGCCTCAAAAGGAGCAACTACTGTCTGTTGCAGGCACTTAATCTCACATTTTTACATGAAAAGTGAAAAAAGAAAAAGGAAAAAGTGTAAATCTTACTATATAGACCATATGTCTATGGTAGACATAGATATTTAAATAGCTTCACATGAGGGTCTTCTGTGATGTAGTTAGTGTTTTATGAACCATCTCAGAAACAATTATTTTAAGTTGACAGTGAATTATGTCACCTTCAGAAAGTATCAAGAAGTTCTCTCATGTTTAAATTGAAGAAAAATGCATCTCATCCAAGTGGAATATACAAAATATTAAATACTTTATTGCTAAATAACTTTTCTTTTTATTTATACTCTTTAATACAGCATGGCATTTGGTACAGTGATATTGCACCTGAGAAAAATTATATCCCAGAACAAGTACTCGATGTCTTTACAGTGGTTGCAGATATACTCATCCAACTCATGTAAGACAACTCCTCTGTTTACTGAGCTAGAGGAATGTATTCTCTCTGAAGAGAACCAAAGTTCTCTGTTAATGGTTATCAGTCTTTTGATTAATATAATCAAGAAAGGCTCAGAATGATGCATTGTGAAGCTTACTATCAAACATGCCCTCTGTCAGAGCCATTTGAAACAGGTGGCTTTCTAGTTGGTTTGGTTTGGGTTGGATTTTTTTTTTTGTTGTTGTTGTTATTTTGGTTGTGCTTTTTTGTTGTTGTTTTGGGTTTTTTCGTTTTTGTTGGTTTTTTAATTGAAAAAAATAAATCAAAGGAAGGGATTTAAATAAATAAATAAATATACTTCCTAAAGTATAGAAAGCCAAAAGAACAAAGCCATTGATAGGCTAAGTAACCATATAGTTTTAGAGGATAACACTGCTTGAGAAAAGTGCAATGATAAATTGCCTCTCTGTGGATAAATGCATGTTTTAAGACAGTGCCTAGTTAGCACATTGCCAACAAGTTATCAGAAAGTAAGTTGCAATATAAACCTAACTAAACATTATATAAAATTTTTTTGCCCTATGGTCAAAGCAATAGTGCTTAGTGCTGTCTGCCAAAGATAAATCACCCTATTTTTATATTTGAGACCATGCATTCAGACTTGTATGAAACAGATACATTTAATATTCTGAACATTGCTTGCCTTCTTTCTAATGTTTTCATGTTGTTACTCCAACTTTTCAAGTAGAGATGCAGCCCTCTCAAAGGGGAGAACAAAAGATGCAGTTGCCTGGTACAGGAAAGACAAGATTTGGGTATGACCTTTGTGTCAAAGGCTATTAAGTCAAAGTAAAAATAAAGGCTGGCAAATGCACTCAAGCTGAAATTTTCCTTCCTCCTACTTACCCTATTTCCAAAAGCAACTACTTTTAAATTTTTTTTCAGAAGCTAACAGAGTATAAATAAAAACTTCCTGTATACAAAACAAGGCAATGAGTAATCACTATCACTAAGGTTTGTGAATTTTCAGGGAGGATTTATAAAAATGGTACCATAATACTACATGAATAGAGACTTACATTTAAGAAGAAACAGGAAGACAAACTGATCTAAGTAATCAAAAGACATGTACTGTATTCTTTTAGAATGAATAGTGGAAGAGGAAAAACATTAAGATAAAAGGAAAATAAGTCAAAAGTATGATTACCAGAGTAAGGTATAAGCTCTTAATATTTATATCTTTGATCTAAGGATGTGGAGGAGGAATGAAGTTCACATAATCTGTTCAGATTTCAGAAAAAAAATAAAGTTGTGTATGTAGATCAACCCTTAAAGGGACAGGTGTGAAGATGGACGCAATAAATGTAGACTGTATAATGATTCCTTAAGAACTACTAAGGTAAACAAGGAATAAAGAAGACATTACTATTGAAGCTTGTAAAAGCCAAGTTTTAAGCACCATTTCAGTATTTTTACCAGTTTATACCAATGACACAAAATCAAAAAGCCCTATCAGTAAAGAGCGTAGACTGAAAAGTGGAAAGAAACAGATAACATTAAGGACATAGGTGATGAAAACTGGATTTTATATGACTGAAAACTGTCTTAGAAGATGCACCTTCCCTCAGTTAGAAAAATTCAAAAGCATAAAGGTCCAGATGCCTTTCAATATTAGTGCAATTGCACATGAGATGTCATCAGTGTCACTGATGTTCAAAGGTGATGCTTGGATCAGAAGCAGAGCTGGTGAGTATACCTACAGGGAATATACAGAAACATTCAAAGAGAGTGAGTTTAAAGCAATTTCACTTTTTCAATCTAGCAGGGTGCTTAAGAAGAAGGGTTGTAAGGGGTTACATATATACTGCGGTAAACAAAGTTGCTAATTACACAGCACCAGCCTATATCCTGGACTTTTTTCCCATTGAAATATTTGTAGTCTAAGTTAAATGTACTTCACTTAGCTCTATATGTTAATTATAGTTTAACTAGACTATTTATTAAAGCTCTTCTGCAACAGATGCTGTCACATTGTGCAGTTTACCAGCTGTGTTGACACTACAGTTTCGACAGTCCAATATGCAAATCATTCCTACTTCCCTTCAAAGCCAGTGGCAGAGAGTATTTTTCAACACAAAACCCAATAAATCCTCTGGTGTTAGAAAACAAGCATAATATAAAATTCTAAAATGACTATTTTACAGTGATGACACAGTCTAGGTATGACCCAAAGTAACTGTTTACATGTAAGATAACTTTCTATTCATGACAAAAATGTTATGAATACCTGCAGCTGTAACAGTTGACACATACACTTTATTTGCAAGACAAATTAATTATGTTTTAAACTCCAACATGAAAGAAGGAGCTCAGTATACATAACAGCAGCAGTAGGCATTCATGAAGTCAAAAATGCAAAGGGTGTAGGAAACAGGTGGAACCTGACCTCATTAGCTGAGATCAGGCATGAGACTACTGCAAGTAGCTGGATCTCATCCTGTCCAGGATCATTTCAGGAATCCAGCCTGATAAATGGGAAACTGAGGAACCAAACAGTTCAACCTGAACAAAGCAGCTGCAGTGAAAAAGTAGGTAACCAACCCAAACACCTTGAAACTCATTCTGGGACCCTAAAGTTATGAAGATGTAAAAATAAAGTTATTAGTACTGAGCTCAGCCAAATTAAGGGGTTTGAGGTTAAAGAAGTGGACCTGCCTGTTTTTCTGGGATTAATAAAACCTCAAGCTGTCTTTTGTATCTTTATTTTCAATATTTTCTATTTTTAATTTGATTTTTGAAATAGGTGTAACAGTATGTAATACTTTACACTTCACATTTGTTTTAGGCCTCTTCTGGATTGCGGCACAACCTTCTCCTAAGAGAAATTGTATCCTCAACAGCTTTTAGGTTTTATTTCCTGTTGCTGACCTTTTGGCTAACCACTCGAGGCATCATCTCCAGAGACCTGAAAATCAGGTCATTGAGACCACTTATCCTCTCAGGGACATTTATACTCTCATTTAATATCTAGCAATGGAACTATCATGCACATGATCAAAATGAAACCTTTTTCAGCCTGATGAAATAACATTGAAAACAATCTCTTCCTTCCTTTTGAGAAATGAAACATCCCTATTCCTAAGGAGCACTTCATGTAAACTGGCTATTTCAAAAACATGACACTAATAACCAATAACTGATAATAGACTAAAAATGAATTAACGTGCACCCTGTTATCACCAGACAGGAAGCACTTTGTCTCTGGTGCTAGAAAACTGAATTTTCTCAACTACATAAAGACAGAAATTTTAAAATGTGTTTTTTTCCACCCAAAATTTTATAACTATTAATTTGGGGGATTTTTAGAAAGAAATATCAGCATAAACTTGAATCTTCTCTTCACATTGAACAGTAATGCTTACTTGATATGCAAGACTATGGGTAAGGATTATCCTACTAGGGTAATATACAAAATGATAGTTTTCTTAAACTGTTGCTGCATGGTGTCAGATTTAAAGCTGCCCAGGATCAGGGTGTAACTTTGTTAAGAATATGAGTACTGCTGGAGGGATCTTCTAACTCTGTGCTGCCTTAGAACAATTTCTCAAGTTTTGTTTCAATATTTAATGAGTTCTCTAATATTTCAAAAGAACTACTAGAAAAAGACCATTATAGAAGTACTCTTTTCTTTTGTGGATGACATGAAAGGGCTATGGATAGTCAAATTAACAGTTAATCAGGGCTTCTGAGAGAATTTGACTAATGCATTTATCATTAATTTTAACAAACATCTTCTGGCACATCAAGGAGGTTTTTTTGTTTTTCTCTTTTAAAATAGGATTTTTGTTCTTTTTTTTCATTCATCAAAGCAAAAGGTTGTCAAGAACCCTTATACTGTGAAAACAGAAGCTAGTACTTGGTTCTTTTTTTATTGTGAGAAAACTTTGTATTGATTTAATTGGCCCATTGATTTAATGTAGTTTGAATAATATTAAAAAACCCAATAATATTAAAAAAAACCCAAACAACACAAAACAAAGAACAAAACCAAAAATACATCTTTCTAGATAAAATTGGTGATTGCATTTAGAGGGACTCAGAAGTGACAGCACAGATGTAGTGAATGAAGAAATAAAAATCAAGTTCTCTCCATCTTATCTCTCTTAATGTGTTTTATGAATTAGCTAAAACCAGATTTCAGCAACCTCAGGTAGCTATCTACAAGCAAAAAAGTTTTTGGCAGGACACTTCTCAAAAAACAAAAAAACAAACAAACAAAAAAAACAACACTAGGAGAGAAATATTTTAGATTCTGCCACATGATGAACACAAACAGATTCTGGTAGTTCAAATCTCATTACTAATTTACAAAGTGAAGACAAATCCATACTCTGAAGTGCATTTGAACAATGCTTCTGGATGCTTTGCTAAGTGACTGGGAGAATGATTGTGAACTCTTTATTTCAAAGGATATAATTGCCCCACATATTTTTGTGGGTGCACAAAATTTCTGCTTGCATTAGCCATTAACTCAGCTTTAAAAAGAGAAAAGGCATTCTTTGTTTTAAAATAAAAAACTGAGCCAGATATTAGAAGGGTCTTATATTCGGCATTCAAATGCTACACAAAAATATAACATAATTAACATGTAAAAATGTATACAACTGTATTTTCTAATAACATGAATTAATTTATGTAAATCAATTCTTCTAAAGAAGTACCAAAAAGTCTGACTTGTGCACTGTATAGAATTTAAATTCCATGATTATCATTAATTTATGTATTTCCACTAAAGCTCATATTTTGTCTCAGCAAAATGCATTACGAAAATGTATTCAATAAATGGCATCAGAGAATTATTACAATAAAATATTCTAAAAGTCAAATGTTTCTAAGCTGTGTAGACATGAAATAAAATTCCAAAATCCTGCATGAAAACTAAATGCCCCAGAGGTTTTGCTTCGAAAAAATTATCTCCATAGAAGGCATATTGATATATGTATTAGAAAAAAAAAATTCTTTTAAAATATTTTGCAACACAGAAAGTATCTCTGCCATTTTTACAAAAAGTGAACCTTTACACTTTCAGAGCTCTGTGTTGTTAGGCTAAAGGGATCTACATGTAATTCAAGTAGGTAAAAAAGGGTGTTGCCATTTTTCCTAGATTAGATAAATTAAGAAGTTAATGGAATCTTGTTATATTCCACCTCAAGAAGCTTCACTGTTTCAAGAATTTTAAAAAATATAATTTTCTTAATTTTCTAACTTTGATCTGAGCCTGCTAATAACTGATAACTATCACACAGAGGTTAAGGTTTATATGATGGACAGAATGCCTTTATTGTCTCTGGTTTACTTTCTTTCTGCTTCTGCATAATCACAATTCCATTAACACATCTTTTGGCCTCTTGTTTGCCTCTTGGTGATGTAAAGTTCCAGCATTTTATGCTGAACACAATGTGCAAGGACTCTCTAAGATCTCAGAAGAAAACCATACATGAATGGAAGAATTTATTTACTGGATTACAAGCAAGCAATCCATATTATATAATTATATTATGTGCAAAGACTATATATTATATTATTTTTGTTATATTCCTAAGATTTTCAGGTCATTTGCTATATATTTCTTTATATTTATATACTGTATATTTTCCTACACTTCAATATAATTGTTTCAAACAATCCAAGATGCTACTGTCTCTGTGGAACAGTTCTACAAGCTTAATAGTGCTCTGCCCCTTTCTCAGTTTACAGAGAAAAGGGTCATTCATAGGGAAAGAGCAGTGGGAAATACCTTAAAAAAGAATTTTAAAAATAAAGAAAAGTAACTTCTCCATATCTGAAATGTAACTACAGAGTTTTGCCTTAATTACAACAAAACTCATAGTAAAGCAAGCATAATAATAGTAGATGGGACGAGGTGTACTGGAAATCGTAAGGAAACAGATCTGGCTTTTTTACATTTCCAGAATGTAGACATTGTCTACATTTCACAGAAAGGCAGAAAAATAAAAGGGGAAAAAAACCAAACCCAAAAAGCCCCACAAAAAAACCCAAAAAAACAAAAAAAGCCCCCACAAAAGCCAAACCAAACCAAACCAAAAAACTAAAAAAAAAAAAAAAAAAAAAAGAAACAAGCAAACAAAGGAAATGAGCATGAAATAATGATTTTATATTTCCTCTTGAGTGTGCTTTGGATAACAAGCTTGTTGTTGGAGTTCAAAAGCTTTCTGGTCTGTGAATCTGCAGCAGCATGTAGCTTGTTCTGAATGCACCAGGATGCTTCAAAGAGGGGGAAGTGCTCACTTATATATAGGTAATTTGTAGTCACAGAAAGCTGTTAGTAAATCAATGTCTCATCTATAAAATGCTGCAAAAAATAAATGTTTCCATTTCACCTGGCACTTAAGCTATTTTGTATTAGATCATCATGGTCTCAGACAGGCATCTACAGCAAACATTGTCTAAAAGATTTAACACTGTTTTCTAGGCTAAACCTTAAAAACCAAACCAAACGAAACAAAACCCAAACCAAAGCAAAGCAAAAACAAAACAACAAAGAACAAACAAAAAGAATCAACAAAACAGTGCAAACAGATGTTTTTGCAGGTGATGAAGACTTTTACCTCAGTCAGCCTTGTAATCTATGGAAAACTGCATATTTGTTTGAGATTATCTGGAAACCTGAAACTCTTAACCAGGTGCTTCATTCCTGTATTACGAATATGTAATATAAAAAGCAGATGCTACCTAATTGTCAGGTAATGTTTTGATTTCATGGTAGACTTTCACAAGGTGAAACAACACAACAACCATTATTATTTTCAAGGTAACAAGAGATGGGCAGTAACTCCTACATCATGCAGCTCATTGCAGGCAGATGTAACCAAGATCCACATTTCTCAAGGACTATTAGGGAGGGTTATGTTCAATATAACCTTTCAGACATCACTCCAATAAACTATGAAAAACTTGTCCACTTCTAAGCACAACCATTATTTTCTTCTATTTTTTCCCTTTTCAAAATCAGAACACAGAGAATAAGTGAAAGCAAATACATACAGGAGAACAGAACTGGAGTCAGTCTTTTAATTGTTGTAAAATACAGTTATTCTGTACTAGATAAATAATTAGTTAGACAGAAAATACTGCTCTTTTTTCCAACTGAGTTATAATTCCAGAATAATTTAATTAATAATTTTCAATGGACCCATTGCTGAGATAATGAGTCCCAAGACTCCTGGAAAGGCAGGCTTCAGGCTTCCATAACGGATCTATAAGGTAGGAAGACTCATATGATTCAACTCCAGGCTTCACAGTAAAGCAATTTTGAAGATTCCAAGTTAGAAGTAAGCTGTCACAAGTTTCTGAACTCCCTGACTTTAAGTTCATGTCAAATACCATCATGGAACTCCTTTTATAATCAAGTACTACTAATACAAAATTGGTTCAATGAAGATTGTAAAAAACCAAAAATGGACTCACAGAATAAATAGTCACTCGTGACAAGCATCTCTAAGAAACACTTTACCTAGACATTAACAGTACTTACATGCAAACTTTCATACCTTCTACAGTAGAGGAATTTCAGTAAACAGAATTTATTGAGAGCACATTTTGTGTACTGTTTTTTTCTATATAGCAAGGTTCACTTTCTTATAACTTATAACTTTCTTATATCCAGGCTGAACTATCCCATATCTCTGTCTCTCCCTGTCTGAAATACACTCAAGAACCTTTAATAATCCTCATGGCCCTGCTCTAGACTCACTCCAGTAAGTCTGTAACTTTCTTGTCCTAGGGAGCTAAGAACTGGACACAGTAGTCAAGGTTTGGCTTCACCAATGGTGAGGACACTCAGGTCATTCTAAACTGCTTACTAGCCAGCTGCCCTCCAGCACAAAGGGTTATTTCTCCCTTTTTTAACTTCATGAGATTCCTGTCAGGCCATTTCTCCAGCCTGCTGAGGTCCCTTTTAATGGTGGCACGACTCTGGTACATCAGCTTCTCCTCTCAGTAAACTCATGACTGTGGGCAAAAGCAATCCATTCACAATGTCATTAATTCAGTTGAGTCCTTTTCAGTAAAGTAACTGCCAACTCCCACTTGGTATTTTTTGATATTTTTTCCTGGGCCACCCTTCCCTGAGTATCCAGGGAAGTCCAGTACATTGTGACATTTGGACGCAGGAGAATATTCCTTCTGATCTGCATGGACCTCATACACTGTTGTAATATTCTTCACACAAAGGCTTTTTTTAATACTTTGAAGAGATAAAGAAGATGTGGGGGAAAAAGGAAAATCAAATTCTGAGACCCACACAGTCACTTGCAGCATTTGCCTTTTCTTATTCTTATTCTTATTCTTAGTCTTCTTATACAACTCACAGCTACAGCTTTTGCAGAAAAATATGTCTGAAGTGAAACTTATCCCACTTCTGACAAAATGTTCCATATTAATTTCAAATAACTATTGTACATAGAATCAAAACTCGTTTTGTCAAAGTATGGGCTACAAACTGCAGTCTTCCTACCAGACAAAAAGAGCCTGGACAGTATCCAAAATCCTATTATTCTCAGAGCACAGAAAAACAATACACAGACTTGTTTCTACTTATATCCTACATGTGCATTAATTATTGCATAACATAATTTAAGATCCTAAATATAGTTACTTTTTAAATAGATTTTTCCCTTTTTTACTCTTTCGTGAAATAGCACCCACAAGATGATTGAGTGCTGCAGTCTGACTTGGCAGATTCTTCACACTTGGCAATCAGCACCAGTAGTGAGACACAGATGGAGAGTGGGTATGAGGAAAAATTCCATTATGATTGATGAAATAATAAATTACCACAAATAGGCATTTTTATGCACAGCTTTATCAAATACCACATCTTTAGCTTCGTAAGAACAAGAATTTGTTGGAATATAATATCTTAAGAAAAAAAATCAGAAGAGATTCTGGCAAAAGCAAGAGCTCCAAGTCATCAAATTTGACAACATTATATATAAAAAAGTTATGTTTACCATATCTTTATCCACTGGTAAACAAACTTGCTCAAGTACGTGGGTCAAAGCTATTTCATAATCAAACATTATACCATTTCTTCTGTGTGTGAAAAAATATATTTATTATTTTGGAAAAAAAATAGGATTATATTCAGGTCAACATTTATCAACATTTGTTGACCGAACAATAACCACTGTATCTATCAATCCTGTATGACAAAGCATGGTTTTCACATTGCACTAGGACTTTCAAAGTGGAAATATTTTCCTGACTAGGTAATGTAAATTTCTCATGCTGGTGTGAGCTATAGGAAATGAAATTTAAAGTTAATAAAGAAATAATTTAACAGTGACACTATCTCTCAGCTGATCCCTTCTAAATATGGAGCAGGCATCCTTCAATGAAATCTCATTTATTCTCTATCAATGCTATTACATTCAAGCTGGAACTAATGGAATTTTCAGGACACAATTCCTTCCCATTTTTAAGTTGTTAACAGGAAAGCATTTGTTTTCCCTATTATTTTACTATCACAAAGCGTTCAACAATTTACAGCAATATTTTAAACACTATTTTATGCTCCTTCATTTTTTTCTGCTATATTTTAAATGGCAAGTGTGACTAAAGTTCTCAGATATAAAATATTAATTGAAAAAGTAGATAATATGTTAATATGCAAATATTACAATTTTTCTATTATGTAGATGTTTCATGTGAAATCCTAGAGCAAATAAATCAGTACACTGACTTCAAAAATATAAAGGGAGTTTGAGCTATTTCATACTCTCACTGTATCTGCATCTTTAGATTTCCTTGCAAAATCAGATTTAATTTTATCTCAAAGTTGAGACCATGTTAAGATAAACTACCCTCTTGACTTGCAGTTACTGATGAGCAAAACACTGCCAAAACTCAAATTTAGATCAAGCCACAAATACTGCATAAGAAGGTAAAAAAGCACTTTCTATCAGCAAAGATACACTAATCCTATTGCAAGTTATGCAAAAATCTGGTAGATGTAGTGTGATATAGTGACAACATAAGATTTGCAGGTGAGAACATTGCAGGAATACAGCTGCTTCTTTCTACTTTCTTTGTGCCTGTGAATGTAATATTCTAAAATGTATAGGTGATACATACATTTTAATTGTCTTATTTAAATACTGAAGTAAATTCCAATTAGATAATTAGAAAATAATCAAATTTTGTATAGAAATCTAGTGGTAACTTTATAACTACCAGTGACAGATAACATGGTCTTCTAACTTTTTGAAACTGTTATTTCACAACTCAGTCATCACACAGTGATGTGAGAGTGTCACAGGCAGTACCACAGACAGTATTTCTCTGCACAACTATGAGATGTGAAAAAAACCTAACTGCAAAGAAATTCTGTCAAGCATCATTAGTATCAAGACTATCGATGCAAAAGTATTATACTGTTTACTTCTGGACTAGTGACTGGCTCTTTTTCTGAGGAAAAAAAACAAATGAAACAAAACAATCCTCTTAGAGACTGCATTTCAGTTTTACTATATGGGAAATATCAGTCACAGGGACCACTGCATTTCATCTCTTGGGTCTGATTCATCATGAAGTCATTTTACATTACACGTGACTCAGACATGGTGTTTTGAATCACCTTCATTTAATGAAGCAGAAGGTAAAAGCCTAGACCCTGCAAATAACAGAAAGTAAAACTCAGGCACAAATGTAGGCATGTTCTTATTAGAAGCCTTGGCAAACCAGCAAAAAAACCCTGTTTATTCCTGAGATCTGTATCTCAGAGCGAAATAATAGCCCAAACAACCAAATACCATTTCATCACTAGAAAAAAACTGACTAGGAAATGTTAAATCAGCACCATCCAACACCCTTCCCCTCTCTCATCAGCTCAACAGTCCTTATGCTACTTTCTTCTTCACTTTTTTCCTACTGTTCCAAGAAAAGATTTGAAATGTGAGCATGGTTCCTATAATCCTATTTGGTCATTTCTAACAAGGAATATGTTCTTCCATAAGGAACCACAGGCACACATATAATTTGTAAACATTTGTTACTAGCATAGTGTTGCTACAAAAATCTGCTTCCATTCAGTTGGGAATGTGCAAATCAGAAGATACCAAGTGACACTCCAGTCTCATTGGACCTTCATGTAGTGCAAATTCAGACACCTCTGGAAACAAATTCACCTGGTGAAGTATCAGCATGTGAATTGCAAGGCTCTAAAGATAAACTGTTCTTTTGGCATTTCCAGTCTTTATTTCTTCTTCTTTTTTGCCAAGTCTTATGTGATTTTTTTTTTCTATTTTTTAATTATTATTGTATTGAACTCTTTTGTCAGCCTGTTTTGGAAGAATTTCTAATTTAATGTTTCATTATCTTCTTTAATTCAGCTCTGAGTGGTCTGTTACTTGCTATACCCATCATGCTGAGAAACCCAAGTGTGCTCTTGATTTTCAGCAACCAACTGAGAAGGCCAAGGTCTAGATTTCTTTTTCCCCCCCTTTTCCCCTCTTATTCTGTGGTCAGCAAATATTAATTCTATTTCCACATCATAAAGTAAGGTGCTGACCTGAATATGCCTGAGAGCTTTCAAATGCTATTGGAAATAAATGGATATCAAGGACACACAGCATTTCATGAGAACAGGACAAAAAGACTAAAAAAAATCTAAATAACTTACCAAGAAACACTCCTACAGAATGAACAGGTAGACAGATAACTGTTCTAAAGACTGGTGTTTCTAACTGTATAAACCAAAATCATATCAATAAACAATTTGTAAGCTGAAAGTTTACTTGCAATGAAATCCGTGACTTTGTTTATTAGAGGTAACTGGCATTATCATGTTGATTAAGAGAAAAGTCCTGGTCTCATTTTAAAACAGATGCTTAGGTTAACTGATTTTGTATGGGTTGAAAATCTTTGCATTTACTTGAAGGAAATGTGCTAAGTAAGGGCTGTCTCCAAAAAAAAGGTCAGGTAAAGGTCTCACAGAAATGCCCTGTCTGAGCTTAGAAGTCCAGCTAGGAAACCATTACCTCAAACACAAGTACACTTTAACACATACATAACTTAATCAGTTTCATTCAGCTAGCACAGAATTGAGAATAAATCCATGGAAACTATGATTCTGTGAAATATAGTGGAAAGTTGTCAGTTTGTTGTTTTTTTTTCCAGTACACATTTTCTTTGAAAATTATCTTAAGAGACAAAACGAATGAATATTTGTGTATAAATGGAAAGAAAGGAATATTGGTTTTAAATTATAGACATTTATTTTCAAAGGATGTAAAATTAGCAATTATTAAAGAAATCCAAAAGAGAACCCAAGAAGGGGGAGGACACTCAGGGGCAAAGGACACACTGAAGATGACAGGATGTCAAGGCTACAAGATGTCCATTACATTAAGAAGTATGAGGAAAGCTACTCTTTATGAAATATTACCCTATGGGAATGTGAAAAATTACTAGAGATGGACTTACAGAATATAGTGAAATCCTAAAGGCAATAAAGCAAGACAGAGAACAGACAACTGAAGATACGTAAATGTTTGTGAGAAGTGAGATGTCTAAAAATGGGGTGAAAAAGAAGAGGGGCATATTGACTCCTGAAGGAGAGAGAGAGCTCAGGAATCTAGAAACCTCACTATGGAATGAGAAAATTATTCCTAAACTACATGTAGGAGGAAAAGAATGGAGGAAATGCAGACACAAGATGAAAGAAGCAAAAGGCAGCAAATAGACCAGAACTCATGAAAAAATTAGAAAAAGCATGGAAAAGATGGAAACAGGTGAAGAAAGGACAAAATAATCTTCAGACGAAATAGAAACACAGGAACAACTTCAGAATATAATATTATATTAGAGTATTATAACACTTTTTTTGTGCACCCTTATCAGACAGATTGCTTTAAATCTATACTGATAGTTCCTTACTACAACTACTACATTCAAAATAGCATCTACCTAACAAATTTAGTCATTCAAGGAAGAATAAATTAACACTGGTTATCAGGAGTTTATCATAACCTAACATCTTAAATTTTGATAATTTAAGACATAAGTCGGGGAAATATGATGTCAGGAAAATATGCTAGACCATCCATCCATTAAAAGTAATATAATCCCAGTACCAAAATACAAGTACCTCCTTATGATGGAGAGTACTGTTTATGTTGCTTGTCCTTCTGCATTCTGACAGAAACAAGCTTTATCATCAATAGCTATTCCTTTTTGCTTTCATTCAGAGAGCTTTAGTAAGTTACTTGGGCAGGGGAAAAAAAAAAAAAAAAAGGAAATAATAATTGTCAGAACAAAAAAAGCAATACTGACTCTAAAGTTCTTTGCTTAAGCTTCTGCATTGGTATTTTCCTTTCAGGTTTAATATTGAACCAACCAGGCAGTACTTAGGAACTTAGCTGCAACTAACATTTGCTTTATACTTACCTCAAGCCATAGCATTTGGTATTTAAAACACTCATGCTGAAAAAGCGCTTAAAGGTTCACTAACTCAGTCAGTGTTTTTTCAAATAACTGGTGGAATAAAATAATTGAAAATATTAAATAATTAGAACAAAGAGTACTGTCATGTTATCTGCATGAGGTGTACTAATGATAGAAACCAACTTATGTTTCCAAATTTAAAGGTGTGAACACACACACAGACTTGAAACAATCATTTTTCAATCTCAGATACTATTCATTTATCCTTTAGAAGAAATAATGAGAAAAGTAGTTCTGAATAGCCAGGTTTTTAGCAAAAAAAAAAGGTTTTTAGTAGTTTCTTCCCAAAGAAGAAACTTAAATTTCTTAAATTAAGAAATTTAATTTCTTAATTAAGTCCTTAAAATTATTAAATTAATATCAATATATAAACATATTAATATATATTAATTATTATATTAAAATAAATTAAATTCTTAAATTGAATTTCTTAAATTAAATTTCTTCCTAAAGAATATTTCTTATTTTCAAGTTCATAGTCTGAGATAACCAAGATTTGCTGAACTTTTTTAACAGTACAAAAATACCATTAAATGATATAATATTTTCTTCTCTTTCATCTCAAGATGAAAGTCATTGTAGTATTAAACCAGAATTTTTTATTATTCCTAAAAGTTTTGATTGACCTCCAGTACTAGGAACAGTTATGTCAAAATACTTTATCAACACTATGCACTATTACAAAGGTCAAATTGATGTCCACTACCAAACTCACTATGAAGAACAAATCTAGATCCAGAACTATGAGGAACTAATCTAGATCTTAGAAGATTTTAAAGACTTCCATCCCAACAAAATGAGATACAAACAAATAGTATGCATATTTTTTTTATTATTAATCTGTAAGAACCACCAATTAATTGTAACTATTCATTACTATTTTAATGTGTTCTGAGCAGGAGAAACCTTTTTTTCTTTCCTTTCTGGTAGCTGTCCAAACATATTCAAAGTGATGTCATGTTCAAGATGCAGTGCTGTCAACCTGACACATCAAATCTTCACTGCTAATCAAGTCATGACACATGGAAACAATTTCTGGTTGAAGGAAAGCAGGAATAACCACATACAAAAAAATCCCAGTTCTTGTTTGTGTTTTGCCTAACAGCTTTCTGAAAACTCTAACACCAGTACAGACTTAAATCTAGAGCAACCACTGTAGCAGATGGTACACAATGCAGCTCAAGCAGTAAAGGTGACATGGACTAGTTGGTATCCCACTAGGCAGATTAACCTCACATGCCTTATGCTGAGGATTTCTTCTTTTTCCTTGCCTGCATTTCACATATTCTGCTTAGGGTCAGGCAGGGTAGAGTTTTAAAGGAGGCTTAGAAATAAAATTTCTGTTAGTAGTAAAAGGTGGGTAACTGTAGAAAATCCGTGGAGGATTAAGGACAACACGTAGTCACCAATATGGTTGAAGTGAAGTCGTTTATTAACAATTCACACTTGCTTTATATAGAGCCCTTGTTTATATAATGATATCTTGCAGGTGGCTATAACTTGGCCACAAATCCTGTTCTCACAGAACTTCTGCTGGCTACATCATTATCCTGTTATTCTTCTTTTCTGCTGCCAGCTCCCTTATTTTTTTCCCATAGCTCATCTTTCAGTAACCTTGCAACTGGGTCTCAAGGCCCTTAGCTTACTCTAGCTAAAGCTAAATAGTCAGGATTGCTCACATGTTTTTCTTCCAGACAGTTTCCCAATAGGTAACTCATGCACCGCCAGTGCAGGTGGCAGAAAGATGACCTGAGGGTTGTGTTTTCAGCAGCACACTGACTATTTCAAAACCTAAATGGAACTCTTGAAAAATACTGAATTAAAAGCCTGATTTGGGTCTATTTTATTGTGACTGCCTCTCTTGTAGTGGGAATGTAATCCTCAGAAACAGGCAAATAAATTAACTCCTTAGATTTTTCCCTAGCTCTGCTAAGGTTTTGGCACCACATACAGAGGAGAGAAAACAAAAATAATTTTTCCTCAGTCAAATAAACAATAAAATAATAATTTGGATCTAAAAAATGTCTATTTTGTAATGACTTCAACGTATTTCTGTGGTGAAAGAAAAGAGACTACTTCACAAATAGTGCATCACTGTATTTCAACATAAGCAAATCATTGTATATGCAGCAAGCTGAAGAATGTTTTATAGCACATACTAGTTTGTCAGGTTTAAATAGCTGACATGCCTTTAGAGAGTTATTGATTGGAGAATAAATTTTCCAGTTTCAGAAGGCTAAATGGAGGATGGATCCACATATTCAGAATTTCACATAGCAGAAATTCCACACTTGATTTCTGTTTTAAATATAATAACTAATAAATGCTGTTTGGAAAAGAGAAGACTTAGCAAATATGAGAGACTTCTTATGAGTAACATGTTTCTTCACACACAAAAACAGATAGAATGACAAAGCATGATCAACAAATCCAAGTGAACATTCAGATTCAGGAACCCATGTGGTTCTAACTGTAATTGTCCCTCTCCCCTGGACACAACAACCTGATACTTTAAGAGACAACAGAAGTTAAGTTCAATCATAAAGAATAGTATAAAAGTCAAATACCTAGTGATTGAAATTTATTCTGTGAGATCCAACAATTCTCTTGGCACCCAAAAAAACCTTCATGATAAGGGGTGAAAAAATGAAATCTGCTTTCCAGGGTGTAATTCAGTCCAAAAAAAAAAATTGGCTTCAAAGAAATAAAAGTTGCAAACTGCATCTCATTTGCTGTTTCTCAGAAGGATTTGTTGTAATATCTGTTTTGTAAATGTTTACCAGCAGACTGTCATGTAGACAAGGAATTGCAAATTCATTGCAAGCTATTTTCAAGCGCAGCACTGTTTCCTACTTTAGCGGTCACTGAAGCCTCCATTAAGAAATGACAGTTTAGCTCATGTGAATGAGAAGAAAAATTACAAACATATTCAAGATATGTTATCACTCTTTTTTAGTGTTTTAAAAACTACTTGTGGATAATATTGCTTGTAGAAGAAAATGAAACTCCAGCTTTGGAAACTTATTGGTGAACAACATTCCAACTGCTCACTGTGTTTCAGATGACACATTAATTTGTTACCCTAAAATAAAGCTGGGGTTTTTTTCTGTTTTTACTGATGTGAAATCTGTGTTTCTTAGGTATTCTCAGGCTGACATCTCTGAAAACACAATACGTAACCAAAAATTACAGAACTGCCCAACAAGTAGATTTTACTGACACAAAATTACAGTCTTCCATGTAATTTTCTAGGCTTCTACACCAAAAAATCAAGAATTTCTCATGAACTATATTTGTTGCATGTCTCAAAAAAATGTACATTTCTATCTGTTATTATTGTCTTATTAAGTGGTGAAGTTGTACCTTTCCTATGGGAGCTATAGATTCTTCATTTTTAGGCTAATGGAGCTGCACAGTCACATCACCTAACAAGTTTTTTTAAGGGACATAAGCCTGAAATGTTAAATTCACCAGAACAAGAAAACATTTTCACACAGTATGATGGTGACAATCTTATATCATAGTTTACATGGCGTTTGCAAATATATTAATGATCAGAGGTAAGTTTTTAAGGCATTTTTACATTCTTTAATGCATCTTTACATTCTTCAAAAACAGCAAAGAAAATGGCCTGCCTCTTCCCTACAATTAAGGTGAACTTTACAGATTAATAAAGGCAGAATCTCAGAATGATCATCTAGTTCTGTTAGTAAAGAATACCATGTAAGAATATGAGTTAGCATGAACATTCCCCCATCATACTCACATTTCCAATTTCATCCCTGTCTTTTACATAAGTTGCAAGCAATCGTGACCATGAATTTTAAAGAGTTCAGGTCAAATTCGGGTGTATTTCTTTTAATGAGATTTTTGAAAGAGAAAGACTGCATACTTGAAATTAGGGCCCTAAATAAAAAACTAAAACCCTAAAAATATAGATACTATTTCATTTATTCTTCCTGTTTTAAAAAATATGCAGCTATATTGAATGCTGAAATTTCTTTTATTGTAAAAGATAACTTTATTGGATGAATAAGATAACTTAAAAACTCAATTTTGAAATACAGCTGTATATGTTGATTTTTTTCTTCGTTTGTTTTGTTTTGTTTGTTTTGGGTTTTTTTTTTTTACATAGTTCAAGAAGAATTCATTTAATTTTTTTCCTAAAGTCTGTTACTGAAATTCTGGAAACGCAATGCAAGTAATCTAAGTACTACCATCTCGCACAGCATGTTATTTACCTCTATATTATACTGAATATGGTGTTTGGATACTCAAAAAATGTCTTCAGCACTCATCTTTGCAGGGTGCCAAAATCATGTAAAGAAGAGCTGTTTGTATTAAATAGGAACACAGCATAGAGATAAAATGGATAAGAAAATTAGAATATGTGTTATGTTCCATCTTCAGTTCCATTTCTGACGTAATGGATCATTTTAACTATGGCTTCTACTAATTCATGAAATTAATCATAAGTCTAATATATCACATATTGCGTGCAAAAAATAATATCAGAAAATCTGTCATTAAAAATTGTGATGAAAATTGTGTTTGGAGGCTATTTGTTTTTAAGTATGGGATGTAAAATACTTAATATTAAAATAAAATAACTTTGTTAACATGCTACTTACAGCCTTCATAAATATCTGTTGGTATGTGGACTGCTGCATGTTGGTAAGACGTTTGCCGTCGGAAAACAGGATCTTCTTCAAATACTGGTCTGATTCTCTGGCTGCCAGATTCAGTGTCATTCTTTTCAGGCTTTTTAAATAAAGAAAGACATGTAAAGGGCAAAATATTACAAAGCATGCTAAGAAATTTTCCATTCAGATTTGCCTGTTTTTATGTAACAGACTCATAGCCTTTCTTTCAGATCTAACATTTTGCATTTGTGTATAAATACACTTATTTACTCCAGGTATAAGTTATTTTGAAATATGAGTTATAAAATGCAAGTTAGTGAAAGGAGATGCTGCAAAAGAAAAGTGTGAGCTTAACACCTTACACACCTAAAGTTCATAAGAACATGGAATTTTTATACCTGTAACTCAAAGTACATATTTCACCTTTTATTACATGTAAGAATTTGTACTGAATAAGATATAAATACTGTATATATATTTTTTCTTTCTGTACATAATATAGTAAAACCTTAATAAAATCTTACAATAATAACACTATAAGACATTTTGTAATTAGTATTTTGAGAAACAGGGGTGTACATTAAGATACATAAAGGAAATTGAGCCGTCTTAGAACTCCTTATTGACACAGGTTTTATTCACTAGTTTATTTTAATAGAAAGCCTTGGTGAAATCCCATGTACTCTCCTGACTATAATTGACTGGGTAGAAAGCTTCCCAAAAGCTCAGGGGCTCAGCAACAACTGCCTGCCTTGAATTCCTATCCTTTCCCACTTGTCTGCACCTTGGCTTCTTTATTCCTTCCAGTTCAAGCAGTCATTTATGCCAACTTCTAAAGATTTTGATAAGCAGAGGCTTTTTCTTGCTCAGCTACAAAAACTGCATGAAGTGTGGAAACCAAGAAGATGATGCACACCGAAGGGGAGGTTGCAATGTCTTCACTTGCCTCAGCTACAACTGCAAAAGGAGACCCCCATGGCATGAGCAGACTGCCTGAAATCAATAATGAATCAGCTGTGATACTGAATGATTACTCAGGCCAGCAATTGCTGGCAATTATAAGGATATTTTTAATACTACAGAGTCATCAGTTTTTGAAAATGTGTCATGCTTGAAAAATAAAGCTGACAAAGAAGCACCTGTCTGGTCAGCTCAGCCATGTGTGTGCTGAGGCTATTCTTTATACACTACCCTTGTGCCTATTATCCCCTATAGTACAGACAAATTATAGATAGCTGAATTTTAACTTATGCACAAAGTAATCTAACTAAATTGCATATGTTTCCTTATCTGTTCCATCACAGGGTTTTGGACAAATGTTATACAAAGTGTAGGTTTAAATGTTGCCTCAAGTAAGCAGAAGTCTCAGATGGGTTTCAAGGAGGTTGTTTCCTTTGGAAACACAAAGGCAGAACTCAGCTGTACAGGGACATCCACTGTTTTCAACAATATTGCTGTGCTCAGCTCCTCACCCCAGGCTGCCTTCATAGTCAATGAGGAGGAATGGGAATTTTTAGAGTGCAATTCAGCTCATCTTAATTAGACATATTTTCCCATAACATGAATCATGCCTTAGAATGCCACCTTCTTTCCACTGACTATAAAGATAGCTTTAGGGCAAGGTGCCTAGATGTACAAGTCAGCAGAACAAATGTCTAGAATCAGGTGAGATGACTTTCTCAATACAAGCCTATTAAAATTCTGGCAGAAAAGAAGGTGGGTGCTAATTTTGATTACTTTTATGTAGTTCAGATATTACATCTCTTATAACTTAAGAAGTTAAACTGATTACTTAGTACTTGACTCCCCTCTGGTGGATGAGATAAAAGGGAAAGAACAACTTTTAATAATCAAAGCAAGGGATGATCTTTTTTTTTAATTTGATCAAACCTATTACTAGGTGAAGTCCAGGTATATCAGGGTATTAAATAATTTAAATTGACAGAACATGTAAATTATCCAGAAACAATTATTTTCCATTAAACAACCAGATGTTACCTTTAATTTTCATATATTTGGTATTATTTTCAATAATACAACTAGTGAATAAAATTACCTTTGCTATGAAGGTTGCCAGAGGACATCTGAATCTCATATTTGTGCATTTAGACACTTCTAAGACAGGAATATTTTAGTTTTGGAAAGTGGATTAGAAAAGCAGGACATAATTTTACTATGTTCTCAAAAAGTTTTTGTACTCACAGTAATGAGTTTGAGTAACACTGCAAATGTAATCTCAATCAGTCATACATGTGAGAAAATTTCTCTCATGCCTGAAAGCTATTTGATTTATAAAAAAAATATAACACTGTTATTTCTGAAATTAGTACCCATGACCAATGTTCTGTGATGATGCAGAGAACACTTCAGAAAAGAACTGGGGACCATCAAGCCACATTATTACAACAGAACATCTGAATGAGTGGGTATAAAATGATGTCTTCCAACTAAGAAGACTCTTCTTGTCCCTGGCATGGCAAGGGGGCTGGAACTAAATGATCTTAAAGGTCCCTTCCAACCATGAGAATTCTATGATCCTATGAAATTCTGATTTTCCACAATGAATATTTGGGAGGCAGAGTATATGACAAAAGAGAAAGAGGGTAAAATGTAAGGTCTATCCTGGCAGGTCTTAAACATAAGTTTTCATACTACAGAATATTTATATTTTTGATCTAAATTTGTCTAGCATCTGAACATAGTATTATCAGGTTTCTTCTGTTTGATAATTCAATTTCATTCCAAGTAACAGTACTACCTTTCAGCCTCTACTGTCACTCATGTGCTATGGAAGGAGCTTCAAGTCTACAGTAAAAATTTAATTAAATTTTGCTGAAACAAAAAGCATTTAAATAATCTGCCTGAATGCTTAAATATTCAAACAAAAGACCTATTTCCTACATTTCTAACAGTATGAGTGCACATGCACAGCCTTCTCCCCCCACTATGTGACTATGATAAAGACTGGATCTGTTGTTCTTGCTACCAATCATCCATCATACCAAACCCAAAACACTGAATCAAAAACCTCTTCAACTTTGTTTTTCTCAATTTAATTAATTCAACTCCTCCAGCTGAACTGCATTTTGTATCTACCCCTGTGGCCCTGATGGAGGGCAGTGGATCTATCAGAACTACCTAAAAGCTTTTGCTTCTCATTTGCTGACTTTTTTTTAGAGTATTTTGTGATTTACTCTTCTGGCATTGAAACAATGAATGAATCTGCTCTTCAAAACCCAGAGACACTAAAGGACAAAATCCTTTATAAATTCTGTAATTTCCTTCACATAGGAATACATTTGCTGTAAAATCTAAACATGCCTAAACTAGTCCTTCACACAACACGCAAGTATCAGAAGCATTTCAGGAAAATTAGTGCTGCACTCTTGAGCAATGACCTCCTGACCAATGAGACTTATACTGTGCCAGGCCTTACACATGCAATGTTTGTAATATATCCTTCTATAAAGTAAAAAACATACAAATTTCAAGTAATCTCTATCTAAATTATCTAATCTCTAAATATTAATTTATATAGTATCCAAATTATATAATCTCAGCCTTGACAAGCTCGAAAAGTGGGCTCATGCAAAATGTATGAGGCTCAACAAGGAGAAGTACAAGGTTCTGCACCTGGGCCAAGGCAATCCCATGCACAAATACAGGTTAGGAGGAGAAGGACTGAAGGCAGCTCTGAGGAAAAGGACTTGAAGGTGACAGTGGACCAGGATCTTAACTTCAGCTGTCAATGTGTGCTTGCAGCTCAGAAAGCCAACTGGGTCTTGGGCTACATCAAAAGAAGCACAGCCAGCCAGCCAAGGGACATGATTCTCCCCCTCTACTCTGCTCTTGTGAGATCCCACCTGGAGTACTGCGTCCAGTTCTGCAGTCCCCAGTGTAAGGACATAGAGCTCCTGCAATGTGTCCAGAGGAGAGCCACTAAAAAGATTAGAGGATTGGAGAACCTATGAAGACAGGCTGAGAAAGTTGGGGCTGTTCAGTCTGGAGAAGAGGAGGCTCTGCTTATAGCAGTTTTCCTATAGCTGAAGGGAGCCTACAAGAAAGCAGGGTTAGGGCTTTTTACATGGGTTATGTCCTATTTACAAAGGGCAACAGTTCAAAACTTGAAGATGGGAGATTTAGATTAGACATTGAGAAAAAGCTTTTTTCTGTGAGGACAGTGAGATGCTGGAACAAGCAGCCCAAGCTGCATCCCCCTGCCCCCTGTCTAGTGGGATGTGTCCCTACAAACCAAAATATTCTATGATATGATTCTATGATAAATTAGAAAAAAAAGAAAGAAAGAAAGATAAGGAGAGATTACAACAGAAAAATTCAATGTTACTCATTATTTTAGCCTGGTATTTCTGACAGAAGCCTGACAGATCCTGGCACCGGTTGCTACAGTTTCAGTACCTATTTACTTTGTTTTCATGAAAGAAGCAAAAAACATATTTTGAAGGAAAGTAATCCAGCATGTGAATATAATTAATATCTGACTTTAACCAATTTCTCTCTCAAGACAGGAGCTGAAATGCAATCAATACTGGTACAAGAAAATCCCACAGGGGATAGTAGCTGCAGATTAATTTTCTGTCTATTCAAACCTGGCCTTCACTTATTGAATTACATTGTTACCTACCCTTGACAGTCAGCTAAACAACTCACTCATTTCTCTGCAATGAATCTCCAGACCAGTTTCTCCCTCTCTTGTGAAGCAGATAAAATCCATTTTAAGCTTTTTTTTCTTTTTTTTTTCTTTTTTTTTTTTTGTTCTAATAAATAAAGTGTCAATTTAATGTGTCAATTGTTCACTATCAGAATAAAAGGAAATGTATATAGCAGCTAAAATTCAGGTAGAGTGAGCTCCTCTGTAGGTATTCTTTCTGATCTGATGTTTATATATGTGAATATGGTGTATATAAACATAAGAATATATATAAACATATTATGTGTCATATGATCAGGGTAGCTTCAGTGTAGGGAACTAATATTTGCAGCTCTCAGTGTTTCATGCTCAATCACCATTTAAAATTTACATGGGTTGTTTTCAACACTCTTAGTGTTTCTATATGCTTCTAATGTATTAAATTAATTTAAAAACACTTATTTGGCCCTTAAGAATTGAAATTTAAGTTCTTTTCTCATTATTATAGAATACAGCTGATCTTCACAACAAAGCTGAATAAAGTCTGTAGTAACATCGGTATGCACATATTAATTTCTGTCCTTTCCTGTTTTATCTTTAACTACAATGTCAGGTAAAATGAAACATATTTTAAATACCTAATAAGACATGTAAGACATTTATCTTCCTAAAGATAAGTGTTACACTTGTTAGCCACCCCCTACGTCATCAGCAAATTTTCCCAGTCCTCGTAGTGTTTCAAGAGTGGTGGAGAGCTGCCTCAATCAAATCAGCACTCTTGGATCCATCCTATCTGATGGATATCTGATATGCTTCAGTAGCCCCTAAACCTATCTCCCTTTGTTGCAGGAATAGTCTCTCACCCACTAAGTCACTTGGCAGACAGGCAAAGGCAGCACCAAGGACCTCATCCTTATTATGTCTTCAGCTACAAGATCCCTACCCCACTGAGAAGCTTCCTTAGCTTTCCTTTTGATATCAATGCACTTAAAGAAGTACTTGTAGCAATTTACATCCCTCAGCAATGCAAACCCCAGCTGATATTTCATTTTGCTAATTCTACCCCTTCCATCCTTGAAAGTTCACTCAAAAACTGCATATCCCTCCTGGGTCATACATCTTGGTTGGAAGTTCAGGATTCATGATGTGCAACCTCATCTGAAACTCTCAACTTGCTTCTCTCCTACATGGGGTGATGGCCTGGGAAAACATAGGAATTTAGGACCAGGATGTTCACTAAGAGAGATTTTCCTACCTGCCCTCAAAATACCATAAATTAAACAGAAGTACCTAATTAATCTCTGACTTTTGATAGTGTCTTGACTGCATAAGATGATGCCCTTAGTGAACACTAGGAATATGTGGCTATACTAGAGTAAAAGCACACCTTACTGTAATTGATTTGTTATGAGCAGTTCAGAAAGCCAAGGGAATTACTGAAGAAAAAAAAATTCTTTAAAATTCACATCCTTCTTCAAATTTCTGTAGTCACATCCCACTAAAGTACTCAAACATTTGTAAAAAGACCAAATAAAAATAGCCAGTGTTAACCAGAGTACCACAGAACACTTGGTCATCTACTTCAAAACCAAAATGAACTCTGAATAATTCAGGGTTTTCATATATCATCCAATTACATTTTAAACTAGAGCCTGCTTTACTTTTATTAGAATAAATTACACTGCCTACCTTTTACCGTCCCCACATCTGATTAAAGATCATATCCCTGGGGAATAAGAACTGCTAAATCACGATAACGCTTCTTTGGGAATTAGGTATAATATCCACTGAATGTGAACATTTAATTAATTTGATTTGATGCTGTTGTCCTTGCCATGCTTTGCAGCATGGCACGTTCTTCAATCATACTGGTTAGGTCCAGATTTTTTACATCTTGCACCAAACCAATTGGTTACTGCTCTTCCTTTTTAATTTGTACCTTATTCTTTGTCTACAACATTAATAACAGTAAAGCCTTTCTTTGAGAGGAGGTTGAAATACATGACCTCCAGAAGCCTTCCTACTCTTTTTTTCCTGTGATTCTCTGAGTTAACACTATAAAACATCAGTCACTAATTAATGCTCACATAAATATAATGTAGATTTTCATTAACTAAATTCCAGCTTTATCTAGGGAGGCAGAAGTGGCAGGTAATACTAAACCATGCACAGACCTCTGAGTTTCCTTTGGATCAAAGATTTTCCAAACAGTAGCCTAAATATCATCTATTATAAGTAAACTTAAAAACTACATAAGACTATTTATATGGCTTTCAAAAACACTGGTATGGTGAAAGCCAGAACTATACAAAATTAAAAGAATAGCAGTCACAGTTAAATTTTAGAAGGATATTCTACCCTTCTAAAGAAGCACATCATAGGCAAAAAAACCAAAACAATGTTAAAAGAAAAGACAAATATCAGCAAAACCAAAATAAAACACAGAGGACAACAACAACAAATAAAAAAATAAAAAAGAAAGAAACAGGTCAACTTCTTAGATGTTGAAAAAAACTAAAATTTAAAAGCCTCAGCAAAATAAAAGACCTGTGTAAAAGGTCAGCTGAAGCCCAGTTCAAAAGCTTCTAGGGTCTAAACAATGTGAAAATACTGGAAAGTAGAGATGCTAATGAAGAGTACTGCAGGAAAAAAACAACCCTGGATACACTAAGAAAGCCTTACACTTCATAGAACAGACTGATTATCCACTTACAAACACCTACAAATGAAATGCTTTATATTAGATATTGTTGTCCTCTTCAGTCCATTATTTTTTTCATCTATTCTCCAAATGGACAGAGTACATTGAGAATGAGTAAATGGAAAGGGCAGGGGAAGCGATTCAGCCTTTTATTGATGATATTGGCCAGTTCAGATACACTGTCATTTGTAGGGGCAAGGGGCAGGGCAGAACAGGCAAGGAACTGTATCTCAGAAAACCTAAACTATAGAGAACTCCCTGAAAATCCCCAAACATTGCAAAGCATAGACTATTTCCTCTTTGGGGATATAACTGGAATCATAAACTTCTCTGAAATTGTGTCCAAGAAAGGCAGTATCTGCCAAAAGCAATTTTTTTTTATTAATCTCCCAACAGCTACTAATAATTGCATATAGTTTCCAGAAAAGGGATTTCAGAGTATTTCTCGTCTCATATATAAACTATTTGTTAGGATTTTGTAATTATATTATTTACCTCATCTCAGCTATACTTCTAATGAAAGGTTCATTTGCTCCTTTTTTAAATCTGAGATATGAATAAGCAGTAGATCAGTATAACCAGAGGGCACACCTATAAGCATGTTGTCTTTTTTTTTTTTTAAACTGCTGAATCTGCAAACATAACATCTGGTGATTCAGCTATCTATAGACTTAATAGTAAATCTTATTAAAATATTCTAAGTGCTTCATTCCAGTTTTCTTAATCTGACATGCAACTTCCAAAGCCTACTTCTTCCTTCAATCAACTACATGAAAAACATTAGATTCAATCATTCATTTTATTTTGTACCACTTAAAAAAAATCACAGTATGACTGGCACATTTCTAAGTGGAATGTCAAAGAGTGGTACAATGCTGTTATCTATAATCAGGCAAGAAACCACTCACTAAAAACCAGTATTTCAAATACTATAAACCTTCTAATAACATGTTCAGCTTTTGGAGTTGTTTTTATTTACCAATAAACACTTGCACTGTATTCTGTGCAATCATTATCACTCATGCATTTGATATTAGTAGGAAATATCCTGAAGGAAGAAATTTTCCATGAAACTGATGAATCACTAGCTTTAGGAGTGAACTCTGATCTTTGGTGTAGCATAAATTTAGCCTCCATGGGGAAATTTAAAGCACTGGTATTTTGTGCAAATTTGCCTTCAAGGTAGGATTCTCCACATTAAGAACATCCTCATCTTTTTTAGGACACTGACAACTGCAGTTATCACTTTTACCATTATTATTTCATAACTGTTTCACAGGTAGGATATAGCTGTGGGGCAGTCATATATTTCACTGCCATGTATTTTTCATTACAGCCTCAAATATATATTCATTTGGGAATGAGAAGACTCACATGAATCTGCATAAAGGAATACAAACCTGACACCTATTTTTCTAACCTGAATAGTCGAAATAAAACCCATACAAACAAAAAACCCTCTCCCCAGAAAAATACCCAAAAAACAACCAAAAAAAAAAATCCACAAAACAAAAACCAGAAAAAACAGACAAATAAAGCAGGCAAGAACCCCTGCTCCTTGTGCCAGTAGATCATTATCATTTCCCGAGGAAGCTCAGAGGAATGTCTTTTATCCTTATGGGATGGACTCAAGCTTACATATAATGGCTTGAAATTAAAAGACCTGACATGTTTCCCAGTGGTACTCTGTAAAAGGCACAAATTCCTCAGTGAACAATGCAAAAAAGTCCTGGTACTAAAGCAGCCAGTGTCAATCATGCCTTCACTGTCAGTTTCAATGCTCATTTTCCAAAGAATGGCATCCAAATCCCAGTGTTAGAAATGGAAATGCTGGGCTCTAGATGAAAGAGAGGAAAGTGCACAGCAAGAACACTGTGGAGTATACATTTTCATAAAATGCCTGGAAGTCAAGGCATGAAATTACTGGCAACAAAAACAGTAACTCCTCTTGTAGAGCAAGAATGAACAACAGATGTAAGACAAAAGAACCTGGGTTTACTGCTTACTCCTCCACACAGACTGCAGAAAAGGCACCTTGTGCTATCTTGTAACACACTTCAACACTTCACTACAGCAAGAGGCATACACGTTTGGTTTTTTTTTTGTTACATGCTGCAGTGCAAGTGACACAACTAATTGCAATTCATTTGTTACACACAGAAAAAGAAAGGATAAAATATGGATTAATGTTATTGTGTCTCTTAATTTTCAAATATATTAATTCAAATGGACTATTTTCAACATATGTACCAAACCAAGGATGGTCTTGGTTTGGAGAACATAATTACTTTAAAGAGGCAACATCTCTGAATGTGTTGTATATTTGAGAAGCACAAGATCAAGGCTACAATAACCAGAAAAGTACTTTCTGAAAATGAAAATAGGTTAGGACATCTGTGGAGATCTATCAAATTTTTCCATCTTCCTTTCATAACATTTTCAATGTAGTATAGACAATTATTAATTTCAAGTATTTTGTGCTACTACCAAAAAAACAGAGGTTAATAAAATAAAGATATTTTAATAAAAAGAAAATATAGTTGAAAAATATGACATTAATTACAGATTAGAAATTCTTATTCTAATGAAACTTCTCCAAGTCTGAATATGTTCCTTATACAGATGTAGCAACAGTCCTAATCTGGTAATTTTTCATAATTGAAGATGTAGTTTACACTAGCACAAATATTCTTCATAAACCTTAGGTCAGACTAAGAGAAAATTATTCTAGCAAAATGTCTCTGTGTATGTATAGAAAAGGTTGGAATAGGGCATTGGTCAATAAGCTAATAACTCTTACTATGAGAAAAGAAAAAAAGGAACCAAAAAACACCAAACCAAACACTTCCATATCACATTACCATGGATCAGAATAATTCTGGCACAGCTGTAGCCCAGCTTGTCAAATGTTTTATATTAAAAATCTCTCCATCAAACATCAGCTAACTTTCCCAGGTGATATTTCAGGCTACTTAGAAAATTAGTCATAAGCCTGTATCAGTATCCTGATTCTTAAAGAAATTTAAAACAAGTGCTAAATGGTATTTTACAGTTAAACTTTCACACGCCTAATTTAACTGCATATCATCAGGATATTCAACATTGAACAGAAAATATAAGAACCAGGTATGCAAAACCTTTAATCCAGATACCTGTAATACCTTGCCCTGCTGAAAAACCCTACTAGATTCAAAAGGAAAAGAAAATTGATTTTAAAACAGATGCAACTTTACACACATGAAGAATAGTAACAATCACATAAATCTCTGAAGGGACATGCTCTAAGTGCAGAACTACTTGTTCCTTCTTCAGAATGGAGGTGTACAAAAAATTTATTCTCAAAGTACCTAAATAAACTTTCAAATCTGCATCAAACATGTTTTGCTCACTTATTCGTCACAGATGAGAATAGCTGGGGAAACTTTTTTATGATGCATTTTAACTTTTTTGGGTTTTAAGAACTGAAGGAGTAAAGGACAGAGAGAAGATTAAAAAAAACAAAACACAACACATCAGTTCTACATAGATACCTGTGCCTAGCAGTTATGTTTATCTTGAAATATTTGAGACTAATTTGGCACTGGGAGTGCCTATTCTTCACTGTCTATGAAAAGTGGAAACAAATTGTAGCTTCAGATCAGGAAGAAAAGGATACTTTAAAATTCCCCTCTGGTAAAACCAGCTGGTAGGATATTGATTGTATTATATGCCTGCTAGTATCCTGAAACAGTCAAAGCACTGATATAGATCTCTTACATATGCAGACAAAAGTGAAAGTTCTAAAGATGTGGCCTCACCAGGGCAGAGTACAGGGGGAAGAGAACCTCTCTTGACCTACCAGCCACCCCCTTCTAATGCACCCAGGATGCCATTGGCCTTCAGACTAATGTTTAAAACAACCCTCCAAAACCAGAGGAAATCCATCCCTGATGGATGATATGTAACAGGTTAAAGCAATCCCCTTGCAGCTTTTTCTGTACTGTCAGGGGATGTCCTAACAGTCTCACATTTCAGTGTGGCAAATGGCAACTAACGGACTTGCAGAAAACTGCCATCATCCTTACAGTCTCTTTAACATCCCTTTATGCCTTTAACCTTTGAGATTTAATCCTTGGAGTTCCTTATCTGCCCTGCCCTGACTTCAGACCCATTGTCCAGCTGGTGCCATCTTCCCCCTTTAAGGACTCAGAATTTTTCTGAAATTATGTTTACATTCACACCTAATCATCCTTTCTTAGCTTTACAATAGTATTCAACTTGATGATATATTTTTTTAAAAGGATTAGTAGTGTTGCATTTGTCAGCATTAATATTTCAGATATTATTCTAAAATAAGACAGTAACAGAATCACAGAGTGAGTTCACATTTTTGTAGGTACTTACTCCTCAAAGGCACTCATAATTCTAGAAGCTTCATGGTAATTTAGTAAAATGCAATAGAATAAATAATAAAATTAAAAGTACTACTTCCACTTAGTACATTATCACTAACCATACAAGTACTGTTCTGTTAAGTCACAACTGCAGTCTAAGAAATCACTTGTGCTAAGTAGGGGCACAGCTCATGCCAGGAGATGCAATCAGCTGCTCCCAATTAAAGACTAATGAGTCAGACCTGCAGAAGAGCTGCAGATTTCCAATGAGGTGTGGATGGTTTCACGTTAAAGAATCATTTGTTTATTTGTAACGTTTAGCCCTTTCAATTAAGTCACTAAATGATTTCATTCTTCTTTTCCTTAGGCTGTTACAGTTTGAACAGGAAGGAGTTCATAAAATCCTGACAAGAAATCGCTCTCCTTAGAAAAAGAGCAGGATGCAAAGAGGAAATGCAAGAAACATAAAGAAAGGAATCAAGAAAGAATAAAAAATAAGCAGTGGAGCATTTCAGTGCTTAGTGGAGAGGTGTATTACCTGAACACATGGAAACAGAAAAATAAGATTTAGAAGGATGAAGATGTATAATCACTAGTAATACAATGGAAAATCAGTGCAAATAAGGAGGAAAGAATGGAACAGTGAAGAAAATATGATGAATAAGGGTGGTGGTGGTGGCCTTAGAGAGGAACAAGAAGAGAAAACAGGGAAAGCAGTATTAAACGTTATGGGGAAGGGCATCTTAATGTAGTAGCATCATTCTGTTGCCCAATAAAAGAACTGCCGAATGACTCACAGAATCACAGCATGTTTAGGTTGGAAGAGACATCCAAGATCATCCAGTCCAACCTTTGACTAACACCACAGTCAACTACTCAACCATGTCCTTAAGGACCAACTCCCAATACCTTGTAAATGCCTCCAGGGATGGTGACTGCACCACTGTCCTGGGCAGGCCATTCCAGTGCCTGAAGACTCAACACAACACAAGCAGTTGACACTTGCAAATTACAGGGCATGAAAAAGACTGCAATATATCAAACTGAAAGGGTTCTAGGGAATAGGACACTGAATGAAAAACCTAAGAGACATGTATTAAATTACAAGTTCAATCATTATCTTCCTATGAGATATGAAAAATGTGAATATAATACCTCCTACCTTGTTGTGAGGATTAAACTCATTAATTATCATGAAGTGTTCACACAGCACAGTGCTGTGGAGGAAATAAGCAAGTAGAATACAATTGCTGTTGTAGGATAAAGAGTACAAAAGCTATATTACTGATTGATGGACTAAGGGCTTAGAAACTGATTGTTTTATCTGAGAAACAGAGAAATCCAAAGGGCAAAGAATGATTGCTCTCCACATGCTTTTATTTATTTATTTTCTTATGTCCAAGCAAACACAGTTATTAGATTCGAAAATGCCCATTGACAGAGCAGATGAAAAATGAGAAAGAAGGATCTCCTGGATGTGGTACATAAACAGGAGGAAGGAAAGCAAACTCTGTTGCAGCATATTAAAATAAACCAGAAAAAATACACAAAATTTAAGCTGGCAACTTTTTCTTCTGATAAAGCTGTAATTTTAGAAAGATGAGTGGAGATAAACATGGAGCGGCAGACAGAATCTGTGTCATTAATTTCCTGTAATTCTTCAACATCTAAAAGCTGGGATTTAAGAGTCCTTTAGAGGAACCTAGTCAACAGTGAGAAATACGTATCTAGAAGTACTTCAGCTGACCTTAGACACTGAACAGCTCTCCAGAGCTATCTACAGAGATTAGCTTAGATATCTAACAATAAATAAATTTCCAATACTACTTATTCTCACGTGCACTAAAAAAACAAAAAAAAACCCCTGTCATATCATATCCTGTGATTAAATGAAGGCTCACAAGTGAAGAGGAAAAAGGAAGAACTTGTTAGGGAAGACAAAGAAGGAATGGCAAAAGCAATTTCATTAGACAGTGCTTCAGAAATTAGTCTACTAAAATCTCTTTCTGTAAAAGAAGATGCCACCTAAGTTGACTCAGCCATTTCATAAATACTGACAAAGGACATGGAAGTGGATCTCCAGCAGTTTTTCAGGCAGGAATGAGGAAGATGAGTCTGTGATGTTTCCATGTATTATTAGGCTTGGCTGCAGGTTTTCTTAGCAAAAATTCCGTATTAGATCGCTGACCATGTCGTTCTTCTTTTAAATCAGATTATTGATTGCAATGACAGTGCATGCTCAAATACACCTATATTCACACTTCCAAAATGATTTACCAAAAGGTACTTAGCTGATTCTTATCACCTTGATGAAATGTATGTCATCAGTACATCTCTCACAACTTTCTATACCTAACAAAATGCTACACTTAGAATACAAATTCTAATCTACTCCTAATATGCACTTATCTGATCAGATTCAGCTTCAATGATGAAGGAAAATTTTAAATTTTTAAATAAATATTTGCATTAAGAAATATAACAGTGAAAAACTCAAGATGAATGGAAGAGCCTTTTTTTAAAATGTGAAAGTTAGTGGTTCCTGGAATACTGGGCCTTTTAAAGGGAATCAAATCTACATGGGCAAGTTACATTTCTAAAACATTGCTCTATTTCTATAGCATTGATAAGATTAATTTTATAAGAATTACAACTGATGCTACAGATCAAGAAGGATAATGCTTCATTATATAATAGCATCATTATCAAGTGTTCATATTTACTAAACATCAAGAAACAGAATTCAACTATCGAAGAGGAAGAAATCCAGCCCTTAGAAGAAATGCTGAACCAACAAGTACTGGTGCATGTGATATCTGAGTTTGGCCTCTTTTAATAGTGAAATTTGAACGCATGAGGAACTTTGTACCAGTATCTCCTTCATCACAACATTTATTCTGATTAGCTAGAGAAAAAAAAAGCTTACATGACTTACAGAAAGCACATGCTCTTGAACAAACAGAGCTTCTAAATATTGTACTTTCCTGGTCTCTTTTCCCTTCACATTTTTGTCTGAACTTAGAAGTAAATAGATAAAAAGTAAAGCAAAACAAAACTTTGCCTTTCCTTCTTTTTCTTTAATATTTAGACTTGAGGAATGTTATGAAGGAAAGAAAAATAGTCATTACAACACATATAACTCTATAAACATCCTGGCAAGTCAGAACCACAGTCTCAATGCTATATTTTTGTATTTTATAGAGACCACAGAGTACAGATCTGCAAAGTATTTATGTTCACCAAGCTGAAATTCCTAGGACTTAAAATTTTTCATCATGATTCAAGACTTCCCAATGTAACTTAAACTGCTGTTGGGTTTGGTATCGCACTGTGTTGCTAGCAACATGTGACAGTGTTATTTGTTTCTTGACAGTTTTGCTCAGACTCAAAATGAATAATTCTTCACTTGGTGATAAAGGTTATTATAGCCTTCATCCCAATAGTTCAAAAAGACATGAATAGAAATACAAACAGGACACCTACAGGAATTCCTTTTGTTTATCTGGGGGGTTTTTGTTGTTGCTGTTGCAGGGTTTGTTTTTTTGTTTTTCTTTGTTTGTGTGTTTGCTTTTGGGGTTTTCTGTGGGTTTTTTAGGTTGGTTTTGTTTGTTTGTTTATTTGTTTGTTTGTTTTTTGGTTTACTGTTTACTTCCTAGGGGAAAATAATTCCTGAGGAAAGTAAAAGAAAATGAGAGTAAACTCTGGAACAGTATTTCCTCTCCTGTCTTGCCTAGCAGATTAGGATTCATGCTGTAGAAGTACACAGACAGCAGTCTTACTTCACTCCATAATCTATCCTATGTGGTACATTCAGATTCAAAATCCAATGTTTAAACTTTTATTTCTGTTTCCAGAAGTCATTAGCACCTTCAAACCCAGTCTTTCAAACACAGGTTACTTTTAATATATTTTACTTAAACATTATGATTTTAAAACTCATAACAGTAGATTTTGTTGTATCTGAACTCCAGTACTCACAGCCCTAAGAATATTCTTAAGAATATCAAGTAGTTCTGCTTGACATGATCTATGTACCTTCTTTAATTGCCATACAGCAAAAGCATCAGTTACGATAGTGATGCCATCAATCTCTAAAGAATACTTGATTAAGAAGTGCAAATGAAGCATGCTGGCAATTCTGATTAATACCTTTACAATATTTTGATGTGGTTTTATAGATTAATTCTATAATGAAGACAAGAAATGGCACTATCTCAAGTTAAGGTGAGGATAACTTTTCCCATCCCCAGAAGACATTAAGATTTCTAATAGTTAAAGACAGATAGGAAACTTAATACCACTTTAAGTAAGAGTTTTAGTAGAACCAGTAATTGAAATACCATACATTTTGTCTAAAGCTAGATTTTTAATTTCCCCAAGGGTGATTAGAGTTAGATGAGTGACCAAAAAGTCCATGGAAGTAGTCATTCTGTAACATTTTAAGTCTGCTTTTCCTTCAAGTAAAAAATTTCTTAGAAAGAAGAAAGACTGAGATAAAAAGGGTTTGGAAAAGAAGAACAGAAAATGGTTCCTTCAGAGTTAAGTAAATTATTTACATTTGTAATTTTGATTCTACAGTCTTATAATAATTATTTTATTATGTTTCTAAGAGTGAATTACGTCAAGATCTTTTTCCTTCTACCATATTCCCTGAATGATCAGCGACACGGTCTGTGTGAGAAAAGACAGACTTGGAGAATTAGAACATGGCTATTGAGGAAACTTGTGAATAAATTTCTAAGTTTCATGGATTCTTGCTTCTGCAAAATATTTAAGTGCTAGTCTTAGAGTTTAATTAATATTTTCAATCCCTTAATTTTCTGCGATTAAAAATAATGCAAAAAACACACCAACATATTACTTACATCATTCTGATCATCTTTTGCATTGTAATAGATTATATCATTATTCTGTAAGAGAAAAAAAAAATTGTTAGTTTAAAAGCAGAGAATAAAGTTTACTAGCAATTATTTTTAATAAAATACATTTAAAAATAACATTTTGTTGTGTATTCCCTTCAAAATATAATAGAATTCGATTTTTGCTTTCTTGCTGTTTCATGTGACGTTTCCCATGCCCATGTTTAACATCATTCATGTCATACTTTTTCCCTGGTAAGCTACATAAGTCCCTCAAAAAAAAAAAAAGCTAGAAAAATAAAAAATAAAGACCACATTGGACAAAATCCAGAGCTTGTAAACGCTACTTAGCAGGCACATGGCTCCTTCATTGTGCAATTAGGTGATGTGTGTACCAGGATAGAGAGTAGCAATAGATCCAGTGATGCATGGGCATTGCTAAGTGGGTTAAATATTTGTTGCAAACATGGTAATTGCTTTTTTCGTTGAAAATAAAGTCTGGGAAACAACATCACAGGAGAGGCTGGCTGTTGTAGTGTGGAGTGGATCCTGGCAGCTCTGTGGAAACGCTGCACTATGTAATCCAGGGAAAGCAATGACAGAGTAGATGACAGGTTGCCATTACACATCAGTAAGAAGCTTCATTCAGTGTAATGTCTACAGTAGTTTGAAAACTGGGGTGTTTCCTACAGAACACTGGTTTGTTTTGAAATATTTCTGAACCCTTTAAAAGCTTTAAAGATTGAGGTTCACTGTATTCATTTTCCATTAGAAATAGCTGTAATGTGACCTATACTTTCTTTGAGTAAGCAATCATAACATGCATTTCTGTATGAGATATATGTACACAGTATTTTCTTAACTTTTATTACAGATTTTAATAAATTAAAAAATGGAGAAGTTACATTTCTTCATGTCCAGACCTTGCTTTAAGTAGGTGATTGCTGTTAACCTCCAAAAAATAGCTTTAATTTTTATTTTCTATTTTGATTTATGATAACACATGTAGACTTAAGTACTTAAATAAGAATTTGACCACAAAAAGGTTTTTTTCTTATAGAAGTATCATTAGAAAGGAATGCTTTCCTTAATCATATTTCAAGGAGGTAAGCACAAGACAATTATTACTCACACTAAAAAAGGGTAATGACATGGGCTAAAGGAAAATGCAGTTCATCTTTACAAACCATAATTTTTCTCACTTCATAAATAATGACATCATTCGTTTCCCTTTGTAGCCTTTCAGATCCAAACATGAAATATATTCCAGATGACCTAAGTGACTTTCAAGGTAAAAGCTATTAGCATCAACTCATTCTCTTTCCTATTCCCTCAAAACGCACTTATCCGTCCAGGCACTGTTCTATCTGCAGGTCAGTTGGGTTTGTATCAGTATCCAGTAATTAAGCCAGACCTCAGTGTGTTACAGGCAAAGGAAAAAAATCCTTTCAGTGCTAAATATCAAAGCTGATTGTTTATTCCCTTCTTACTTGATTGCTCTAAAGAGAAGAGCATGTGAAGCCTGTGGAAGCCGTCAAGTAAGTTGGAGGAGACAAAATATTTATTTCCTTTAGATCCTCTGTACTTTTTACATTGTTGTGTGCAAAATAAATGCTATGTAAATAATCTGATTTGTCCAAAAAGCCATTTGATTCTTTGGCTGACAATATTTAGAACTGTGAAGGATCCAACTCTGGGTGGTACTAGCTGGAAATGTTAGCACTTGTGTTTCAGAAGACGATCTGTTTAATTTAATTTTTTAAAAGAAAAAAAAAAAAAAGAGGAAAAGAATTCCTCTTTCACCACAGCTCCTTATGTTATGCTATGTTATGTTAATTTACATTACTTTACACTATGTTAATATAGCAGTTTCCCTGCAATCCCTTCCCTGGAACCTTTTGTTTAGGAAAAGTAAGAACAGGAAAAGCAATGTACACATACTTACCTGGATGTTATGTGTAAATTCTTTTTTTTTTTAAACTGTTTTATTTTGAATAGTTCAATGGTTTCATTTTGAAAATGAACATTTTCTTAAAACACAATTCTATTAAGCCTTTTCTTGTACCGATTCTCATCAAGATATCTGTTTATTTTTCCACGCCCTTTCCATTGCTGAAACATTACCTTAACAGTATACTTTGTCCTACAATCATTTAACACACAAGGATTTTTAATAGTTTCTGCTATGCACACAAGTTTGTCTATCTACTCAAACAAAATTGTTCTTTTTTCTGTCAGAATTATATTTCTGTCTTTTATAATTTTATTTATACATTCCTATCTACGGGACTAAACAGTAGTTTTAAAATCACCTAAAGTATTATGTTTCAGAAACATGATTCATTTACAAGTGAATTCAAATAACCACCCCACCACCCCAAATGAATGACATATTTTCTTAGGCTATCTTTTAGTTCATAACCCTTCTGGGAGATATTACCTATATAATGCATAAACCAACACTGACATTGGTCATATCTCACTACTTTTGATGTTATAAAAATGAGATACACAATGCTACAACACACTGAATACTGTACAGTTCACAAATTAGATTCATGGATCAGTTAGATCTTTAGAGGGCAATTTTTCATAATTTAACCACTTCTAACTGACAAGAACAAATTGTTTTGCTGCTGGTTCTCATGTGAGTATTTTAGTTATTTATTACCTCCTTGACACAAAGAATTTTAATCTTCCCACTGTTACACATTTCTGCCACCTGGTAATGCTGCACACTTATTCAGCAAGCCTAAGATACAATGTAAATATCCTAGAAAATTATTTTTGTTCTTTACCCAGTAATGCTAAGCCAGGAGTACATATTCACTGTTACTTCTGCTCAGGAATGAATGGATTTAGTAAAAGTCCTAAAGCTGGGTTTATGAAAGAATTACTTAAGGAGATCATATACATTATTTATGAAAAAACTATGAACTTTAGCATAGTATCAGTTTACAAGTTTACAAAATTTATGCAGTTGGAAAGGCAAAGTAGTTTTCACTGCCAATAATTCATCTTTCAAAGCAAACACTTTCAGCATCTGACAAGGATATGCAAGGCATACAGAAACTACATTAACAAGGTCATAAATGTTTTATTTGTGACTCCTACTTTTTTTCTTCTATTCTAGTCTAAAAATCTCTTTTCTTTGATTCACATTATTACCTGCTGAAATTAGATTGTTCCATTGTCTTTATATTACTTTTCATTTCAATACTTCGTTTCCCAGCTTTGAGTATAAACAATCCCAATTGGAAACACTAGGTATGGGGTAGTATCAATGACTTCCTAAATTTCACCACACAAAATCCAAAGTTTCCAGTTTCTATGATATCTATGTCTAGAGATTTGAAGACATAGATTCATCAAATAGAAGAAAAGTAAGGGAAAATATAATATTTCAGAATATCTGCAGATGGTATTTTGATTCAAACCAACATTGACTTAAACTTGTTTTTTGATTCTCTATGGAGCAAGTTTACAGATATAGTCTATTGATTTGTCTACTTAAATGCCTAATCTCAAATCAGGATTATGTGAATGGAGCTGAGGTTAGGTTTTCATCCCAACAAATTATACCTTCTTTCAATTAAATCGTTTCGACAAACACTTGCATTTTTATTTACAAACACTTGCATATAGAAAATTGTGATAATATTCTATGGCATTTTCTTGGTCAAAGCTATACAGCCTTCTTTACTCCACCAAGTGTCAAAGATTAAAGTTCCTTGTCATCACTGACATGTAATAGCTTCTGCAGGAAAAACTGCTCCACAAATCCTAGGCTAGAATGTCAAGAATTGTCCATGAAATATGGGCCCCAGGAACTGATCAAACCTCTTTATCAGTGGAAACATTTTATATCATATGTGTATTTCTATAAGTATGTGCTTTTCATAACATTTGTTTGCAGTTTGTTCAGGAAAAAAAACCAAAACCAACCAACCAAAGAAACTAAAAAAGCATGAACACCAAAACCAAAAGTGGAAATCTTAATATTTTCAACAAACATTAAATACTCTCTGTTCAGAAATGTTGCTTTCACTGAAGCTGTAACCAAGATATCTATGTAGAAAAGTCTATATTTGAGACTTCCTAGAAGCTCCACATAGCCTACATCCTGTGAAGTAGCCTAGAATGATGATAGGCATGCAAGGGAGATTTAAAGCCTTAAATGAATTGTATTAATTTGTGAGAAAAAAAATCAAAACCAAACAACCTCAAACAAGCAACAGGGGGAGAAAACTATTTTCTGCAGCTTTTCATCTAGTAAGAAATTAAGGTCATTAATTAAATGGTAAGTAAAAAAACCCAAACAACTGAATAATTACCTTTTTTTTTTCTTAAATGCAGAAGTTCCAAAATAATTGCTAATAAAATATAATAAGAAAATGGCTTTTCCATTACTATATTTTGTATAGAGATCCTAATTGAACTTCCTCACAAAAGAAAACAGAAGAGTTTTTGTTAAAGAACTCCATACTTAAAACATTTTATTCAATGAGCTACTGAAGGGAAACCTAAAATTAGTGCAGTGCATTAAATAAAATTACTAGTGCATGCTTCAAAATCTGAAATAAAGTCAAATATTGTTATTTGAATTTTAAAACAGCATACTCCCTATGACCAAGTATTTTATACCACATATGCTAAAACAACCAAAAGGAGGCAACAATAAAAAAAGCTCATTTATACTGCAGTTAACCTTGCCAGTAGTGATATCTACTTCTTTTGTTCTGTGGGTATTGAGAGTAAGAATTTAAAAATTGGGAAACAATTAAACCATATTACAAATATAAGTCTGATTTTGACCGTTCAGTTTAAAGCTAATACCTTAGAATTATAGATACAAATTTGGAGAACATTTTAAAATCATATTAATCCCACATGGTGTGAAAAGGCATAGAACACCAGTGAAAGAACTCAGTCTTGTCTCTCAGCATGAAGCAATAAAAATGCTAATACTGGTTTATTTCATCTTTCATGCACATAAAAGATGAAATCAGAGTAAATGTCTCTAAATGCTAAAAAAAATATTTAATTATGAGTTGGTAAATTACAGCTGCTTTAATTTTAAAAAACATTTCTTTGTATCCCCTTTGATAAAGGTGTGCATTTTAAAAGTTCACTCTAATACCTTTAGGATAATTAAGATTTATACCTAATCTAATAAGCGTTATGGCAGACAAGCCAAGCACGTTTTGACCTAATGACTCATATAGTTGGAGATGCAGTCCAAGGCACAATTAGACTCTTCAGAAAAGAAACCTAATATGGCCTGTCACAAAAAAGAAGTGATATCTATTTCTGAAGATTGTAACTTGAGGGAATAAAAGCCTGAGAATAGGGTAAAAACACAGAATTCCAACTACTACAATTTCTTTTGTTATAGTTTTGTAATTTCACACAATCGAAAAGGTAAAGGTAAAATAAAGGGTTTACCAGCTAATTATTTTTTCCCTTCAGTATGCACAAGTAGAAATCTGATTTACTTCTGATCTTTGAAGTAAACACAAAATCAGACTACAAATCAGCTGCAGATACTGTATCTGAATATAGACTGTAAGAAATGGGTTAGAAAGTACAATTTAATTATTAAATATATTATCTGGATCTTGAAATGGACAAGATACTTTAAAAATCAAATTATTTTTCTTAAAAAAAAAAAAAAAGACACGACACAGTTCAGTAACATGAAGGTCTAGAAATATCTCTCCCTGTATTACCTATAGCGCGGGCAAATGAGTCACTTGGGTTAGACATTTTTTTCCCCTAAACATAACTTGCTAAATGAAATACTCAGAATATTAGATTTCATACACTAATTAAAAAAACTTCCAGATCGGCAGCATAATTTGATATGTCTTTTTCATCAGATTTGTCTAAAGGACTTTTCTCAAGGTTATACTAAGACTAATAATGAGAATGAAAAATTGAAGGTCAAGATTACAAGAAATAACATAAAGGATGATTAAAGGTGCTGCAAAATCTTTGTCATAGAAAACACTTTCTTTTAAAAGGTGAGAAAGATCAGATTATTCAGCATTCATTTACAGGTCTTTCTTAATGAAATTATCAATCCAGAAACCTTAAAATTTACAGGCAGTTTCCATGACAAGGTCTCTTGTCCAGTCACAGAGTTATAAGGAGTAATTTGTTACTCATCTGCATGCTGGGCAGCAAGGCTAAAGTGTACAATCATTGTATAAACAAATATTTTATTTTTAAATAAAAGTAGCGTATAAATACAGATTCCAGATACAAATATACTTCATGAAAAATGCACTTACAAGCCCTTGAAATAAATTCTGAAGGATTTTGATGTAATCTAGATTCATGATTGCAATGCTGAGAGTGAACAGAATTTAGGCATCTCAGTTAAAAACCAAGATCACTGAATTCTAAAATTGCAAGAATCCAAAACTCTGGAAGCATTTGAGATTCTAACATTACAATTTTCTAAGAATTTTAATATGCATTTCTATATAGACCTTTGAAGAACTGCAGCTGCACATCTTTCAGAAGTTTGGACTCCACTCAGTACTTTACGGAGTCAGGACACATAAACTGAAGCCTCTCACTGCTGTATCTTGAGGTACTTCCTATCATTGAATGCATCATTCTATTCAATATGTAATAATCAATGACAGGCAAATATATTCAATAGTTAAATCACTGAAATAGTCACTAAATTAGCAAATGTTACGGACACTTGATCTGTTCTCATCTCCCTCACTCCTTCCTTTTCTGGCCATGTGAATAGTACAGCTGTAGGGCTTTCTTATTTAGACAAACTATTATGACCATTACTCTGAATTTTTACTGCATTAGACCACGCCATACTGCAAAACCAACACTTCCTTCCTCATATTGACTGATGATATGTTTTTAGAAATACCTTTAATGTGAAGGGTCCAGCTAAAATTCAGAAACTTATTCAGTTACAATAAAGCCGTGAAAAAATGAAAACTGACTTTATTGTGAACACATTAAGACAGCATGTATTAAAAAACTCAGAAACTATTTAAATGCAGAAACCTTGTAGAAAGGTAAGTTAATTTACCAAATCATGTATTATTAATGGCTTAGGGCAGACACAATATGAAGATACTTGTAATGGTATGTGTTACAAGTAAGAGATCATATATTATGCTATTACAGTGTCTGACTCACACTGTAACTCACAGGAGCATCCTGACCTTGCTTTGATCAAAAGCCAAGCAAAACAAGCCATGGCCAAGGGTAAAGGGCTGAGTGTAGTGAGTTCTGGCACACAGTGTCAACAGGAAGGGAGTGTAATGAGCCTTGGTACAGGCTGTGCATCAATGAACACCTAGGGAACACCTGAGGTGTTGGAAAAGCATTGATAATGTCAAGGACTGATTTGACTGGCTTTTATAAAATACTCAGAAACTGGAGAGAAACATTGCCACATGGATGTCTGACATGCCACGAGAGCCAAGAATCAGGATGGAACCAGCTGATATCCATGCCAAGCCACTGCCCAGAGCAAATGTCTCATGTGTCCCAGACTGGGCTCTGCTGACCCACAGACACAGCTGACTTTGGGCATGACAAGTGTGCAATGTCTGCGCTGCCACTTACCCACCTACCTATCCACCACTTCGTGACATGGCCTTTGCAGTGGCACGTTGTCTTGTGTCACTGTGGTAATATTCAATTACAAGCTGATTTAAGCCATGCTTGATTTAATTTGTCTTGTGTAAAATATAATTAGTAAAATTCATGTTCCAGCTGTTCAAAGCTTAGGAGGAAACCCTGACATTTTCTACAGAGCTGACTGTAGGCTGCAATTTGTTTCCCCCCCCTGCCCCAAGTGTCTGTATTATGCTACATTATGCTACATTTAGTTAGAATAAAGTAGTGTTGTGTTGTATGCACAGCCTGTAAAGGAAACATGAAATATAGCAGAAAGATTTCTCCTGTCTTCAGATCTCTAGAACTGATCATAGAAACAGTAAAGAATAGGAAAAACGTTTCCATGTTGAACATAACTTCCCAGTTTTCAGACAATTTTCACAGTAACTACTGTTATAAGAAAAGGCCACTGCACTACTTAAGCTGTCAAGACGATAGCTAACTTCCTGAAAAAGTTAATACAGTTTAAGTACTAACTGCAATTTGGATACAGTATTAAAAGATGGACATCATTGAATGTGTCAGGTTAAACGTAATCCAGCTCCCAAGGTGATAAGAAATTTGTGTGAAACAAATGCTTGAAACAGAATCTACACATCTGTCTGTTCTTCTGAAATAATATGACAGACTCTGTGATAATTTCTGCATAATGACATCCTATAGCTCAATGGCCTGTGTTAAGAAGGTAATCTACATTGGACATAAAGATACAGATAACTGGTAAAATACCAGAGGAGCTTTGTTAAGTTCCCTACTGGTAAGGATAGTTTTAACTTTATTAATCTTTTTAATTTGGAGAATTTTTTAGTATTTGTTTTTTGTTTGTTTTTTTGTGCAACTGGTGGAATCAAGGGTGGTGATCAAGGAAGTATTTTTTAAGTTGCAAAACGCAAAAGGTCAAATACTTCATGCAGGAATGAAGTTTTAATGCCTGAAGACTTAATGGCATAAAACCACATTGCTATTACTTTCTGGTATAGTCAATAACATCACAAAATGATTGTCATTTCAGCCAGTCAAACTGAAAATTTCTCTTCAAGGATAATACTTGGATCTACAGTAAACCCACACCTTTTGTTATCTCTCATTTTCATGTAGAACTAAAACCCTGATGCACCAGACACCAACAATAAGAGAAGAGAACTATACTTGAATTAGACCTAAATGTCCTAGACAATAAACTAAACATTTCTATAAGTAAGAACCACAAGTCTACAATAACTTGGGAGGAAAGATCAGGACATCCATTGGCAGTAGATTCTATTTAGTTACCTAATTTCAATGTTCAACAGGTCAAAGTGGGGAAAGCTGTCTGTATTACACAGATGGAAAAATCTCCCATTTCTGAAAAACTCCTTTCCCTTGTAAACCTTAATGGCAGAAGAGAAGCAGAGAAATAGGCTTTGTGTTGAGAAAGAATGTTATTTTTCTGACAATTAGCAATATAATTGTGTGTTTGAGTTTTGGTTTGCTTTCAACTACATAGCATAAAACTAGGAATAGTTTTATTTCAGAAACATGATACATCATTTGCTTAATTCCACCCTGTGTACTGCATATCTAAACTACAAACCAGGTTTTCACATGTAAGGTAAGACTATGGAGAAAACCCTTGGGATAGGCAGTTATTTCCACCTTTTAAAGGGAAAATACAGTAACAGCTCTATATGACAAAAATATGGGAAGTAATGAAGACTCAGATCCAAATCTCCTCATGCTGAAGATTCAAAAGCAAAATCCCTGATGCAAACCATCAGTAGCCAGTCAAACAGGGTAAGAAGCTCTTCCTCTTATACTATATAACCACCAGCTTATACTATATAACCACCTTTCATATTCATTCTCCAGAACTCTGAGGCAAAAGCAAGGTAAGCAGAGATAACCCTGAGATACAAAAATATTTATAGTCCTTTTTAATTATGGTAAATGTATTCTTCCGAAAGGTTCAGAAAACTGCTAATCTTCTCATCTCAACTTTCTCAGAGTATAAGCAACTGCAAATGGTTTCCTTTTCTACAACAAAATGCAATCAATTACAAAGCAGATTTCCAGGTGGGAAAATGGAATTTGTTAGCAGCTAATTAACATCTATATCACCCTATCCTCTCTGTTTAATTAAGGCACCAAAGTACGTTCATGTTAATGTATTCAAAATTACTTTCTTTAGTTGTGAAAGAATAAAAAAAATAATTAAAAAAACAAAAAACCAAAAAAAACGAATAAACAAATTAAAACCAACCAAACACAAACAACCAAAAAAAAACATGAGAAAGAAGTAAAGAAAGTTTACCTAAAATATTTGCAGATTATCTAGATTGCAAATACAAGGATCAGGATAGATGAGAGGGTAGTTAAACAATTTGGACATTAAATAAAAAAAAATCTGTAGAATATTGCCTTTGGCATTCTGAATTAATACTTCGTGATGTGCCAGGCTGTAATAAACTGGGCTAATTTTTTAAAAATTTCTTAAATTATCAAAACTGAATATAGACAATATGCCAGTTCTTCTATTCCAATAAATCTGAAAAAAAAACTTTGAAGAAATTTTTTTCAATCAAGTAATGGGCAACCCACAATACATATTTTCCCAAAGAAAATGAGTTAACATTTGTTCCATTGCTACTGTGTTCTATTCATTGCAGCCAACAAATATGATCATGTTTAGGAATGCTGCAGTCAATGGTTACAAAAATTTTAAAAGGAATCATGCCTCTAAGGATATGGTACTACATTGGAAAAGTCAAGCAGGTAGTTTCTCTGTTATGCATACTGGTGACTGAAGACATCAGGTACCTTCCAGGCTTACCCAAATCCATCTGTGCACTGAGGTGGGAACCAGCCACAGCATTCTCTAGGATATCTCTCTGGAGCTTCATCATCTCAACCCCCAGAATCTAGAATCTGAGGATAATTCTGTGTCTATTTAAAAAATATTTTTCTATCACTTTTTTCATGCTAATTCATATCTGTTTAGCTCCTATTTGACTCAGTCAGAAACTGATAAAATTAAATAATGCTGAGCAGAGATATAGATAATAAACAGTGCTGATAGATCATGACGGTGATGAGGACTCTCAGCGGAGAAACTTTGATTTCCTCATTGTTTTTTATTTAAGTAAATACTGGCATGTATCTTTGCTTACTATCATTTCACCCAAAGTTCAGCCACTCATACCATATTCTCTGTATTCTCTGACATAACAGAAAATTAAGTAATAGGGATTTTGCAGAAGAACTAGAATTAACGTTAAAAATTCTTACAATATAAATTTCTGCCTTAAAGAACAGAAGTAAACTATTATCAGCATCTTGATACTTCATTTGCTCTCTCCCATTTCATTTTATTGTCAAAACTGACAATGTTACTTTGTAAACTTAGATCACTTAGTTAAGTTCATGACAGCTTTAACCTGACTCCAGCTTCATCCTCTTGATGAAGAACATGAGCTCTTGGTTGCTTCTTTGTTTGTGTTCCTGTTTCTTTTTTCCCCCTCTCCTTCTAATTAGAAAGAATCTTTGGAATATCTGTGCCAGCATTTTTCCCCAGACTCTTTTATATACTTACAGAAGTAAGGCCACCCACATTGTCTCTTTTCACTTATTACTGGATAGGAAACTTTAAAAACTGAGTTGTAATAATATCAGATATTATTTCTGGTTTATTTAAATATAGAAATTTCTACCAAAAATGCCCCCATATACTAAGAGCCAGACTCAGCAGAGGCAAAGCTGCAAGCTATATGGTGCATTGGATTGCAAAGGCAGTAAATAGCAGTCACAGCTGCTTTGCCTATACAAGAACCCTGGAAAGGCAAACTGGTAGCTGCCAGCTCTCAGCAGGACTCAAAGAATAGCAATTTGTCCTTGGAAAAATGTTCTGTGCCTTAAAACCAGTTTCAGCTCAAGTCTGCACACATTTTCAGCAGCATGAGCAGAAGTTTGGATCCTCAGTGACCACTTCCAATTTAATATTCCAGCTTTGGCTGTTTCTTCTAACTCTTCCCAATCCTGCCCAAGGGCAGAAGTCAGAACAGTCCTGAGCTTTTCCCCTACCCTCTTTTTCTTTTTACTGTGCTTTTTGATGGGAATTGTTTGGTTTCAGTCTTACTTTACTAAGTTTACTGGATGTGATGGGCTGAGAAGTCTCACAGCTCCAGAAAACAGCATGGAGAGAAACCAACCTAACTTAACTCTTTTTGCCTGGGAAAGTCCTCCAAAACTATTTCAGCAGATCTCGTAATAATCTCTTACACCATGACCTAGGACACTTTATCAGCATTATTATGCTGGAAATCATTATCCCAATGAGACCAGCACAGTCTGTATGCTATTTGGATGCACTGAACTGAGAACAACAGACACAGGCAAACCATGGATACCAAGGCAGAGTAAGCATTAGCAAGTTGTGTTAACTGAGCCCAAGGGCCAGGACTCCTTTCTTGTTGAGCTCCACAAAGGTGTGTTTCATACTGCCTATTATGTTTCCTCTGATTGTATGTTCATTTATGCTCAAATATTCCTGGTCTTTGAAACATGACAGAGGTAAAATTTCAAAAGCACAGGCACATACTAATTTAACTGCTTGTGTTCTCAAAGCATCTGAACCCATCAGTCCCTTGCATACCTGCAAAACAAACTCACCTAACAGTGTGCACCTGCTTATAGACATAAAATGCCTTTAGATGATTTTTTGTGCATATGTAGATATAGATCTGTGTATATGTGCAAGTGTACAGACAGAGGAAAAACTATGCAAATGATATACTCATATACACAGGTCCCACCTATTTAAGAGGGAACAGTTTAAGCTTGTATCTTTGACTGATTTGTCAGGTGTCACCTGAATCTTGTTTGTTAAGATTTAGTAATAGGAGAAAGCATATCTAATAACTCAGAAATGTGTACAGTTTAATTCTTATTATCCTGAAGCAATAAACAATTAGATCCATTTCACATTAAAGCATTTAAAACTCTTGCAAAGATAATATTGCAGAGCTCTCATGAAGAGATAAAAGTTTTTCATATATTCATCTGTATTTCTTTTAATATTGCCTTATCAGTAATATAGATGATATGAGTAGGTGAATGAATTAATTTAAGAAAGTTATTATTGACAAACGTACCTTGAGTTCAATTAGATGTCTGGGTTTGCATTGCTCTATTCTTATTAGTACATATAATCACTTCAGTGAACTAGTCTCGTGTCAGCAAAAAATACTGATATGAATCTGAGAAGAAAATTCAGTATTGCTGTCACTGTCATAGTTATTTTCCATAGGAACAGTATTTGTAATTCACAATCATAGCTGAATTTGTAATATCATAATTGTTTTCATTAAAATAGTAGGATATCTGCCCTATTGCTATCAGCAGAATGTGTGAGAAACTCATTAAACTGATAGATTTTCCTTCAATCTTTCTTTTTCCACTTTCCAAGCTAAATTTATCCTTAACTGCTATATGGCTATCACTCTAAAGAATATTTGTTTCTTCCTGAACAGCATTTCCTCATGGTGTTTATCCTTGACACAGGCTGTTTACTGATCTGTAACCATGGTATTTTTTAGGATAGATCATGCTTTATCCCCCCCAGAAAGCATGATGTCTTTGTTTCAAAATAAAACACACATCAATCCTGAACACAGACTGCTGCTCATCTATTCTGTGCATGTCACAGCTGTCCCTAAGACACCTAAGCAATTATCAGACACATTCTGTGGCATAGCATACATCAGGAACCTCTCTCAGATGACTGTGCCTACACAAGTCACTTTCTACATGCCTCCAATGTTATCTGAACAGGTTCTATACCTTCAAATACTCCTACATATCCTGATGTAAGGGATATGTAGCACATGAAGCATGCAAATTCCCTAGTTTCATGCTTTGAAAGTATTGTTTTCTAAGCTGCACACCTTTCTTCACATAATTTCAGAAACTTTCAGCAGACAAGTAAGAAAACATGCACATCCTTATTACGAATTTGAGACTCCAAGGTATCTCCAAGAGAAGTCACAAGAGCAAATCTAGTTTGTACACTGACAATATACACTACTTGGTCCAAAAGTCACATCCAGAAATTCGCTTTATTTAACATATGATTTAACATATGACATCTATATGATTTATAGATGTAAGCTTTGGAAATTATGTATATAACATGTAGATTTACAGGTGTGAGTTTTAGGATTGTAGTCCAGTTCCAGTCTTGAACTTAGTACTTAAGAGATTAAGACTCCATCACCTTCTGTGAATGAAATACGCACCAACAAGAATGAGTTAAGCACAGCAAAACAGAGATTCAAAGTTATTTCTGATGCTATAGAGTCACTTCAACCACAAAAAAGCCTTTCACAGTAATCAAGCTGGCGTTGCTGGCCCTCTGCCTTTTGCTTCCTACGTACTGTGTAGGATTTAGAAAGTGTTGAAGGAGCTGTAGCTTTAGACAAGTCCAAGGCTTTACTCAAGTGCTATCTGTGATCCTCATCTCCTTCATTTTCCACCATTTTTTTCCTTTAACATTCATATATTTAACCAGCAACTCTCTACCTGCAAGCAGTACCTTAAAACCTGACTGAAATTAGCTGAAGGCTGATGCACTAGCACTCATAATGCAGCTTATGCAGTGCTGTTTATATCAGTAGATCTTTACATATATGTTTCAGAAATGCCTTACCCAGAGAAGACTGTACTTAAGAGTGTTGCTTCATAGTGTCATACATAGACTGTAACAGACCTTACTATGTTTCCCCCATGACCAAACTTTATGACTGGCATTCAGTTGCAAGAAAGCTTTGAGGCAGCATTGCATAGACTAGTAAAATAAAACTAAAACATTCTACCTGAAAAGTGGGGAAGTGCTATGGCAAGCATACATACTTCCTAATAATATTTTAGAATACTTTAGAAATCATTTAAACTACTGCACATATGGCAAATTAAATGAAATTAAACTTGCCTGTATGGTCACCACCAAGCTGGTAGAAAACTTCTGCTAGAGGCCTTAGTTTGTTTTCAGTTGGAAAAAGTTTCACACACAAAACATAAAAAGTTTCATCTAGAGAAAACCCCAGAATTTTGCACAAGCACAGAAAATGTCAGTAGTGACAAACTCCTTAGCTTTACTGTTCCCATGTGTATCTCTTAAGAAATGTAAAACTGGAGTTTTTCTCTTGAGAGGTGGTAATGCCCAAAGGACTAAGGAGAGAATCCTGTCTGAATTAATTATTCAACAGGGACTATTCATACATTTTCAAAAGCAAAGTTCTGTTCTGGATTAGCATTGTCATATATGCATTTATATTTATTCTTCATATTTTCAAGACAGTTACAATACACAGTGCTTCAATGCAGTATAATTTGAGACTACCAAATGGGAAAATGAAAATAGAATGACAATGTTTTCCATAACCACATTAATTACAAGCACAGATTTGGCCTAGAGCTCCTCAGACTTGATAAATCCCAATGTCCCTCCAATGAGCCCTAGAGTTGTTTGTGTATTTATTTATACAGTCTGGATTTGCTCATAGCTGATCATAAAAGTGAACTGGAGAAAAATAAACAAGTCCTTAACAGTCCACATTTCTGGTCAAATCAGAAAACATATTTTTGATATTTCTTTGCATGATGTAGAAGAATGTTAGAATATTACTAATTTTGAAGACTCTCTCTGGTCTCTGCTATGCACATCTCTTGATCTGTGGGAAGCTTACAGAATTATCTTCCAGTCCTTGAGCTACACATCATCATTTTTAGGAAATTAAAGAGCCAGAATTTCACCTTTTGTTTAAATCCTAATGAGAATTACACTATATTCAGGGGATGGAAGGATAAGAATTCCCAAATTCGTTGAATAAAATACAGCTCTTAGTAATAGAATTGTCTAGTATACCCAGAGCATTTTAAAAGTATATGCAAAACAAAACTCCTATTAAAGTTTGGATAGTAAATCAACCGAAAAATAGTACAGACATCAAACATGTTTGTTTTCAATTATTGCACAAGCCACTGTTCTTGGAACATCATTTATTGGTAGTATACCTTAAGTACATAATGTTTTGGAAAATGACAAATTTTTAATTTTTATTTATTATATTAAGCCAATTTTTTTTCCCCACCTCATTCTCTCCACCCCTTTTGCAGATAAAATAGAATGGTTGAAAGATTCAACGATGACTGAAGGTTTTCTTCACTTTAAAAACTTTTTTAGCAACTTCTTTTTCAGTGAAGCACTTTGCTTCACAATGTGATACTTGCAATGATTTATACTCAATGTAAGCATATTAGGAGATGACAAATAATTAAAATCTAAAGAACAAATTCTACAGCAGAGAAGCCACCACAATTACACATTTGAGGTATCTGCTTATATATTGTAAAGATACCTCTTGTCATCTTCTTTATCAACTTCTTAATTGTTTTAAAAATCCTAAATTGTGAAAAATATATAAATCAATTATTATAGATGTGATTTCAAATATGTTCAAAATTATTAATCACACTAACACTTATACTGGGACTGTCCTTATATAGGATCACAATATATCCTGTATAAAGGAACAAAAGCATGGAAGAGATCTCCTGCAACACAGATTTTAGAGGAAATCTTTAATTTCTAGACTCAAAGACTCACCTTCGGGCATTACCACTTCTCAAGAGAGAAACTTCGGTTTTACATTTCTTAAGAGTTACACATGGGAACAGTAAAACTAAGGAGTTTGTCACTGCTGACATAGACTGTAACAGGGCTTACTATGTTTCCCCCATAAGCAAACTTTATGACTGGCCTTCAGTTGCAAGAAAGTTTAGAGGCAGCATTGCATAGACTAGTAAATTAAAACTAAAACATTCTATCTGAAAAGTGGGGAAGCAAACATACTTCCCAATAGTATTTTAGAATACTTCAGAAGTCATTTAAACTACTGTGCATGTGGCAAATTAAATGAAATTAAATTTGCCTATCTGGTGATCACCGGGCTGGTAGAAAACTTCTGCTAGAGGCCTTCGTTTGTTTTCAGTTGGAAAAAAATTCACACACAAGGCATAAAAAGTTTCATCTAGAGAAAAACCCTGAATTTTGCACAAGCACAGAAAATGTCAGGAAGCTATAAAACTCCAGGAACTGTAGCAAGTGAAAAGTTCCTTAGAAAAACTTTCTAATTACTTGTGCATTTTGGTGGGTTTTTTGTTGTTGTTGTTGGATTTATGGGTTTTGTTTTTTTTTCCTTCTAAGACATATTTCGTACACCTACCTAGTGCTTCCTATGCATTTGTAAACCAGAAAAGAATCTGCCCATTAAGGGCAGGGTGCTGGGGATGGATGAGAGGGTGGTGGGCCCCTGTTCCCAGTGGGAATGCTAGACAAACTCTGCACTCATCTGGTAAAGACAAGTCTTCAAACAGACATAAGCAGGGATATGTTCTAAATGAACTACATAAAGCTGAATCTCAAGTTGGTCATTCCAGAGGGCTTAAGAAAGTAAAGTGGGAGGGCTTCAACTGCTGCAGCTGCTGCATTTCCTGTCCTCTTTTCAGAAAGCATTACTAAAAAACTGTCACATTTGCAGTGCTTTTTCGGAATAAAAAAGGTGTAAGTGATTGAGTGAGCAGAACCACCCCTCAAACTACATAACTTCAGTAAATATGGTTCATTCTTATGACCATTCAACCTCACTCTCCTACCACTTCAAGTGCATACACAGAGCATTGCCTCCCACGTAGAAGTATGTCATAGAGCAGTCAAGGAAAGAAAAAAGGTGATTTCACTCCTTTCAGTGAGATATATTTCATATATATGTACCTCAGGGAGGCACATTTAATTTAAACTATATACAAGTGAAAGCTGTGTGTCACAGACATGAAGGTGGCATACAGCCCTTCAAAGAATAAAATACTATCCTCCTTAAAACCTTGACCATCTTCCAGTCAATATAAATCAATTGCCATATTTTTTTCCAAAACAAATTTTCCTTAGAAGTTTGAGGACTTATGCAAAATGTCAAAAATCAGTGGAAGATTTTATTTTACAGGGTTTTGGATTAGAACATTGAGTGAACATCCAGACAGCTTTGACACTTTGACTATGTTTAGAGTGTTTAAAGCTTTCCAAAAATTATGAAGTATATAGGGCTTTACTGAGAAAGAATCTCACACCATATTTGTGCCCATGAGGACTGGTTTCCCATATCCCAGGTCTGGAGCCAAATTTAAACAGTAACATTTCCTGTAGGCACTCTGCACCTGTAAGGACTATCAGAGATACAATCCAGAGCTGCATTGCCTCTCTGATGCTCTGAGAGAAGTATTCCTTTCTTTTTTTTTTTTTTTCCACAGTTTTTCCATCTCATAAAAATAAAGCTGCCTCTTTAGAATGAAGAAGTAGTAACACTGAAAGTTCAGTGCTTTGTTTGTTTGTTTTCCAGATCAGCTTTTAAAATGCAATGTTTTAGCAGTGTTGTAATGTCCACAATAAATAACAGTCAAAAAACCTAAAATTTTCGACCTTCATCAGGGGTCAAACACAGAGAAACGCCTACCAGCGCTCCACTCTTGCAAGCCACCTCTTGGATCAGCTCTTATGATGGAACACTTCTTTTTATCTCAGTTACCCTTTTAATCTTCCATTTCTTTACCTTTCACTACAGTTTTATGCAGCAAATATTTGTACTAGGAAAAAAAACCACAAGATTATTCCAAAGCAATATTTCCCTGACCTTTTGTCTTAAACTTTTAATCCAAGTTGGTACATAAAGCCTACCCCATGGATTATAATTACAGCAAATGCTGTCTCAGAAATACCAGGACTCAGGAAATCATAATTTACACAGAACAACATAGAATTACACAATTGGTTAAAATAATAAAGCATAATGAAAGGATATTTCAAGTGGAATTTTAATGTCATAATTAATTTCTAAAAGTCTGAGTTTCACCCTTCATATAAATAAGTGGATGCTAATAGGCCATTCAGAAAGGCTCCCCTTGTTATAGTACATTGAGATATCCCCTATGTTTATACATATGTAAGTACAATTAATACTGTAACCCAACTGGAAACTAAATTGCTTTAGTTAACCAACCATTGCAAGGCAATCAAACGTTGCAACAATTGTAATCGTAGAAAGCCCACTTGGGGAATAGCAATAATTATTTCATACAGAATTCTCTCTTCCCTCTTCCAGCTCACAAACCATTTTTTTAATGCATCTCTATACCAGATAAATAATTGCACCGTCACAAGTGTCAAAACTGTCCCCCTTTCTCTCTCCAGCATAACAGAAAATTCAAACTGACACGGCTGTTTCATCTAGAAATATTGCTTTGTACCTCTGATTTGTAAGTGCATTAATCTAAAAACATTTCTGTAGGTTTTACTTCTCCAGCTGTACTTGCAGCTCAGGAGCTGGGCAATACCAATAGAGTAGGAAACAAAGAACAGCATTTCTTAATTTGCCTCAAGCTAAGCACTTTGAATTTGCTTTCATAAACTTCCCTAATATTCTCTGAAGACTTAATAGGAGTCTAAAGACTTAATATTTACCTGTTTCAAAGCAGGTAAGAATTACTTCAGGGCTGTAGATATAAACTGCAGGCCAGATGTTTCATTTGACTTTGTGATTTATCAGGAAACAATACTTTACAATTTTTCCTTCTTTTACTCATATTACATTCAGTATTCTTCAATATTACTCTTAATATATTTTTGAAATATTTTTCACTTTTTAGTAAATTAGTTGTTGACAGTTATTATGATATTTAATTATCAATGCAAAAATACAAAAAAAAAAGCCAAACAAAAACCTATGATATTTTTTCTGTCACTTACCTAAAAAGTGAGGGTAATTATTATGTTAGCTACATGCTCTTAACTCATTTTAGAGCTCCATTTCTGCTTCTGAGACATTCAATATATACCTGACAATAATTCATTTATTTTAGAAATAATATATATAGTTGCCAGAGTCATTCTGTGCATTTAGAAACCTATGCAAGGTGACAGCAGGCTAGGAATGTGGAAATACTTTAGCTAACACCAGATATTTGCTTTTCAAGAAGTTGCTAGGTCACAGTGTCCCAGGCACAAATTCATATAAATCTGAAATTTCTATTTTCACAGCTATTTTTAGTTTTAGTGAGCAAGATCAAACTATTAGAACCATAGAATTATTAAGGTTGGAAAACATCTTTAAGATAATTGACTTCAATTATTAATCCAGCACTGCCAAATCCACCACTAAACCATTTCCTTAAGCATGACTTCTACACATCTTTTAAATACCTCCAGAGATGGTGACTCAACCACTTCCTTGAGAAGTCTGTTCCAATGATTGACAACATTTTCAATGAAGAAATTTTTATTAATATCCAATCTAAACCTCCCTTGGCACAACCAGATGCCATTTCCTTTTGTGGCTTGTCACTTGGGAGACGAGACTGATATCACCCTTGACAGAATCTCCTTTCAGGTAGAGAAAGGAGAGCAATAAATTCTCACCTCCCCCTGCAACTGCTGCATTTCTTGTCCTCTTTTGAGAAAGCACTACTACCCCTCGTCCTGCTTTCCTGTAGACTAAACAACCCCAGTTCCCTCAGACACTCCTTGTAAGTCTTGTTCTCCAGACTCTTCACCAGTTTCATTACCCTTCTCTGGAATCATTCCAGCACCTCCATGTCCTTCTGGTACTGAGGGGCCCCGAACTGCACACACAAGAGGCACGGTCTCACCAGTGTTGAGTACAGGGGCATGCTCACTTCCCTTCTGCAGGACACACTATTCCTGATAAAAGCCAGAATGCTGATGGCCTTCTTGGCCTACCCGACACACAATATTCAGCTATTGTGTCAATCAGCACTCCCAAGACCTTTTTCTCTGGGCAGCTTTCAACCACTCTTCCCCAAGCCTATAGCACTGCATGGGTTTGTTGTGACCTAAGTGCAGGACCCAGCACTTGGCCTTATTCAACCTCATACAGTTGGTCTGAGCCCATTGATCCAGTCTCTTCACCCTCTGGCAGATCAAGACTCCCACCCAACCGGATGTCAGCTGCAAACTTACTGAGGGTACACTCCATCTCCACATCCAGATCATTGATGTTAAACAGACTTGGACTCAGTACTTAGTCCAAGGGAACATCACCTCTTACCAGCCACCAACTGGACTTAGCTCCTTTCACCACAACTCATTGGCCATTGAGCCAGTTTTTCTCTAGTCCATATGTAGCCAGTTTCTCCAAGAGAATGCTGTGGGAAACTGTGGGAAACTCTACTTCTAAGTCCATGTAGACAAAATCCACAGCCTTTCTCTCAACCCCTAAACAGGACAGCTTTTCATAGAAGGAGATAAGATTAGTCAAGCAAGTCCTGCCTTTATAAACCCATGCTGACTGCTCACCTGGTTGTCCTGTACATGCCATGTGATGGCACTTAAGATGATCTGCTCCATAACCTCCCCCAGCAGTGAGGTCAGACACACTCAGGTAGTTCCCTGGCTTAAAATCTTAAACTTTGGTAAAGATTCATTTAATTATCAATCCATAAAAAAAAACAAACTTAAATTTTCACTTTTCTTTTTCTTTGCTTTGCCTTCCTGAAGTAGCTTGAACTTAATGCCTGAGAGGTATTGGAAGAGATTCTATACTCACTCAACCAGAATTACTAGGAAAAAGGGATTTTAGCCATAGATGTGGGTATATATGTTTCTATCATTGTTTAGACCCCACTTATTTTCTAAATAAGTAAATTGGCTCCTTAGGAAGATGTTGACAATCTTTACATCAAATTATTAGCTGAAATATCAAAAATGAGATTATTACAATAAATCTGGACCTTCATCGATTTTTCCTGATGCCAGCTAATTTCAAAAGAACTTATCTGAGGATCATGATTTTTTTTTTTATGCTGTAGCTCTTTATAAACCTTGGTTATATGGCCAGCTCTCTTTGTCTTTCCTCATACAGGTTTGTTCTATTGAAGATAGCCTATATATAGTTTCCCAGAAGGAATGTTTGTGCTATTTTCTCTCTAAAACTCCAGAGGCAACCTGGATGACAAGGATGTTGCTGGACATGTCTTTCTATGGTGATGCACGGGACTTATGAAGACCATTTATAATGCTATCAGAAGTATTTTAAGAACCCTCATCTGCAGAAAGTTTTACAGTAGATCTATTTTCCATCAGAGACATTAGAGGAATGAAAATTAAATTTATCAGAAAGATCTGTGTGCAAACTAATTTGAGCAGGCATTTTCTATAAAGTAGGCCACAACAGAAGAAATATTACTTCTGGCAAAAATAGAAAAAAAAATTAAATTATAAGAAGCTTAATACATTTATCTGAAATTTAATTGCATAACCTAATGTTAAGTCTATTGTATGATAAACATTGTTCTCATCCAAATTCATAACAGTAAAGCACAAGCTCAGTTTGCAGTTACTTTATTAGAACTCTTCATTTTTTTAAAATTTTATTCTGAGCACAGTCTTTGCATCAGCCACAAAATTAGTATAAAAACACATTTCAAAATAGTTTTGAGTTTATGATGATTCTAGCAGCCTCTCTGGGGTGACCAACTTCTACTGCAAGTAAAGGGCAAAAAGAAAACCAAAAGCTGAGATGGAGTTGTTGATATGATGCCAGTGTGCACAATACACAGTAAGAAGAAAAATTATTAGAAAGAGCATCTGAATGTATTTACATCACTCAGTACTGTATCCATCAAACTTGCAGGTTTTTTTTTCTTTCAGAACAGAGACAGATTAGCAGAAAATATCGCTGTAGCATTCTCAGTATTGCATCCCTATGGAATACCCATTCTATTCCGTAATGTGTGTTAGAAGCTGTGCCTGTGCAAGAAAGCACACTTAAAAGCTTCAGGCTGTGTCCATAACCTCTTTGCACTCCTAAAAGCTGAATTATTTGCCCCGGCCTTGAGGGTTGCTTTGTCTCTGTTTATTTTCAATATTCTACCTTCAAGTGTTTGAGAAACACAAGATCAGAAAGAACATCATAGAAAAGCAATGTGCATTTAACTGTGTGATACTGTGATTCAAAGGGATGTGCAAACAGACCCTAGATTTGTAGCAGCGTAACATAAAAGAACCATCTGCTTTTATTTCAGAAGGAATAGATAATGAAGGCAAAATAAATGACTTTGACACTTACCAGGGAGCTGTAGCCTAAAATTAATAGGCTTATAATCATGCAGCACAACCTTAATTTTGCTTGATTGGTAATAAAGAATTAATGTATATTTTACAAGCATCTCACTTGTTTTTCAGTAAATCATTGAAGAATATAGCGAAGTGTTTGACCAGGTTAGGGTCTTTTTTTCAGTTTTACAAGAGTATTGAAGAGATAAAGTTACTAACGTATAGATGAGGATTCTAAAAATTATTCTACAACCCTCAATATAAACAGCCATGTAGATAACCAACTATTTCCATATTAAGTTGTTGCCTGCTCTTTTCCACCACATAAGCAAAAACAACTTGTAAAAATGTTTTCTATGATTCTGTTTCAGTGCTTGGAGTAGCACACTTTTAACTGGTAGTAATCATCATTCATATGTCTTTGCAATAATCTATTGCATGTCAAAACATCTGTCTTGTGTCAACCTCAGAGCTACATCTCTTCATCTGCAAATGTCCCTCTAAACTTCTGAAGTGAAAAGTCCACTTTATTGTCTAGACACCGAGACTGAGACTGTTTATTTAATAAAATAGAATACCCATTCATAGTCAATGACTTTTTCTGTGGTAGATCTATAAGCAACATGTTTGTAAAAATATAGTAAAAAATTCAAAGAGGAAAATCAGAGGAGATAAAAAGTCAAACTCACCCCAAACTCATCCCTCCACTGATGTGATGCTTGGTACTTCTCTGCTTCTTTAGCGAGGCGCTGAAGAACAAAGAAAGAGAGGACATACATTTCAGTCTTTACTGATTCTTCACAAGGCAAAATCTTTTTATTTTCTTAATATATGTGTTTTGTCTATGCAGTTTTCTCTCTATATATGTACTTATTTGAAAGTTATGTATATTTGAGTAAAAGATGCATCATATTTTTAAAAAATGATATTTTCTGTATAATTTATTTGTTAATCACCCATTAGATAGTGTAACCCTAATTCCAATGTCTTTAAGAACTTCTGGTTAAGTTCAAAATCCATCAATATCCTTCAGAAAATGCTTCCTACTTACAAAACCTTGCCTTACCCATATTTAATTTAATCTACCGTCCAATGACAAGTATTTATTAGATTTTTAAAACACTGTATTACTGACATGTATTTCACAATTAAACTATTTAAGTTAAATTAAAGGAACTGTTGATATCCTCTGTGACTATAAGGGATCCATGGAAAACTCAGTAGTTTGCAGTAGCTGTGTCTGGTCCCACAGACTGAATACCCATTAGCCATTGGAAAGTATCAGGCATGCTCCTATAGGACATTTTTTCCCATGTAAAAGAATCTGAAAGAAATCCAATTTGTCTACAAAACAAGAAGCAAAGTACAGAGCACAGGAATGATCATATGATTGTCTTGCACATCATTCTCTTGTACAGACACACTGGACAAACATCTCAGATACCCACAGTATTTTCAGTTTTCTGCAAATACACGAGGACAGGATTGTCCATCTCATTTCCTCACCCACTCTAGACACTTCTGCATCTGAATTTGGTCTGTCCTCTGATGAGTTCACACTAATTAAGTCACGTTTCATGTTACACCAGATTGTTGTAAAGCAAGATGCAACACTTGCTACACATGTAAATAGCTGCAGTTAACACTGCCCTCAGATTTCCCTCACAGTCTGCCTCCCTACCTGATGGCACTCCGTGAACTGCACCTGTTTTCTATAACATACAGTAGACCCAAATGCACAAACTGATAAAAGGCCTCTGAAGAGAAATATATAAAGAGCATTAACATTCCTATGAATTTTGCACAGAAAAAACTACAGCCACAGTTGATATTCCTCAGCTTGATTTAAAAAGTTAGTATTTTCTTCTGGTATTATAAAGCACAAATTTTTAAAGCAAATGAAATTTTAAAAAACTAAGGTTTATCTTGGTTTGGTTCTTGTTTTTCTTTTTCTTAGGGGCAGGGTAAAGATTCTGTTTTCCTTAATTAAACTAAAATAAAAGTCACACATTACCACATGACAAATCTGGCAGAAAACTTTATCACCATTTATGTGCAGGCTATCATAAAGACACAGATAATGCAATCAGTGACTGATGACTTCATTTTCAAGCAGTAGATGTTCTTTCAAAAGGTATGGGTTGACTGTGTACAAAAACCAGAGGCATGCTCTACTGTTTAATACTTATGATATTTTTAGGAAACATACAGGAAGATTATTCAAATTAAATTAGAAAAAATAAAATTGCAATGCTAAAGATTTCTGAGAAGTCCCCTATTTCTGTGCAAGGAGAAATGATACTATTACAGCAATATGGTTTATAATGTCTGAAACCCTTCCACAGCAAGTTCTTTGTTAAGACCAAGAGTAAGAAGTCAAAACTCTTGTGTTACAGATAGCCAGATTGTGAAGGAAACTCAAGTTACCTATGCCTTTTACTGTGACACAAGAAGAGAGCAATTTTTCATCTCTTTCAAAGAAATCGTTCCTGTTTCCTTTTGAGATATGCAAATGTCAGGTCTTGCCTTCTCTGTTTTTATGGAGGAGTCTCTGGAGAATGCCAGCAGACGAGTAACACCACAGCTGACAGCCGACACTTCCCGTTTGCCCTCTCATTACAATAGGAGTTTAATAAGGTAACACCTTCTTTAACACCATGAGCCATTGCCATTTCCTACAGGCTTCTTTAGCAAATATTAAAATACTGAGATTCATAGCTTTATATGTAAGAAGATAAACAGAAATAGTTCTGAAATAAAATTGCAAAATTATTATTTCTTCATATTACGTTTTAACCATTTCTTACTCCATGCCTCTGTATGAGTGCTGTGAAGAAAGCAGTGAGACCTTTTCTGGACGTCATCTTTTTTAGAGAGGATGAAAAACTAAGCACTACTAAAAGAGGAAAATGAACAAAAGTCAAATGCAACAGAAACATTCTGGCTTACATCAAGCTATTTAAAAAACCCTCATTTGTGCAGGATGATGGAGAACAAGGATTCTCAGTTTATGGTAATATCCAAATTACTTTTAAGTAGTACATAAATTGAGACATTGTGATCAAAAGGAGAGGGCTGGAAAAGCTAAAAAAATGTTGTAGTGTCTACTCCTGTACTTCTGGAGGATGTCTGAAAGCTGAGAGATGGTGTTCTGAGAGAAAGGACTGATGCTAGATTTAGGCACAGTGTAATTTACACAGTAGCTAATGTAAAATTTAAGATGCTTGAAAACACTTTAATCAAACAAACACTTGTTTAATACATGTTCCTAGATTAAACAATTGCTTCTACCTCTTTTTTTATTTAACTTTTTTTCTTTTAATTTTAATTTTTTTTCTTTTTTAATGAATAAGAACAGTTCTCTCCTTTGCTACTTCCTAAATATTGTGCAGGGTGCATTATTTTCAGGAATTTTCAGAATCCTTAGCTCATTAATAAAACAATACTTATTCCTTGAGAGAAAGCCAATGGCCACAAATCAGTATTTTCAATCAAACTTTGAAAGAAGACAAGATTTACCTTCCACTAGATTTCCTTAAATCTTGCAAAGACAGTGGTTACCTTTAAAGCTATTGGGAAAGAGAGATAGATGCAAGTGTGATTTACTCCATCAGCCTATGAACTTTATCTTTCAAAGGGATTAAAAAAGACTACACTCACACACACAAAAGCAAACTAACAACTAGAAACCTAAAGCCTGGCTGCCTGTCACTCTCAAACTGTCAATTTGCGAAGGTCTTGTCCCCAGATTCCAAGTGCATGTTACGGTCCTTGAAAGACAGCCTTTGATGTAGCACTGACTGAAAGAAAGAGACCTGAAAAATCTTTATCTGATCTGTAAAGATCAACTCCCTAGAAGGCCTATTCATCATCCAGCTTTCATTTTTGTGTGTATATGTCATATCTTTATCCCTTCCTATCCAGCACAGAATTCTGTCATCTAATGGCCCAATTACAATTACATCGAGTACAAAGATATAAATCTTTTTTTTTTGTGCTTCTCAGTCTAAGTACTTTATCTTGAAAATAATATTTGACTAACCCTTGACATATTAAGCTATTATTAAATGTGTAAGTTTGAAGTTATTAGACATCAATAGCCTTACAAAGCTTTTTAAAATACCAAATCCGTTGCATTTTAAATTTATTTTAAGAAGATAAATACGCAGGGAGCATATATCAATACTAACTTTAAATAGAACAACTTAAAAACATAAAATGAACTTTAAATGTTTATTTTAAAATATGGGCCAAATATTCAATCCTGTTCTTGCATGAATAGCGTAAAGGCCACAAGGAGTATGTATAACAGTAGTTTCAAACATGCTTTTCTTGTATGTATCTGAAATACAAATGCTGTTCTTCTGTAGATTATTATGGATTGCACATCACATACAAAAGAGAAATATGAGGGTAAAATTTTTTAAGTTTAACACAGACTGATGGAATTTTAAAGAACTGCATTTTCACCTCAGTTATCTTCTATTTTCTCTATGAAACCAAATTAGATCTATTTCCTTTTGCTTTGGTTCTACTGTTTTTTACTTGCATGAACTGTTTTCTTCTGTAGTAAGTCCTGATAATGGATTAGTGAACTACCCATTAATAACCCTATCACCCTATTGGATAAAAAGATCACCCAGTTTGGCCCAAAAAGGTGAGATTTCAACAAGAACTGGTATCCCAGGTATCTTATTCCACTACGTAAATACCATCATTTCAGTGTAAGTGTAATGAGAATTTCAATACTAACACAGATTTTTTTAAGATTTTTTACAGTGACCAACATGAGGCTTTTGGTTTGTGATAATCTGCAGCATGGTTTTATTTCTTGTATTTCTACTGCAGTCACAGCCTCTCTCCTGTTCTAGCACCTGCTGTGCCATCTTATGGCAATCTGATCTGTGGTCTATTAATGAGGATCTCTGAAGTATATAAGGTCACACACAAAGAGTATGTTTATAGTTGGTCTCCTACATTCAACATAGACATCATATTATTTATTCCCCAGCTACTGTCTGGAACTGGTCCCATTTTTGTCATCTGAGGCAGCAGATGAGCCATGTGCATAGGGAAATAGGGTATGTTCAAGGTCTGCTGACACTGTGAGCCTTACCAAAGCATCCTTCATATAAATTACTGGTCTAAAATTATATGTAAATTACTGCAATCAGAAATCAGGACAATTTTTTTAAAAATGATATTGTCCTCTGAACCACAATTCAAAATAATGACTCAACTTTGTCTTCTACTTTTAACCATTACCTATAATCTGTTAATTTTTTTTTATAATACATCTGTAGATTAAAAACTTGACTTTAATTAACAAGTAAACAGAAAATGACATATTTTGTGTGCTTGCCTGAGGCATTTCAAGCCATTTCGGTTTTATTCATATAAACCATAGTTCTATTTCAGACACTCTTAATTAGTTTTCCAACAACATGACCTCATATCCAACACAAGGCTGTCATATTGGCTACAGAGAAATCTAATGAAAAAAATTTATTATCGCTTTCTATGTATTTAGAAGACAGGGCAACTGTAACTCTACAGTTAACAACTGTAATTAAAAAAATTATGATTCAAGACAATGTTTATTCTTATTTTTGTATTAAATGAGTGAAGGAAGAATCACGATGATTCTCCAGGGAGAAATTTTACCCTTTTAGTGGATTTCCAATATCAAAACATTGATAAATTAAACCACTGGTCTAAATAAGGTCAGAAATCAATGGGAAGCTGAATCATACCTAGAGCACCAGGGGGACTAGAGCAGTAGTACTAGGACAAGGGGAAATTGATTCAAATTAGATTTAGATTAGATGTTAGGAAGAAGTTCTTCACCATGTGGGTGGTGAGACATTGGAACAGGTTGCCCAGAGAGGTGGTGGAAGCCCCATCCCTTGAAGTTTTTAAGGCCAGGCTGAACAGGGCTCTGAGCAAACTGATCTCGTGGGAGGTGTTCCTGCCCATGGCAGGGGGGTTGGACCTAGATGATATTAAAGGGCCACTCCAACCCTGAAAAATCTATGATTCTATGATTCTACTTGAAATTAGAATCTTGCAGATCGTCCTGGTTTGAGCCAGAGCAAAACCAATTTTCCTGTGTTTTACTTTTAGTCAATCCTCTTGTAAGTAGCTGCTCTTGCTGAAATTAACAGTCAGTGTCTGCTTCTAGAACCGATAGTACTTGATGTTTATGGTTACAGCTAGAGAATGGTATAGAGAACCAAGGCCAGTGTTCAGTTCTGCAAAATATACTCCAGAAAGAGAAAGGGAGTAAAGGGGTCACACCTGCAACCCTCCTTTAGGGAAGAGAGGAGCACACAGATGACAAAATTTGACTAAATGGAATATTCCATCCCATACGTGTCATACTTGGTATAAATTTGAGGGATCACAAAGGTCAAGATCTCTTAGTCCATGGCTGGTATCCTGGGAGAATTCTGTCCATTTGTCTGCCTTTGATACCAATCCCTGCCCTCCTGAATCTCTGTGCTCCTGTATCCAGCTCCTGACTGCTTCTGACTCCAGTAGCCCAGTCTGGGACTTTTCCAGGGCTGCTCTGCAGCCTCAGTGGTGATGTGAGTGTTACTGGGGGGGAGAAGAGGGTGGAGGAACAACATATTCCTTTTGTATATATTTTTATATATTTAATAATTTTCCTTTTCTTCACTACTGTTTCATTAAAGCTGTGCGGCTTGGTTTCCAAGCCATAACTCTCCCCCTTACTCTCTCTTCTTTCCCTGCAGGGGAAGGAGAGGGGTTAATAGAGAATATCTGCAATTCATTTAGTTGCCATCCCAGCATTAAAACATGACATAGATGAAGCTAATACTTTCTAACATGAATAATCATATTGATTTTAATAGCAAAAACTATCATAGGGAGACATTAAATGGATGTATCACACATGTGTCTTATGACATCTAAAATGCCATGTGCAATCACTTGTCTCTGACAAAACTGTCATGTAAGAAAAGTCAAAAAGCATAACACCAAAAGACTGTTTTGCCACTGCGTGAAAGTAGCTCTTCTCTCAAAAAAACATGAATGAGACTGAGCTCTTCTCTCTTTTTTCTTCTCTCTTATTGGGTAGATTCAAGAATTTAGTTAAGGGTAGGAAATTAGCAGAGAAGACAAAAGTGATCCAGTGCTAGTGCTACTCCTACTACTGAGTGATGAAAGTGGTTTTTAAATATATTTTACTAAAATAGGATTCTTAGTTAAGATTTAGTAGGAATCCAAAAGTAATCAAATGCACAGTTAAGGTAAAACAATCTCTGAATCTGTCCTGAAAACAAAACTTGGAACAGCTGGAAGTAACCATCACAGAAAACCATAATTGAAGACCAAATGAAACAAAATAAACAGAAGCAAATATGCCAGCATACACTCATTTAAACTTCTGGAAAAGCAGTCTAGCTGTGTACATACCCATGAGACTGAACAATCCATGGAAGCTGCAAAGGGGAATGCTCTCAAGGACTTATTGATTGCCACCTCATCTTGGTCCCTAATGTTCACAATCCTAACTAGTAAGACCAATGGTACTAATTCAAGTGAAACATTACATGGCAGACAACAGCACGAATGAACTGCAGGTGCAAAAACATTGCTGGAGAGCATCTTTCTGAGTACCAGAGAACAGACAAACCAAATACAAACACAATGAAGAACAAGGTGAGCATAAAATTGTCTTCTACGATCGGAGCACTGAGTCTAGTCTATATGGTATGAAATATGGTTTGTATGAAACACTCTACAAAATTAATACTCTGTAGAATGAGTGTATGAAATAATAATTTAACTATTATTAACCAGCATCCAGGAATGTAGGAGATTCTCACCAGAAGGCTGAGAAGCATCACTTCATTTAATTGTACATTTTTCACATTTATGGGGAGAGGGATGGAAGAAGAAGGTTCAGTTCCCAAGTTTGAGTATGTTTCTAGGATGCATGCAATGAGGAGATTTGAGAAGCTGGACAATATTATAACAGCTTGATAATGGCAAATATGTTTCAGTAGACAAGACAGTAAGATAGAGATACCCATAGATAAAATCATGAAGAAAAACTAGCAGAAAAGAAATGTAAAAAATAGTCTTTCAAATACATGCTGATATCTAGCAGTGAAATTTTGCTAGAGTGCTGTATACAATCAGGAAAGGACCACTTAATTCTAACATACAATTTATCCTTCTCATTTGCAGAGGCTTCAAGCCCTTAGAGCTTATTACATTTTCATTCTAATAAGTCATGATGTAAATGCAAGTCGCACTACTCTTATATTTTTAAACATTCTCAAAGTGAAGGACAGATGCTGAAACCATTAGACTGAAATTACCAACTGCTCCCACAAATCTCAAATTGTATAACACCACCAACTCCAGCTTGCTGCCTGCCTTGGGAAACTTTTAAGCTTCACAGCTGAGCCAGTCACTTTACAGGCATGATTAAAAGATGACACATATCATAGAATCATAGAATTGGCTGGGTTGGAAGGGACCTCAGAGATCATCAAGCCCAACCCTTGAACCACTACTGCTGCAGGTACTAGATCATGACACTGAGTGCCACATCCAGTCTCTTTTTAAATATCTCCAGGGATGGAGAATCCACTACTTTCCTGGGCAGCCCATTCCGGTGTTTGATCACCCTCTTGGTAAAGAAATTCTTTCTAATGTCCAACCTAAACCTCCCCCGGTACAACGTAAGACCGTGCTCTCTTGTCTCGCTGAGAGTTGCCTGGGAAAAGAGACCAACCCCCACCTGGCTACAACCTCCTTTCAGGTAGTTGTAGAGAGTGATGAGGTCTCCTCTGAGCCTCCTCTTCTCCAGGCTGAACACCGCCAGCTCCCTCAGCCTCTCCTCATAGGATCTGTGCTCCAGTCCCTTCACCAGCCTAGCTGCCCTCCTTTGGACCTGCTCCAGGACCTCAATCTCCTTCCTGAACTGAGGGGCCCAGAACTGGTCACAGTACTCGAGGTGTGGCCTCACCAGTGCTGAGTACAGGGGCAGAATCACTTCCTTGGACCTGCTGGCCACGCTGTTCCTGATACAGGCCAGGATGCCATTGGCCTTCTTGGCTACCTGGGCACGCTGCTGGCTCATGTTCAGCTTCCTGCCAATCCAAACTCCAAGGTCCCTCTCCGTCTTGAATGGGCATGCCTTCTTACCCTGCTTTTTCAGGTTTAGTGTAGTTTTTAACAAGTCAGGAAGAAATCAGGACTACATAGAATTGTTTTAGATAGATCAATATTAACCCACCCAAAATAAGCATTCTACTCTAACTCAAAAAAAAAAGCTTAAATGCAATTCAGCTTGCTTCACAGCTCCTTTAACACACACATTAAAAATCCAGTGAAAATTCAAAAACAAAATACAACCCTTAACTGCTTAATATTTATACATGTTAGGAGTTCCATTAGAATCTGACTAGGATGCAGATAGGAATAGACACAACTGAAATATATTTCACTGCCTTATTTCAATGGGAAAAGCAGGAAAAGGAACAAATCAAATAAATAACACCTCCTTACTAAGGAGAAGAGGAAAACATTGATGCAGGCTTTCATTACTTATGCAAGAAAAATATTAATGAATGCAGGTTTTGCCTCATCATATAATCAAACTGAACAACACATTTAATGGAATGTCATATTTTTATACAAGTTCAGTAACAATATATCAAGTTATATCAATGTACATTCCATATAACTTGGTAACAATATTAAACATATATCAAATGAACATTCAAGTACTGTTTGCAGTTGTTTGTCTTCTTTTTACATAAAATTATAGCACTCTGCTAGTTAATGCAATTCTTAGAGAAGGGCGGAGTATAACTGGGTATGATACACAGTGTTTAAAAAATTTAATGAGTTATGGATATATTCATACTGTGTGTGCTATAAAAGACATTTGCACATAATGCTGTTATAATCAAAAAAAGAAGACCAGAAAGCTGGCAATCTAAAATCTCTGCTGCAGACATAGTCAAATGCCTTTTTTGGACACATCACCCGAAAACAGCTAAAAGATCACTCAGAATTGCGTAAGGATTTATACAAAGAAGAGCACAATCCAGACCTTCAACAAATAACAAGAGTGAAAAGAGCTCATTACCGTTTCTTCCTCTGTACCCCAGGACTAAATTGGTTTATTTTCTTAAGACACACTCATAACCTAAGCAGATTGATACCATCAAAAGTAGTTCATGATTTGTAATATAACTGACATGCCACTGAAATAATCATTAGCATTTCCAAAAATGAGCGTACGAAACATACAACTGTATTCATAACAAAACTCAGAGTTTGAATAATTCCCATAACTCCTTAAAAAAAACAACTAACAAAATCAGCATCTTCATCACAGTTTTCAGATGCATAAAAGAAACAATCTCAATTAGACTGATTAAAAGTTTGCTAAAAAATTAATCCTCTTTTTTTTTTTTTAATACAGCTGAATAAAAAAATGTGCTTTTAGCAATTAAGACAAGATAGTGTATTAAGAGCTTTGCATTTCAAGGAAAAAAATGAAGCAGGTGGTAGGCTATAGCTGCTGAATAATAAACCTTATCTCATCAACAGTCAGTGGGTGAGAGCCAAGGAAACGTAACTGTTGGCAACAGCAGAAACAAATGATACGTTAATACTGCATGCTATTTTCAGGCAACATTTCCCTAATGGAAGTAATTCTAGTCAAAAGAAATAAAGAGCGTTTAACTGTGAGTCCTGGAGAAAACTAAGGGCAAGGGAAAATGACCTTCTACTGGCAAACCATAACAATCTTTTTTATTTCCCAAAAGATCATATGCCAATCATAACAGCCATACTGGAAAGACACCAAAGCCTCAACTGCTCCTACATCTGGCTTTGCATTGTGTTAATAAGATACCCAAAGCTCCTTCATTTCTTCCTCATTAAATGAAGCTTTATGACATGCTGCTTCTAAAATTTCCTAAATATCTCTTAAAAGCAGTGTTGCACTTTTCTCTCTACCAAACAGTTGAAGTTTTAACTGTCAATCCATATGTTTTCAATTAACTCATGTCCTTCATCAGTAATTCCTCATCTATAGAGGATTTACTCTTTTCTTACCCTTCAACATAAAAGTAGTTCAGATTCTAAATTAAGCACTTCAAAACAAAATCTAGACAAAAATGTAAGGGTTGAATGTTGAAAACGGTGTTTTCTACCTTTTACCAGTTCATTTAGCCTTTGTAGTATCCTCCCATGTATATAGAACACAGAGCACTTCCATGCTTCCAATCAGTTTATACTCAGAAATATCTTAATTTCCTTGCTCTTCAATGTAAGTTTTACCTTATTATAGCAGCACTGTCATCCAGCAACAGTTGCTGAACTTACAACATAAGATACTTTTAATCAAGGTGATCATTTCTCATTCAGGCACAGGTCCACCAAATGTATTAAGTATATACCCACAGGGATAGCTATTCAAATCCATACTAATATTAAACATTTCAACAAATGCTCAAGGTCTGTTAAGGTCATTTATAACAGTTGTTCTTTTAGGGTGAAATCCTGACCCTAATAAAGTTCATATGAGGACTTGTGCTGTTTTCATTGAGATTCCACTCCTGCCTCAGACAATTTTGTGCCTGACGTACTGAAACTGATCACCAAAGATACTCTTCTAGGTTCAGTAACCGCCAATAGCCATGAACAGTTTGGTCAGCCTCTTTGGTCAGTTCTTAAAAATGGACTTATATGTGAAAAAAACATTATTTTTCATCTTAAAATGCACAGTTTAAAACCTAGTGCTGCCTATTCCCATGGCTAGAGAAGTAACTGAATTAACTGCATTTTTCTTTCAATTATTTTCCTCCATGCTTAACATGTATTTGAATGACTGTCCTAGTGAGTAATGTAGGTATTTGAATCAACATTCAAATTACGATTTCCTTCCAATTTAAACAAAACAAAACAAAACAAAACAAAGATTACCCTCACAGGTGACACATTTGAGAACTAATACAAGCAGTTTGGGTTTATCCATGATAAATTCCACCAAAAGGTGTTTAATTAGGATGTCTCACACTTTCCTGTGTATGAAAATCCAATTGCCACCTTCTAGCTCAAAGAGCAAAATCAAGAAGCATTATCTCATCTTAAATTCTCTTAAGCATCTTCCTTATGTCACTTCCACATCTGGTGTTACCTCATTATTTTTTTTCAGTCTTGTATGCTTCTTTTCTGTAAAGGAAATCCATTGAACCATACCACCAAATTTAGCACTCCAAAAAGCATGTTTTCTTTCATTCCAGATAGAGCTACTCACTGAAAATCATCATCAGAATCAAATGCTGAACAGGGGAAAAAACGCTAAAATATTAAATCAGAATTATAAAAAAGAGAGACTAGATACACACGTCAAGAATGTCACATTATATCTTAAAGCAAAACATGGAAGTACCTTGCCAGACACAAAGTTTAAAGCAGTTAACCCAGTACAATTGCTGGTTGCTGCAGTTGACTTGTGTTCTGTTTAAAACCTGACAAATCCTTCCTACAGGGAATAATTTCTTCCATAGTCCTATTAAACTGGCACATTAGGTGGCAGAGATTATTTTCAGAAATCAATTAGAACCCTAGATTGAGACCCTGAGTTGAAACTTGAAGGCTCTGGCAGATTGCTAACTGGCAGATTTTTTTAAGCTCTACAGAGTGTTCCTGCAGGATTCAATGGAATTTTTGTTTGAGCTATATTCTATAAAGAATACTGGAAATAAATGATTTATGTAAGTGGAAAGGGAGATTCTTTTGGGCTCTGTCATTTGAAACATTGAGATTTGAGAAGTCATAAGTCTTACTTAGGTTATTGGCAGCACTGAGATGTTGACAGTCTATTACTGGAGACTTTTAATTCATCATGTCAGTATTCCCATAAATGACAACAAAACACATTCACTTGCATATAGAAAAGAAGCTTCAAGCAAAGAAACCCTGACCTTAAAATACTAATAAATTAAGTTACAGTTAAGTTTAAAAAGAGATGATGAATTTTTTTACCTACTGACAAATAAAAAAACCCTAAAATTTAAATGAGTAAATTTTAGAAGTAAGTAATTTATTTATTTATATAAGTAAATAAATAACCAAACAAAACCCCACAAATAAAGCAACCAAAAAACCACCTTATCTAAAGTGAAGAAATCTGTAGACTGTTTAAATTGATCTTTCTGATTTCAAAGTTCTTCCTACCTTCAAAGGACCCTGATATCCTGAGTGGTATGTTCTTATTCCCTGAATCATTATTAATTCTCTTTTGTGATTTGTTTGCACAGGTAAGTTTGTGCCTAGCCTGTAGCCTACTATTACCATACACAGAGATTATATAGATAGACAGACAGAGAGGCTGACACACAGTGATGGTTGGTGTATTCTAAGGTGAGGGTATTACAGTCCTTATTGCTAAGTTTGTCCAAATGGTATAATGACTCCTTATAGCTGCATGAAACTTTTTGACTCTTGACATGCTGAGAATAAAACAAACCCTTCTGGCACCTGGCTTTAGAAATTTCTTTACACTTTGAGCAATGTAGAACAGGAGACACTGTATGAGAAAGCAGCAAAGAAGTCTTATAAGAAGAAGTCTCATAGTTGCATGCAAATTTCTTAAGGCCTCTTTTCCTCTTCTATAATTTGCATCAATGCTTCTCAGATTTATTTGTGCCTGTAATTTCAATCTAAAAACCAGAATATTTCCAAAAAAAAGAATTTGCTTCAAAGCAATTAAATAAAATCTAGTGGTTTTAAACTGAAAATTTTCCCAAGTTCATATAAAAGTTTCACAATACTTAAGCTTATTTCAGTAGGACATCTCTTCTGACTAATCATTTCGTATAATTTATATGCAGCCAAAATAGAATTTACATTGTAAAGATATTTATGTACTTGGTTTACATACCAAGAATCACTTACACTTTCCTTGAGCAATAACATTTGCTGTGGTTTAAGAGCTGAATCTTCAATAAATATTTTAGTATTAGCTTCCCCTTCTTAGCATAAATCTAGTCAAAAATCTCAAAAGTAAAGCATGTTCCAATTTGGAATGGAAGATATGTTTGCTAATAATACTTGAAATATTTATTCTCAGAGATACTGTTCCTAGGTACAACACATTTGACAATGTCATAGAGATACTGTTCTTTCTTATTTTTAAACAAACAAGTTGTCAGATTTAAATGGAATCCACGACATTGTACCAATATCTGCTCAGTTAGAAGTAGCTTATTAAACAGATTTAGGCTTGCTTGTTGTTTTTGATGTTGTTTTGTTGTCAGTGTTTGTGTTGTTTTGTTTTAATTTTTAATTCATGAAAATAGCAGTGACCAGATGATACCATGAATCCTAAGCAAATTATGTAACTGGTGCAAAACCTAGGTAGATAGTCTGGAGAGGGATGGAAAGTTGCTCTGAGAAGCTGCAGCACAATACTGCCATGCTGTACTTGCCCCTAGAGATCCAGACAACTTACAAAATTCAGTGGGGCTTATTAGAACTAAGCTGCATCTAAAGACAATTCTGGTCCAAGCATATTCTTCCCTCAGAAATTTGGCCTAAGCAGAATGTCCATGGTTTTGACCAGATAAAAACATTTTCTACTGATATGGATGAGGTGAGCCCATGCCCACTGTCGACTAAAAGATGAATCTTTAATTTAAGAATGGGACCTGAGTAAGCAGAAAAGAAGCCACAAAGTTATCTCCTACAGAACTATTCCTCTATCTATACAATTATGATAAAAATTAATTGCTCTGCATTATAGGCTTGTAACACTGTCTTTTCTCTTGCCTGAGACAAATAATCCAAATTTATGGTCATAAAATAAAGATCATTCTCAAAAAGGGTAATTCTATTGTTCTTCAACACAAAGTACTGAGCTAGTCTTTTAGGGGTAAGTCCACATCTACTGGAAACTAATTGAAAAAGCAGGGTATATGGAAATTTCAGTACAATCACATCTATACTACTATTACTAAGCTTTACTCCCTTGTCAACTGTAACTAATATTCTGTAAATCTAACTCCATCATCCCTAGGCATATAAAGATTTAAAGTCTGTCACAAGGACTTAGTAAACCATAGTCATTTATGTATATATGTTGTCACTTCTATCTCAGATGATGTATATATGCTAATATGTATAACCTAGGTTCAAGAGCTTTACAGCTTTCCAAAGTACCCAGATTTAGTAATTAAAACAGCTTTATGAAATATAGTATTACAGTTGCCTTACAAACAAGCAAGTACTTTTATGTCTATTAAAAATGCTCTTTACAAGTATATAGTAACCAAACCAGCATTTGTTGGACATGTGCTCAGTCTGCTACCAGTCAGGGGACCCATTTCTGTGCAAGCCCCACAGACACCAGTGCAGAACTGGAATGTAGGATTACAAAGCAAACTTTATATGCAGCTGGAGCCTTTGAATACCAGAACAGGATAGTAATCCCTAAAGAATAAGTGTTCAAACATGGTATTTGAGAATGTTTTCAAGTGTAGCTAATAGCACAGATTGAGGTGAATTGATTTTCTTCAGTTATTTAAATTCATTATATATGCCCTATTTAATTCCCAATCCATTTAAATTGATATGAAATGTAAAATAACTTCTAAATAATATAGTGTGAAAAAACATACATGGAAATTAAAACCTGAAACTTGAAACTCAAACATATTATAAACACCTCCTTTTTAAGACATCTTTTTAAATTTTTATTTATTTCTTTTTTTGTGTGTGTTTCAAAGATGGCTTCTATTTTATTTTGGAGAGACAATGAGTATTGTATTTTATTTTTCCTTCCAGAGCAAAAAAGTGCTTAAAAAGAAACTCTTAGATTCCTTTTTTATTAGAAGCTACCAATAAAGGTTTGTGAGTTTTTAATGCTGTTGCAATTGTAATTAAATAAATCATCTTAATTAACTTCATAAAATGTATTTTTAACCACGCAATGTGATTTTCTGTAACTGCACATTTAATAAATGTAATTATTGCTATTAATCATTCTCTTTAAGTATAACTTAAGCACTTAAATTTCATCTTACAAGATATTAGCAAGGTTGGACTTTGCTGGCAGATGCCATTGAGAAGGGTGGAGAGGACATCAGAAAGAGAGGGCATTAACAAACACAGCAGCACAGTTCATGAGGAGGTTCACATGCCTCAGACACGAGGAAGACAATCATTAAAAATAAAATATCATCTCCTGTAATTCATGAATGCTACTACTGTATACTTCACTTTTATACCAAACAGATCTTACAGCTGATACTTATACATTAAGAGCTGAAGCTCTTCTTGGTCTCTAACATATTTTATGTAAAGATCTAACTGAGAACATAATAAATGCCAGTGAAATCTAATCAACAATTTCAATTCCTCTCTATCATTCAGCTTCAAAAATATAAGAATTGCTCCAAAAAGATTTATAATCTTCTGTTACTCCAACAGGAATCAATATTTTTTTTTTACTTTTTCTTGTAATCTTTAAAGCAGTGTTTTTATTCTTCAAAAGACCTGTTTTCAGTACACATTGACACTTCTGTTCATGTTCTTGCCCAGTGCCATGTGTAGAGCTCTGCAGTTCGTATGCAGTTCAAAACTTTTCAGTTCTGTTCCTACATTTTAATTTCTCAATCATAAATTATATCAATAAAATATTTTTTAAAATATTAAAACCAGGCCATGGTTTCTGATTAAATAAAACTGTGATTATTCTTTCCAAGAAATAAAGAAAAGCCTTAGTGACATTATTAGGGTTAGGGTTATCTTAAGTGATATCTTAAGTAAGAGTATCACTGCTCTTACTTAGCTTCCTTATTAGTCAGAGCATCCCAGAGATGAACTTCTTCTTATAACTCATTATCATCTATTATCCAAATTGTTCTCTGACTCTTTCTCTCACACAGACACACATAAATTGGTGCCTGCAACTGTCTATCTTTTAAATCCAAATCATATAGAACCTGGCAACACTCTGGCTTTATATTGTCGGTTTGAGCCTTAGATCTTAAATGTGAGAAGAAATATCTGCCTTTTTTTTATTTAGAGAAGAGTTGCTTTGTAGATTAATTAAAGCAGTGTCTGACAGTTCAGAAGATAAGAATTTGCTTCTCCTGCAACGTCTGACAGCATCCTCAGCTAAACTGTGATAACTCAAGTTATGCAAGAAATAGTGAAACATGACATGAAACCTTAGCCCTCAGCTTCATCAAATTCAGACTTTAATAACCTTACCTTTCTTTTATTTCCACTAATTTAGTTAAAAGGAAATACATGACTGCCAACTCAGTAAGTATCTAAAATCTTATAATTGAAATTTTAATATACCTTAGAAAAATTACTGTAATGATTTTTTCTGGTTTGGGTTAAATTTGGTTTGGTTGGGGGTTTTTTGTTTGGGTTTTTTAATTTAATTTTTAAAATCACCATTTTTCTGAATGACAAATTTTTATTGAAAGAGCAAAAGTGCTGTCAGGAAATAGTTCCCTACATCCATAGAATTATTGGTCCAAATAGGCATTGCAGCAAGGAAAAGGGAAAAAAAAATGGATGGGGAGCAAGAAAACAGGGAAAGTAAGTAGACATTAAGTTCTCAGTGAGTCATGCTTATCTTGCAGATCAAAGAAAAGAAGAAATCAGACCACATATCTTAAAACCTCATTTACAGAGCCAGCTATGAAAAACTGCTGCCCAATTCAGAACATGGAAAAAGTGTCCAGTGTGCATCTGACAGTAAGACTCATCTGTGCCTGAAAGCTGTTACATGTCTTTTTCAGGTTAAGAAAAATAATATATTTTGCATGCATTCTTGTACCACACTCCTTGCAAAGCAGTTAAACACAGCAGTTTCTTCCCTCTGGCATGTACTACAGAAATAAACATGAACTTCCATTCACCCTAATTTATATGAAATGAGAAGAGACATTCTTTACTGCTTTCCATACAAAGAACTAGCATGTTTAAAATTTTCCAGGTGTGAATAAGGATCCCTTATGCACACATTCTGGCAGAAATAGTGTCATTTACTTCCAACTGACTAAAGAGGAATATATGAAGGTGTAACCCTGATGGAATAGATGATTAATTATATTTCTTTTCTCTTCTCATTAATCAGCTTATACACTGGAACACTGGAGGAAAAAAAAAAAAAGAAAAAATTCTGTTCTATTTGTTCTCAAAGTAGTTTTTACTGTTTCCCATTTTTTTGTTTTCCTAATTCTGTGGTTTTCTCAACGATCACTGTGCTCACTTTGAGCTTGCTGATTTTTGAGGGATGACTGGCAAGCTCAAAACATGCTGCTCTGTTTTCCAGGAACTACTGGAAATAATGCTGCAGCCAAATCCTCTGGGTTATTTGCCACCCCCAAAACTCAGGGACCAAGGGGAACAGACTTGTGGTCCCTGTCAAGTCTCAAGAGACAACCTCAGGGCCATACCTGGCAAGTTTCAATGACATGTGAAAGATAGAAATATGCCCAGGACTACATTTTATCACATCACTAATACTGCCTGGCATAGCACAGACATAGGGAATGAGGCCTTGACTCCACTTATTCCAGTTCCTTTCACAAAAAAATAATTGGTAGCAAGTTGTCAGTTCACTAGACACTGCAATTCTGGCCAGTCCTAAGCTGTCAGTACAAGAAAGCAAAGAGTCCATCTTCCTTATTCTCCATCCCTGCATATCTTGATGAACACTAGGAATTAACCATGCTTTAAATGCCAGACAGAACAGACTCATGTGGCTGTCACTGAAAACACACATTCAAATGCTACTGGGTTTTCTCACAAATTCTCTTTTCTTAACATGCGCAGATAGAGAAAGGCTGAATTTAATGTGAGATTAAATTATAATAGATTTACCGTAATTGGTTTTTTTAATGAAATATTTTGTTTATCAGGAAAGCAACTAAGAATAAAAATCACAATGAATTTCCATTCCCTGCTGCATACCAATTCTTGGTAGAAAATGAGAATGAAACATGCAATGAAAATGAGAAAGAGACAGAAGCTCCTCAATAATGCTGAAGGCATGCTCTCTTGCTTCTTTTTATTCAGTAAAAGTTGTCAAAAATCCACATCCTCTGATACCCTTGCATTTAGCATAGGGGTTGTCAATTATTTATTGCAGAGACTTCTGTCAGACTTGGATTAAGATGTCCTAAAATTCCCAAGAGGGCAATTCATCATAACACAATATAGTGGGAGAGTAATGGACACCCACAAAAGGCTCAGCTGACATGATGGAAGTGAATGATGGGTGAATTGAGGTCACAGACTTGATGTGAAGACATCGGACAATGTATACCCAGGCTGTCAGTCAAGCCATTAAAAAAGAGAAAGTGCATGAATATGTGTCCTGGTTTGGGCCAGGATAAAGGTGGTTTTCTGTTTCTGTACTTTTGCTTTTAGCTAAATCCCTTGTAAGTAGTTGCATTTGCTGAAATTAACAGCAAGTTTCTCAGTGTATGTGCTTTAGGACTGATAACACTTGATGTTTATAGTTACTGCTAGAGACTGGTATGCAGAGCCAAGGACACAGAGGCCCCACCTGAACCCTCCTTTAGGGAGGAACGGACAAGATAGATGCCAGAATTGACCAAACAGAGTATTCCATCCCATATACGTCACACTCAGTATAAATTTGAGGCATCACGTGGGCCGAGCCAGATCTTTTCCTGCTTCCCTTCCTCCCCGGCATCCTGGAAGGATCCTGTCTGTTCGTGTGCCTGTGGTCCTGATCCGTGCCAGCCCATATCTGTGTGTTCCTGCCTCCAGTTCCCGACTGCTGCCGACTCCAGGAGTCCAGCCTGGACTTTCCCAGGGCTGCCCTACAGCCTCGGTGGTGACGTGAGAGTTTATTGGGGGAAAGGGGGGAGGAATGTGGTTTCCATTTTCCTGTATATTTGTATATATTTAGTAATTTTTTCCCTATTTACCATTACTGTTTCATTAAAGTTGTGTAGTTTAGTTTCCAACCCATAAGTCTCTCTCCCTTATTCTCTCTCCTTTCTTCATTGAGGGGAGAGAGAGATTAAAGAGAGCGTCTGTTATTCGGTTTAATTGCCGGGTCAGTGTTAAACCGTGACAGATTTATTGGCGCCCAACGTGGGGCCCGAGCTACTTGGCTCGAGTCCAGTTTAAATTTTGACTAAATTGCCTGAACAGTTTGAATTCCAACTCCAGTGAAAGAATGGCTTTCCTGAGCTGGAATCAGACCTTGTTCTTTGAAAATTTCACAGGGTTGGAGATTAAACCAATCGTGCCGTACCTTTGGTATTTAGGGTATGTGATGTGTATTTTTGCAGCTGGAATTGCTGTTACTTTGTGGTTTGTCTTTCGTAAGAGCTGCTTAAGAACCATCATTGCAATATTGTCCTCAATACTGGTGTATATCATGGTGCATGGTGCAGTAGTGTTTCATACAGAGATAAAAAACTTGGTTGGTAATTACACTCCCAGTTTTAATTTGGGAAATTATACCATTCCATCGTATTTTGGGCTGACTCCACCTGATTTTAGTAACAATAGCATTTCATTTCTCAATCTTCTGGTGGGTGTTGTTAATTTCTCTCATATATTGGTGAGGAGTAACACAAAAACCACAGTAATGAGATTGAGTATGCCTTTTCGGAGGCCGAGAGTTGCTGTTCGGAGAGTGAGAGCTGCTCCTCGTACAGAGAGCACCCCCACTCCTGCCTCCCCAGCCGCTTCTCGCCCCCCCTCACGCAAGGGCACAACTCAGATAAGGCCGGCCAGCATCGCCAGTGTTTCTGCTACAGCTTCAGTTGCTGTGTCTACTCCCACAGACACTGCTGCTGCTCAGAAAGCAAGCCCTGTTGCTGCTACTGCTGCAGATGCCTCAGCCTCTCCCCCTCAGCCCACACAGTTACTTGTTAACCCTGTAACTAGGAAAAAAGGAAAACAAGGGAAATCAGAAATTAACCCTTCCAAGTCTGAACAAGATGACCAGGTGATAGAGGAAACAGAGGAAACAGGGGATACTGCCTCTCCTCGTACAGCATTCCCTAGAGCAGAGTCAGATGAGGACTCAGACTCAGAATCTGCTCAGCCCTATTCCATGAGAGACTTGCGTACTCTGAGAAAAGATTTCAGCCGTTTTACAGGTGAACCACTCCTCTCTTGGTTATTCCGATGCTGGAATGATGGGGCTGCTACCATAACATTAACTCAGAAGGAAGCTAGGCAGTTGGGCCCTGTAGCCAAAGATGCAGCTATTGATCGGGCATTTGGGGAAAAGGCTGGAACTACTAGCCTGTGGAAACGACTCTTGTCAGCTGTCAGGGAGAGATATCCCTATAAAGAGGCAATAGATTGCCCACGAGTCAAAGCAGCCACACTTGGAAAAGCTATCAGGTATCTGGAAGAATTGGCTGTACGAGAAGTGATCTATAATGATGATGACATTGAAGACCCTTATCACGTACCATGTCCTAAACCTATGTTGCAAAGGTTTGTGCATGCTGCACCATCACCTTTTAACCATACTCTATCAGTACTGCTATGGGTTCCTGCAGAAGTGGATACAACTGTGGGTGAAGTGATTAAAACTGCACGAGAGTGTGAAGAGGCTGTCACAGCCCCTCATCGGGCCTGGGTCTCAGCTATCAAGAGAGCATCTGAGAAACTGCATTCACCCCTTTTTCCTCAGACAGACGGAGGACGCCCCATTGCCACCATTAAGAGGAGACGCCCTCCTATGAGACAGAATCGAGGGAAACAGAATATCCCAAGAGGAATTCTATGGGCACTCCTGTGTGAGTGTGGAGAGGACATGACAAAGTGGGACAAGAAACCTACTGCTGACCTACAGGACCGAGTGATTAAGTTGATGAGTAAGCCGAAGGCAAAAGGAGGTCCTTCTAAAAAGATGGCTGCTCAAATCTCCAGTGTGGAGCTACCCAATCCAAAAATGCTGGTGACTCCAGATCCCTGCACATCAGGTGTGAGTACTGGGGATGCAAGCTCCAGTAATGCACATACTGACAATGCTGTATGTGCTCAAGCTTAGAGGTGCCCTGCCTCCAGCCAGGTGGAGGAGAGGGACAACCGAATCTATTGGATTGTGTGGATTCGATGGCCTGGCACATTAGAGCCACAAAAGTATAAAGCCTTGGTGGACACTGGTGCACAGTGCACCCTAATGCCATCGAATCAGAAAGGCACAGACTCCGTCACTATTTCTGGAGTGACGGGGGGATCTAAAGAACTGACTATTGTGAAGGCTGATGTGAGCCTCACTGGAATAAAGTGGCATAAACACCCAATAGTGACTGGTCCAGATGCTCCGTGCATCCTTGGCATAGACTACCTCAAGGGAGGTGATTTTGAGGACCCGAAAGGGTACCGCTGGTCCTTTGGTACTGCAGCTATTAAGACTGAGAATGCAGAATGGCTGCATACTTTGTTTGGCCTTTCAGATAAATCCTTTGTAGTGGGATTGCTGAGGACTACAAACCAGCGTCTGCCAACTGCTACTTCAGTAGTGCATCGTAGACAATATCGTGTCAACAGAGATGCTGTGGTCCCCATTCACAAGCTGATCCGGCAACTAGAGAGCCAAGGAGTGATCAGCAAGACTCATTCACCCTTCAACAGTCCTGTATGGCCAGTGAAAAAGCCAAATGGAGAGTGGAGGCTGACAGTGGACTATCGTGCCCTGAATGAGGTTACACCACCACTAAGTGCTGCTGTGCCGGACATACTAGAACTTCAGTATGAGCTGGAGTCAAAGGCAGCCAGGTGGTATGCTACTATTGACATTGCTAATGCATTTTTTGCTATTCCTATAGCACCAGAATGCAGAGCACAGTTTGCCTTCACCTGGAGAGGTGTCCAGTACACTTGGAATCGACTGCCCCAGGGGTGGAAACACAGTCCTACCATCTGCCATGGACTGATCCATGACACCTTGGAAAAGGGTGGAGCTCCAGAACATCTACAGTACATCGATGACATCATTGTATGGGGTGACTCAGCAAAGGAAGTCTACGAGAAAGGTAAGAAGATAATTGAAATCCTCCTAGAGGCTGGTTTTGCTATTAAAAGGAACAAGGTCAAGGGACCTGCACAAGAGATACAGTTTCTGGGAGTTAAGTGGCAAGATGGACGTCGCCACATCCCAATGGACGTGATTAACAAAGTAACAGCTATGGCCCCACCAACTACCAAAAAGGAAACACAGTCCTTTTTAGGAACTGTTGGTTTCTGGAGAATGCATATTCCTCTTTATAATCAGATTGTGAAACCTCTCTATGAGATTACCCGGAAGAAGAAAGACTTTAAATGGGGCTCAGAACAACAAGCTGCTTTTGAGAATATTAAACAGGAGATTGTACAGGCAATGGCCCTTGGACCAATTCGAACAGGGCCAGACATCAAAAATATTCTTTACACCGGAGATGGAGGTGATGGTCCTTCATGGAGCCTCTGGCAGAAAGCTCCAGGAGAGACTCGAGGCCGACCTCTAGGATTTTGGGGTCGAAACTACAAAGGCTCCGAAGCCAACTACACAGCTGCTGAAAAAGAGATATTGGCTGCATACGAAGGAGTCAGAGCTGCTTCAGAAGTGATTGGTACTGAAGCACAGCTCCTCCTAGTACCACGATTACCTGTACTGGGTTTTATGTACACAGGTAGAGAATCTTCCCATCATGCTACCGATGCTACCTGGAGTAAATGGATTGCTTTAATCTCACAGAGAGCTAGGATAGGAAGACTCAATCGTCCAGGAATTGTAGAAGCAATAACACATTGGCCAGAAGGCAAACACTTTGGAATGCCACCAGGTAAAGTGGTAAAACGGGCTGAAGAAGCCCCACCATACGACCAGCTCCCAGAGAACGAGAAACAATATGCTCTTTTCACTGATGGATCCTGTCGTCTGGTAGGAGGCCATCGAAGGTGGAAAGCTGCCGTATGGAATCCTACACGACTAGTTGCAAAAACAGATGAAGGAGATGGTGAATCAAGTCAATTTGCAGAGGTAAAAGCTATCCAATTGGCTTTGGACATTGCTGAACAAGAAAAGTGGCCGAGACTTTATCTCTATACTGACTCATGGATGGTAGCAAATGCCTTATGGGGTTGGTTAAAGCAGTGGAAGCAAAACAACTGGCAACGTAGAGATAAACCTATCTGGGCTGCTGAACTTTGGAAAGACATTGCTACTAGGTTAGAGAAACTTGATGTAAAAGTGCGTCACCTAGATGCCCACGTACCTTCATATCGAGCTACTGAGGAACATCGAAACAACCAACGAGCAGATGAGGCTGCTCAAGTATTCCAAATAGATCTGGACTGGGACCATAAAGGTGAACTGTTTTTGGCCAAATGGGCCCACAATGCTTCAGGTCATCAAGGCAGGGATGGAACATATCGATGGGCTCGTGACCGAGGGGTGGATTTATCTTTGGACTCTATTATGCAGGTTATCCACGACTGTGACATATGTGCTGCAATTAAGCAAGCTAAAAGGTTGAAACCTCTGTGGTATGAAGGGAGATGGTCAAAATATAGGTATGGGGAGGCCTGGCAAGTCGACTACATCACACTGCCTCAAACTCGCCAGGGTAAGCGCTATGTGCTTACAATGGTGGAGGCAAGTACAGGATGGCTGGAAACATATCCTGTGCCTCATGCCACAGCCCGGAACACTATCCTGGGCCTAGAGAAACAAGTCTTGTGGAGACATGGTACACCAGAAAGAATTGAGTCAGATAATGGAACTCATTTCAAAAATAGTCTCATAAATAACTGGGCCAAAGAACATGGTATTGAGTGGATATACCATATCCCCTATCATGCACCAGCCTCAGGTAAAATTGAAAGGTATAATGGTCTGTTAAAAACTACCTTAAAAGCAATGGGTGGTGGAACTTTCAAAAACTGGGACAAGCACTTGGCAAAAGCTACCTGGTTAGTTAATACCAGGGGTTCCATCAATCGAGCTGGTCCTGCTCAGTCAGATCTTCTACACACAGTAGATGGGGACAAAGTGCCTGTGGTGCATGAGAAGAATCTGCTAGGGAAAACAGTTTGGATTTATCCTGCCTCGGGCAAAGGTAAACCCATTCGTGGGGTTGCTTTCGCTCAAGGGCCTGGACACACTTGGTGGGTGATGATGAAAGATGGAGAAGTACAATGTGTACCACAAGGGAATCTAACACTAGGTGAGAATTCCTAATTTCTGCTTGTTTAATTTAATCAGTAATGCATAGACTCTTTGGGAGTCATGAACTTGTATCCCACCATAACTACTGTTATGTGAACTGTTGCATAAACTAACAGTGTTCTATGAGTGTTTTTCAGGATGGTTTGGTGGTGATGAAACCAGAACTAGGTTCATCGGCTGGCATCCAGTAACTTCCTTGAAATTACCATCTGCAACCTGCAACTTGTGGACCATGGACATGAACTGTGAAGACTGGTCCTTCTTTTGAGAATCTGCTACAATAGATGAACATCTGCAATTGTAGACTGAATTACTTAGTGAATTTTAGCACTGAGAGATAGTAATAATTTGTGTATAGATGTGTTTAAGGATAAGAGTTAGTAATGATTAGAGTATGACGCAAATGGTATGGAATAAGGGGTGGAATGTCCTGGTTTGGGCCAGGATAAAGGTGGTTTTCTGTTTCTGTACTTTTGCTTTTAGCTAAATCCCTTGTAAGTAGTTGCATTTGCTGAAATTAACAGCAAGTTTCTCAGTGTATGTGCTTTAGGACTGATAACACTTGATGTTTATAGTTACTGCTAGAGACTGGTATGCAGAGCCAAGGACACAGAGGCCCCACCTGAACCCTCCTTTAGGGAGGAACGGACAAGATAGATGCCAGAATTGACCAAACAGAGTATTCCATCCCATATACGTCACACTCAGTATAAATTTGAGGCATCACGTGGGCCGAGCCAGATCTTTTCCTGCTTCCCTTCCTCCCCGGCATCCTGGAAGGATCCTGTCTGTTCGTGTGCCTGTGGTCCTGATCCGTGCCAGCCCATATCTGTGTGTTCCTGCCTCCAGTTCCCGACTGCTGCCGACTCCAGGAGTCCAGCCTGGACTTTCCCAGGGCTGCCCTACAGCCTCGGTGGTGACGTGAGAGTTTATTGGGGGAAAGGGGGGAGGAATGTGGTTTCCATTTCCTGTATATTTGTATATATTTAGTAATTTTTTCCCTATTTACCATTACTGTTTCATTAAAGTTGTGTAGTTTAGTTTCCAACCCATAAGTCTCTCTCCCTTATTCTCTCTCCTTTCTTCATTGAGGGGAGAGAGAGATTAAAGAGAGCGTCTGTTATTCGGTTTAATTGCCGGGTCAGTGTTAAACCGTGACAATATGAAATCAGAAATAGATTGGCTTTGTTTCCTTGTTTCTAGCAGCTCAAAGAAAATGGATGCTGGAGCTAATGAACACAACAGCACAGTGTGCCAGGGCACTTCTACAGTGGTGGTTACAGCTCCAAGTCAAAGAGAAATCTGTAAGTGTTTCACTTATGGATTAAGAAGGCCAAGTGCAGCCTTTTTTTTAGCTCAGGGTAATGTGCTTCTGCCTTTTTCCACTCCCCCTGTAATCAGGAGAACTATGTTTCAGTAACAAACAGCTGTTTTAATCAAAACTGGTTTACATTACATATTCTTTAATATTCTACTGGAGTTACTAACAGAAACCTATAAATCTAGGAATCATTACCACTAAAATATTCCTCCATACAGGAGTAAGCAAATAAAGTCAGCATCTGGCAAAAGAAAGTTAAGTGGAAATTTCATCTGAGTCCTACCAAGGTTATAAAATTCTTAATAGTTCCAGTGAAAAGGAAAGTTCACAGAAGAGATGACTTTACATAGGAAAATAACATGGTGTTCCACTCCTAACTGCAACATTCAGCTTTTTCCATTCAGTGAATTCCCTCCCTCGTTTGTCCGGTACAATGTTCATTATCTTGCTCACTCTTTCCTACCATCAAAGAGGAATAAAAAACCCATTGCAAATAGCAAGGTCAAGGATTTGCAGGATCTATATATTGTTCTTCTATCCCTCTCATCCAGTTTTTTCACTTATGTATTTCACTGACTTAATCTTTGGTATTAATAACATTTACAGCTATAGCAAGTGCATTTTAAAAAATAACCCCTTGTGTTAGCTGCTAGTATAGTATAGTATAGTCCATACTTGGAATGGGTTCCCAAATTGCCTTGTTTTTCACACTCTTGTGAAGATCAACCAACCAGCTCAGTGTGTCCATCTGTTACTCCTGTCCTCCAAGTTACTGAAAACTAAACATTACTGAGTATCAATGAAAACTGGTAAAACAGGTCCCAGCTGTGGCTTCTAGAGCTCCCTTGCCTTCAAATATCCCTACCAGTCTCATAAGCAGAGTCTGACTCCTCAGCATTAATGTTACCTGAAGATCCCTTTCAGAAGTCTCTTTAGATTTCAGTCCCTCTTCAGCCTGTAGAATAGCCCCAGTACTGAAGAACCACATTATTATTGCAGACACACTGTTTTCGATTTCAGCCACTCAAAACTCTTTATTTAAAGCACAAACTTGTCCTGAATATTCAGGAGTAATGAAGCACCATGTCCAGTACTCATAAAGTCTGTCATATAAATTAGACCTTGACATATTTTTCTCCCTGGGAATAACTGAAGATGCCAAGTTTGCCCCTTTGTCTGCACATTAGCAAAACCCTAGTTTTCAGATATAATTAAAAATTCAATAAAGCTTTGTTTTACTGAAAAAAAAGGTAAATATTTATTCTGTCTTCTCACTTTTCATGTTGAATTCTTATTGTTTGTAAGTACAATTACAGTACAGTTTTAAAACTTGTCCATTAATTACTATAATGAATAATCAGATGTTGAGCAGCTTTTACCACAAGGATTAGGGCACTGAGTTTTTTACTTGGTTTATATGGTTATTTTGTGGATAATATACCTTCCCCAGAATGTTTATATTCGTTAAGGTATCTACCTCTTTATTGTTATATCTGTATTACCATATAGCATTTTACAGAGGAATTTTCAGAAATTTCCACATAAAAAATTGCCTAAGCCAAACAAACTAACAACCAAAGATTTGACCATTAAAATGTGCAAAAGACTACTTGAAAAAGGAGAGCATATTATTTTCTGTACCAATAGCAGATTTATTGTATTTTTCATGATTTATCTAGTCTATAAGTTCAAGCTTTCTATCATTCTGAAAGTGAAACATATATATCATTCAGTTTTAGCAATGCAAGTGTAAAAAATGTTTAAAAGATGTTGCACATGAATTATAAAAACTAGCATAGTTGTATATTACTTAGTAGTTAGTTCTAAAAGTCTGAGTTATTAATTATTTATATTATTAAAATGTAATTGAAGCAGCCACCTCCAACTGAATTTCAGTAGATAAATGGCAAGCTTACATTCAAGCTTATATAGATACAAATAGTTTCAGGTTGGATTGTAGGTCAGGAAATGGCAAAAGAAAGACCTATATGCCTGACATATGGTACAATATTCCTACAAGAAATGGAAGGAAGGAAATTTTAAAGAAGTTGAGCTTTTATAAAAAGGCATTTTTGTAAATGCAAGGGCTGCATAAACATGAGGCAAGTGAGAAAAAACTGTATCATATGAACTAATAGTTTGTGGGGTATGTGAAAAAGATGTCAATGCTGTGACCACATGGATCTATAAAGAACAAGAATACAAAAGATGAGAATACATTTGGATGAGATAACTTATAAACTTAATATACTGATATCAAATATACCATCACAAACACAAAATAAGTGACATTAAAGGATCACTGAGAATCAAGCAAGGTCTGAATTAGACTTTTCAGGACTTTTTTAAGTCCATCTTCTCACTGTGCTTTAAATGTCCATAGAAAATCACTGGAAAGCTTTGTCATTTCTATTCTCTTATCTTTATAGCAGATAATTCCCTGCTTCAAGTCCTTTACTGCTTTGAAATAACAGTATTTTCAGATTATTGTATTATTCAACTGGAAGGGTGGTATTTAACCCTCCATAATGATGGCTGGGTTTAGGTGGTCCTGCTTGAGCAAGGATATTGGATCAGATGTTCTCCAGCAGTCCCTTCCAGCCTACCATTCTGTGATTCTATGATGTAACTTCAGGTTAAGACATTTTGGGTTAGTGTTTGGGTTTGGGTTTATCCTCCCTAATGTAAGCAGCAATATCATCATCACAGTTGTTCATGTACAGAGAGCAATTCAACAGAATAAAGGTGTCCACCTAAAAGTACAGAATAGCTCCCTAGAGTGAATTTAGCTGTCAATGAAGCTGGATCTCTCCCAGTGTCAATTCTAGATATAAACCTCGATACCTGAGCCTACACCACTCTGCAAGAATGCATGGAGATTACTTAAATCCCATTTATATTCCATATGCAGATCCCTGGTTTTGTTGTTGAAACGAATGACTGTCACATGGTGAAGATGGCTGCTATGGAACTAGAATGAATCAGAACATGAATTCTGGTTAAGTTTTTGTATTGGTAGAGCAGAATGAAAATACTTTTGTTTTCTTTTTGTGTCTTTTGAGAGGTTTGGGTCTTCTGACTGTTTAACTGATTCTATATTTTCTGCTTGGTGAATCTAAGAGGTAATATTGAGCCATGCCTTCAAAATTTACTTTCTCTAACACCATTTGATATTTGTCATTAAGCTGAGACCATTTGTCACCTTCTTTCACCAAAATGAGTCAGCTTCTCAATGTTTCATTGGTTGTTTTTAAGGTCTAATATAACTATTGATTTATTGTCAGCACATCATATCTTCCCTGCTAATGGAATCTATAGACTTTATCCTTCCTCATTCTGTCCTTAATTGCTATCTATGGAAGTTACAAACAGACACTTTATCTTGTGCTCAACTCTGAAAGGCAAAGAGCTGTTGTGAGAGCAATGACATTTATTTATTTTCTTATTCCTAAATCTGTGTTTAGATATCTTCTCCCTCATGATGGATATGGGTTCCCTTTCAGGAACTGGAAGAATTTCTTCTGAAAATACTATTTGTTTGCTTAAATATAACCATCTTTTTATAAGCAGAGAGACACATTATCCATAGTTTCAGACTGGTTTCAGCAATGATAAAATCATCTGAATGGGAGAAGCCTTTGGCATGATCAACTTCAAAGTTACATCAGGTGACACAAGATTATATCCATGTTATGTTTTTCTATCTCCAGGAATGTTATTTATCTCTAGGAATGAAGATTCCAAAATATGAGTGGGCAACCTGTTCTAGTGTTGATTATCCTTCTTTTTAAAATATTTTTTCCTAATATCTAATCACATTTTTTAGTTTTTCTTTAAAAAACAAATCACATTAAACAAATAGCATTGAGGAAAGCAAGCTTGATATTTTATGTGTATGTAGCTTCTACAGCATCTTCCATAACAGTATTTTAAGAGATCATTCCCATCTTACTCCGTTCTCAAAATACCCTGTTTTACTGTCCTAAGATTCTTTGATTCTGGACTCTTTAAGAAGACAAATTAATTACAGAAGCTATCAGAAAGTTACCAGTGTAGAAAAATCAAACGTGGCTTTCCTGAGAGTTAGGAATTTTGATAATGACGATATGTGATTATCAAGAAAATTAAAGCTTCAAATGTGAAAACTAGGTTAATCAGGAAAGAAGTGGGAAGTTCTCAAACACAGAGGTTTTCAGAATGTGTTTGTGACTGTATCTCTCACTGCAGATGTGCATCTGCTGTTTATCCCAATTACAATCTTATGGACAAGTTCCTTGGAATTTCTGTAGAATTTGCATTTATAAATTACTTGCAGTTTTGTTTGGTTTTTTTTTTAAAAGATACACTTTGAAAATATTTTTTCAGGTTCTTACACAACAGTTGCTAAAATCCAACCTGGATTCATGAGTTGGAGACGAACTATATATACAGAGCAAGTAAACCCAGCAAGCTATGTCTGAAACTAAAGTAACTATCACTGCTATGGAAAATATCACACATTTATTTTCTCTGAAATAAGTCACAATACATTATAAATAATAATTTTCATAGATCTATTTTCATTCTTTTTCTCTTCTATTCATACAAGTCAAAACAGAAAAGCTTACAAAGGTCAATTAATGATACAACGTAAGTTCTTTCCATAGGAATTAAATTTATCATAATTTGATTTCAAAATCATAATTAGGAGTCTCCATGTAGTTTGGTTACCTGAGAAATTTCATTAGTACTTTGGCTCTGTTTGCATACTACAGGGAACTAGGAACTATAGCATTTAAAAAATTACACACCTTTTAACAAGGTTTTTCTTTCAAATCAAGGACTTTTAAAAGGGAATAAAGAAACTTTCCTGGCAAATTCTGTTCTGGGTATGTAATAACCAGATTTAATACTCTGATTTAACATAATCATACCTTTATGTAATACAGTAAATGGTGAGACACTGAAATATATTAATAAAATATCAAGCAATTAAAACATTTATATTAGCTTTCAGGTACATGATCAGAGTTTTTGCATGAGATTAGTCAGAACTTACTGGCTATGATACTTCACTAATCTTTTAGCCTCCTTCATTTATTGTTTAAGAAAAAGACTGCAATTCTTATCTTACAGGTAGGTTTCTTATAATGTACTAAAAATGCAGGGCAGGAGCTGAGCTAGGGGGGAAACTGCTCCCTTGATGCATCCAAACTTCTTGCTATTTCCAAAGGCAACCACTTTCTTCTATTGTTTCATCAAAGAATCCTCTTTTCCATGTCACAGGGCTTACATCTACCTGGGATTTTGAAAAATAAGGAGTATGCAAAATCTTTTCTGGGAAATAATACCATGATGACAGGAAAGAAGGATTCAATAGCTCAATTCTCCAGCCTCCATGAGAGTTGCAAGCATTTCACTCTCAAGTCACAAGAGAACTGGCAGCAGGGCAATAAAAGAAGCACATGCTTCTTAAAAAGGCAGCTTACTCTGTAACTAATCAGGACAGGATTCTCAGTCTAAAACACTACGTTAAAACATCTTATTAAAAGATCCTCTGCAAAATAAATGAAGAAATTACAAATTCCAATCCATATTTCATACTGTGAAAACAAAAGCTCAAAAGATGCATATTTTATGAATAGAGCAATAAACTACAGCCAGTTTTCCATATTCATGAAAAGCATTGCTGAAAAATATTCATCATATTCATCGTCAGGAAAATGTAAATTCTCCCTATCACACTGTGCAACGTTCTATAAAGGGAAAAAAAAGTAGAGGCTTTTCTTTACATGACAGTTAGTTCATCTAGATTGTCTTATCTGGACAATCCAGTCTTTTTCCTCTCCATCTGACTAGTAGGCTGTTTCGCTCTTCCAGTCCATTTTCAGCTTCATGTGTGCAACTACTGACTGCTAGCCTTTCACTCTTTATTTGAAACATTTAATGACAATAAACTGCTCACAAGTAAGTTTTACCTAATAACTGACCTCGAGAGTATGGTTAAACATTTTCTTGACTTTGCCTTGGGACTCATAGCTGCCCAGCACATTCAATATTGCCTCTAATTGGTGCCTAACTATTAATATGTTAAAGGATTTGACATTTTAAAAGAAAAATTGATTGAAGAAATTGTTGGTATTAATGTGGCAGCTCTCACAGCCACACAGGGCACCTCTGCTCTTTTCTTCAGCTAGTGAACAGCCAAGGTCTGCATGCAAATCACCAAACACATCACTCTGAGGAGCCAGAGCCTCATGTCTGGATGCTGCTTGCAGACTGAGCTCAATATCAGGACAGGCCACTTGAATGCAAAAGGTAAACAGTTCATGTGGATCTATTCTCTGAGGACTTAATGCCCTCCTCCTCCTTTTGAAACATCAGGCATGATAAGAAATAACACCCAAAGAAAGATACACTAGAGAAGCTGCTTTTAGGGAGACATATCCATTTCACTGGATTTCAGGGACAAGTCTGGTAATGACAGAATTTAACTTTCTGAACTGTCTCCTACTCATGGCATCAACCAGCTACAAACGGATAGCTAGAAAAAAATTCTTACCATCTAAATACCTCATAACTTCCTATGAGCTTTCCTCTGAAAAAGCTGGTACCAGTCACTGTCACAGTCAGGATTCTGCAATAAACAACTATTGGCTTTACTCAAGACCAGCAGCTGCTGCATTATGGTTCATACATGTCCTAGCCTGGTGCTCAAAGATCTCCACTGCAGCTCCTACATGAGGACAAATGGCCTGGTTCATCACCGCAAAGGAATATTCCTTTTCTTGATGAACAGCTGCACACTTCTACCACAGTGCATCACATTTTCTCTTGTTGCTTTGTTTTATGTTCATGTGCCTCTAACAGGCAGCACTGCTGCTAAAGCTGCTAGTCAGAGCCCTAATTAATTGTCTGTCTCTGTCTCTCACTTGATCTACAGTAATAATATGCAAAATGGAAATACAAGTGCCTCAGTCAGAGCTCCTGTAACCCAGTCACCAGACTGTCAGATGTAGATGTGTGCTGCTCCTGGTTCAACGTTTCCATTTCTAAATCCCCTAAATGAGTCTCAGTGGCACAGTCAGCTGCCATCCACCAAAGAGCAATCTTTAAAGACAGAAAGGTCTTGATTCAAAGCAGACCAAGAGAAGACTCCTGACACCTGTGTATACTGCTTCATTCACAAACCTTACCATTTGTGGCAGTCTCAAATGATGCAAATTAGCTGATGCTGAAATGCATCTTGGAATATATATTTCCCCTTTCTAAATCTTCATACTCTATGGGAGAAATATCCTTGGTCTGCACCAAGATTACTATTTGCACTTGTAATCCTTTTGATTAATTGCACTAATAATTCTTCTGATAATGGAAGCTGCTGCTCTTTTGAACCTCATAGAAAGGTACCAAATCAATCTAATTCCTGCCACGTATTCATTGTGGTAAAATCCTTCCTACTAGGAATTAAAGCAGAAGAGATTTCATAGAATTAGATTTGGTGCTGGAAAAAATATTTCCATTCTACATAGCAATGTAGCAAAAAAAGATCCAGTTTCATGGATATCTGAATGTCCTGTAACTTTTTTAAGGTAAAGGAGAAAAAATAAGAAAAATCCCCAACCAATAAAAACCAAAACAAACAAACAAACAAAAAAAAACCCCAAAAAGGCAAATAAAATAAAATAAATAAATAAATAAATAAATATAAAACGCAAGCAATTAAAAAACCCCAGAATAATTTCCCTGCGAGAGAGAGAAGGAAAAAAAGAGAACTGAGTTACTGGTCACTTGTGAGTGCTTGCAACAAATTCTGCTTAAGAGCAAATAAATTAATCTTCATTTGGAAGTAAAGTTGATTATCATAGCCATCCATGCTGCTATACATGCTTCTATATTTGTCAATTTCTAAATTATAATATTTCACACAGTCCTTTTTATGGTTTCATTTCTTCGAGTTGTTTCTTTTTTCCACTGAAGAATTTAATTTTCAAGTCCATCTGGTACAGCAGAGTTTGCGCACATAAAACAGTACTAAAATCTAATAACAAATACAACAATGCCTTCCTGTGTCCTTTATGTACTATTCTTTCATTTAACACAGTTGGCTCTTTGTCATGGTCTGTTCTTATTCCGTCATTGTTTAATCATTCTATGTTATTTATAAGGATCTGATTTGCATATTAGAATATAAAGATTGTTTCAAGAGCATAGCCCAAGTGGATAGTTAATTTAATTGAAACAGAAAATAAAATGTTATTTGAATGAGCAAGGACTACATGAGACTGTATTCATCCTGTTCTTGTGAATCCTCCTTGCAATGTATATACTATACTGCAAATATTTCAGGAAATAATCATGATCATGGTATGTCAAACACAGCAGTTTCTACAAACCTGTATATACAAACCAGAGTGAAACCACACTACAGAAACTATTCCAGCTCTCTTTGTTATATAATTCCCAATATTCAGAAGAATTATTATATATCTATGGGCCTATTTCTAACCTTGGTGTTCTGTTGGAACATATTGATTCCATAATTTTGGCAATAGTCATTAGGTTGGATAATAAATCAGTGTCTTGACAATGGCATCATATACACATCACATTAAAAGCAGATGCAGGTGACTTTCATTCTGCCAAGACAGTTTCAAGTTATTTGAAATAAGCAATTGACCAACCTCTGCCAGGGCAGTGTGGGGACCTCAACTTTTACAGTAAGAATGCTTTTCTCAATAATAGGGAATGTAACAGAATGAAGCAACTTCCTAACTCAGAGAAAAAAGCAAGTGGAAGAGAGAGGAGAGGAAAAGTCATTTTCCTTAGCCCTAGCAATGCTCTATATACAGAGCAGCCTGAGCAGTGTCAGCTACCCAGGACTTGCATGCAATGATGTGTGGGACACTGACACAATCTCTTAACCTCTGAATTTTGTTCTGCACTATGAAGCTCCATTGCCAGATTCTCCATTACTAAAATGTTTTGTGTTTTTTCTTTTCTTTTTAACCCTGCCCTATTCAGCAGAAATATATATGTACAACATACAGTTGTACAAACAATACAGCAAGGTTTAAGCACACATTTAAGCATAATCTAGAAATCAGGATGAGGCACACCACATTCTTATATTGTCAGATCCTTTGAGAAGTACTGGTATACTTGTTCTGTGTTTATGGAGCGCATACCACATGTTCTACTTCAAGTCCCCTGAATATTCCAACAGTGAAGCACTTTAATCACAAAGAACAAAAATTCCACATGTCCATTTACTGTGTGATACATGTAACTTGTAGGAGAACAGCAGAGGAGCAGGCCTGCATGGGATAGAAGAGTGTTGTGAATTCCCTGGCACTCACTGACCCTGAACAAAAAACTGTAAATAACCTAAGGAATTTGCCATCTGGACAATGTCCTGGTACCAGGTAGAAAGAGCACTTTGAGGTGCAAATTGCAGATCAATCAGTAGATATCAGGATACTATATAAGTGTAGTGAACCACTCAATAAACAATTCTGATTGTGCACAGGGTCCATGCCTTCACGTCTTCTGTCCATTACTGTCTCATTTTATTCCAGGTACTGCATACAGAATTAACTGTGAATGGTTTAATCCATTCTGTTGTGTTGCTCACATCTTGTTTGGCCTTGCCACATTCCTACTGGCACTATTGCCACTTTCTGTTTCCTGGGATGAAGGACGTGATTTTCTTTAGCTGGAAATTGCTGTCAGTGTAATTAATTATTTGCACTACACATGCTTAATCTTGTAATCCTGGTAAGTCATTGCTGTATCTTGCACATCCCAAGGAAAAAAAAACAAACCAAAAACCCCCCACAACCCAACTTAAAAACCACCACTGAGACAGGAAAAAATCGTATCACAATCTCCCGTTACGAGATGTGACAAAAATCAGCACAGCTTATGTGTGCCTAAAGAATGCCCCTTCAGTCCTTAGTGATTTTCCATTCACAGCAGGTACCACATATTATGCATCCAGTCTGAAGCATCTGTCGATACCTCAGGCTGCAACAGAGCTGCTGCAGTTTACTGGTGAGCCCTGACTGGAAGGAGTCTCTAGGGAAGCTCAGATACCACAAGCTCATGTTAAAAATGCTACTGGAACAAATACATTTGTGCTTGGCTGCAATATTAAAAAGTGGTGCCTGACCAATAATTAAAGGAGGTGCCAGATAACACAAAATGTGTTGGGCTTGTTAATGTATGCAGATGTCACTACAGAGAGGGATCTCATCCACAAAACAGGAAACAAAGCAGTAGCTCAACAAATTAACTTTTCTGGGTTAAGCAGTCTGTGCGAGCAATGAATAGGGATAGGATATTTGGCTGGTCTCAAAATTAAATCTCAAAAATATGTTTTGACAAACAAGATGAACATAAGCATGCCATTAGGGTTTTTGACCCCCAATTTCTACCAGACACTAAATACCAGACATCATCCTCATTTCTATATTTGAAGACTGCACAGTCTTACTGCAAAATGGTTCATTGTGCTTGGTGTTGTAAAAACACAGTGTCACCAGTCTGTGTCTGTCCACATTCTAATCAGTTGTCATATTATGCAAAAACAGCTGATAACACAGACTACCAGCCCTGCCTTTGCCTGACACACCTAGCTGGATGTTGGATGTTCTCTGCTGTTAGGAGCTGCTCCTACAAAGCTCTTGGATTTTAAGGCTATATATATATATATATATATATATTATCAGATATTATCACTACATCTCACCAGACAGCCAACCATCCATAATGGGTAAATGAATCATACAAAAACAGAGAGATCTTTAGTACCGTAACTATAATAAGTTGAGTAATTTGGGTTAGGATCTGGAAAAACTTTAGTTTTCCTAGAGATAAATCCAGGCTGTGGCATCCCAAAGAGGGTAGATTGTCATAATTTTAAGCTAAAAAATTTGCAATTGTTTCTGCATATATACTAATATTAGGGTTCTTTCAAAACTTTGCTGAGCTCTATGCCTTCCACATCCTTCAGCTGCTATTTCTTTAGGTTAATTACAGACTGTATATTCTGTGTATTTACAGAACACTCTGTAAAGAGTCTTATGAAATAAATAAATCTGATCTAAATCATTCTTCAGAGCTTTTTGAGGAGACAGACTTTTGAACCAATATATCATTACCGTCTGCCTTGTCAACTCTTCTTAGTTCATGCATTATTTACCTGCTAAACTGTGGTGACAGTCCTGCAGCAATAACGATCTGTTTTGAACCTCCAGCTGCCATCTATGCAAAATAGGTTGAATGCCAAAGAGATATGAAATATTCATGCTTTCACATTTTTTTGTAACTGACAACAGCCTAATGCATAGGTGATTTTAAAAGCTCAGTATTTGGTCATTAGTTTACCTCTTCCACTCAAAATATCAAAAAGTGTGAAATGCAACATAGGTAGCATTATTTTCTTCATAGTATCTCTTAAAATAGGGGTTTAAACTTTAACTTATGAATTAATTTAACTGATTCTTTTTTCTCATGTAATTTGAGTAGTCTTTAATGTATTGGGGTTTTATGAACAAAATTTTGGATTTTAGACAAAAATCCATAACTCTTGGTTGTAACCTGACAAGGAGGTACCAGATTAGAAAAATTCTGAGCTGTACAGATTTCATCATGATGAACAGGAGTTTCATCAAGCTTAGACTCTGTCAGTCTTATTTTATGGTATATTGAGCAATCAAAATGTGATTTCCTTCTGACACTTTTAGCCATCATTCCCATTTTCACCTCAGAAATGTTAAGCCTTTGTCCCTGGTACACTTCCTCTATGTGGAATTCATTGTGTCACAGAGAGCTTCAGTGTAATATCAGAGGACAGCTGATGCCTATGAGGCTGCTTGCACCTCGAAAGCAGCTTTATTTTTGTGCATATCCTCCTCATCTTGAAAGTAATATTTTTAAATATTTCAAATAATATTATAAAAGGCTTTTTCTCCATACGAATGAAAAATTTAAATGCAACTTTTAATTGCAATTATGTGTATGATGAAATTCTTTACCTTACTCTATTGTCAGTGAAAGCTACTTAGTAGATTCAAACAAAAGGCTTCTTTGTAACAGAGTAATCCATAGCCTACATTTAGTCTTCATTGTTTCCTAAGTTTTGGAATTAAACAGTATTATGGAAGTGTAATATACTCGTATTTTTTTCTTACATTGTTGTGAAAACTCTGAACACACACCAAGCTCTTTTCTAAATTTAGTAAAAAAGAGTTTTGGGTACAATGCTACATTAGTTATAGTAAAGTTTTCCTCTTCTAAGGAAGTCACGCAATTCCCTCCTTGAACAGATAAATAAAACAGTAAAATGTAAAAGAAGAACATACCTCCCATAAAGTGAGTCTGAAGTTATAAATGCATTATCTGAAATTTTCACAGACACAGTGGAAGATCTATTTTAGCAGAAAAGGATCATATAATTATCAGTTACTACGAACTTCAATGTCAAAAGTGTCAGAGAAATTAAGGGAAACACTGATTTCATCTAGCCCCAAAAGTCCCATTTTAAATTGTCATACAAAATTTCCCAAGTCTCTCTCACAAAGTGTTGGTACAACATATTCTTAAAGGAGCTGTCAAGATTTAAGAATATCAAACACAATCCTGTAAAGAAATATTCTGCCTGGAGATACTTTCTAAACCATAATTTCCTTATTTTATCTAAGCTAACAACATTTTTGAAAGAAATGTAATAACCAACAATCAGATAAGAATATATCCTCCTATATTTATTAAAATTGCTTAAGTCCATTATACTGTGAACAGTCACAGTCTTAGGCTCGAATACTTTCTTGCTGCACCAAGAAACTGATTTTCTGAAATTCTTTCCCAGCCTGCTATTCCTTTGCTGTTGCAGTAGCCAAGCTCTGCAGTTGGTCACATACAGAAGGGACTGAGATGCAGCAGTCTTTGCCTCTCATATTTCTCCTACGTTAAGAAAGCTTCATCAGAACTGTGAGCATCTGAGGAAAATATTTCATACTGTCTTTGACCTCAAACTGACAAAAGCACTCCTGTTAGAAGAAAAGCGAAGTGGATGACAGTGAGGAAGGTTAAAAGGCCAAAAGAGTAAGAACAAAATTTCATCAGTAAACACTGAAGTACTGAAGTAACAAGAGAAAGCTCAGAAAGGCTGGATGAAGAGACAGATAGAATATAGCACTGCAAACTAGAAGGCAGGAAAGGTTAAAAAACCTGAGTGGTCAAACTGAAGAAGGAGAAGGTAAAAATGTGCAAATAAAATGCCAGCAATTTTCAAAATTTACTAATTTTATATGGGGGGAGGTCAATTCTTTATTTCTCAATCAATACCACAGGAAAAACAGAAAGTAAATAAATAGAACTTAATTATTTTAGACCTCATTTCAATCAATAAAATGACTGCAGGTATCTACAGACATATTGTACTGTAGATCCAATATTCACAGACATGCCAGTTAGCATGCACCAGAAAAAAAAAATCTCTAAAATAACTGCACTGCATCTTCATTTATATCAATAAGCATTTTACAAAAATGCACAAGGCAGAAGTCTGATAAATGCACACGTGAAGTTTAAACCTAGAGCAGTAAAAGGGTATTGAGTACATTTAAACTCACTGAGTGAAATCCCCTTGTATAACCTTCTATGGCTCCATTGATTTCACTTAAGAGTTTATGGAATTTGATATTCACTGAAGACAATACAGCTGAACTATTTGGTATCACCTGCAGATCCTGCCCTCTCTGTGTAAAAATAAGAGTCAGGTTTTGCCTACTTGGGCTCTGCACTGTTGAAGCTATCAGCTTCTTTGAATGCCACTGATTTACACAGGTGGACCTAAAATCGCAATCAGATTTACATTGTCTTGCAAAAAAAAAAAAATGGCTGCTTTGAAATAAGCATTTTTAAGAATGCATTGGAAAGAAAATATGAAAAAAGCAGCCAAAGAAAAAAAAGAAAAAAGAAAACAAAAAAACCAAAAAAACCAACCAAACAAAACTAATCCTGGAGAATAACAGAATCTATTAATTTTTTTTTCAGTCCCCAGAGCAAGCCTCGACATCCCTAAATCAAATACCTCACAAAATCTCCTATCCAGATGACTGAACATAACAAAACATTCCAGAAGCACTGCAACATAATGCCTTCCACTGCATTGAATATTCTTGGGTTTATTGTGAGGTATGACCTCCAGAGAGGAAGGAGACTGCTCCTTCTCTTTTGAAGAAGCAGGTTAAGGGGTCAGATGCTCAAAGTGAGCTCTGTTCAATGGCACACTACCCAGGAAAACAGGCAAGAAAGATACAGAATTAAACAATGGTAGGAAAAGCTCCAGAAAGTGTTGAGGAGTAAAGATCAGCCTGCCAGGCCTCTGAAAAAGAAGAAACTTCTTAGGAACCTGAACGGACTAACAGAGTATCTATGTTGCAAGCCAAGAAGATGCCAAGTTAATGGAAACAATCATGGAAGCAAGGAATTACTTATATTGCAACACCATAGGGTAAGAGCTGTTTGAAAACCTTTCAGTCCAACTGAAAAGTTAAAACGTTGCTGTTTATAGGTAAGTTTGACTTTTTCAAGCCTTTTGGATTTCCTTGAGGAGTGTACTGTAGCTATTAAAATTGTAGCTAACAACAAATTCTAGCATCAGGCAGTTGCAAGCAACTTCAATTATAAAAGGGGCTGGCAGAAAAATCCGCTGTAAACTGGTAATGCTTTTATATTGTCATACCTCTTTCCTTCACAAAAGGAGCCCTACATGTACAGATTTGCTGAAAGAGCATTCATTTTGTCACAGTTTAGTTTGAAAATCCCTGTCTTTGATCTGAATCCTAAACAGACAAAGGATCTGGCGTTAAGGCAACATTCATAGAAAATAACTGGCCTTAAAACTAGCTTTGTCTTTTTTACAAGACATGGACAAAGTTTTAATTTGGTCTTACATTTGGAAGGAACAGAATCATAAAATTGGACCGATGTGATCCCAGGTCCCCACACAATATTTCACACAGACCTAAACTGCCTCCAGCTCGGAGCTACTTGTTATCCATCATCTTGCTGCTATTTACTTATCCACAAGGCCATCTGCTCTACTCACTGCTCCATATCCTTAGCATGACAAAACTAACCAAGATTTACAATGACAAACGAGATCCACTTCCACAACGGAGGTGTTCAACTGAAAATCAAGATCTCCTAGTCAACACAGCAGAAATTAAAAGCTTTCTGGTTTCATCAGTATGACATTCAGTTCAAAGTGTTTACAGAATGCAAGTGCTCTGTAAGGGTAACTTGGAAGACAGACACTGTATTGGCCTCAGCAAGCATAACTCAACTCTAGCTCATTTCTGTGGCTCCTGCTGGAAAAACCCTTCAAGACATATTTAAGTTTCTAATATAACTCATTCTATTGATATGATTAGCATTAATGCTTAAAGTTAAAATTCAATTTGTCAAACTAGCATTAAACATTCAAAATTGTACAGAGCCATAAATAAAAGCAAAATACTAACCACAGCTGTATTTTCACATGTAAATTTCTTTGCTTTCAACCTATATTTTTAAAATTTATATCTGCTTACCTTCACTTATATTTTTGTATTTGACAGAAATTCCTCAGCTAGTAGGTGTCTGCAAATTTCATTTAATTCCATTATTTTAATGCTCTTATTGGAACTAAAATATCACCAGCTGTACAAAAGGCTCTTACACAGAAAATGTGACTTGCCCAATTAGGAGGCACAAGCAGCAGCATAATGTGACTTAAGTTGTGATTCACAGATCATGTTCTCCTACCTGCTGGTTTCCAAACTACTCACATACCAAAATCCATACTTTTATGCATATACTTACTAAATGCATTATTAGGGGTGTTTATAGTTCAATATGTTTATGAATAGTTATTTCCTATTTTATTATTAATATTATCTACTAATAATTGAAATGAAAAATTTAATAACCATACTCAACAAATAAATTTGGTTTGCTTAACTTCCCTAAATCACAGCTCTAGACTAACTAAAGGGCAAAGACAGAAATCTAAAGTTTGTTAAAACACATTTTGAGACATACAAAGCCAAAGAACAACCACAATTAGACAATTTAATATGAAAAGCAGGTTCTTCTGTAAGCATTTCTGAGAAAAACAGTCAGCAAGTAAACAACGTAGACTGCACCTTGTAGCACATCACACAGAAATGTAACCAGCTGTATGTGCCTCTGCCTTTCTATATATATACACATTATACACATCAATATATATCTAATACATACACATTATATGGCTCTACATATACACACACATTTATATACAATATATACACATTAAAAACTGTTGCAAAGCTAGGTGTGTAGAATTTTCTTGTAGTGATACATTTCACCCAGTCCGTAAAATGCTAACAAAATTCCCTTATTCTCCAGTGATATAGAATAAAATGATTGGGGGAAAATATTATATATATATATGTATATATATATATAATTTATTCCCTTACTATAGATAGCATTTGTTCTGCTGACTGTTATTCCTTTCTATATGCTGAGATAAGCATAGAAAAATCACAAGTGTCATGCTAAACAGATAACCTTTTATTGTAGATGAAATAATAAAGGAGAACGAGCAATAGGCAGAAGGTGATTATTCACTTCTGGAAGCTTCTGTCTCACTGAAGCAGTGCCAGATTTAAACTGTGACTTCAACCTGGCATGTAACCTCCTTCTTACTTTATTAACTTCAAATAGTGTAACTTGACAACATTGCCCTTGGACCTGATGTTCTGATGTATTGTTTAAGCAATGAAATTTCCCTAGGAACTCTAAAAGTTGTTAACATTTGATCTTATTATTTAATAATTGGATTCTTCAAAATACAATCATCCATAATATATCTCATTATATCACTATCAGAAAAGCAACTTGTAATTAAAAAAGGAAAACCAAATTTGAGCTTTGTTGATTTTCTGAATTACTAGCAATTTTAGATCTCTGTGCAGCAGTTCTCCTAAAAACAGGGAATGGAAACCCATTTTTTTATAAACAAAACCAGTCTGAACAAAGCTGGAAGCCTAATAGTTCAGCTGAGCATTCTAATTACACTTAGATAAGAATATTGAATGGCAAGCTTTTTAATTTGATAAGAATAAGAACAGACACTGGAATAGGCAAAAAAGTACACAGGTTGATAAAGATTTATAACTCCTCCAATTTTAGCAAGTCACTGCCTTGGTTACATCTCAAAAATGTCAAGATGAACATAGGCCTGTGGTTCATTGGGAATTAAATAAATTTATCAAGGTGTTAAAAGGTGTTCTACCTTACCTCATTATCACCTGATGATGGACTAGGGATCGGACTGACAGAACAATGTTTAAACAAGGTAATGACTTGGAAAAAAAACAGTCTTAGTTATCCATATCTCTCTTTCATATTCTTAACGTCTGGATCAGAAAAGACTGGACTAAATATCTTCCTGAATTCCCTTCTGCTCTAAATTATTTCAAGTTTTTTAGAAAGGCAAAGATGTAAATGACTAATTTTGAATATCTAAAGCTTTTGAGTATGACTGAAGTTGAAAAACAACTAAAAGGCAAAGGTATTGCTTTCTCACCATATGTCAGACACTGAATGTCTAACTTAACTATGTGTTGTAGGAAAATGATAAAAGTACTCTATGTCAGATGAGATGGCAACATGTGGCAAATTTACACAAAGACTGAAGTCTGTGTAACATCACAGCCAAGGACTCTTTCCCTCAGTTCAACTTCCAGGTAGGTTGCTATTCCTGTTAAATATTGCTGCTTCCCTCCTTAAAACAGATGCGAGGTAAAGCAATGGAAAAACACACAGCAAACAATTTTCAGGTTTCCAGAAAATCAGAGAATGGTTTTGATTGGAAGGAATCACTAATATCATCGAGTTTCAACACCCCTGCCACAGGCAAGGACATTTCCCATTAGAGCAGGCTGCTTAAAGCCCCATCTGGCCTTGAACACTTCTAGGGATGAGGCATCATGTTCCTTCTTATGTTGGGGACACCAGAGCTGATGCTCCAGGTGGGGTCTCACAAGAGCAGAGTATAGAGGGAGAATCACCTCCCTCGACCTGATGGCCACTCTTCTTTTAATGCAGCCCAGGATATGTTGGCTTTCTGGGTTGCAAGCATATATTGCTGGCTCATGTTGAGCTTCTCAACAACCAACATCCCCAAGTCCTTTTCCTCAGGGCTGCTCTCAATCCATACTCCACCCAGCCTGTACTAGGATCCACTTAGGATTGATTGCCTTGGCCCACGTGCAGGACCTTGAACTTGGCTTTGCTGAGCTCCATGAGATTTACAACCCACGCGCTTTCCTATTCCTTTGGTATGAATATTTCTCTTTCTACAAAAAGCAATGTTAAGGAAAACAGATTTAAAAACAGAGAAAGAATACATGAGTAAAGAAAGCTAGAATATATCTTACAAACCATTTTCAAATCCATCTCATTGATATAAAATCAGAAAGTGTTCTTAACCACTTACTTCACAGAGCCTAAATAATTTGGATTTTTGCAACAGCTGTTCATGATAGCTAAATAAAAATGATACAGCTTTAGGGAAAGAAAATACCTCCCAGTTTTATATCAATAGTAAATTTAATCAGTATCATTTCTTTCAGATAAAGACATCACTATCCTCCAGTACTCCCAAGTTAAATCCTACATAGGAGCATCTTTTCTTCCTCAGTCTTATGAACCTTTCCATTACAGCAAATTTTATAGCATAGTGCATTGTGCCCTAACAGCAATAGCTTCTAATTTGTCTGTGAGCATCTACTGCCCTTTTTTCCAAGTTCCACAACTGACACCAAAATCTCCTCAATACTCTGTTGACTTCCACATTTCCATGTTTTTCATAGAAGCTAGACCAGGATAGGGCACACAAGAGCAGAAAAGACATGATACACATGCAGATGGTTTGACACACAAATATTTTAATTAGTCAGCTACTCAAATCCAGACCTTGGCACTGCAAAGGAGAATAATTATGAAACTGAAATTAAGCTAGACAGTATGTAAGTACTACAGGAATGTGTGCCATGGTTTATGATGCACAGAAGACCAAATTGATACATTAGGGGAGGAAATTAGCCAAGATAAATAATTACATTGTTTCAGAACTCAAGAAGCATGGAGATGAAGTAGCTTCCAACATAAACCAGTACTACCCACCTATATACCTAGCTGGCAGTGTGCCAGATACAGAAAAAACTAAACAGAATGAATACTGTAACAGCAATTTTTATGATTTTTTTTTTTTCAGATAATCGCTTCCTAGTAACATCAGACAGTAGAAAAAAATGGCAATATTCTGTTAGTAAGGAAGACACTTTTTTTCTACATATGAGTTCCATGTATTCTTTTAACTTTATAAATATGTAGGTAGCAAATCTTATAATGAAGGAGTTAGTTAAGAGTTAAGCAAGCTAATCTTTTCTTCTTGTATTTTATTTTTAAGCTTAAAAAATTTACCATGGACGATCCATCTACAAGACCAGTTGAAAGCAGCAGAGCAGGCTCCTTTGTTCCATACCCTGCTCTTGATAAAATGCTACTAAGGATGATATTGTTCAGCTTTTAGTCTATGCAATAAAGCAAGGAACAGGAGGGTAAGCATTCATACCATATAACATAAGGTACCTCTGAGTCCATAACTTAAATGTCTAGTTTACTTTATGTTCCCATCAATACAAGAAAATAATATAATGAAAATTTTCTTTATGAAGAACCAGTTTTCCCAGAAGTGTAAACTGGTGACATTAGTCTGTGGTCAGATGGTCTGTGCTCAGTTGCTCTGATGCAACCCTGTTGAAGAATCAGATCTGGAGTTCTGTTTATTCAACTTTTACTGACTGCCTGTCCAAAGAGAACTGGAGTAAGACTAAAAATGACCATTTACAAAACAAGTAGTTAGGAACTGGAGATTGTGGCTACCAATGTATTTTATGTATTGGTAATCCTTCTTTTACTAGCTGTTACTCTACTTGTATATCTCAGAATATGCAGTAGTTATGAAAACATCAGGGACAGTGAGAATGTGACTATCGTGAGGAAAAGTTCAAAACCAGACTCCAACAGGAACACAGGGAAAAAAAACAAAAAACCAAAAAAGCAAAAAAGAAACAACAAAAATCCCCCAAGATCTTCAATTGTTCTCCATTATTTGAGTTGCCTAAGGGGGAAGAAAAAGTTGCTTTTGGTTCTTTTTATTTCTCCCAGCTTCTTATTGACCAGAGTTTAGTTCAATAAGGAAATGGAGTAAGTAACATCTAAGTTTATGACATGAACTAGTAGCATTTTTAACAAGTTACGCTATTTTTATGCTGAGGAGTGATATTTATGATGATTAAATATTAACTCCTCTCATAAGTTTATTTTTTGCAGTGCTTTATTATCATTGAGTTATGCAGTTTAAAAATACATATGCAAGTTTGCAAACATAATTTATTAAATTAAATTAATCTCAGGACAAATGAGGATGGCTGTGACAATAGCTCAATTCAGACACAGAATTAGCACTGCAGATGTTTTAAGCTTCATGAAATAGGCTTAATAAAGGCTTAATCAGACACTCATAAAAAATATGCAAAAAGAACTAAGCATAAATTGATATTGTGTCTTAGGACTGAAAGTTTCCATTATAAAAAAATTTCCTGTCAACACAGGATTTTTATTCAGCTGTGATAAAACCAGACACACTACTTATCTGTGACAATTAAAAATAAAAAGGAAAAGGCTTAATTTTCTGAAAAATCTAACATTTCCTGTCCACACTTTGTCTCCAAGCTATTCTTTTCCATTCCTTTATCAACCCATTTAAAAACTCCAGTTTCTTTTTTACTGCATATCCTCCATCATTTGATGCTTTTCACAGCCTGTCATAACAGGCTGCCTTTTCTTTATGAAACAAAAGATTTTCTATGTTGTCCCATTTATTACCAAAGTATATGGACAGAAAACAATTGCCTGTTGTTAATTACATTGTCACTGATTTTTTTTTTAAAGTAACAAATAGAAAAAATAAAAATAATAATGTGGGCTTTTAATTAGCCTTTCTAATCTTCAGATTCACTAATTAACTCTTAATAAATTTGACAGAGAAGTCCAAGCTAACTAGATAGAATTTAAATGAAGTTAGATCAGGTGATGTAAGTCTGATAAAACACTGGAAATAACATGCACACATAGAGAGACAAAAATGTCTGTTAAATTTAACTCCAACTGAAAGACTGAACTAATTAAATTAATCTTCCCATACTCCTTGACAATGTTGCACAGCTTAGAATTGCTGCATCATTAAATGTTCCTTAGGTGATCTGCAATGCAGTGAATTTCTGCTGACAGCAACAGCTTCTCATTTTCACTGCAAACTTCCTTTTACTTCCAAGAAGCAGATGAGCATCCTGCATGCAACACATCCAATTCCCCCCAGAGTATTATGGTCAACCTTAGATCACACCATCATCAATAGCACCATAGCAGGGAGACAACACTAAACTCACAGCCAGGCTTACTGCCACTTCCAGAGGCATGCCTGGGGACATCACCATTCTGTAAAATTTTTGTCCTTGCTCTATCACATCTAAAAGTGGAACCTCAAAACATATGAACCTTTGTGGCAGGTATTGTGGTAATCAGCATGAGAGCTTGATCTTAATTAGGGACACTGTTAGGACAGAGACCCAGTGTATTTTTTTAGCACTGGTTCTACTGTTCAGGTTCAGTGTGCCCTTTGGGAAGGTTGTGCTATCACAAGATATTTTACTGATATTATTTACTGATAAACTTGTAGTAAGATACAGAGAAATCAATAGAATTTGTAAGCTTTTGGTCTTTTTGTCAGGCTGCATCCTAAACTATGATGAAGAACCCTGATGAAGCTTCACTCTTCACACAGTTGTGATACATACTTTACCTGTATCCCTTATCTCCAGTAAAAAAACAAACAAACAAAAACAAAACAAAAAACCCACAAAAAACCCGACCACAACAACAAAAAAACCCAACTGTGATTACTGCAGAGATTAGCTTTAAAAACTCTGCATAACAGCTCTTAGTTTCAGTTGCCTTCCATCTAAATTTTATATTAGGGCTTGTTTTTTTTTCTCAATTGTCTACTTTCAGAATTAATCATTACTAATGATGCTATCCAAACACACATCGAAACAGAGGAGCATAATTTTACAACAGATGAAAAATCCTGGACTTCCATGAAACTGAGCTCATTAATCAGTGGTCCCCAGTGAATTGCTGTCTGGGGACTCGGATTGCTTATTAAGTTTCATTTTCATATCTGCTTATTTCCCCAGAAACTCACTCTACCATTAAAGCACCCAAGAATCTCCCAAATTATCACACAATCATTAAGCTTGGAAAAGACCTCTTAGATCATCACAACCATGCCCACTAAACCATGTCCTCAAGTGCCATATTCATACATTTTGGAACACTTCCAGGGATGTTTTTTTTTTACTGGAGATAAGGGATACAGGTAAAGCATGTATCACAACTGTGTGAAGAGTGAAGCTTCATCAGGGTTCTTCATCATAGTTTAGGACACAGCCTGACAAAAAGACCAAAAGCTTACAAATTCTATTGATTTCTCTGTATCTTATTACAAGTTTATCAATAAATAATAACACTTCTCCACCACTTCCTTGCACAATCTGTTCCAATGCCTAAGCACTCTTTCCATGAAGAAATTTTTCCCAATTTCTGATCTAAACCTTCCCTAGAGCAACTTGAAGCCATTTCCTTTCATCCTGTCATTACTTTCTTGAGAGACTAAAACCCACCTCACTCCCAGATCAAGAAACATCTTATGCTTATTTTAACATGAATCTCAAAGCTTGTGCTATGATTTAATTTTAAAGCACTTTACAATATCTAGCAGACAAAAAGTAACATATTTAATAAGGACACACAAACAAGCCTGGCTTCAAACTAAAACTGAATATTTTGTGATGCTTCAGTGAGCTTTAGTAACAGCACAGTGTAAACTAGGCTTATAAACAGAAACAAAGAAAAGTTCCAGTCAGGAACTGTAAATTGTCATATTACAGAAGATAATTTTAGAGATGTTGTTATAATTAGGTTTAGTATGTATTATTATAGACCACTGATTCAAGACATGCTAGCAGCTTACATAACATAATTGGCACAAAGGATGGCCAGGGACTGTTGATCTCTGCCTCTTCTACTACAAGGTTAAGGGGGGATGTTTGAAACAAAAAGGAGATGCTCCTTCACGCACCAGAAAGGCTGCAGAACTTGTCACAGATTACTGAGAGAGCTAAAAGTTTGTATCTGTTTAGAACAAACAAGACATATTCATGGGAAGAAAATATATGAAGGGTTACTCAGGTAACCCATCTGTGACTGGGGAATTTCCTGTATTGCAAACTGCTGGAGGAGTGTAATTTGAGGAAGTACCAATATGTCTGTCCTGGTTTTACACCCTCCCCTAGACACCCAGTTGTGTCTCAGTGGGACAGAGGCTACTGAGGCACAGGCTGTGGGGATGCTCCAGGATGCTATTCTTGTACTGAGAAACAAACATAAGTATTCTGGCTTACCCACCCTTCAGTGGAGTAGAGTATGGTAAACTGATTCTGATAGAATGATGAGAGCCAAAACACAGTCATCTTCATGGCCTTAAAATGCAAAAACCTCCACCCCAAAACTGAAACTAACCCAGTGTCTGAAATCCTTGGCTAGGAACACTATCTTACCATGGAGAACAAAAGTTCTGGTCAGCTCCTCAGCAGGAAATAGTTACATTTTCTTTCCACCCAGGCACAAGGGGGCAAAATATATACACTGACAACAAGACAAGACCTGAACCATGTCTCCATGCCTCATTTCTAGGGACATGCTGGCTAGTAATATGTAAGTGTGACAAAAAAGTGTCACAAAAAATAAATATATTCAGACCTCAAAATTCATAAATCATTGCAAGAAGCTCGATGATTAATTAAAAAAAAAAAAAAATTAAGTAATAGAAAACCAATAAAAGCCTCCTGATTTATCAACTAAGGATTTTTGACACAGATCAAAAAAGATGACTTTAAAGTCAATATCAGTGGGATGAGTTTAGGACAACTACCTTCCCATTAAGCACTATTAAATTCACATCCAAAAGTTAACATTTGGTCTTTGATTTTCTCTTTGCTTTTGTGAGACATTTTATTAAAGGTTCTGAAAAGAAATAACAAACAAAGCTATAGTGGGAACATGATACTACACTATGCAGTGACATTTGCCTTCATAACAATGAAATCCTGCAACTTATGTATCTCTTTTTTTTTTTCTGAAAAATTGATTCCTTAATTTTTAACAGACAAAGTTGATTACTCTCACTGGCAACAATTTAATCTCTGCAATAAAATAAAAACCTGCTGCTTCCAGTTAGGAAACCTTCTCAAATCAGTTCTGCAGGTATGCAGAGTATTTCTCCAGCAGCTACAGACTCATGAACCACAAAAAAGGATTCAGCATGGAAGAGAGACGAGTCAGTGACCTGAGGCTACATTGTGGCAGGGGGACTCTTCTTGTAAAGGAAAAATCCATTGGCCTTTTCAGTGTTAATGGTTTGGATTGCCTATCTTTACTAGCTAGATCTCTATCATGAACAAAGAAAATGTTTATGTCAGAACTGCACTGAATTCCTCAGCCACCTCAGAGTCACAGCACTGCAGAGGGCGGAGGAAAGGGAAATACACATACAAGATAATAATTTGTATTTCAGCCAGCCTATATGCATTTTCCATTAATTCTCAGCATGCTCAATATTCTGTATGGTACCCCTGGGGGCCTCTGGATAACATTCTGTCTGTTAGCTTCTCTTTCAGGACTCCAATTTTCTTGTGGTTTAAGGATCTCTGCCAAGGCTCATTTTGATTACATACATTGTTTCCCACCAACAGAGGGGCTGCTGTGGTCTATCAGGTTCATCCACATTATGCTGTTGACAGTATTTTACATCTTCCTAAACAGAAAGTCACCTCAAACCACAACATGTCTTGAGTAATTAATAGAATTTTCATAAATTTCTATTGAAGACTTAACTGGATGTTTGTTTTTATAAATCATGGATTAGCTAACAGATAACAGATGTTGATTTTCTTTCCTACTATTTGTCACTTTGCATAGTAGTTCTTCATCAGACCAATCCTTGACTGCCAGCTGAATACAGAGTCATTTTTAACATGAAATTTACACTATACCAATGATTAAATGAACTCAAATGCAAAGCATTACCTATTATTTGGATACTTCCTCTCCAAAACACACTTTACAAAACTTTATTAATGAAATTTTTCTGACTCATATGATTAAAAGATAAACAATTCACTCCTTCCTCTTTAGCACTTACTCAGGAAAAGGCTTATTTTTGAGACACACGGAGTCCCTACTTTTCAACTTTACTAGGAATTTAAATTTTGAGAGGATTCTCAATGAATGCCAAATACCTCTTACTACATGAGCCAGAAATTACTTCCAGAGCTGAACAATAATTCCATGGCTGTAGTTTACACATATTGAAATACATGTGGATCATAAATATGTAAATGAAATCCAGGATTTAGAATACCATGGTAATTTATTAAATAGTAACAATTGTCTTGGGACACAAGCTCAGCATGTGGTTAATACCTCTTTTCTTGAGATGCAAGGACATAATATGCTTAATATTACTCTATTTTCAGGAAACAAAACCAAAACCAAAACAAAACCACAAACAAACAAACAAAAACAGTTATAGGTTCTGGAGTTTGTTCTTCATAGATATTTCTCCACAATATACTTTTGTATCAGAATATTTTTCTCAGAAACTTCTTTCCTAGACAGTCTCACACCTTGAAATATATGTGTGGACCTAAAGAATAAAATCAAAGCACAGAGGCAGAGTCTCACTCTGGAGGACAAAGCTGGGGTAAGAGTTGTCTCTCACCAGAGGAGAGGCATGACCTCAAACTGGAGTAACTCTGAACCTGGCTCTCTCACAGCGTTATCATCTGTCAGTCTTTTCGGGGTCAGTGCCTGCTGGTAACATCCTAAAAATTCTCTCGTGTCCTAACTGATGCTTATGAATAAATATCTCCTTGTCTAACCTTGCCACATTTATTAAGTACGTGGGCTACAAGAGGACGCATCAGGGGCTCTGCACGCTCAGTTTTGAACATCAAAAGAAAACATACAGTATGAGCTAAGAACAGTCCATTAATGCCAGCTGTAATTGGATTTGATCCTTGGAATACGCTCACAATAAAATCATTAATTCTTCTAATGACCTCTTATTAGACAATCTCAAGAATTCATCTTCAGACTTCATCTTTCAAATGCATCACTTACACAACAGAGGTTCTTCTGAGAACATCTCATTTTTTCTGTTTCTCTGATATCATCCTTTCTTAGTTCTCCTCTCATTGCTTTGATCTCTACTATATCAAGTTCAGAGTTTAGGAGAACCCCATCATCTTTCTGCAGAATTTTTATGGGAGTTTTATAGATATTTCACTATAAACCACTACGGTGGTTTTTTCTTTTTTTTTTTTTTTTTCCTTTTTTTATTACTGTCTATATTTTGTCTCCAGGTTACATATCTATAATTACAAGTTCCAATGCCATTCACTAGTTACTCTTAACTCACAGCTTCACTGTCTGTTACAAACCTGTAACTTGTTCAAACCAAAATCTGTAAGTGTTTGACAACTGGCTCATTTCCAGTGACTGAAATCAGACTCAAACTTCCTTCTTCACAGTAAAACAAAAGAAAAACACACAGCCCCTGACAAACACCAGACTCTCATGGGATCCTGAGAAAACTTTCCATTATCCTAAACAACACCATTACCTGCTATCATTTACTTCAAGCAACTGGAAGAAATACCTTCATTTTAGTTTTCTGTTTGTACATCTATGATGTTAGTATGATAACACATGTAGCAAACAACAGGCAGGGTTGTTTGGTCTCCAGTATTTTTAGCAAAGGGTCTCTTGTGATACCCCACCTGGAATATTATGTTCAATTTTTGAGTCCCCAACATAAGGACATAGATCTCCTTGAGCTTCTTCAGAGGAGAGCCACAAAAAATGGTCAGAGGACTGAAGCATCCCCCCTGTGAAGACAGGCTCAGGAAGCCAGATTTGCTCACCCTGGAGAAGAGGAGGCTCCGATGTGACCTTATAGCAGCTTTCCAATAACTGAAAGAGGCCTACAAGAAATCTGGGGCAGGGCTTTTTGCTCGGGTGTGTAGCGAGAGGAGAAGGGATAATGTCCTCTCGAAGAGGGAAGATTTAGATAAGGTATTAGGGGGAAATTCTGTGAGGGTGGTGAGGCTGGAACGGGTTGCCTGGACACAGATGCACTCCGCCAGCGGCCCCTGCCGGCATCGTGGGGAGCGGACCTGCCCGGTGCCGGCTGCAAGGAGCTCCTATAGTCCTGGTTTGCTGGTTCTCTTAAGCATTAGCGAAGACAAAGGAGCATCTGGAAAACGTTCTTCTTCGTAGGATTTAGTTTCAAATATTTCTGCAAGAAGCAGAGAGATGGATTTGATGATTCTTATGTGTCTCTCCAAACTTGAGATATTCCATAATTTTGCGAAGACAAAAGATCTCCAAAGCCTGAAACCAGACAAAAGAGAGCACACCCGCTTCCAAATGTCTGCGGTTACCCCACCCCACCTGCCTTTCCCAGGCAGACTGCCTGCCTTTCAGCCCAGGGGCGCCGAGGTAGCTGACTCTGCTGACGGCTTTTCTCTCCTTGAAACAACCAGAACGAATTCTAGAATCTTTTCCTGACTCCCTGTCAAACCGAAATTTCTGCCCCCGTTGGTGTTTGAAGGTAAAAGAAACAACCAAGCAAGCAAAGAAGCAAACAAAACAAAACAAAAAAACAAAACAGAAAAACAACAAAAAAACCCAAACAAACAAAAAACCAAGCAAACAAACAAACAAAACCCAAACCCAAAAACCAACAAAAAAGCAGTCCTCGGGCGCAGGTTGTGCGGCTGGAAGCTCAACCTGTGGCCGAACCCCCCGGTCCGTGCGGCACCGGGCTGCCAGCAGAGGGCCAGCGGCAGCTGCCGGGAGCTGCGGGGGGAAGAGCGGCCCCTCCGCTTCTGCTGCCCAGAGAGGGACACCGAACAAACACAAGGATGCGATTTGCTAAGAAAACGTCTATTGAAACAAACAAGTAAATTTGGTAGTAACATGAGGAAAGAATCGTGTATATGCATATGCATTCGTGCTGTGAGCAGTCAAATCCAGCCCAGTAGTTGCTATTGTATCTGGTTTTTATAAATGCGTATTAATTGTGACTACCAGTGTGCTCTGATTGAAATACGGTCCTTACAAATTGCTCAAATAAATAGTTTCAGTAAGGATTTTTCACCCAAACAGGTTAAATCCTCTGTAATGCCTTTATCTTGAAAAGTAGAATGTAATTTTATACTATTTTATACACTGTTAGAATTATGGGAAATATTTCTTTTTAAAAAATGCTTAAGCACTCATTCCATTAAGTACCAACCTCAGCAATTTAACAATTCTAAGATAATTTTATTTTCAATGTTATTACTCTTATCTTTTGCAATTTTTTTCTTTTCTGTAGGACACATTATTACTACCAGAGTCTAAGTGCAGATTCCATTTGAAATACATTTTTAGGTAAGTACTCCAACATTTATGCTGGATTTCTCTGCAACTGGTAGGGGAAAAAAAAAAAAAAAAAAAAAAGGATATGATTTCCCTGGTATAAATGAGCAGCACTAGCACTTTTCAATGTTTATCTCTCATGCAATACGGTGGTGATAGAGTAAAACTCAACCAGTCACCCCCTTTCATTACCCAGCAATAATTGCATTTATTTTAGCACTGAAAATTCAACAATTACTACATCACCCAAGCACAGAGTCCCACTGGGATTGAAAAGCATAATAAGAAACCTGAACATCATTAATGTATTATAATATGAATGATACTCTTACATGTACTCTCTAGTACATAGTATTTTAAATAATCACTGCAAGCAATCACATATATAAAATACACATACATATGCACAAGAGTATGTGCATTTTAAGCAGCAGTACTGAGAACATTCTAAGTTTAAGTTTGTATATTAGGGTGTTTTTAATCTTTGCGAGTAAGCTAACAAAAGGACAGCATCATGAGCAGTATTTCTTTCCCTGGTTGGACATTTTTACTTGACTGAAGTATTGTGCCCCAGCATACCCTGGAAAAGCTCTTCAAGCACTCAGTGCTCAAAAAGACACAGACCCATCAGCTGAGGACTGCCTCCTCTGCCTGCTTCAGCTGAGAAAAAGTGTTGGAAGGATACCATACTTGTGGATTAACTCCCTGGGCCAGGTTTCACAGATAGTATAAATCACTACTACTCCATTGCCTGAACTAGTGCTAGCTCAACTAACACTAACTGAAAATTTGGCCCTGAATATGTTTATGGGCACAGGGCTGGATGGCTGCTTTTATAATTCTCTTATTAAGTTAAAGGTTCTGGTAAGCCCTACTTTGATGTGCACAATATTGCAGCAAACCTGCAACATTAGCATAAATTCCAGATACATCCCTATATTACTTCTTTTCCTACAGTTTATTGTATTAAAAAAAAATCAGCAGAAGCTAATGGACTTTTTGAGATGGTGGTATCAGGAAAAATACAAGCAACACTTCTATGAACTAGCATAATTAATTTCAAATGCACAAGTGTGGTCTATAAAATCTCAATTTGCACAACCACGACTACCAAAATTTGGAAAATAGTACAAAACATCAGCTGTTGTATAAACCAGATTACATCACTGGCAGATTAAATTGACATTTGTTTTACACCTTGCTGATGAAAAAGGCAAAGGCTTTCCACACACCATCAGGCAGATTTTAAATATGTCCTGAGTTTTCATCTGCAGTATGCAACACCTGTGCAAAATTGTTCAGAAAGTGTGCAGAAATATTTTATCTGTGTATGAATTCATGAACATAAAAGTGCAGTAAGTTTAATGGAAAAAAAAAAAACATTTAAGACCTGAAATCAAGTAATAAATGTTTTATACAGAGGACATTTCTAAAACAAAACCATATGTTTATTGCATGCCAAAAATTCTCTTAATTAGTAACTAAACTGATGCACATAAAATTTCCTTCACAACAACTGATAGTACATCAGCCAAAATTAGCTCACTGTGTGGCTTTTAACAGCACTGAGGCTGCTCTACTGATCTAAATCGAAATGCTGAACTGCTGAACCCATTTTCCAGGCTAAATTTAGCTGTTCTTCTATGTTCTACTTTTCTTTGGTACTTGGATGCAGTATAATTATACCAGTGCAGTTAGACAGTGCTTTCCATCTGAATCTGTCAACGTGCTTTTCATATTTAATTACTCTGGAATTGGAAATCCTTCATGACGTAGATACTAGTAGTCAAATTTATCAGAGGAGGAAAAGTAGCCATAATAGAAGGGAGTACCCAGAAAAGGACTGAAATGAAGCCTCGCTCTCCTGAAATCATTTTATTTCCATCTTGCTTTAGAGATACATGAAACTGAGATGCTCTTCAAGTTTAGCTTCTGGACGTATTAGGAAATACCTTGCTCTTGACAACTGTAAGTAGCATGACATCTATCTTGCACATCCAGACACTAAATAATTCGTCATTGTCTTTGCATGCCCATGTACTCATTATTATACACAGCATTTTGTCACACCCTTCACCCTGAAGGATACCTAAAATACAACATAAAACTTCAGAACTGAAGAAGTCCTCTCAGTTCTGCCCTAACAGCTGAGAATACCAATTCTTTCCATTTTAGCACCTTGAATTACCAGGAGGACCTAAAATTGCATCTCTGGCACCTGGAGCTTTGATACCAGCTTGTCAGGACCAGGAAGCTGGTTTTGTTTTCCTGTCTTTTTTTTCTGGGCTGTGGGATTTTCATGCAGAGGGCATCACTCGAATGAAGAACAGATGTTGTCCAGCAACAGCTGTGACCAAGCTAAGGAATGAACTGAAAACAGTAACAGCTATTAATGCTACATGGTGTTTGTGTTAACAAGCCCAGCTGAATGGCTTATTAGGTAGAATACAGGATCACAAAAAGAAAGGATACCTGCATAGCAATGTGCTGTATTAAATGATGAATTAGTCATGCAGAAAGAAAGCTGAGATGTAAAATGCTTATTAGAATTTCCCAGCTGTATCTTTCTTATCTAGGTCACTATAAAATACTGTCTAATTTGTCTGCCAAAGATCTGATTCTTCTATAATGCCTAGAAACACACAATTAAGTAGTTAATTTTTACCTATGAAAGATGGTTATTTAAAAACAAACAAAAAATAAAATAAATAAATAAAAAAACCCAAAAAAACCCAAAACATAAGTGGTATCTTGTGGTTTTCATGTTGTACCTACACAGTTCTGCAGTTTCATTTACAGAGACACACATGCAATATAATATACCCCCTTTCTCACTCTGAGAAGCATTTGCCTCTTTACCCCATGTCACATTTTGCAAGCAATGCGGGCTGTCACCAGCAGAACTAATTGAGGTCATAAGACCATCAGGATTCACTAGCACATAAGAGTAGAATTGCAAGAGAAAGATCTCCATGGGAGTTACAGGAGATTCCTCCAGTATGTGTTTCCACAAACAAGGAGTTGTCCTCCTTAAGTACAACAAAGACAGAAATGTAACAACTACACCCCAATGTTCTTCAGCAAGCCCAGCCAGCTATTTCCTCAAATTCATATTTCTAGTTAAGGATTAGGGAAAGCTTGGATGTCTGGATAGAAGAGAAAACACTGATTGCTTAAGGGTATTGTAAAAGCTGTGTAAAGAAAGTCCTCTCGGAGCCCTGTAGTGGGTATATAACCATAGATCTGGTCTGGCTTTCTCTTCCCTATGATTGTTTTTATGAAGTGCAGATGGTTAGCTACCAATTATTTGTACCCCTGGATTAGCATTTAAATGTCTGAATATAAGAGCATCACAGGAATACATGAAGAGGCAGGAGAAAACCGAGTATACTGATAGATAATTTAGTCACTCACAGCCTAACAATTGACTTCTATTGTGAATTTATACATGTAACACTCCTCCCTTATAGCTACATAAGTGATTGTTAGTGACAAAGATTAATCTGATTACTGGCTTCCTCAGTGTTAGGATGGAGAAGTATTGGGAGATAGCATGCAGTGTTTAATGATGCATGTGGTATGCAAGAGAAACTGTGTAATTTACTGGGAAAGGCACTTGAGAAGAGTGCTCAAGCTACACATTTATGCTCCTCTTTTCAAGAATAAAAAGAAGAACAAATCAGGTTTCATTTCCTTGCCCATGATTCTTTACCCAGCTGAGAATTCTGCAATAGAAAAAAAAATGGTATTGCTTTAAATTATGTCTTAATAGTGAAATTCATAAAACAAAATAAAATTAAGTTCTTTCGGTATTATGGCATCATGTATTTGAGACTAAGGTATAGGTTGTTACAAGCATAGCTCATGGCTCAAACATTGCTACAGCAGAAGTCTGTGCAAATTGTGTGTGTTCCAGAATGGACCAGTGAATATTATCTATAAATAGGATTTGACGTAGGTACTGATACATCTACAACTGTTTACACACTCCTGCACACTAGATACTTGAAAAGCTCACATTCAATGCTTAATAATACAGTGACAGAAACAAAACTTGTCTATTTGAACCCTGTGTACAGGTTAGAATGGAAATAGCTAGAGACTGTGGGGGAAGGCAGCTGGTAACTGAGCTGTCCTGCAGGACTCAGCCCACAGACTCTACAAAATGAGCTGCAGGACACAAGGGACCCCACAGAACACTTCAAGCCTGCCCAATTAGACCAGTCTGCAAGGACTTGAACTGAGTGTCTCATCTTTTAAAGCAGCGAACAGAACCAGAGGTAGTACAAATTACTCTTGTCACTTCAATTCCACCACCTATTTAAACCAATTTATAACATTTGCCTTAGTGAGCAAAGTAGAAATTGACCCAGGAATAGGTATGATGCTGCATTTGCAGAGAACTATGCCTACCATATATAAACTATTTATTTTGTCTCTGAGAGAGCTTAGGCAGTCTGCAACAGCTGTAATTTTTAAATACATAATAGCACTAATCACCTTAAAAAATATAACTATATAAGTAATGATCACAGAGTTAGGAAATAACAGATATTTCCTATTCTATGTAACAGTTTTATTCATATGTAATATTACCATGGTAAAAGGAAAATCTGGAATTCACTTTAAAGTAATTAATACCTGAGTTTTATATTTACAAATGAAGTAAACAGAAATTTCTACTGCAGAGAAGTAATGTCTTCTAGTGCCCAGAACTAAATGAACACTATTTCTTATAGTAGTCATTACAGATCTAGGACAGCCCTATTATGTATAAATCTTGCTTGCTAGGATAGGTATGAAAAAGGATTATAAATACATCACCTACTTTCAGGAAAATCAACTGCCAAGAGCTAAAATTATTGGGTTTTAATGAAAAAAAGATAATGTATGCAAATTGAAGAGAAAGAGAAGATATTTCCAAATGCTCTGAATTTAGAATAAAAACTCTGCTATTTCCATAGAAAACAAATACATTAATTCTGAAGCACAGGCTAATTATATTATGGACATAGTGTAATGTGATTTGTTAGGTGTTTTTTGTTTTTTTTTTCCTGATAATTTATTATTGATCAACCATCTTTCCTTTTCTAACAGACTTGGTAAGCTTTTCATAGACATGTCTTTCTCTGTGTCCCTGCATTCAACATCACTATTACTTCACAGCAGGCATATGGAGTAACTGATAGGCTGACTATTCTAAAGAGTTCATTGTCATGCTAGATGTAACTTCAAACTGGACTTCAAGCAGCTTCTGTGCTGAAATACTTTGTGTGTCTGCAGTAACAGCTAGGCAATGCTATTTAGAAATGCTGATAAACAGGCCAGTTATAAAAACAAAAGGCAAACACTTTGTGCAGTCTAGTGGTATTGATGATAATTCTTTCCACTACTCTGCTAAAGTTTAAAGCAAGAACAGACCACCTGAACTGGAGCAGATGATTAAAATGAAGTGAAGGGGAACAAGCAAGGAGAGGATAAAAGGAGCACACACCTGAATGCAGGGATGTATGTTCAACACTATTGCAAAGCCGGAACACCCAGAAGCCTAAAGCAGAAGGCTGGGAAAGGGAGGGACAGAGCTAGAGCCCAGTGGCACACACCTTTTCTTAGCAGGAAAGGCAACACTGCAGCATTCCTTCTCCCCAGTATGGTACAAAAATGAAAATGTACATTTTCAGTGCCCAGGAACAGCTGCTTGCCAGTACACATAAAGTGAGAGATGAAGGAGAGCCTTATCACACATTAACCGCAGTAAGGAGAACGAGTATCAGAAGCTGAGAAGTATGTGTAGAGTCCTACTAGTTGTAGACATTTTTTTTCCTTTTACTCACTATTTTCTTCACTCCTTGAATTATCTTGCACAATTTTTTTTTTCATGAAAAAGAACAGTTTAGGCCCTTAAGAGTTCATAAACCACCACTTTAACAGACACTATAATTTTCCCATATGTTAGTCCCATAACTATATGGTGTCCAAAATTCACAAGTATTTCTTTGGGTACATATACCAGTGTTGTTTGGCTTACAAAATAAAAATTAAAGCTACAACCACAGCCCTTCTGTTTGTTGCATTCTGGAGTCTTGGGAGGAATGATCCTGCTGACAGAACAAAAGTCTGTTTATCATTTACCTCCACTCCAGTCCCCACACACTTGGAGTCTAAACCAGAACAACTGTCTACCATGAAGAGCTTACTGTCTCAAAAAGTATGGGAAAAGAAATATAATTACACCATTTTTCACTGGCAAAAAGAGACTGTCTATTGGTTTAGTCATTATACACAAGATGTCTAGCAGAAAACCAACAAAATTGATCTCCAGAGGTCTTCTCCAAAAGGCTCATGTTCTTCCACACAGATTCTTTAGTCCCTGATCTTGAGAAACCTATAGTTATTTCCAGTATGGTGCTGAAGTTAACTGTTTTGAACGTGAACAACGAATCAATTACAATACCTCAGAAATTATCTTTTCTGCTGGTACTGCACAAGGCTGAAGTTCAGTCATTGAGTGCTTTAACAAGTAAAGGTCTCCAGAGCTCTCCAGAGTTCCTGATACAGTAATTAAATGTTAGAGAAGTTGGAAAACATACGATGTAGAAAAAAAAATAATTATTTTTAAAACCTAAAAGACAGTGAGTAATGGGTGCTGTTCTGATCTATCAGTTTATTCCAGCTATCTGAAGCAGGAAATTTAACTTACACCAATTGTTCCTAAATACATTCAACACTGAATACTTTCAAGAAAAATTAAAGTGAAACAAGCAGACAAATTAAGGATTCACTAAATTCACTACTACAGCTCATTTTGTACATTCAGTGGTGTTTGAAACAAGTCACATGCAAGTTTAATGAAGATGCTCACTGCTTCTTTCTTCCATGATGATGTTTTCTTCAATGATTATATTAGTCCTGGCCAGACTTAAAATCTCCCTTATGATACTTCAATAGACACTTCTCCACAGTTTACGAATCCTGGCAAAATTACTTGTGTTATAAACAGAGGAAAATATCAATGAACTTTAAAAACCTACAGTGATACAGTGAATCCATTACTTTTCATCATTAGGCTTTGTTTGTAGACATGCACTCACTTTATGATGGTGTAAAAATACATGAAGCCAGTTGTAATTAATTTTTTACCAAGACAAAGGCTAAACTTTTTCACTGTGAGGGTGACAGAACACTGAAACAGGCTTCACAGGCAGGTTGTGGAGTCTTCTTTTCTGAAGACATTTAAAACTTGGACACCTTCCTATGTGGCCTGCTATAGGTGACCCTGCTCTGGCAGGGAAGTTGGATTCAACAATCTTTTGAGTTCCCTCCCAATCCCTAAATTTCTGTGATTTCTTTGATTTTATGCACCAGTATCAGACATGTCACTAAATTACATACACTAGTGTTGATCCTAATACTTATGATTGAAGAAATACCACTCATAAGAGGTTTTTCTTTCTGTTAGGAATTATGATTACAAGTCTTGGTCATACTTATCTCTTTTTAGCACAGCAAATCAGTCAAAATCTATTGCATTGTACAGTCAGTTTGACTACAGCTGTGTAAGTCTACAGCATTTCTGCTGACTTCAGGTGATGTGACATTCTACATTGCTACAGAAACGTTTTTAAAAAAATTAATGAAAGAAACTTGGCTGACTAACACAGTCTTCTATGCATTTGCCACGCACCACTGAAATTGGGAATTACTACTATTATGCCAGTAGAAATGATGGAAGAGGAAAACCATACAGAGCACAGGCAGAAGCATACACAGGACATTTTATAGTTTAAAGGGACAACTGCAGTCCAAATAGCAGATGAATGATCTCCCTGTATGGAGGTACATAAACATTTCATATCAAATCTACACACTATGTGGGAAGCTGCTATGGGATGACAAGGTTCATTCTTTGCTTTCCAAGCTTAGCTATTACCAATCCCAATGCCACCAATAGTAGATTGCTGAGTACCTGCTCATGAATGTATGACGGTCCCAAGCTCAGGCCCACCTGAAGTAACACAGAATCACCTGCCTGCCTGAAGAGTGCTCTGGATGATTGTCTAAAAGTTTCTCAGTGTCAGAGAGGGATGAAAATGAAAGTATAATCATGAAGCTGGAGCAACTCTGCTATGAAGACAGGCTGAGAGAGTTGGGGTTGCTCAGCCTGAAGAAAGAAAGTCTCTAGGGAGACCTTAAAGCAGCCTTGCAGTACTTAAACTGGGCCTACAGGAAAGATGGGGAGGCCCTCTTTATCAGGGAGCGTAGTTATAGGACAAAGGGTGATAGTTTTAAGCAAAAGAGGGTAGATTAAGATTAGATATTAGGTAGAAAATCTTTAGTGTGAAGGTGGTGAGACACTGGCACAGGTTGCCAAGAGAAACTGTGAATGCCCCTCCCTGGAAGTGTACAAGACCAGGCTGGATGGGGCTTTGAGCAGCCTGGTCTAGTGGGAGGTATTCCTGTCCATGGCAGGGGTGTTGGAACTACATGATCTTTAAGATCCCTTCCAATCTAAACTGTCCTATGATTCTATACTCCATGCCCTTCCTTCAAATTTTATCAATTTGTAGAAAATAAATTTAATGTATATTGTGCCCAAGGTAGCAGTGAAGAGTGAACACAAGCCTGAAGTGAACACACCCCTTAATAAAAGAGGAGTTCAGCTGAGGGGTGGGAGACCTTATTGTTTTGTATAGTTCTTAATGTACAATAATCCCATGCTTTGTAAAAACTTGAACAGATACCTAGTTGTACATTGTGTAACAAGTTTAATATGTTCTCTCCAAAAGCAACCAAAAAAAGATAGCCACAAAAATATCTATATAAGGCAAGCCAACAATGAGACATTTCCAATATTCAATAAAGTGCCATTCAAATATAACCTGTGCCACATATGGAGCTTTCTTATTTAAGATCCTGGATGGATTTTAGTTTATGGCTTATTTGCACCCTTGACTGTAACCTTGAGGCATTTGTGATGACCTGCAGCAATCAGTTTCAGCCTAGATTCCCAGTGGGGTCCCACCTCCTTTCTACAATTTTAGCCTGTTATCTATTGTTTTCACATGATGCTTCCTAGTTCATATAGTGGCACAAACAGGTTCATTTTACCATATTTACACTGTTTACATAGGTAAGAGCTGGATATAGGTCCTAGAGCAAGTGGAAGTAACCCACTGCCTTAGAACTGGTAGGCATTGCAATGACGAGATTGAAAATACTGTAAAAAGAAAAAAACTGTGATTTTATTCAATTACCACTCTAATATTAAACTTGACTTTATAGAGTCACCAAATACCTGATGAGTTTGAAAATCCCTTTAAATCATCAGCTTTAAAAAGTTATTTATGTGCTTTATCTCCTAAGCCCATGTACTGCTTTATACCTTTCTTCTTCTATGGCTCTGACATGTACCCGAGGCCAAATAGTAGTGTCCTGAGGAAAAAAGATATTAAAATAGCCCCCCTTTTTTTTCTGCTTTCCTTCCTTGAAGAAAAGCAAGGTGCCCATGGTCAATATGTTGATGCACAAAGCACGGCAGGGGCAGAAGTGGAGCTTACACAGAAACAAAAGATGTTTTCTATCCTGTTGGTAACAAAGGAAAATGGTTAATCAATATGAAGTGAAATACCAAATAGATCTGCAGGTTGAAGAGCCAGCCGTAATTCTGAGCAGTCACAGTATCTTAGTTTCAATTAAAAAAAGGGGATGTTCTAAAGTGCAAAGAGTTTCACTAACCACCAATTAAACAGTTCCACCAGAGGGAAAACTTTGCCCCTGCCCTTTCTTACACAGAGACGTTAAATTCTCGTATAATGAAAGATTTGTCTCTCAGTGCAAAGCCACTGTCCAGCCCTTTGTAATTATTTGGTGGCTTCTTTTCCTAAGCACAGAAAAATAGAAATTTTTCAAGGGGAAAAAAAAATAATTACTTTTTATCCCCTTTCACAGTCCGTAAGCTTCCTATATACACCATGGGAACTGCATCTTTTTGACAGTTTTCAACCTGTGTCACTAAAGAAAGCTTAAGTGCCAAGTACAGTAAATTCCATTTGTTAATCATTTCCCAAAGTGTTCCACACATAGGTTCACTGTTCTCAGTCTTTGATTTCTTGCATGTCAGTTATTGGACTGGTCTGTCAGTAGCACAACAATCCTTATTTCACCTCATCAGTTCCATAACTAATTGTTTGGAGACAACACAGAGATACAGCTTTCTCTTTATATTATTTTTCTGTCTCACTTCAAGTATTTTTAACAATTCTTGTCCTCTGTGTTAATGAGAGTAGGGTTGGCTTGGGATACCTTTGTTTATCCCAGTCAGATTAACTATCAATTAGTGATAATTGGACCTTAAACATTTCTGTTGATGGACACATATGTACTGTGAGAGAAAAATGAGAGCACCAATTAATTTCAGATAGGTCACTCCTGTCTGTCATTTTTTCTTTAAACTCTGGGTGTGTCCATGTAATTCTTCCTCCAAATTAAATCAGCTGAAAAGCTATTCAGTCTCAAATGTAAAACTGAACGGCACACTTAGAACTACTGCAGTTAATTGTGAATAAATATTTACTTTTCCGTGTGTGGATGGGTTCAACTGCCAGGCAGAATCTTTTTTTTTTTTTTTTGTCCATCTTCCCTACAAGTTACTACTTAGGGATGAAACTGTCCTAGTCTGAAGATCCTTTCATTCCTCAGTTCCTCTGCTGGCTGCTGCAGCATTTGAACTGCAAAGACTTTAGTGCAATGCTTAAATCAAAAAAAGTCATGAGAAGGGAAAAGAATTAATTGTTTGACAGTTTCTGTACAAATATTTTTACAAGTACTGGCCTTTGAAAGGCTAAACACAAACCTAAAATTCAAGTCCCTTTAACAGTTACTGAATTTACAAGTGAATGATACAAGTGAAAGCATGAATATGCTGCACTTTGGAGACTTCAAAATACTTTAAAACAAAGTCTAAAATATAGCCAGTCAGAAATTTTAAAAACTGTTTCAACTCTAGTTCTTTGGAGCTCTTGCTCTTAATACAGTTTTAGATGCATTTCTGCAATGTGCAATTGTCCCTTTCTAGTTAAATTCTAAATCAGGAGGCCTTTCTGTTCTTGCAGTAGTTTTCTTGCATGAAATGTTGAAGTCTGTCTTAGGACATTAGAGCCAAATCAACCTTTCAAGCTTTCTCAGTAATCTGATTTAAGGTAATTTTCACCACTTTAACCAGGCTACCAATAAAAGTCATGGAACACTCTTAGCAAAAGTAAAAGAACATAAATAAAATAAAAATTTTTAAAATTACAAAATTCTGTAAAAATTATTTTAATTGATTTCTGGTTTTTGGTCTAGTGTTTTGCAGTTTGGAAAATATACTTTATCCTCCCCCCAAAGTACAGACCACAATTACAAATTTACTTCTATAAAGTAGAAGTAACTTTGTTAGTTGCCAGAGAAGTTTAAAAAAATAACCAAAAGAAGATTTAATTAAAAATGTTACCATCTCTATCTGGTAATGTATTGGACAGCATACTTTTTTCCCTTCAGCCACTTCATTGATACACTTATTTCTGGAAGAATATATCCTGAATATTAGAAGCCTGACAACTAATACAGTACTTAATACTCTCTGTAAAGAAAGAATAAAATCTCAGGATTCTATGTCAAATAAGAAGTCTGTGAATCCCATTTCAATACAATACTTTAGATTTTTTAAAAATTATTTTAACTGTGATAATCTATTCCAATTCTGCTTTTATATTTGATAGAGGATAAAAGAAAATGTGGAAGCACTTTCTATTCCTCCTTTGTGGATGAGGCAGGCATACACGGGGTCCAAGCAAAAGCAAGGAAAACTAGATTTAACCTATGTTAAATAACCAGGCAGAAAGACATAGCTCTGGACCAGAAAGATTTCCAAATTTCTTAACTTAATAAGGAACCTTGAACCTCCTTAAAAGCCTTTCATAATTTGCTTTTGTTTGCAACAATCATCCATGATTCTTGAAAACAACAGCCCACGCTGGAAGGCTGTAGAGCCTCCATTCTTGGGGATATTCAAAAGCCATCTGGACACAGCCTGAGGCAACTGGCTCTAAGTGGCTCTTCTTGATCAGGGAGGTTGGACCAGATGATCTCCAGAGGTCCCTTCCAGTCTCAACCATTCTGCTTTTCTTTGATACATCCTTGGATGCACCTGTCTGTATGTACTCATGGATCAGTTGATTACAATGAAAGAGACAAAACTTAGTTCATGAATGCCAGAGTCCTTAGCACAGCCTTGATGAGTTCCCTATCTACAAGCTCCAGATGCCTTTAGGTAGCGTAGGAAAACCTTGGGAAATCAAAAGCCTATCTCCTAGGCAACAAACCTCTGTAAAAATGAAATGCTTAGTGAAAGGCAATAGCATGTTACTTTACTCTTTTCATTCTGAAAAATCACAAAGGCTTTAAAAACTACTAAAGAGGAAAATCTGAAAAGAAACTACAACAAAACAGATGTCACTGCAAAATTAAAGCTCCAACAGGCAAATACTCAAATGTCCTAAAATACAAACCTAAGTTTAAATGTGTCACTTTACAACCACCCCAGGTGAAATACATCTGATACATAATGCATTTTTACTTGACACATAATTAGCTGTTGGAACTCATTGCACCAAATTAACATTGAACTAAGACCTTGGCATAATTCCACAAGATATCTGGCATTCCTTTGTAGGTATTGACCTGGCCCTATTCAGCAGAAAATCCCAACTAACACATCCTGGGAGGCAGGAAAATATTATTATTATTATTATTATTATTATTATTATTATTATTATTATTATTCCAGCTGCTGAAAATCTAAACATAGTGCAAACTAAGTGGCTTGCTGAAAGTCCAATAGGGAACCTCAGGAAGAGTGAGAAGTCCTCAGATCTTCTGAGGGATAATAAATAAACACATTTTTGTCTCACAATGCATGGGCATTCTTTTTTTAACCACATCCTTTGAAACCACTGCCACTAACTGTATAGGGGCACTCACCAAACGGCCCATTGAACATTGTTGTGTGGGAAGTGCTGAGCCCCTGGATGTGCAAAAACAGAGAGGGAGGTGCTTGCAGCTGCATTTCACAACTGTATGGCCATTCTCTCTCTCCTCTCTTACAGCACCATCCTGCAGTCACCATCAGTCTGAAGTAGGCCACACTGATGAAACTCTATTTTGCCCTTGGTTCCCCATTAAATGGGACACCTCCAATCCCAACTTATATTTCAGCTCTGTCCTGTGCCAATCTCCTTCCTATGCACAGACTCATTGACCATGTGGGAAGGACTTTCCCTAAAGGACTTCTTCATACCAGTATTCAGCACAAGTGCTGCAATGGTGCAGTTTATTAGCTTGTGATGAGCTCAACCTTTCCACTTAAAAATCAAAAGTTTTTTGTGACAAACCCCCAAAAGACATCTGTGCGGTCACCTTGGAGCTGCCTGAAGCTTCATTATGGAACCTTATGCTAAGCTTACTGAGGAATAAGCAATTTTGTACTAAAATAATTTTTTCTATTCATAGCATCAGAAAAGTGGTTATTTTTAAAAGGAAAGCTTTCCATTTCAAGCATTTGAAAATCAATCCCAACCTATGCAATCTTTATTTGAAGCTGTTTCAGTGATTACTTTTTTGTAAAGTTCTCCTTTGTTATAAAATGATCTACAGTAATATATAGCAAGTAGTAATGCCATCAGACAGAAGCTGACACTCAGATTTTCATATTTCAATTTGGAGGGCTATGGAACTTCTTGCACCCACATTTCTATTTTTTAGAATTAATGTCCAACACGTAACCTCAGAAATAATGCCTTTTTTCAAAATAAAGACAGGGAAAAAAGCCCAGCCTATATAAACAATACAAAATGCACAAGCAATGGAGTCCAATTTAAAACTGAAAATCAATCATTATTAAAATTGGTAACAGCATGAAAAATTACAGGAGTATTTGGCAGTTCTCTGAGAAAACTGGATAATAAAGGAGACCTATAAAAAGAGTTCTCATGAAATGACCAACCAAACAAGCAAATTTTACCTATGCAAACTAGCAATTATTATTTTTCAGTTCTGCCTGCTCTAATCTTAGGGTTTGATAACTAAAAATAATTCTGCAGAAACAGGAGATAAGGATGATCATCTGTCTCTAGAGTGCACTAAATCTAAATACTCTAATCTGATAAATGATATTGGATTTTTATTATTGGATTACTACACATTACTGCAATGACCTCCCTCCCTGCAATCCTATTTCCTATCAGTACCCACCTACAGCACATTTAGGCTGTAACTTGATGCTAATTACCTTTTCCCTTTTTTTGGATTATAGCAGACCATTAAAATTTTCTTGATTTTGCTAAAATTTTCCTTTGCAGATTCAAATGACTAAACTAAACATCAGATAAACATATGTTCTCTTTCACTTACTGCTATTTTTCTTTGTCTAGTTAAAACTTTGCCTTTGTGAACAACATTCTGTCATTCCTTACTGCTTTATGTGGGCTTTCTATCTTATCTCATGACTACAATCTCTGAAAATGTAATGAATTCATAAAAAACATTTTTTTAAAAAAATTGGTCGCTTCTGTAGTCATGCTTTATTAAATTTAATTACAGAACACCCAAACAAATGACAGTCTATATAAATAATGTTTCATGACAGTATAGTAGTAAAGCAATTTTTGCTAAAAACACTGCTTACACTATCATCCCCAGTACATTTATAATCCTCATATTTAGTTAGATTACTTTATGATTTTAATAACTTTCCTTAAAAACTATTATATCAAAATAACTTTACAATATTTTTTAAATCAATACTAACTCCTAATGTTTCCTTTTCTTAATCTCACCTCATTTGTTTCAGTCACTCAAGACATGTCCTCAGGTGTATGATACTAACATTCTGAAGGTGATTATTGGGCAAGGAAACAAAGCAAAATTTTTACATGCATCTTTACATGTTTGTTTGTCTCATTTTGAAGAGCATTTCTGTAGACTTATAAAATGATATAGCTTCATAGAGACCTCCTGAAATCATCTGGCCCAAGACCGTGTTAGCACAAACCCAGTTAGACAAGGTTGCTCAGGGTTTTCTCCAGTTGAACTTAAAGCATCTCCAAAGATGGGAAGTCTAAAAGCTGTCTGGGCAACCTGATCCAGTGCCTGACTGTCTCCATGGTAAAATGTCTTTGTTTATGTCCAATGGCAATTTTCCATATTCCTGCTTGTGTCCTCTGTCCCTTATCCTATCACTGTGCACCTCCAAAAAACACTGGGTCAATGTTCTCTCTTCCTAGCTCCCATTAGGCAGTTGCAGACAGAATTAACATCCCTTATTAGCTTTCTCCTACTGAGGCTGAACACATCAAGTTGTCTCAGCTCTGAATCACGTACTTCAGATTATTTTTAATAACTTCCTGGTTAATTTTACTTGATTTTGCAGTGACCATAAATAAATTTATACGTGTGTGTATCTACGTGTGTGTTTATATATACATAAATATGCACATACACACAGGCATATATACACACAAAAGCACAAAAAATTTTAATTAGGAAAAATAGAATACTGCAATATCAAAACACCAAAACACAAACTAAATTATGGAATGCAAGATGTCACTACACATTCATGTCTGAAAACAATATTCAAGTGTTTGTTTTAAACTCAGTGAGGTTTGTTTCAAGCTTCAGTGTAGGCAATATTGTCAGGCTTGAAAGTTCCAGAAGAGGTTTGAAAAGAAACATTGAGAGACAGGTTGTAACCTCAACCACAGTAATAGGTGGCATGGAGATAGACATCCCCTAAAAAAGGTAGAAACCAAAGTGACTCACCATTAAGTCTTACTTTTAACTTCTACCACTGAGGGAACAAATTACACCAGAACTTTTTTGTCTTTCCTTGCATCTAGTTACCCATGTGCTGCAGCAAATGGGAAGAGCACTCAATGATCTCTCTTCTCCTGCACATTTTTCACAGCTGGATAGAGCAGCCAGGTGGACAAGCAATACAGAGGAAGGTTACAGAGGTTTTGCAAGGCTGCTGTCTGATGGGAAATGCCCAATATAAAGAGACAGTAATCCAAGGCATAATTAGTTCCATTGCCCAACATTTCCATAAGTGTATTTCTGCTGTGATTTTGGGAAGTAACTAGTAAGAAGCCACCACGGTCATTCACAATCACAAAGGACCTGAGAAGTTTACTTGGGGATGATTTTACTCCCATTTACTCACTTCAGATAGGTAAGGACAAATGAGGCTAAAAGGAAGAAGAAAACAAAGAATCAACTTAGTTGGTCAAAAGCACGACTGGAATTCAGCATTCACACGGTTCAGAACTTATTTTGTGTCACTACATTTGGTGTCTCATTCCTGCAGCTACAACTGAGAAAATATACAGTTGAACTGCAGAACATGGTAGGTTCCCAGCAAGGTTTGGCACTGCACATAAGACAGCATGCTGGCACCAAGCCGACAGCAGACTATGTTTAACAACTAATGATATACATTACCATAGCCTTGACACTAAAAACATATAACTACTGCCAATCATTCTGTTGCCATTTAAATTCATATACGTCTTGGGATAGTTTCCATCTATTCTGGCAGCCAAAATGTAATGAAAAAGGAGGCTTCACTTTGTAGATAAATAAAAGCAAACGTAGGATGTACTTAAATGGATCTGGCAGATTGCAGGAATAATTTTAAAATGCAAGAGTACAACACAAAAATGTTGGCATTATCCATAATGAAGACTAGAATTCATGAATTATATGCTGTCTCCTAGACCAGTAAATCAGGAGAAAGTACTATACATTTTCAAGTCCTTCAATTTACAATAGTAAAATAACAAACTTTTCATGCTTAGTACTCATATAGTGCCTTGTCATTTGTAAAGCCCTGAACTCTGCACACACAAAAAAAATATTTTTAGCATGAAATACAAAGCAAGGAAGAAGCTTGCTTCTTCTCACATTGAAAACCATCACATAACTAGGAGAGATGGCAGATGTAGAAGGCCATATCTCAAACTGTGAAAGAGAAATGCAATTCACATTCTAGGGGTCCTCTGCTATGGCTCTTAGCACTGCATTCTATTAATTAGCATTATGCATCCTTCCTAATGTGCACTAGTAGTCATCCAGCTCTTATTGGCATGGTTCTGTAAGTAAGAAATTTGAAAAGTAAAAATCTAGAAAAAGGAACTGGCTCGTGAAAAGAAAAAAAACTGTAAAGCCATTTTAACACAAAAATTTTATTACTTTGAGTAATAACAAGTGTTATTAGTTTGGACAAGATATTTTATTTACTCAGCTCACAAACAAAACCAGAAGGACACTAGAATGGAGTAAATAGCAAATAATCAACATAGATTCAAACAAAATAGCTTAATCAGCAGTCTCTAAACTATCAATCAAGTCTTAGAATATTCTGTTGGTTTTCCTTATATCTTTTTCCTTGTACTTTTCCATTCTGCAAAAACTTATTTTTGCCCTTATTACTATTACATTAGGACAGTGACTATCTTTTTTGTGCTCTCTACATGTATATATTGTGCTCTACAAAAAAGTAGTTCAGCTTAATGTTACTATTAAAACAAAAAATAAATCAAAAGCTTGAGCGGTGATATCTACCATTTCAAAAGTCTGTCCTGTATTTGAATTATTTATTTAATACTGAATATTGGGGTTGGCTCCTTTGATGACTAAGGAAAAAGAATATCACTAGTAAAGAAAAACTGTGAAGAAAAGAAGGGTTGTTTAAGAGAAAAATATATAATAGCATGTGTATATCTATATAAAAGGAGGAAAAATATTTTAAAATTATTTTGAAAACCCAACAAACTTAAGAAACTTTATAGCATATACTGTTTACAACCACTGTGTCATTTCTGGTGTGTGAAGCTTAAGAATGGAAGAATGAACATGGTCTGAGTTCCTTTACATTAACAGTATTTATTCGACGTTCAGTAAGCTTTTTCTTGAAATAGTAGCATACAATGTGCCATTTCAAGAATGTAAATCTAAAATCCCAGGAAAAAACTTTCAAGAAAGATGTAAAACAAACATCCTTCTACTTGTAACACCACCCAATAACTTTACAAATGGATATAATACTGTCATAATCATCCAGCAGTAACAAAATTATATGCTGTTAAACCTAGGACTGTTATATAAAAAATATATAAACATATATAAATTATATATATATTTTAATATATATAATATAAATTTATATATAAAATATATATATCAAAAAGCTGTGTTAATCTATATCAAAGCCACACAACTGGAAAAAAAATCAAATAATATGGCAGAATTGACTTCAAGGAGGCAACTTCATAATTCTGATAGAAAAGTGGAAAAAACTAAGTGTGAGGCTTATGCATGGGAACTGTGGAGAGGTGGAGATATTTAGCATGGAGATATTAAATACTCTGAGTGGACAGTAGTCACCCTGAAATATGACTGTGGTACTGAGCTGACATTATCATTAAACACCAAACAGAAGAGGCTCTAGTTAGTAATTTTAGTACTGTATTTTAAACTGATAATTTATAGAACCTCTGGTTTTTAGGACTATCCAAAATGACAGACCTTGTGCAGGTATGTGGTTATCAATGGGGTTCAGCTTGTGAGTACTCAGGGACCATTCACTGTAAACCATGAGCATGTAAGCTAAGACTGGAAAATTATTTTACTTGGGCATACTAAGCTTGAATTGAAAGAATGTATATTCATATGATAATGTACCTATATTCTTATGTATCTGTATTCTTATTTTACAAGAGAATACTACTTGTCACCAAGCATGGACTTAAAAATGTGTTGGAGTTTCTTCCTGTATATTCATGCACTTTTGCCAATATAGCTACAAAAGTGCATCTGAAACAGAGGGTGTTAGATTGTATCACTTATGGGTCAAGGAGGAATTTAAAAACTGATTTAAAATATAACAGTGAGGTTCTCTATGTTCCAGTAAAGCTAAACATGCATTTGCATCCATTCACATTTAAAGAGAAATTAAGGAAACCTGGATTACAAGCACTGAAGTAATGCATTAATTAAGTGAATGTATCTTCAAAATGATATCATGCACAGTTCATTTTCAGATTGACTCCAAACAATGAGCTAGAAGGTGTACTTCTCACTGCTTTTCAGTTTTTGCTTTTCAGGATTGCCAAACTGAACATATATCATCTGAATAGGAGAGTGTATCTTGTATAAAGAATCCCAGCTCCTCCGTGTGCTATTTTATAAACATACTTGTGATAATTATTATATTAAAGAGCCCTCTTTCAATAGGCTCAGAGCATGAAAATGCACTTTAAAAAAATCAAGATATGTGGAAAGCCATTTACTCCAGAAATAACAAGAAAAAAATTAATCTTTGCTCTCTTTCTATCCCCTTATTATACACTGAAATCCAGTAAATTTATGATTAATGCCACAAGCACCTCTTGTAATATGTACGGGCTGCTGGCTTCACTAAATCAGATGAACCAAATTCAGAAGTGATGCCAGCATAAACCCTTGATTTCTTACACCCTAAACAAGCTTTGAAAGGACTGACATCAGCAACCAACCTGCACCAAAACCAAACAAGAACGCAGAATTAAGGAGACTATTTCAATGGCATGAATGTGTATCTCTGAATACCTTCAGATAAGTATGTTTTATGAAGACAAAAATAGCAGGGCACTTAAAAGGTTTAACTTGGTTTGTCTTGAATCTCATTTATTAGAGGAAGACATTTTATATACTTAGAGATATGTCCTTAGTATCACAGCAGGATATAAATAAAGGCCTCCTATGTTATTTTTAGACAGATTCCTCATAATATTGGTAGAATACTATATGCCTTACTGCTATTAAAGGAGTTCCCACTGATTTTAAATTTCATTAGTCTCATAAACTCCTCCAGTTGGCAGAGAAATTACATTTTCTGATTTCTAGAGCTGCATAATGAGTCATGACCTCTGTCTCCTCAGAGTACCCTTCTGTCGGTTAATCTCATCTATATTTTTTATTTTCCCCCAACACCCATATGGGTATTTGCCTACACAGGAAGAAAATATAGCAGAGCATTCAGTTTTTCATCTGAAAGCTCCAAATACTTTATCTAGGCTTCCTCACAGTCACTATGAGCATAAGCAGCAGAGGACAAGGTAGTTTCATATCATATGTCTTCTTGATTAATCTGCAAGCTGCCCATTTTAATGACTTCTCATAAATAATTCAATTTCTAATTATGCTATAAGCCCCCTAACTTGGAGAAGAATAAAGAAAGGGAGGGGAAAGGGAGGGGAAAAGTGCATATGTTGGGGCAAATAATGCCTGCAGCAACTGAGCAACTCTTACTAAGCCATTCTTCCCATGCAAGATGCTCCTCACTCCTAAACCTTGAAACACTTCTCCAATAAAAATGGCATGATTAGATGCAAAGTTGGAATTAAATTAAATAATTCTGGAATCTATGTATTTTCCACTCACTTTCCTTATTCCAGAAGGTTCACCCCTAAGTGAGATGTATTCCTGCTGGGTGAAATTACCACGCTGAGCACTCCTGATATTGGGACCAGACCCATGCCCCTGCACATTGCCCTGATCACAAGGGAAGGTGTTAAAACAACAACAGAAGAACCTTTACTTTTGATTCTCACTCCTCATTCCTCCTGGTTGAACTCCTTGATATGGGCTGGGAAATCCAACCTTGACTACCCTACTTTTTCTTCTCAACTCATTGCCTGAAGAGGTGAGACAGGAACTGCCCCTCTGCTCTCCACCAGGAATACATTCATGTTCCCCTACACATAGACACAGCAGCACTTTGGAAGGCAACCAATACCTATCATCACATGAACAACACCTGGCATTACCAAACCAGAAGTTCTGCAGCTCCCTTTGCACCCAGATCTCACATTTTTACCACACAGAATGTTGCTGCCTAATCAGCCACCAGCTACAGACATTTCTTCCCTTTTTTGCTTTAATCAAAATGCATCTGACATACAAAAAGCTGGTCAAGGTACGACTGACAGCACACAGACAGATGAATGATCTCCTCCTACCTACAACCATTTTTTAATTGCGAGGAGGTCTCTCAATACACAGCAGAGCATCTGCTCATTAGCACTACAGCACTATTTTTCCTACTGACACTTCCTACCCCTCCTCCTTTCCAATCTTAACAACTATGCCTAAAGTACTTGCAAATTGCAAACTCTCTGTGACCTGTGAGGCTGGGTTTATACTGTGCATACTAATGCATTTCTTTCTAAAAGTTCCTTAAAAAACGAACAAGCAATCAAAACATACTGTGTTTTTTTCCAGAATCACCAAGATTTATTTTAAATGGCAGCTATTTGTTTTGTCTTGATTCCCTGCTGAAACAGTATTATATATTGATAAGATACACAGAGCTCATAGGTTTCCACATTTCTAATTTTAGAATTCAGGTTACAGAATTCAGCTTACTGTTACCTAGGCCGTACTTTGTCACAGCTGCTGCGATGGTATTTTATGGGACATAGTGATAAATTGCCAAAATTTTATTAATTAATTATTAATCAGAAGGGTATGGGAATTGCCTGTATTACAGACTGTAACATATTTGATATAATGAACAGTTCACATGAGACTGCATATTTTGAGTTGTCTTGTTTGCTTTACATCCAAATATTAAAGCAGTTTAAAAAAAAGCCTGAAAAATATACAGGTTGGTCATCTTGAGTCTTCCTGAATCTTGTGATATGTAAGGTCCATCACCATAGCATTTGAAGTGGTAGCTAAGATGCTAAAAAGAAACATTTCCATACGTCCAAGCTAGGTGTGCCCAACATGAATGGATTTTGAAAGCACTGATCTTCACCAGATCCCTAAAGAGTAACACAGAAAAGCATTTCCTCTGCAGAGATCAAATAATACAGAAGTAAAACATCTATGTCTATGTGACATGGCTTGTCCTGGGAACATTTTGAACACTAAAAAGTCAGCCCAAGATCCAGTCACATTCAAATTGCATCTCTCTGGGATTTCTAATCAAGGATCATTAATGATGCATCCCCTGACATCAGTGAGAAGGCAGCCACACAAGGCCCAGGGTACTGGAGTCAAGCACCATACATGTGGTCACAGCATCCTACCTATGAACATGTCTGAAAATAAGGAGCATGATAGAGAAGGTATGTTCCAAGACTTCATTTGTCAACACTTTCAGGATAGTTACAATGAATCAGGCCATGAAGATACCATGTATGAGATCTAACTTAATCTGCTTAAATATTAGGTGTCTTGTAGAAACTTATGCTCCCTATACAGAAAGAGGCCACTTCCAGATATTCCCTGGAAATACCTACCTCTCTTCAATTTTTAAAGAGGAAAGGAGCCATGACTTATTGAGAGAAAGATCTGCTTAGACAACTTTAAATCAATGAACTTTATCCTGCAAGTCATGAGATCGAAACCACACAAATCTGCAGCAATGCAAAATCTTCAACTAGCATTTCCTATCAATGAGCTTCAAGTTCTAAATATTTGGCCCTTGTTCCATTTGCACACACAGGTCTCCATCCAGCAAAAGCTCATGTATAACTATGTGCTTCAGGTTTTTTTACATTTTTTCCATTTTCACCTTGAATTCATTAGGACTGTTCATAAGCATAAAATTAGCATATAACACACTTGGTTCTTTCCACATCCATGGCCATGTGAAAGCCAACATAAAAAGAAAGGTTTTGAATTAGAAATATTTATTTTGCAATTCCTTAAGCTGTGTTAAAGCATACAGTGGTTATAAATACCATGTGTATCAAATGTTTTTTACCTGGGCTAGGCTCTTCAGAGACACATAAAAAGTATTCAATGGCTGCATACTTGAAGAATAACTAATGAGTGCATTCCCACAACCTCAGTTAGTGTTTTGGATGTTTTGTGCAGTAGTGATGCTCCAAACCAATGAATATAATTGACTGAGAGTTTGCACAAATCTGATGCTGTCTTAGGACCTGGAAAAAACTCTCCCCCTATAAAAAACAGGTGTACATAATTCTAAAATTCATACACAACTGAATTACTGGAGTCAGTTAATTTTCCTGATACCGTTTCATTGCATGGTATCTTCTATCCAAGACTGATTTTATCATAAATACAAGTATCTCTTTTGAAGTGAGGGAACTGTTATATTCTGCATAAACTACAATTTTTCAGTCCCACGGTTTCTCCTTATTAAAAGAAATTTAAAAAAAAAATTAAAAAGCAAAACACAACCACTGTCACAGGAGGTGGTTCAGTGTATCAGTTCTGTAAGTTCACTACAAGCTTCAGTCCTTAATTGCTGTACAAGTAAACATAAACTTTGCACTTTGGAAAGCCTCAGTACAAAGATCAGTAGCTAAACCAGAACATAGCAGGTGGCATAAAGACTATGCTTCCTGAACAAGTTCCTCTCATCCCATTACTTAAAATATGAGAATGCTAAAGACTGTCATATAGATTACAGATAAAAGGATAATACAATGAACTCCATGAGTGTCTTCCTTTGTATATGTGAACTTTCATAGCAGACTGCAGACCCATCATATGAATTTGATTTTCGACATGGGTCTAGGTTGAAATCTCACCATCTGTTCAGAAAATACTATCTTTAAATGGTAAAAAAGACTTTTTTAGCTTTTCAGTTAGTGAGGGAAAGAGTACTCTGTAAGCATATAACTAAATCAAGTCCCCCCTTTCCCCCAAAAATCCCATCTGCTTTTGGAGCCAAGGTGAAACCAAAATCATACAGACAGTTCAAAAGTTTATTTCCACAGACAGTATTGGAAACTCGACTCCAGATAACTTTTACAGTGGATAAATTACATTATGATTAATTTCCATCAAGAGAAAATAAAAGTAGGTGTGGTTAACATGGCTTTCATTTGGTTTATTTATTGTTTATTTGGGGAGTATTGAGGCAATAAACCCTAAAAAATGTAAGCCTAGGAAAGAATATATTCCTCCTACTAGTAAAGAACACAGGGCTTCCTGGTGATAATCTCCTCAGTCTCCCAGAAGTGAGTATGTACCCACTACAGGATTACACTGACAACCAAAACCAGCAAGCCCAGAAATCCTCTACCAAAACACCAGTTGGCTACTATGAAGCAGACACTGATCGAGGAACTTGCTGTTAATTTCAGCAAGTGCAGATACTTAGAAAAGACTTAACTGTGAGACAAATTACAGTGAAGAAAATTAATTCTATCCTGGTCTAAACCAGGACAATTATAAACTTGATTAATGCATGAAAAAGCCTCAGAGATAGAAGGATGACACCTACAGTCAATGCTCTTACAGGACATATATTTCAGAGGGATTTCTCCTCTGTAAAGACTGTAGGCTCCTGGCTGTGAACTCTGGAAAGTTCATCTGCAGGTTGTCAGAGTCGTATGTGCATTCACCCAAGGTAATGTCAATTCTGGTTCTAAGTGTATATGCAAACTAGAGAGAAATGCACAAATTTCTGTGTACTCACGAAGAAGCTATCAGAGTTTATTAGGAAACAATTACTTCCTATATTTTTCTATGTGGCTAAGCCACAGACAAAGCCAAAAAAAAAAAAAAAAAAAAAAAAGAAAAAAAAAGAACACAATGATGCAGTAAATACAATACTTCACAACCACATGACCCTCTGGTGAATCTTGTGCCATCAGATTCAGAGCTCTTTTGACAAGTTCGCTATGCATCAGTGCTCAGAAGAAAAAGAGACTTACTTTTTCTTCTGTTATCTAATTGGTGTCTAAACAGCTCAGACTATAAACTAGAAGGCTTAAGCAAGCTGAACGCATGGCTGCCTTGCGCTGACTGCTCTGATGGCCTTCCCATTTTCTGACATTGCAGATCTCATACAGTGACCAGAAGCCTCAGAAAACTGTCTACTGCCCTCTGCTCTCACCTATTTTCACAGTGCAGTGCAGTCAGTTTTCTCACAATAGCCCAATAATGTTAGTTCCCCCAGCAAACAAATACTTCTTCTACCATCTCCTGCCTCAGATGTATCTAAACCACAGGCTGCAGAACTATGAAGGACACAGTCCTGACACACAAAGAACTGTCCTTGCCACATTATTCACTGAAACAGAACATACTTGAAAAATCTGGCATGACATCTGCAGGATTAAGGGTCTCAATGTATTTTAGAAAAAAAAGTCATCTTTAGAAATTTCTATAATTTACCATCTTTTGCCTCTCCTCACTCTATTCTTTTGGTACACAAGCACTTTAATAAGACCTTATTTTTATGAACTCACATAATCTGCATTAAGATTTGAGGCAGTACAATCTCGAACTGTTGGTGCCGAGCAATTGTTGATAGAACGGTTCGACCATGGGCCCTGGGCTAAGCGCAAGGACAGCTCTGCGTAAAGCAACTTTTGTAACCGCAGGGACCAGTACGTTAGAACACTCGAAGGTTAAGGAGTAAGCAAGACGATTAGATTAAGGGACTCGGCACGATTGTTATGTCTACAAAGAAGCTCAAATGTGTGAAAGACAAGCTTTGTTAGTTAATTGTTGCTAAATGCTTTGTAACCAATCAAGTTAAAACGTGTGTAACGAGATGTAGAAATCACCAATCAGCAATATGTATACGTGGCATTAGCTCATGATTAGTGTATAAATATCGCCTTCCGATTCAATAAAGTTGGACATTTGTTTGCATCAAACTGGGTCCCTGTTTTGGACTGCAACATATGGTGACCCCGACGTGATCCGGATTGAAGATTATACAGTCGCAGGTCTCCAAGAACTCGACAGTGAAGAAAAAGGCTGAAAGGAAGCCGATAATTGTGGTGCGCACCCTCATCACCTCCTTGCGATTGGCAGGGCTTTCTCTTACCTTCGCGATTCAAAATTGGGTTTTCATTCTCACATGGAACAAAATGCTTTATCAATAATTAAAACTACAAGATCTGATGGGTGTTAACTTACAACTGAAATAGTAAACAAACATTGAAGCTTAGCAAAATTGATTGACTGCATTAGCAAGAAGATCTCTTTCTTCTTCTTCTACACTGTGGCTTTATTTTAAGTGTGAGAAAACATTATCACGCACATAAGTCCTAGAAATGTAGTGGCTCCTAAGTATACAGCTCATCTGATCTGTGGAAGGTTGTCAGATCACAACTATGTTTTATCACAGACCAGTACTGAAACAAGAGCAACTCTGTTCTCAACCAACCCTTCATGAGAGAGCCAAAAAAAAATCACAGATTTTGTCCTAAAATGGTTTCCAGCATGAGAAGCCTTGCACAGCACCAAAATCCTTACTGTCTGAGGAACATGACATAAATAATGACTCAACTTCATTAATGGAGTTTAAAAGCATTGCTCAGTCCACAGCTCATGTCTCAGGAACAGAGTCAAAGACCAAAAGTTTTGATTAAAAAAAAAGAAAAAAGGGGTGATTGCGAACAAGAATTATATTTTCTTAATTCACAGAAGAGAGGTCTTGGATACTAAAGGGTAAGTACTAAAATCAAAAGTGGAGAACCATTTGGATAAATGGATTAAAAATTTACTACTAGTCTAGGCAGCTTCTGCAGGGAAAGAAGGCAGGGTCATATTTTGCCAGGGTTGCTCTTTGGTTCAGTGATATAGACAGAACTGTAGTTGAATCACCATGAATGAAGGAGGCCTAACAATCTAGATTTTTCTTCTTTATAAATTCACACATATCTATTGAAATACAACCTAGAAGCATGGCCCTTTGAGGTATTTATTTACTTAAAGATTGTGTCAAATAAAACTACAACTGAAAAAGTTTTTGGCAGTGTTTCACACTGCCAACATCTTGATCGGTTGCGGAAATCAAGCAGATGCTACCTTTATTTCTAGTATCAATAAAAAATAATAAAACTTGGAAAACTTGGAAAAATAAACATGTCTATTCCTTGCTCTTCTTATTAGCTTTTGAAAGACAAGATCTAAGATTCTGCTTTCTGTCTCTTCCAACTTTTCTTCAAAACTTCTTTGGACTTTTCATTCCTTCTTCATGGAGATTTTGAACATCTTCCTTCAAAAAAAATAAATAATAATAATAAGAAGAAGAAATAATAAGAAACCCAAACAAAGTAAAGAAAAAGAGCAGGGTTGTATTGTATTGCTTGGCAGGAAACAGAGGGACTGCCAGACTGAAAGGAAGGAATCAATGGCTTGCCATTGAACTGGTGGCTGGTAACAAGCAAAACACATGAGGGGTCAATAGTGAGGCTGATGTTGTTCTTTATCTTTATTGACAACCTGGATGATTAGACAGAGTACATCCTCAGGAAATGTAGGGGTGATACTAAATTAGGCAGGGTGGTTGACATGCTGAATGTCAGTGCTCCAACCCAAAGAGACCTTGAGAAACTTGATAAATGAATCAAAAGAAAACATCCTTTGAATCAACAAGGAGAAGGGCAAAGATCTGCACCTTGGACAGGATAATGTCTTACAGCAGTACAGCATGGGAACTGACCAGATACAAGCATTCTGCAGAAAATCTGCCTTGGGGTGGAGGGCACACCCAACATGAATCAATACTTGGCTCTCATTGGGAAAGAGGAAGACTGCTTACTGGGTGCATCAAGAGCAATGTGGCCTGTAGATCAAGTGAAGTTTTTATGCTCTGCTAGGCAATGGTGGGGCTGCATCTGAAATATTGTGTCTACCTGTATTCATAGCAGTTCAATAGGGAGAATTCAGAAAGGATTCAAAAGGCAGCTATGAGGATGGTCACAAACCCAAAGCACATGACCTAGGTGAAGAGTGGGAGACATTTTTTAGCTCAGAAAAGTAGCATTCTTTTAGGACCCTACAATGGTTTGCAGTACTGGCAAACAATACAAAGGCCACTGACACCTTGAGAAGTTCAAGCAGTGCATTAGGGGGAAGAAGCTCACCAAGAGAGTATTGCAAGTCAAAGCTGCTGAATCTCCATCCCTGGAGGTTTCCAAGACTTGGCGAGGTAATGCCATGGCTGACCTGGCTATAGTGCTGGCAAAAGTCCCTCTTTGAACAGAAGCCTGGATTAGATGACCTCCAGAGGTCCCTTCTTTCTAATATTTCTGTGATTTGATAGTTGCTCTGATATCCATTTGCTTGGCATTTGACAGAAATATTTAATCTATAAAGTGTTCAACCTCAGGAAGAAGAGCCAAAAGGGTCTATATTTCAAAATTACATTTAGAGAAACAAGTAATGTTATCATTATTTAACTGTCATTTGGGAGTGGCACCAAAAAAAAGTAGGGCTGCAGAGATGAAAGTACCAGGGGAGAAAAAATTCTGACTGAGCAAGTAGAAAGGATCTCTAGGAAAAGAATCAGGGAAACATAAGCTAGGGGGAAAAAAAGAAAAACACCTTAAGAGAAGCCAGACAGAAGATTTGGAACTGCTGATGGAGGCAGATGGAGGGAAACCACTAGAGGTTCGTCCTGCTCATGAGGACTCAGGTGAGGATAAGCAGCATAAAGGAGAAAGGCAGGACCTTCTATTCTGGGAAATAGCAATATAATGAGGAAGCAGTTTAAGGCAGAGAGACAAAAAAAAAAAAAAATAAGGACAAGCAAAGCAGAAAGGTAAAAATAAGGCAATTACTTTTGGTGGTAATTAGGCAAAAGACTTTTTAACAAAAGAACTGATTTCCCTACAGAGCCCTTAGGAGAGTTCAGCATTCCCAGGTTTCATTAATCTTCTGTGAGCAAGGCTTTGTGTGAAGTAGCTAACTTGGAGAGTGACAACCTGTAACTGATTTCCAGAGGATCAACTTGTTTAAGAGATTGTCTGGCATAAAGAGAAACTTTCCATGGCAAGACACAGATGGAAGATGATGTTTAAAGACAGGATTTGATTGTTCAACTTAAATGCTATGATGGTCATGATGAATGAATCAACAGCTCTCAAAACTCAAAACAAACAACAAAAAAAAGAACAAACCAGCACACAACCAATGTGTCAAAATCAGATATTGAAAAACAGTTTTTATATTTTGTCAGTAATGTAAATCAATAGGCACTGATGCAGAATTAATTAAGAGCTACTGATGACTGCTAAATTACTTCTTCCTAAAATTCTAGTTGATCAGTCAGAATTTCTAAGTAAGTTAATCAAAGAGAAAGATTTTATATTGCCTATTAAAACCATGCCTGTAGGAAAGGCTACAGGTTATTATCTTTCCCACTGAATGCTTTGCATCTAAGAGAGCCCAATTTAACTCAGCAATAAAGATTTAGGAGTTCCTGTTCTACCTACATACATGTATGTGACTGCATTTTTTTAATTCCTAGAGAAAGTTGACTCAGTAGATCTGGCAAACAAATATCTTTTTAGTGTGATCTTATCAAACACAATTTTAGAGTATGCATTTAAAAACAGAATAAGGTTTAGAGAAACTGCATCACTTCATTACAGACCTTAAAGTTACCTAGGAAGTTAACAAACTTATACTTCTCAAATTGCTTTTGACAAAGAAGATTTAAGTACTGTTGAGAAATACACTATAAAATGTCCCCAGAAATGCTTCTGCTCTTCTCAGAGGCAAAGTGCCATGAACTAATGTACTGTGAATGTCTTTGACAATGCAGTGCTGGAGACCTTTTCATCCTTTCAGTTTTGTTTTGGTTTGGTTTGGTTTTTATTCTCCTGACGCGTTGAAATAAAAAGTACAAATTTGGCTTTTCTTTTCCTTTCAGTTGGATTTATCCAGCCTCATAGAAATTCCAGAAGCAGAGCATCATGTCTGCAGCTTTGTCTTCACTGTCTTTTCTGTCTCCTGTGTCCTTGAGCTGATGGTTTCACTCAATCTATAGAAGCTACGGAAAAGGCAAGGGACTCAAAGGTCTGAATTAACATCAGATGACCTCTCATGTCTCCAGTGACTTCCAACTTATTTTACATCAGTTCCAAACAGTCTTTCAGGGTGTTCCCACACTGCTCAGAGCAGTGATTTGGCATCTATTCATCTTTGTTTGACAAGAAACTTAAGCTAGTACCAGATTTCCAATTTGAGATTTCTTCATTAACTCTGAATTAAGAAATTTAGCCTTTTGCTAATTTAATAACTCATTTAATTTTAACATTTCAGCCCCAAACAACAAAAGCTGCATACAATCACATCTTCACACAAAGTTTTGAAAACCTGATGCAAAAAAGCTGCTCTTTTAGCTATAGCATGCATGCAAATGAGACTCAGGACCATATATTACCTGGAGTTTTGGCTCCAGCCCAAAAAGGAATATACAGAAACAGCTCCTGATTCTGGAGCACAAGATACAAATGTAACCAGAACTATTCTAAGGCAATTTGATTCAAGGCTCAAGTTGAGCCTTGGACTCACTGAGTCCAACCATAACTTAACTCAACCTATCTTTAACCTAACTAGGTTAAATCTACCTAGTCCAGTGTTTAAACCATGTTCCCAAGCACCACATCTACACATCTTTTAAACACCTCCAGGGATGGTGATTCAACCACCTCCCTGGACAGGAGGTGCTTAATTACCCTTTCAGTGAAGAAGTTTCTTCTACTATCTAGAAGTAGTGCAATTGCACCTGGTGCAATTGAGTCCATTTCTTCTTGTCTTTGTGCTTGTTGTCAAGAGAGACCAAATCCCAGCTCACTATCATTTCCTTACAGGCAGCTGAAGAAAGCAATAAGGTCTCTCCACATACTCCTTTTCTCCAAACGAAACAAGCCCACTTCCTTCTTAAGACTTGTGCTCCAGACCTTTCACCAGCTTTTCTGCCTTTCTCTGGACTCTCTCCTGCTCAAAAATGTCTTTCTTGTAGTGAAGGAACCAACACTGACCACAGTACTCAAGGTGCAGCCTCACCAGTTCTGAGTACAGAAGGATGATCATGTCCCTAGTGCTAGCTACACAGTTTCTGATACAAGCCAGGATGCTCTTGGCCTTCTTGGCCACTTGGTCACACTGCTGGCTTGTATTCAGCTGCTGTATCCATCAGCACCCTCAGGTTCTTTTCCACCAGGCAGCTTTCCAGACACTTTTCCCCAAGCCTTTAGCAATGAATGGGGTAATTGTGACCCAAGTGCAGGATCCAGTACTTGATCTTGTTAGATTGGCCTTGTCCCATCAATCCAATGTCCAGGTCCCTCTGTAGAGCCTTCTGACCCTCAGGCAGATCAATACGGTGCACTCAATGCCTTTATCCAGATCACTGATAAAGATCTGGATTAAACGAATTAAACAGAACTGGCCCCAGCATTGAGCCCTGGGGCATATCACTGGTGACCAGCAACCACCTGGATTTACCTCCATTCATCAATGACCCAGTCTTCTCTCCTGATTTGTGCTACTGTGCATTTATCCAGAACAAACACTTTTATCACACTTCCTTCAAAATAGTTAGATAAGTAACAATTAAAAAAAAAAAAAAAAAAAAAAACAGGAGAAAACAAACAAAAAAAAAGAGGAAAAAAAAAAGCAAAGGCTTCTGTAGCACAAACACAGTTACATAGCACAAAGCCCTTTGTGTCTGACATTATTTTTAGATTCCCCTTTCTCGTAACTTCCAATGTCTGGTACAAAAGAATCAGAAGCAGTAGCACTGGCAGCACATTATTATTTCTTTCTGGGTTTGCTCCAATGCAGGCTGGCAGGACAGTGAATTTTTATTACATCGCTTAGAGACTGTAACATCTGTCTTCTACACACAAAACCTATCAGTACTCCATGACTGAAGAGAGAATCTGTGAAAATTGACAACTTGTCAAACTAATCAGATTGCCTTCCCTGCCATCTGATGTATCCCTCACAAAGGGAACTTCTCACCTGTCTCTCCAGAAGTTAAAAGTCTTTCACCAGCATTTGTACCAGAAATGTGCAACCACCTTATTCTTCTGTGTAGTGATTCTTTTGATTCCATTTCCCTCCTTGTGCTTCCTTGAATTGTAACAGACTTTGAAAATATGTTAATTATTTGTTCTTAAGCTCTCTATTTGTGCACCAATTCATTCCTCTTTTGTATTATATTCATGTGTACTTTCTAAAAGCTGGTAAATGATAGACATATAATAATCTGTACACAAATCCTAGAGAGAATTTTGCAGGATGAAAACTATGCACTTGCAGCTGGAATTTTTTCTCACTTTCTGCATTTGAGGCAACAACAGGTTTTCAACACTACTCTGTAACCTCCAGTCCCAAATTGTAAGGAATATTGAAACCATAAAACGGATTTTCATCTTAAAAACTGGAATATCTGCAGCTTTTTTGATTCAAGGATGCGATTCCTAATGAGACACTAATAAATACAGAAAAACCTTCATGCAATTTTGAAAGTAGTAATTCCTATGTATATGAGCTCTAATATTCCCTGCTCCTTATGGTTCAAACCAGGAAAAATCCATTAATTTGGCTCAGTAGCCAGATCCTGGTAGAGTGTCATCATGCAAAGAGTAACAAATAAGGCTTTAACAAAGGCATGTATTCAGACACAAGCACTACACACTGTTCTAGCCACCAAGCAGACACCTCTCAACAGCAATGCCACTTGAGCAGCAATGTAAACCTCATTGCATTAATTAAACATGAGAATTTACAAAGGACTTCCAGCAAGATGCTTGTATTTCTCAGGGCGGCTTTCTGAAAGAGTAGTGGAGAATGTAATACTTTTGGATACTACCCAGAATGTCTCCAAGTTAACAAATCCCCTTTTCATCAGAGCTATTTGGAATGCAAAGATCCCCCCAAAAAAGGAGCTGGCACTTTCCTTCTAAACTCTGCTGCTCTTCTGGAAAGGCTGGCAGAGCTGTTCACAGAAGGTGAAACCACATTTACCCCATCAGATTCCTATCCAGATCCATCATCCCTACACAAAGCTGTATTATTATCTCAGTAAGGGGCCCTTCTGCAGAGAACCCATGGCCTGTGTGTATTTTTTGTGTTCTTTCCAGTGAGACAAGTACCATCTAGCAGGGTTTAACTCTGCCATTTTCGTTGAGAACCTGTAATTATCTTCCAAAGGCAACACTTCAGATTGTTTAACTGGTGAAAGGCCAAAGACTCTCCATGGCACAAAGCGACAAATCACAGACAGCTAGGGGAATGTCTTGTCAGTGCTGATTCACATAAAGACACAGTATCTAAGGACATTTGCACACTATTGCAGTTTAATGCCCTTCTGCAACTCAGGCTCTGTACAAGTATTTCACTTTCTTGATCAGTTCTAATCTGTTCTTTCCTTTAGTGTACAGCTAAATGTCTGATTACTCTTTCTACTGATTATTTTTCTCTTTCTATTTTTACTGCCCAGGACTCAGTGGACAGCTCTTAAAGTTAGCAGTAGGAACTGCAGATGAGAGGTTAAGTCTAAAGAGAGTGATAATTATTTATCAGGATCATTTTCATAAATAGACAATTGCAATATGAATTCCAGAAGTATACAACAGTTCATTCTCTGTTTTATGACAGGAAATAAATAATAGCAGGTTTATAGATTCTTGCCTTTGAATGTAAAAAAAAAATTTTACTGACTACTGAAAAATAGCTACTTCTTGCAGCAGAAAATGTTTTGAACCCTACAGCCACACCATGATATAGTGTGTCACAATTATTTAAGGTAGAAAAAGAGAAAATAAAAGATGAATTTTTTATTCAGAACTGCAAGAATTACTAGAATAGTAAAGAAAGTCCAGTTTCCTATAGTGGAATTTGTCTTAGGTGACTAAGTGAAAAACTGAAGTGTCCTGTTCTTATAAAATGTGCCCTGGGATGTTTAATGATTAAGACAAAGCTTACTTGGAAACAAACAAACAAAAGCTCTTTCAGCAATCTCCTTCTTTACTTATTTGTTGAACTATGTTATTTCTATGACACCTATCTGGACTTTAACACAGTCCACAAAATACTTTTCTCTAAATTGGAGACATACAGATATGATGGATGGACTGCTTGGTGGATGAGGAATTGGTTGGACTGTCACATCCCGAGGGTAGCTGTTAATGGCTTGATGTCCAGGTGAAGACTGGTGACAAATGGTGTCCTCCTGGGGCCTGTGCTGGGACCAGTGCTATTTAGTATCTTCATCAATGACATAGAGGGATCATGTGCATCCTTAGCAGAAGTGTAGATGACACAAAGGTAAACAGTGCAGTTGCCATGCCTGAGGGACAGGATGCCATCCACAAGGACTTGGGCAAGGTAGACAAGTGGACCCATACAAACCTCTGAAGTTTAACAAGACCAAATACAAGGTCCTGGACAATATGGGCAATGTCCAGTATGAACACAGGCTGGAGGATGAAGCAGCCTTGTGGAGAAGGACTGGACAGCACTGGTGGATGAAGAGCTATACATGAGCCAGCAATGGGAGCTCACAGGCAACTGCGTCCTGGGCTGCATCAAAAGTGTGACCAGCAGTTGAGGGAGGTGATGGTGCCCATCTACTCTTTTCTCATGAGATCCCACCTGGAGTACTTCATCCAGGTCTAGAGTACTCAGTGCAGGAAACTCATAGACATGTTGGAGTTGGTCCAGAGGAGGGACACAAAAGTGATCAGAAGGATGGAGCACCTCTCCTATGAAGACAGGCTGAGAGAGTTGTTGATAAACAAAATGATAAACCTTTTAGCAGGACCTGTTGTGACAGGACAACAAGAAATGGTTTTAAACAACAGGAGGGCAGATTTAGATTTATTTTTTTTTTACAGCAGGGGTGGTGATATGTTGGAACAGGTTTCCCAAAAAGGTAGTAGAATCCCCATCTACAGAAACATTCAAGTTCAGGTTGAAAAGGGCTCTGAGCAATTCAATCCAGTGGAAGATGTCCCTGAACACTGAGGGGGGTTGGGCTACATGATGTTTAAAAGACCCTTCCAACCCAAATTATTCTGTGATTCTATGATAAAATGAGGTTTGCCCTAGAACTATTGCCTTAGCAGGGATGTAATATTTTAAGCAGTAATATTTTAAACACTGTTATTTCCTCAGATGGCAACTAATCAGGATGCAAATAAGGACTAAAGTAAACCAGTGGGTTCAGAAGATCCAATATGAGATCCAATATGAGAACTTCCTTAGCATAGCACTGCTTAAGCAAATCAGCCAAATTTTTTATCACTATTACTTTGCCAAAACCCCAACTCCAATACCTGTGGTATCAGATCTCATATTTTACCCTGGATAAAGTAGGCATAATAATAACCCATACTCATTCCATTTAAAACCAGTATCCAACAGGCAAGGCAAGTTTCCATAGTCCTTAACAGACTTTCTGGGCCTGATAATCATCCATATTCCCATAAAACCCTCACGAGGAGTCCTAGTACAGAAAAAATTAAATTTATTTGCTGGCACATCTGTACTGTTCCTATGACCTCTCCTGTGTGTAGAGAAATAAAAATAGCAAAAACTAAAATTAATTCCTAAAATTTTGGGGTGTAGTAGTGCCCCATCAATACTTATTTTTCTGATTTAGTGTGTTAGTAGAGGAGAGAACATGGAAGGTGAGATTCATCTGACCAGGGGTCTACACCTGAGGCAGTTCAGACTTTATCTCATTTAAAGGTGAATGGATCATGTTCTAGAAAAGGTTTTTTCTCTCCACTGCTTGCAAAGTTTGTACAGATAACTAGTTCACATACAGACATCTATATCACAGAAACTACAGTTCCTTTACAAGAAAGTGTGATCAGACAGTCCTAATCTCCTTCTGAAATGAAGCTCTGAATTGGCACATAATTCTCAAAACCCCAAATCCCAACATGGAAGGTTATTCAGCTCATCACAGGAAAAAGACTGAAGCACAAATCCCACTATGTAGGCATTAAACGGGCATTAAAACCGTTTATACAGAACACATTCATGTTCATATTCACTGAACATCCTTATATTCAGTGAAACACATTTTATATACCTATGGACATTCTGCTGATTTGTAAGCACAAGTAGTTCATCCTGACATTTGAAATAATGTTTTCTTGCACAAAACCCCAGAAAAAAAAAAAAAAAATTTGATGCCAATTTTTTAAATACTGAAGGTAAATTGGGCATAAGCCTCATTAGAGTTTTCACTGAGAACTTTCCTAGGTTTGTGTCTTCATAATACTGTTAGCATATTCCTGTTTTTATGTATTTTAAATTTTCTGACAGATGTTTAACTACATCTCTGAACCAGGCAAGACCTTTTGTTTCCCTGAATTGAGAAAAAAAAAGTGAATGCAAGAGAGAAGCCAGAATAATTATGTTAGCCTACAACAGAGTCTCCCTTGAGGGACCAATATGCCCACTGTTATGAAATATCAAATCTCAGTAACATTTATCTGTAGGAATTCAAGATTTACAGCATCAGACCTCACTTCAGAAATCAATAAAAGACTATGATGTTTAATATTTTATTGCTTTTCCTAGTAGTGATTTTCTCAGCTTTTAATGACTTACTATCTTTTGGTAAATCATAAAATCCAGATAAGCCAAGACAGGATTTTAAGAAATATTTTAGGGTCTGTTACCACAGCTTTCACATAAGCTGTAGTAGAGATGAGTTTATCAAGGTCCTGCTTAGTAGATGGCAAACCAGGCTTCCAGTTCTTTACCAGTCTATACTTCTCAAAAATATGCTTCCTTTTCAGAATGTTTTTTGAAAGAAAGAGCTTGCTGGATGTCTGATGTCTATTGTTAAAGGGGTCAAAAACTAATCAATGTACTAAAGGCTCACTCACTGTTAAATTAATGAGATTTACTCTGCTACCAATTAAGTACTGCAATGCCACCTAATTTGTTTCTACATGACAGATACAGCTTTTTGGTCTGTATTTGGGATGTATTCAGCGAGATTTAGTGTTTGGTTTTATCAAAATATGGTGAACTAAATAAAAAATCCCACACCAATAGTGAATAAAACTTTCTTCCTCGATTTCTGAGAAACACCAATAAAGAGAATATGTACTTTATGCCAACATAAAAATCTAAGTTCCTGCTTCTTCTATTCTCCTTCATGAAGATGACATTAACCAGCTCAATCAGCATGTTACACACTCCCTTGTCTTTCTTATGTGTAAAGCAGAGTTTACTAGGGTGCCAGTTTGTCTAAACCAAATTTTCAACAGTTCACTTTTGTTCTGTTGTTCATTTCCTGTTCTGCAATCTTCAGAAATCCCATGACTGACAACGTGCAGGTAAAACATCACCAAGTTCTCTTCCCCATGCCAGAACACAAATTACTTTGTGGTCACTTCTCACTCATTTCACTAAGATTTATGGACACAACCCTGAGCCCACTTTCCTTCCAGGTGCAATTTCCAAATCTAATCATAAAATCTTTATACTAGTAATGAAAAGTCAATAAAAAGTCATTTACTCAACAGTGATGAAGACAGAACATGAGGATCAAGAGAACTGAACAAAATAATCCACTACTACTGTGTTTTCTTTTTCTTTCATCTTTTTTGATTGATCTTGACTATTTCCAGTCTCATCTTGCTCCCCTTGCACACCAATTAACTGCTCTACAAGAATCCACCTCTGCTATTTATCTCCTTCTGTAGTTCTTTATTTTCAGTCCATGTTTCTAGCTCCTCTTCTGTGTATCTTCTCCCCTTTTACAGCAGTTTGCAGACCCCTGAGACAAATTTTAATTATATTTAAATTGGCACTGATATATGAATGCATCCCTGTGTAAGTATCTTGTAGTCCATCAATCAGTATTCTCTATTTTCTAAGCTTCAATATTAATAAAATAAACTTTTTTACTTTTGTAAAAATACTACAGGTTAAATTCCTCTTTAGAACAATAGGAGACAGCATGATATTTTTCTGTAATTTCTTTAATTAGCATCTTAATCTTGTTTCAATTGTCTGGATGCACTTCATCCTTTTAATGGTAATGCTGCTCCTTGACTCTCATGAGCAAAAGGAAAACAAATTATTTGAAAGTCTCTGATGTTTTCATAAAGGCCTGTTTTTTCACAGAACCTAGATCTTTGCTTCAATTATGCAACATGCAAGGTTTTAACTTTTTTATAAAACTGGGAAAAGTAAACACAAATTGCTGCTGATATCTAAACCAATTAGATATTTGTGGTATTAAGGGCTTTCAGAAGTCACAGAAATAATTCAACATCATTTTCACAGGAGTGAAACCTATTGTTTTTCCTCCACAATACACCATTTTATAAACTCATTCCAGACACAGAAAAAAAACCAAAACAAAACACGTCTCCACAATTAGGGGAAAATGACTCCTCCAGTCCCTAGAAAACAGAAAACCAATCAAATTACAATATTACGTGCATTTTTTCCCCATATCCACTCTGTAAAGTTATTTTGAGCAATCTGAAAAATACAAATGGTGTAGGAGAGAAATGCAGAGTTCTCAGGTTGGAGAATATACCTTTGTGTGATATCGGAACCACCAGAGCTGGAAAAAAAAAAAAAAAAAAAAAAAGGAAAAATGCAGAGGGAAACAACAGGGAAGAAATCAGCTAGAAATACTTGCTGTGCTCTGGTTCATCTCCATTGTCAGAACCAGAGCACAGCAAGTATTTCTAGCTGAGCAAATTAGCCTAAAGGACATGTGCTCTCCTACCTCCTCCTCCTCCAAACAAGAAGGATGACATGATGTCCTTTAGGCTAATTTGGGGCAGTCTGAATAATCTACAGGTGTCACAGAGCAGCACAGCACATCCAGCTCACAGGGAAGCACTGGGAGATAGTAATTACAGCCTGGCTAACAGGGAGAAGGACAAAACCAACAAAATGTTAGCTCATTTACAATTCATTTGCTACTTATTAAGCCTGTCCTGGTTTTTTGTTTTCTTCTCTTTTCTTTTTCACTAACGTACTGCCTTCATCTAAGGATGAAGCATGGACACAGGTATTTTGTCTTCCAGATCATAGCTCCAAGAGCAACTTGCCAGAGTACAAACCTAACTGAAGGTAATGCAGCCTTCTCCAGTTTCCTTCATCTCTGCCACAGCTAGATAACCAGTGGCACATTTATAGAGCTTAATTTGGTATTAGCTAAGTTCCTAACACACAAGCAGACCCAGGCAGAATTTTGGGTTTTTTGGTTTGGTTTGTCTTTTTTGTTTGGTTTTTTTTGTTTGTTTTATGTTTGTTAGGGCTTTTTTTTCTTAAATATAACATTGTTGTTCCTGTGGTTGCCTGCCTGATGGGGGTTTTCATCTCTTCCTACTGAAATAGCTGAACCCCTGCTGAACACTCCTTGCTTGTGTTTGTGTGTGCATTTTTGTTGTCTGGTGGCCTGTTGCCTTTTCAGATCAAAACAGGTTCAATATGTTTCCCTGCACTGCCTACACAGTGAAACAAGTCAATGTCAGACAGGGACAGAAAATCAAAATCCTCATCAGGAGCTAACCCCACCTCTGAAATTTCAACAGATGCCGCAAGTAGTACCAGTGGTTTATGATATAGCCAATGGCTGCATGCATTATGATAACATGCAGGTGCAAATTGCTGCAAATAGCTAGAATTTCTGAGATGAGAATAAACCCTCCATGATTTGGGCCAGAACTCCTTACTGGTATATAGCTGGGACTGGATTAAAAGATCTATGATTCTGAAGAGAAATATATGGTATTATATACAAAAGCATAATTATTGCTTGGATGCCAGTCTCCAATGGCAAAGGAGGGCATTAGGGGTCTTATTTTATTCTGTGTTTTAAAAATCCTGTTCTGTAACTTCTTTCATATTTAACTGTTCCATCTTGGTAAATAGTTTTTGCCTTTTTTTTCAGCCTCTGCAAGTGCACCATCTTACAGGGAGATTCCCCAGAAATGATGTGTAGGGAATTTCAGAATAAAATCCTATTCCATGAAATCAATTTCCTCATTTTTCAGCATTCTTCACCACTTTGGCAACTTCCAGGGAACATGACCAGATCTGAGCTGCTTTATTCAGACTCCTAAATTCACTGTGAATAGTTGATTTCACGTAAGTGTGAACAAACTCCCAGGAAGTACAAAGATTTCATCATAAAAGTGCCTTGAGCCAGACCTACACATAAATACCACAATCAAGTTGAGTCAGCAACAGTTGAAAACCTGATCTGTTGTAACTGGCACTATCTTTAGTCAATGAGGAAGGCATGAGAGAATGCTTCCTTTGGCTCTGTCAGTGAGAAAATCAGTATCTGACTTCAATATCTTACTTAAAGGATTTTACATCTTTGACTCCAAAATTGATAGGAGAAAGTATAATTCTGGAAAACCTACTGAGCCTAGGGAGGTTACACAGATATAAATAATGGCCACTACGTATTAAGATACTAATGAAAACTAACACTGTTTTGCAGGTCAGACAGAAGCTTGCTATTTTTATCCATGATTAAATGTTTGTCAATTTGGAAAATCAGTCAAATACATCCAAGAATTACTATTTAGACTTGAACTTGTTTTGAGCTTCAGCTTTTGAAAGAGACTAAGGCCTTGCAGGTGGTGTAAAAACATTAAAGGTCACTACTGGCATTAAAAAAAAAAATCAACACAGTAGAGGAGTTTTTTAGAGAAAAAGCTAAATTGCAAAGAAATTTAAAAGGATCATATATTATTTCTTTGTTGCAGAAGAGGAAATAGCATTGAAAGGACTGAAAGGGAGTGACAAAAATTCTCCACTCCACTCTAGCTGTGTCTGTTTTTCAGTAGGCACAGAGGAAGCCTACATTTCTAGTTTAGACTGGGCCTTCTTTAATAAAGCTTGATTTTAGAAAACAAATCAAACGTTATGTGTACAATACCTCATGTTCAGCATTTAATAGACAGTATAAACAAAGTGACTTCAAGGACAGATTATGAGGAATGCTATCAAAATTAATCTGGCTCATTTTATGTCAGGGATTTCTACTTTCTTGCATGCAGCTCTACAAGGTAGAGGCAATATATAGGTCAATATATAGTCAATATACAAGCAGAGGCAATATATAGGTGACATACAGTTCACTTTGTACTCCACGACACAGCAATGATTCAGTGGGAGAACAAGTACTGAAATAGTTGGCATACCAATTTTAGCTTTGAAAACTTGTGAAAAATTGAAAAGGATCTGTAATCTTCCTGTCTTTGTTGAGTTATCTAAGTCCCCTACCTTTAATATGTTGGGGGATGCCATGAAATATCTCCTCACAAAACTGCTTATGGGGATGAGAGAGCAGCTACAGACAGTTTCTAAGCAATTTGCCAAGTCCATGACTATAGAATTTGTTTGCTGATCACAAATGTTTCTCAGTGACTTTTACTGTAGTGCTCCACTTTTATCACAGACATTACAACTGCATATAAAAAAATTGCTTCATCAATTCTGACTAGACAGCAGAGTCAAGTCTTCCATTCCATTATTAAAAGTAATAGATAATTGTGACGATTCCCACTGAAGATCAAAAGAAGTTTAAATTCAGTTCTTTTTAAATTTTGTGTTTCTATGTCTGTCCTTTTTAGACAGCAGTATTTTCCCTTGCATTGACTTACATAATTAGCTTGATTACTGTTGAAGTTTTTAATTCATAACATAGGAAGCTCTCATGGATGCAGAAATCCCTCCAGTACATGTTCATACAAACATTGGTCCATCCAAACACTATTCTTACAGGAACCAAATAAAAACCTGCTTCTATCAACATTTATCACTTTTATCCCCGCTCACTTGCCAGATCCTTATGCAAATACAGCACAAGGATACCAGAAACCTTTGCTGAGGTTAGATGTAATTTGAGGAGATTTTACTCTGATGTGGTAAAAGACCCTCTAAATATACAGATCTTTATTATGATTTATTTAATTCTATATAACAAAAAAGAATTCTGTAGTTTCCAAGTTGACAAATGGTTGCCAGTAAAGAAGGAATTAGTAGCATAGTGTGCATGTGAACATGCAGGGAGCAAGAAAACGTGTAAAAATCCTTTCTAGACATTGAGGCCACTGTGAAAATACATTCTGTTGAAAGTATGCAGTAGTAGCATGAGAGTAGAAACAATGTTGAAGTCACTACACGAGAGTAACAACATACAGAGATCTCAATGGAACTGCAGAAAACTCCCCTGCTAGACTGAACACAGCCAATAGCTAAATAATGCATCAGAGCATGTAGTCGAGCATCCTCCAAAAGCATCTTATTCCCATGTCTGTGCCACTTAATGTGCTTTCTACAAATTCTAATCCACTGTCAATAGTTGGCAAGTCTGTTATGGTTTGATGGGACATAGGCTAATTCCATGGTACCAATATGAGGCCCTAGAGAGTGGGTGCTGTTTAGGTCTCTGATGGATCCTGGATGCAGAACAGAGAGGAGACAGTATTCCCTCTTGTTTCCTGCCATGTCCTATAAAAGCCAGGAGGATGGGAACTCTTCCCCTTCCCAGTCCCAGTTCTTCCTTTCTGCATTCTTGAAGAGAGGACAGTGCTCTTTGTCTTCAACTCACCACAGAGTGAGTCTGTAGTCCCTAGATCAGTTGCTGTGAGGGGCCCTGGACACTTTTCCTGTGTTGTCTCTGCCACACAAGACTTTTGGATGCTCAGATCAACCATCACAGAGAGATCGGGTTTTGCACTTTTATTTCCATTATTATCCCACATGTCACTATCCCTTCTGTTTTCTATTAAACTTGTTCTAGTTTAACTTCCAACCTTAAAGTCTCTTTTGCTTACTCTCCTTTTTATCTTCCCCTGTGAGAGTGGGGAGGACTAACAGAGAGTGATTTTGTTTTTTGAGCTTTTTGCTCACCCTGACCACTAAAACAAGACAGACTTCAAAGCTCAAACCTGTTCCAAAGAATGTGTTTTATATATGCATACATACACACACATATAATTAAATTCTGAATCATCAGTTCAGTTTAGGTCCAGACAGTCTGACAAGACTTAGGGCAGCAATAGTGCCATTCCATGGAAACTCATTCATGTCACTGTAGAGCCTGACTGCAGCAAGGACATGTTGTACCCACATCCTCCCCTTATCATGAGTACAGAAATTTTTAATAATAGCAAAGGAAAATTTGAATAGCACTATTATTTACATGCCAAACACTGACACCTGTTTTCAAGATCCCTGTGCTGGAAAATACCAAATTCTTAAACAATGTGCAGTGTCTTTGCACTTAGTTTAACCTAAATTTCATAACTGTAGCTAAAAAAAGGTGAATATGCACAAAATACTTGTAAGCAGGAAATACCCAAATTGCAGACAGAAATAAATAGTTAGAAATATTGTGCCCATTTAGCATAGTATCTTAGTGAGAACCTAGTTCAAATTCTAAGTTTAGGATAAACCAGATGACTTACTGTTTCTTTGCACCACAAATATATATTCTATATATATACTATATACATTCTATATGTATCATTTTATATAATGCTTCCATTATACTTATTATTGTACTCACTATTCCAATAGCTTTACATTTATTGTTATAGATCCCACTGTAGACATTAATTCAAGAAAAAAAAGAAAAAAAGTAATACTATTACATGCTTAATACTAACTCTATGCTTAATTCTGCACAAAATCAGGGTCATAGCCTGCAGGCATAAGCTACCAATACACTACAGCAATGGTTGCCTATGCAAATACGTATCTTATGTGAACCTATTGCATATACAGAAAGCTCTCATGAAATATTAGAAGACCTAATAACATATTTCATTAAAAGGTTCACCATTAAATCAAAGTCCCAATTACAGAATGGTTTGGGTCAGAAAGGGACCTTTAAGATCACCTAGTTCCAACCTCCCTGCATGGGCAGGGACACCTCTCACTAGACCAGGTTGCTCAAAGCCCCATCCAACCTGGCCTTGGACACTTGAGGCAGGTGGCACTCACAACTTCTCTTTCAACCTGTGCCAGTGTTTCCACCACCCTCACACTGAAGAATTTCCTCCTAATGTCTATCATAAATCTACCCCCTTTCAGTCTGAAACCATTTCTGCTCAACCTATCACTACATGCCCTTGTAAAAAGTCCCTCTCCAGCTTTCCTGCAGGCCCGTTTGGTACTGCAAGGCCTGAGATCTCCCAGAGGTCTCCATGGAAGCCTTCACTTGTCCAAGTTTTTTTCATAGGAGAGGTGGTCCAGCCCTCTGATCACCTTTGCGGCCCTTCTCTGAACATGCTCTGACAGCTCCGTGTTCTTCTTACGTTGGGAACACCAGAGTTGGATTCAGTATCCAGGTAGGGTCTTATGAGTACATAGTAGAGGGGGTAGAATCACCTTCCTTGATCTGCTGGCCATGTTTCTTTTGATGCAGACCATACAGTTGATTTCCTGGGCTGCAAACCACATTACTAGTTTACTTTGAGGTTTACATCAACTAACACCTCCAAGTCCTTCTCATCCATTCTCCACCCAGCCTGTGCTTCTGCTTGGCATTGTGCTGACCCATGTGCAGGACCTTGCATTTGGTCTTGTTGAACCTCACATGGTTTGCAGCAGCCCACCTCTCAAGCCTGTAAAGTTGCCACTGGATTTCATCCCTTCCCTCTAGCATATCAACTGCACCACACAACTTTGTGTTGCTGACAAACTTGAGGGTGCATTTGATCCCACTGTCCATGTTGCCAACAAAGATGTTAAATGGCTCTGGTCCCAGCATCAACCCTTGAGGAATGCCAATCATCACTGGTCTCTGCTTGGACATCAAGATATTGACCACAACCTTTGGAGTGGTCCATGTGTCAAGTCCATGCTCCACTCAGCCAGCTACAATGGAACATTGTTATAATTATGCTGCACCATGGTTTGTAACTTTTTTTTCCTCATTTTATCTTCTCTAGTCACCCCCTTAGCATATGGTTAGTAATTGTGAAGACTGGCTGTAGCAAGAATTGGCTTTAGAAAAGGATAACCTAAAAATATGCATATTGAAAGCTAAGTTGAAAGTATAGTATAGTATAGTATAGTATAGTATAGTATAGTATAGAAAAATAATTACTAAAAAATCAAAATGCCTAGAAAAACATAACTGAGAGTTAAATACCACCTGGATTTCTACTTATAAAGAAAAAAATATATTCTTAATGAAAACTTTTTCAGATTATAGCCTTGAAATCGAAGTTACTGCAGTGTAATTTCATTACATGCACAGATTTTTACACTGTCTTTTCAAAGTTTTAGTACACATAAGGCAGGACTGCATTTAAATTCATTGCCATCTTTATACAAGAAGTCCATGAAAGTCCACGAAATACGTCATGAGTTTAAATACTCTTCCTAGAATTCCAAAATTCCATGTACTACTCCTTTGCCTTCCATTCACCTCCATCACTCACAAAAGGACTGTCCTTAAGAGGTTCTTCAGTTATTACTTCCCCTAGCAATTACAGTGTATAAAGGCTTTGAGTTAAAAAAAAAATCTCAAGAAAAGACGATAGTTTGTGGCCTGGGAGGGAAAGACTCCTCTGCTGACCCGGTCAGAGGTCTGGAATGTCATTAAAGCTGTGGAAGAGGAAGTGCCTGGTGGAACCATTTATTTTTACACACGTCAGTATCTTCTATGTCATTAAAGGCTGATTCTATTTGAAATCCACCTGAAAATATTCACCCCTAGGGTTTCAACTCAATCTGTTTTCATCACCTTGGGAACAGGTAAACATACATGCTTGTCTAGCATTTTCTGTTCATTTGCATCAATTTTTTTTAAGACCTGGTTTAACATAAATACATCCTGACAACTGCATAAGACCATGTGAACCTTTAAATAAAGGAAAGGAAAAAAAAATAAAATCCTGAACAAACATCAAGGGATATTGCTCACTGTCTGCTCAGCAACAGGAGCATTACAGACACCCACTCGCAAACCATCCGCCCAAACACATCCAGCAAAAACACAATTATTGCTCCACAGCTCTCCGAGTCAGACATGGTACTTGGGGAATAGCCACTGAATTTAGCAGGAGAGGCTGTCTGTTTAGTATTTTACACTGGACTGAGCATTAGTGAGTCACTGCTGCTGTAAGACAAACCAAGTTGGAGACAGCATAAAGAGCAAAGGAGAAGAAATTCAGCCATAGCCACATGCAAGCAGAAATTGAGGCTGAAGGGTTATGTAAGGTTTTCTCTACAAGAGGGCAAGACCTAAAGCTTCTTTATGATCTCTGGTTTTGGAGAGTGTTCCTTGCTAGCTCCTAGGTTTGGGGAAGGAAATCACTTCAATAATGAGCTGCAACTTGTTGAGATCTGTAACAGGTCACACCTCAGAAATACTTGAGGAAATACTATTGCAGTATAACCACCAATGAATTTCAGGTTTGTTAACTACATGTAAATAAATATATTTTTTCCCTTAACAATGTCAGAACTGGATGTAATGAAGATGAAAATGGAGGACTCTAGAGAGGAACAGCAGTGTCTCAGTCTCATATGACCCATCAAACACTGTACTGACCACATTACTCCAGGATGGGAATCTCCCATTCTCTCCCATTCCCATTCTCCCTTCCCTCTTCTTCATGCTGCCTTCCTTACAAGGTCCATCACTGCAGAGAAACATTTTCCCCTGTAGTAATTCAATAGGGTGCAAATCAGCAACTTCTTATATTTGGTCTGGAGATAATTTCAGTATTCACAGAGTCAGGACAGTGCATTACAGACCCGGGTTCAAGGAAAAGTAGAAATTCTGTTGTTCTGTTTTGTTCTAGCATAAAAAGGGAGGGAAAAAACTAATTACTTCATCACTTGTTGTACATGAAATGTTGCAATATATTAACAATTAGATTTTTCCATAATTATACCTGTCATATTTGCATAGAACAAAATTTATTGCCTAGGGGCAGTTCTAATTGCAACCAAGTGACGGGTGATTGAAGTTTTAATAAGAAATAGTGAATTGAAAATGCATTAAACCTCCAAACAATTCTATAAAAAAGTCTCAGGCTGTACTGAACTGGCAGAACTTTTCTTGTTATTAAAAAATTAAATACTTCAAATAGGTTAATGATGTCACTGCTAGCTAAACATCAGCAAGGTGTTAAAAACTCACACAATGCATTTCTTTTAGCTTTTAAGGAATTAATATGAAGCTGGCATGAACATGGACAAAATTAAAAAAAAACAAACCAAACCAAACAAACAAAAAAACAACCAAACAAAAAAACAAAGAAGCAAAAGCAAACAAACCAACCAAAATACCAAAAACCCCATTAGGAACTCAAACTGCTTTTTATGGAAGGCACATAAAGAACTGTTAAACAAAATTGTGTTTTTTAGTAGTTAAACTAGACACCCCCACACTTATCTGACCATGCAATAGTCTAATGTGCCATAGTAGACACTTGTAACCACGGCTTCTATGTGACTTGTTTGTGAGACAACTCGCAAAAACATTAAGAACTCACCAAAATACCCAAACCAAAGAAATGAACAAACCAACAGACAAAACCAAAAAAACACACAATCCACCCAAACCCCACAACATGTCTGTAGCTACCAATCCTAAATAGAAGATTTCAGTCTCTGATCCAGAGGAAACTAAGGTATCATCTTCCAATCTCAACCCAAATGTGTCAAGACAGAGGTTTTCCTTTGCATCTATGTAAGATCCTGTCCTTAACGTGTATATATTTGTCTCTGTGCTTGTCTCATGTCCCATATCTCAAAGGTTGAATTTGGATCTTGGTGACTCATTGTTTCTGATTCCACTAGGACAGTCAACTGTGTTTAAATCAGGTATCCTTTGGAGACTTTTTAGTCTTTGGAGCTAGCAAAGCGAGAGTCTCCTTTCCTCTGAACTCCAGGAACAGCCAGGTAAATATGTTTGTAGAGAGACCACTGAGGACCACTTCCACCTCCATGTGAGTTCATAAATCTAATCCAAATATATAGTTAATCTGAGACTTTCTGGAATCTAGATGAAGAGCATAAATTTATATCTGCTAAGCAGCTGCATAAAAAGGAGTGAAAAATGTTCCTGGACAGCCCTTGGGACTTTGAAGGAAACATATTTCATCACACTGACACATCATAAAATGTGTCATCACCTTGGTTTTTGAAGCTTGCCCATCAAAGGGAATCTTTTGATTCAACAAAAGGATTAACATAAAAAAAACATGTGAAGTACCTCAGACTAAACTGATTAGTAAAGCTTTTTGAAGGTGAAAATTACATTTGTTCATCAGAAAACTTGCAGCTGGATCACAGAAAGTTAGAAATTGCACTTTAGACCTTCAAGAAACAGCAAAAAGTTTATTGCACTGCTTTCCCTCAGCCTGCTTCCTGAGGTTTTCTACAGAAACCTATGGTGTAAGAAAATTGCTGGGTTCCTGGGGAATTTTGCCTTTTGGCCTAAGTCAGTGTTGCAAAGAATGCTGACAGGAACTTTCTTAAAGACATTTTTAACATGGAAATTCTAGTAGAAAGCCCAAAAGATGTGATAAAGGTGGCAGGTGGACACCCAAAACTGGTAGGAGAGAAAAACCTATGAAAGAAAGATGACAGGTGAACACTACCTGAATCTGCTTCATACTTTCATGAAAACAGAAAGTCAGTATTTCTACTTTACTAGCTCTAAAGCAAGCTGTTTCTAAGGATTAAAACCCTGGTGATCTGATTGCTTTAAAGCTTACTTGGAAGAGCCCCAGATTTACCTGCATTCTTTCCCGAGGGTCCCAATTAGCTGCACATCTGAAATACCAGCACAAAGCACGCGACTGTAGAGGGCTAACCTTCACACTCAGAAAACAAAATCCTTTTCAGAAAAGGAAAAAAAATAAATTGGGAAGATTTTTTTGAAAGAAGAGACTACTTAATTACTCTTTGTTGAATGTTAACTTATTAAATTACATGACCGTAAACCAACCCAAATGTGTGGGTTTATCTTTCATTTGTGCAAAGAACAAAACTCTGAAATGGGTTGAAATTCAGATTCTGATGCCCATCCTGCAATTCAGTAGGTTCTTATTGCCACAAGAGTTCTACCAAAGTTGGAAGTTAGTCTGATGCATGTACATATTCCATCAGTCAAAACTGGTATTTTCAAATGTGATCTTACTTTGACTTTACAGTAACAGTGATTGCATTCAGCTCAGTCTTGTTACAAATTTGATAAAGAAAAGGGTGGAAAAAATATCTAGAAGAAATTAATTGTTTTGTTGCAGCGAAGTATTTCAATTTCTCGCTGGGTAAAAAAAAATTAACTACACCTATGTTCAAAACTGGAAAACAAAACCAAAAAACCACAAAAATAATTAAAACATTTTCAATTCAGATAACATTTATTTAGACCTACACATGCAGTTGCAGCATCTGAACATTTTGTCATGATCTTTTTATCTTAAGCCTGCCAAAGCATTATGTCTGAAGTCAGAAGAGAAATGAGGGAAATCATGTGCTGAAACATGAATGCCTTATTTCACTGCATCCCTTTCCATTCCATTCCATTCCCAACCATGTTCTAGAAGCAGACCTGGACTATTATGCAGGCACACAAAACATGGCACAAGAGAAAACTCCTGCACTGTACCTAAGCCTCCCCTCTTCCAAAAATTACATAAAGGATTAATGGAATGAAAGTAGCTGCAAATAAAAGCTTCACATTCTCTGTAAGACAGTATGGCATGGAGAGATTAAAAAAGCTAGGACTCTTTACTGGTCTAGAAGGCTGACAGAAGGTATGGCTGACGTTATACACCAAATGCCAAATTATCATAGAATCACAGAATCATAGAATTGGCTGGGTTGGAAGGGACCTCAGAGATTATTGAGTCCAACCCTTTTACCACCGTTGCGGTTGCTAGACTATGGCACTAAGTGCCACATCCAGTCTCTTTTTAAATAGCTTCAGAGACGGAGAATCCACTATTTCCCTGGGCAGCCCATTCCAATGCCGGATCACTCTCTCCGTAAAGAAATTCTTTCTAATATCTAACCTAAATTTCCCCTGGCACAACTTAAGACCATGTCCTCTTGTCTTGTTGAAAGTCGTCTGGCAAAAGAGACCAACGTCCATCCGGTTACAACCTCCTTTCAGGTAGTTGTAGACAGCGATGAGGTCTCCCCTGAGCCTCCTCTTCTCCAGGCTGAACAGCCCCAGCTCTCTCAGCCTCTCCTCATAGCATAGGGTCTGTGCTTGAGTCCCTTCAGCAGCCTGGTTGCCCTCCCCTGGACCTGCTCCAGGACCGTGATATCCTCCTGAACTGGGGGGCCCAGAACTGGACATAACATGTCTGCCTATGCTGGACCAGCAAGGACTCACTGCAACTGGTCAGGGATCAATTTAGAATAGATAGGAGAAAATATTTTAACCCATAAATAGTGAGGTCTTGGAAGCATTTACTACATGATGCAATGGTGTCAGACAACACAATCAGGTTAGGGACTAGGCAAGCTTATGAGTAAGTTCACTAATAGATACTGAAAGGCACAGATGTCCCCTTTGAAAGTTTAAACCCAAAAATATTTACCATGGAGGGATTACATGCATAAGGGACCACAGATAATGGCAAGGCTTGTATATTTTCCTTACTTGACATTGCCCTGTGCCAACATCAAGACAAGATACTGACTGCACAGACTACCTCAACCCAGCAGGACATTTACTATGCTCTTATCCCCTAGACTGTCCCCTAGCTTCAGTTATCACTCTTACCAAGAAGTGAGGTCTTAGTATTTTGCTGGAATGAAATAAAATCTTTATGGACCTTGAAATTGGTGATGAATGCAACTTGCAGTCTCAGGAAGCCACAATAGTTCTACTATAATGAATAGATTTTTTTTAGTTCTCCTGCATGCTTAAACACTACCACGTATCACCAACCTGCTTCCATGCTGAACAGAGCCTTGATAAATCTGTAATTTTTCCCTTTCACATGCCTAGTAGAAGGGAAGGAAGGAAAAGGAGCAATAAAAAAGATGAACATGTGAAAAAGGCGGAGAAAAAAAAGAGGGCATTTCAGCTACTTCTCTCTGCTATTCCCTGAAAAAATCTCTGCCTTGCTCAAAAAGATCAATTTCACACATTAAACATGGATTATTAATATGAGCATTGCCACAAGCACAAAGCAGTGAAATAGGAAGCCTGGGGATCCAAAAGTCCTTGACAATTTTCTGTATTACCATTAGGAAGGGCTCACTTTTAAATAATCTAGATTCTACCTGCATTTGTGTTTTAATTCCATCCTCTGAAAGACAAATTGAACTGAGGTACAATTCAAATGTTTTGAGAACTTATTAGACTCTTTAAAATTCTTACAGAAAATGTTACAAATCAAAACACTTGACATACTATTTTTTTAATATGGAAATCTAAAAAATCACCTCATATTTTTTTACAATAGATTTATATTACTAATGCATTCTGTCTACTAAAATGAAAGTATCTGTCTTTGGTATGCCACTGACTTTTAAGGCTGCTAAAAGTATGGAAAGTAACATTTCCTAGAAGCCATTGTGGGCTAAGGAAACCTATGGAGACAGTAGAGCTCAGCTGCACTATAGTATGAAGACACACTTTTTAGAAACCCTCCTTAATTACTGTACAACTATTAGACACAGTAGTGTAGAACACACAGGGTAGAATGATCTCATTCAAAGATAATTTGTGTTTATACAGTTGAATGCATCATTAGCAAGAGAATCGGGAATTTAGAGATTTCAGTGCCTATTTAGAAAACAGTGACTGTGCCTTGGACACAGATACCCTGAAAATATTTATGAGGTGAAATGAGTGAACAGTTTAACTTGAGTTAGTATAATGCTGTATCAACATAGTCTAATTTGAACTTTTAATGTGGAGAATGCTGAAAAAGTGTAGTAATCTATACAAAGCACTCCACTGAGACAAATACTGGAACTGTGCATACAGTCAGGTATCAATGCTCTTAAATAAGATATTTAAAGAGAAGAGAAGATGCAGGACTGTCCTAAAATTATTCAAGACTTGGGAAAAAAGGCATTACAAAAGGCAGAATCTAGGCTCAGAGAGTTGTCTACAGGACACAACTTTGAACCACAGAAAACACCGCTTAAATTTGGTTCTTCTCAGTAATGTTTAATAGAGCTTTTAGCAAATAAGCGAAGTTTTCATTTCACAAAAGATTTTAAATTTTTAAAACTCAGTATTTTTATGTTTGAAAAAGTAAACTCTATGACTGAGGGAACGATTAGGCCCCTTGCCATGGTTGGGAGGGTTGGCTAAACAGCATTATGACTGCAGTACTCAAGAACTCCTACATTCTTCAGTTTGCTTAGATAGGTAAAATTCCATTAAGCCAGAAAAAAATGAGCAAATTAAACTAGAAGCATGACCTATTATGATTTTGAAAAATGCTTATTTTACTGTGGAAAATCCATCTTCTGTAAAATTTCCAACTAGCCACAATGGAAAACAATCTTACACCAACGTGTGTCTTGTTTCTTGGGCAGACAATCTGACAGAAAGTAATCAGACCAAGAAATACGCAGGAAAATAGTTCTCTTTGCCTATCAGGCAGAAGCATATACAAGAAAAAAATATCTGCTGCAGAAGCAGCTGCCTGAGGGTAAGCCTCAGCTAAGAAGGATAGCAAAGCCCTAGAGACAAAAACTAGGACGAATCCAAGAAAAGCAACACCAGAGGTTTGGGCTGCATTGCTTTGTTTTAAATCTCAACTTTGGGAAGCTGAAAAAAGTAACATTATAACAAAGGAAACAAAAAGAGGTTTGGGGAGCAAGCTTTCACCTTTCACAGCTCCTACACCAACCCCTCAGTTCAGGGTAATTCTCACTTTAATGAGGCTGTGCACCTGCATCTTTCAGAGAAGAATTTCAATATCCATAAACCTAGACAAAGAAAGCTGCTTGTAGCGAACACACAGAGAGGCTCCCATAGCAAGTTACAAAATAACAACAACACAACCTCCAGAAAATGAACCACAGCCACATATTTTGCAAGGGAGTTTGAATAAAGGGAACTGAACAGGAAAATTCACTACAGCTATCAGTGCTCCTAATTTATCTCCACACCAAATGTGAAAGCAACAAAGAAGCTATGCTATCAGTGACAATCTGCTGTGGAAGGAGAAAGGTTAAATTGTGAAGTTTCTCAATCTATATTGTTATTTCAAACGAGCTCTTTTTATCTTCAGTCACATAAGCTGTAACTGCAACACGCTGTGCTGCCAGGACAGAGATTCAGCAGGTGTCTCCCTAAGCCAGCACACTGGGTGCCATCTCAGCACTAGATACAGTTCAGGTCCATAAGAATCAAAATGATGACTCCTGGCTATCTATGAGAAGATAGAAAATGGGAAGGAAACACCTTCTCTACCTGTCAACAAGAATACAAGATCTGCAGAAGGTAAAGCAAGTTAGCCATAGAAAGAAAAAAACACAGAAACAGGCAATAATTGTAAGAACTTTCATGGCAAGCCCTCTGATTTATTTTTCCAGACTTCTGTGATGCCTTGCAAGGTATGTGAGTTATGTAAGCCTATCCTGTGAGGCACAACGGTGCATCTATACAACCTGGAGTTAGGTTAATAAAATAAGACTCAAGTTAATACAAACTCACCCATCTGATATGTGAACAAGTTGACAAATTTTTTACTTCAGAAGTGTCACAACTCACTAGCTGTCATTCCAAAACACATTTGCTTCAGCAACTGACTTTCAGTACAGGCTAAATTTACATCTGGAGTTTTAAGCAAAGTTCATGCAGGACACTAGACTCAGTCTAAAAAAGTGTATGCAAAACTTTTTTTTGCCAGTGTAAAAATTTCCAGTGGAGTTTCAAAAGAAGTGCAGTATCAGCCTTAAACTAAACTGCAAAATTACTGCCATATCTGAAATAGCTATTTCTGCTATTTGGACCAGCTCTAGTGATGGACTGAAATCTAAATCTAATGCTGCAAAGGGAGATGACAATGTCTATTATAAATATTCTCAAGAACAATCCAAAAATAAAATTTAGACATTTTCCACCTAGGTGAATTACTCAGTATGCAGAGAATTGATGAGGATGAATAAAGTAAACATATACACAGACCTAGAGACTTATTCAGCAAAATTCTACCAAATACTTAATGGGAAAGCTTCAAAGAAGAGACATACTGTAAAAACCTGCAGTATGCATGATCTTATATCCCTTGCACAGAGAAAAATATTAATATTTTTCCATAGCACAAATAAATACACGTTTGTGTTTATTTGTATTTTTCTACATCATCAGTATTTTTGGGAGGATATTGGCACAATTAAAGCCATTTGGTTTGTGTTACATACTTCCTGTAATCTTTTCACTAAGTATCTTTTCCTATAGCCCCAGAGCCACTTCCATCTTGACATCAAAAGTTCAAATAAAAAAATAAAATATCCTGAAATATTAAAGAGAAGAAACAGCTACAGCCTAATAATTCCTAGGTGACAATAAACACGTTAGCATGAAAAATAACACAAAACATGTGTATACTGCACAAAAACATTCACAGACAAAATTTCATTCACCTGTTTGACCAGTAATTTATCCAGTTAATTTACTCTTTTGCATCCATGTAGGCTTCCCCTTCTTAGAGGTTAGACCTGAAAATATTTTTGTTTAATGACAACCACACAAAGTCCATTACTACCTTCCTTATGATGGCCAGCTTCTCATGTAACAATGAACAACAACAAAAAAAAAATAAAATAAAATGGGGGGAAGAGTTTCTTGCTGGGAAACTAATCACAGTTCTAGCTATTCTTCTTCTCTACTTTTTTTTTCAACTTCAGCCCTTTCCAGTACAATTGTCTACCACTGTAGCTTTCAAGTTAATCAAAAGGGTAGAAACACCTGAAAATAAAAACCAGAAGTTAAGAGAATACACCAGCACAAGTATCAAGTATCAAGCATCAAAGTGATGCTTCTTTTTGTAGTGAAATAATTTTTGGAATCTGTTCTCAGAAAGGCTTCCATTCTTAAAATCAGCTAGGAAAGAGAGGAATGGAAATGCATGTTATCTTGATGATCCCTCTGACACTACCACAACTCAACGGTATTCTATGTTTATTCTATGGGATATCACACCCATGCACAAAAACTAATAGGAAACATCAAGTGCCTCCATCATCTAAAGACATAGCAAATAGTGTCTTCTAATGACAAAATCAGAGCTTAGTCTATCATCGTATTCAAAGTACAGAGGGAAGTCAGAATCACATATTTCCCTCAACCTTAAGAGGATCCAAACTACAGCTCTAGAGAATTGTCTTCTTTTCAGGTTAAAGAGAAAGGACTCTGGCCCTTACAGCCTGAGTCTTAAGAATGTATTTGAAGGGAGTTTTGGATCACTTCCAAAAAACAGTAGTATCAAGCACACCTACAAAACTTATTTTGGTTTCTAGATCTTTCAGGCTACAGAAAAATTCCCAAGCCTATTTTAAGTAGACAGCATCTCTGCCCAGGAATCTCAAAATTATTTTATAACACAGGTTTATTTGAGCCTGCAGTTGTATTGAAGAGACACTGAAGCCTCATGTCAGGCAGGCAGGGAAATACTAAGGGATCTGGGCACACTTGCACAGCTGTGTTGAAACGGCATCTAAACTAGAGATAAACATTCTGAGCTCCTCATTCACAGACACAGTTGTGCACCTTGGACATTTCCCAACAGCACGATGGAGGAACCTGTCTCCTAGAGCACAATCTGTGCCTCAGTTTCCATGGAAACTCAGTTTTCTTCAGTTATCAGAAGAAACTAAGGCATACAGAATAGAATGAAGCTAGGATGCCTCTGGTTGAGATGTCTGAAGAAATTTAGACAATAAGGTGTAAATCTGCATATAACTCTTATTTGTCTACATGAAGCCTAAGAAGCCAAGGGTATTGACTAATACCTCCCCTTGAAGGAACTTAGTGTAAGGGTTTAATATTTAAAAGTATAACAAATAACCTGACAGAAAAGAAAAATTAGGAAGGAAAATATATTTTAAATATGTATTTTAGTGTGACTTCAGTGTTTGTTTTACACAAGTGGTCCTGCTGTTGCCTTAGAACATGACCAGCAATGAAAGAACAGCTTACTAATAAAAGCACTCTGAGAGCACATCATAGTGTTGACAATTAGGTACAGACACTGAGTCTTTCCAGAAAGAGATATTTCAATGTGGAAAAAAAGATTTGCAGGGAAATATACATACATATTAATCTTGGATAGGAGGACAGTAGGATTCTTCTCAAAATACTATATAAAAAAAAGTAACCAACAGTTAAATAATTTGGGAACGCAGAAAAGGATTTTATCTATGCAAGAAACAGGACATGTTAACCTGTTTCCAAAACGTTCCGCAGGCTGTGCTTACAATGACTGTTGGTAGGTGTTATTTATTCATCATTTTCTCTTAATTTTAATTTTTTGTTACCTAACAGATATAAACTTGCTTACCCTCTTAAACTGAAATAGATCTGCAAAAATGTGCAAGAGGGTAAAAGTACAGATTTCCCTGTCTGTGAGAGTCCACTGATCTCACTAATTAGAATTTGCCTCAAAAGACAATTTTAAAGTGAATAGCCCTGGCTCTGGTTGAGGAAGATGCTAATGTACCTGGCCTGGCCAGAGCAGAGCAGAGGGTGATGTCCAGAAAGAGATAACTAATGGCTGGGTGGAGACTGCACCCCTTTTCTGAGGGGCATCCTTCAATGCTGGGAGGAGCAGGACAGAAGTCCTCTCCAATAATCCTGGCTAGGGTGGGGGCCAGACACCTTTATTGCACTTGTGCCAATAAATCTGGCTTGGTCTGAGCAGAATAAGGAGAGAGCGAAGATAACTGATTTCTGACACTGAAGGCTGCCTAAAGTCCCACAGAAGTCCCATCTGGGCCATAGCCCTGACTAGGGTTGGGAAAACACTTGATTGTGCTGATGCTATTAAACCTGGCTTCTGCTGCATCTGACAGCTCTCCTTTGGAACAAAACAGCTTAGGACTTTATACAGCTGTCCCTTCTGTGGTTGTATGTTGTTGTCCTCCAGACCCACCTCCATCTCGCATTGGGCCCTGTCCAGGATCAGAACACCAGCCTGAAGAAAACTCGATGGACAGCTGGACCCTGGTGATGATCCTCTCAGTCTTTCTTTTCCACTTTCTTACTCCTTTCTCTCCCATTTCTCTCTCTCTCTCTCTCATTCCTCTCGTCTCTGACATTTCTCTCTCTCTACCTTTTTTCTTGTATCTTCTCCGTTTTCCTCTCTCTCCCTCTTTTGCTGGAAACATATCCCCCATACTTTCACAGGGTTTTATTATTTTGCTTGTGCCAATTGTCAAATAAAAGTTTATGTCTGCACCTGACCCTTGATGGTTGGACTTTGTTCACGCAGATCAAAACGAACAAAAAAAAAAAAAAATGTTACTCTGGACCATAACACTGACATAGAAGATCAAGGATACTTCACAACACCTAATGAGTAATGGGCTGCTCAGGGGACAGAGGAATGCCAAGGGCTGCTCAAAAGCTTCACATTGAACAAGACTGAAGCTGCACCTCATATTTAGTTTGCAGGACTGGATCAAATATGACTTTAAGATAAGTAATTTCATTTCCCTCACAACACAATGAATAAACAGAAAATAAAACCACAGAACAGCCTTTTGCAAAGCACAAAGTTCATAAAAATACACCTTTCTAAAGTCCATCTAATATGTTAATGAGTTTTAAATGGTTTTATATGCGGTGAGAAAATATTTATAACTCCTCAGATTATATTAAATGAATATATTACAGTGTCAGGTACTCTATTTATTATTTCTCATGAAATAAATATTAGTACCTTCAAAATACAAGTAATCTTGCTTTCTTGTATTTAGAAAAGTTTTTGTTTAAATTAATCAGCATTCATCTGAACTGAGATATTATGATCTACTAGAATGATCTGCATAGCTTGAGAAAGCTATTGCACTGATGAATGGGGTAGAAACTGTAAAATAGAAGTTAATTCCACTGAAAATGAACAATTTAGGTGCTAGACTGCCTAATGGGCTAGGCATTCGATTTGCTGGTATTCTTAGAAAGGCTCAGTACCGGAAAATTGATCAAGAACCTTTGTGAGTTTTTGCCCATACTTACAGCAGGATGTGTTTTTAATGAAACCTCCACCTCTCTTCCATCATGCATCTGGTAATGCAGATTTCAGTGGTAGCTCAGCTGGTCTGTACACCCCCTTTTAGCAACATACATGAGATGGGGTATTACTTTCCCATAGTACCACAGAATCATAGAACATCTCAGGTTCCAACCTTCAGGTTGGAAGGGATTCTTAAGGCTCATTGAGTCCAATTCCCTGCTCCAGGACCATATGCATAACATATGTGTATGAAAATTCTGTAATATGGAATAGAGTGCTTTCAATAGGGTTAATTCAGGCAAATATGCAACAATAAAAAAAAAAAACCCTCACAAATGTTCATGATTAGAACAATAGGCTCTACTTCAAGACAGTCTTTGACATTTTGACTGTAAAGTTGTTGCCTTCCTCCTTACTACTCATACCATTCTCTTGCTCCACTGCACTCAGCTAGAAAATTCTCCATTTTCCTTTCATTCTGACTTATTTCTTCTAACTTAAATTTAATTTTCTTCTAATTATTCTAAAATTTCCTAGAAACAGATATCTAGGAAAGCCCTCTGAGTACAGATCAGGACTTTCCCTTCTCCTTCCCCAGATAGATACCTATTTCAAACACTGTTTTTCAGCTAGTCCCAAGAAGAAATTCATAAATATAAAAAAATAAAAATCAATGTTTTCCTTATAGTGGAGCAACTACATCCTGACAGTCTCTATAATCTTTTCTCATACAAACCAGAAAAGAAATCACAACTTTTCCACGCTATTCAAGACTTTTGAGTCAAGTGCACAGAACCACAGAACAGTAATTTTACCTTCAAATCACAGTGTCATGATTTAACCCCAGTGCAGAACTAAGATCAACACAGCTGCTTGCTCAATTCCCTCCCCCCCCCAGTGGGCTGGAGGAGAAAATCAGAAGGGTAAAAGTGAGAAAACTTGTCAATTTAATAGGTAAAGCAAAAGCCATGTGCAGAAACAAAGCAAAACAAAGAATTATTTCACTGTTTCCCATCACCAGGCAGGTGTTCAGCCATCTCCAGGACAGCAGGACTCCATCACATGTTACTTGAGAAGACAAATGCCTTCACACTGAATGCCCCCCACTTCCTTCTTCTTCCCCCACCCTTATATGCTGAGTATGACATTTTATGGCGTGGGATATCCCTTTGGGTCAGCTGTCTGGGCTATGTTCCCTCCCAACTTCTTGTGCACCTGCACACCAGCAAAACACAGGAAGTCGAAAAGTCCTTTATTTCTTAGCAACTCCTAAAAACATCTGTTTCTCATCCCAAATCTCACACTAAACCCTAAACATAACACTATTCTGGCTGCTAAAAAGGTAATTAGCTCTATCCCAGCCAAAACCAGGACAGATAGCTAGAGAGTTTTCTAGCACACAACTGAAAAAGCAAGAGCCATTTCTCATTTAAAGATGCTCTTGCAGCTCAAGGGAAGCCGACTTATTATTAAGAAAATAATCACTAATATTTGTTTATTATAACCTTGCCTAAAGATTGTTAGTGTAGCATGCCTAAAGAAAATCATGGTACCCCTGGGGTATGCTAGTTTCTGAACAATGAGAATACTGATGTAATTCACCGGCACCTTCCTCATGGCATCACTGGAGGATGTATGGCCCTCTTGTTTTCAGAATTCAGGTCTTAATTAACACTGTGAGTCATATTAGCCCCAACAGTAAAACCCTCTGTGCAGTTAATAGTAACAGTTCCGTTCAACTCCACTCCTGACTTCAGAGAAAATGTGACCCGGCAGATTTAAGACTTAATTTCAGATAAACAAAAACATCAGCAGAAAGATTGATTTTTGAAGAAAAAGATAAACACATATGGAAGATGAAGAAATTACCTTAATAGAAAATAATAGTTCAGATGAGTAGAAAAATGATCTAGAGGAAGGTTTAAAATTAGAATTCATCGAAAACTTTGATACAAATCTGGGATAATTACAACGGAAAAGCCAATATAAATATCTGAGCTGTCAGAATCTCCTAAGGTCGAGTGATAGTACAAGAGAAAATATTAAATAATCCAAAATTAATAAGAATGTAGATTAAGATTCAGCAAAGAGATCCAACTAAGACTGGGATTAATAAAAGGGTATTTTCCTCCTAAGTAATGCTTTTTAGGCCTTTCCCTATTTTTTTTTAATCCGGTTAAGTCCCTTGGTACATGAATATACATCAGAAATACATTTTTTTTACAGAAACAACAGAACTCCCCAGAACAGTTAACCTTAACAATGGTTGAAAGAGATATCTTTGTCAGAAAACAGAAGCTAAATCAAACAATGAAAATCATACTAAAAGCTTAATCAACACTGAGTCACTTTTGCTAATTAGAGAGGTTATACTCATATTTTAATGAATTGGTTTGGCTGTGCTTGATATTTGTTATAAAAGGAAAAGTCTGTTTTCTCAGGAACCATCTATGACCAACCATCCCCAAAAAGCTATTCAGCAGAAAGCAGTTTTGATACACTTTTATTTTTAAAATATATCAAGGTATTTTAAATGGATAAAAATCCAAAACAAAATTTGTTTTGCGTAGAAATATAACTAGGACATGAAAAGAACACAAATTTCACAGAAGGTTTTGATAAGACAAATGTCTGAAACCTGACAACCTTGGTAAGTCAGCTCTATCCTTCTTGAGCTAGAGTCCAGGAATGTTTCAATGGGTCATGTCAATAACTTTGCTGCAAAAAGGATCTTATGTTTGTTGTAATCATGTAAATATGCTCATAAATTCTGGTGATTCCCAGACAACAGAAACAAAAAGTAATTGTAGAATTCCAAGATATTCAAACAAATATTAAAAAAAAAAGCAAAGCAGTACTGATCAGTATTTAAAAGATGGTAAATCAAATTCAGTTGTATGAAGTGGGGGGGAGACCTAAGTTATTTCTACCTCTTTGACAGTGAATTTCACTCTGCATGAAGTGGCAAGACTGATAAAAATGTCATGCAGAAGTCTTACTGGTATACATCCTGAAATTATGTAATGCAGGTAAAAATAACAAGTACTGTATGTTCAATGCAGTAATGGCAGTAATGGCAACCCCAAGAATTAAAGGTATCATGAGTTACATCCACCAAAATAATAAACTGGTTTTAAATTCATGTCTTCAGCCACTAATACACCTGGAGGACTTTTTATTTGCCTTCAAGATGTATTGACTTGTGCATTTAAAATTATCTGAGAAGGTCTGAAAACCTCTTAGCCAAAAACAAAAAATAGAAAGTGGACCAAGAACATCTATTCCCTAATTTAACCTTCTTTTATAACAGGGAACTGAATCATATTAATTTTTTTCAAAAAGTGACCACAGGCTTGCCTAAACAAGGTAGGGACCCCAGGATATCATTCAGCAGAAGTTATGCTCTTGGCTTAATTCTTAAGCTGTAGTAACTACTGATAAAAGAACTGCTATGGTGAGATTCACCTCCAGCTTCACATACCTACAGCACAGACATTTCAATTGAGTCTCCTCTGACCAAGAAAGAGAGAAGTCAGTATCTCTGGTCTGTAGTTAATCCCATTTTAAGTCTTATTCAGAACATGTCACGTCAGTCCTGACTGAGAAATGCCTGTTTTGCTCCACTGGACAAAAATGGAAGCTTAGGACAACCACTTGAGTATGTGTCTACAGCTGGATGAATTGATTCCTCATCTTCAAGGCTATGTGGATATTGCTCAGGGAATCCCAGTCTCCCGTTCCATCAATTGAGTCTATTCCTAATAGCTCTACTCTGTAAAGCACATGTTTATGAATTCATCTGTATCCTCCTGTGCATATTTGGTCAGTAGCTTCTGAAAAGCACTCTAAAGTCTTATATGAGTCAGAGTGATGGGAGCAGGAATCAAAATAAGCAATTACCAGGTCTGGCATCTTATTTGACAAAGAAAGGGAGGAGTGCTGGAAAAAACACTTTATAGAAAGAGCTACTACTTATTTAAAGCATAAAGAATCATGAGTTTACAATGCAGCATGGTCTTCACACTAATTGTTCAAGATTAACTTTGCTGACACAAAACATGACTGAAATACAGATTAAATTAGCAAATCAGAAATAGAATAGGTATGGAAGTGAAAACAGTTCACACATGGCTGCATTTACTGAAGGAGAAATATTTGTTTCTACCATCAAGAAAAAGAGTAACTAAAAATACGAAGAGATCAAGAGTATCAACAGATATTGTTAGCAAGAATGCAAAATGAATATCATGATTTCAAAGATACCACTATTTTTAAATCACATTTTTAAAAGTTCTTGTTTCCCCAAGATCACTGCTGACTGCAGAGTACAGTGATGTTCAAGTCATAAATATTTATTTGCATGATTTAGAGAAATATTTTCGAATCTATTTATAACCGGTTTTTTACTAGGCCATGGTTCCTTATATGTCCATCAATATTATAAGCATCTGCCCTATGCCAATGAAGTAATGAGTTCATTTTCTCCTACAAAGTCACAAGCCATCTTTCTGCATGCCATGTCTTGTACACATCAGGCTAACACTGCCTGTAAGTGTATAGACAGCAAAAATAACAATAAAAACATTTTTTACTGATAAGGAAATATTGTTTTAAAGTGCTAAATAGAAAACCTAATCCATTAGTACTCACCACCAAAGCTTTTGACCTATTACTCAGAAGTTTTTCAATGTCTCTGGCTGCGATTTCCACTAGCTGACGAGGGTTGTTGGCTTCTACAGTATACAGCTCTTGGTTTCTTGTATAAATCTGCAAGAAGAAGAAAAAGTTAAATAAATCATAATGACAACAAACATTCAAAACAAGCAAAGTGACTTGACAGAAGAGGTATTAAGATGTCCTCTCTTTTTATTGGAAAGCTTCAGAAAGAGCATTGCTAGGAAAATCCAGATGTGCCTTGTGAAAGAAATACTTCACCTTTTTGTCTGAGAAGTAGAAGGTGCCACTAAAAATCATTCAATAAATCTTCAAAACTGCATGTTCCTAGTGACAGTCTATTCAGCTGCTAAATGCACAAGGAATCTGATTCCCAAAGAGAACTGAGTGAAAGGTAAAATGGAGATCCTCTAAGGTGATTGTAACTGAAATCAAAGAGTGATTGCCGAATTTAATTTTTCCTTGAATGCTGAACAACAAACATTCTGTTTGGAGTAAATTGTTTAAGTTATGCTAATGTAATCAGTATAGTTCCTTATCTATTTATTCAAATTATAGTGTTAGCATTCATGATGAAAGAAGAGGAAGAAAACAAATAAGAAAAGAGGAAGAAAGGCAAAATTGAAAAAAATAAAGAGGAAATGAGGAAAAATGAGAGGAGAAAAAATCTGGGAGAAAGAGGGATAAGGACCCATAATCATGTTTTGCATCTGTTGTGAATAAAGGTCATATTTATTCAGGAGCCATGGACTGTTTCCAAAGCAGAATACATATATAAGGGAGATAATTTGATTAGTTAAACAAAGCCACTAGAGTGATATGCATGCAACCACAAGAAGTAAAGAAGAAAAGAAAAAAAAAAAAAAAGTAGCGAGAAATCCATTTACCTATTTCTGTCCTGCTGGAACTGGATAAACAAAAAAACCATAACTGGGGGGGGCAGGGAGGGGAGGAAACAAAAAAGTAGATGCCTTATGCCTAGATGGGCAAATGGGGAGAACTAATTTATGCAACCAACAGATGGCCTAAGTTTACTCAAATACTCTGCCTCTCAGCAACACTGCCTGGTGGGGGCTGTGCTGTCTCCCGGGGAGTAATTCCAGGCACAGGCAGGAACGGGTCCAGCACTAATGCACTGGCTGCCATCCAGCACAAGATCTGAGAAACTGCAGACCAGACTGAGTCTACCAGCCCCACCAGGTTTCTCAGGTTAAAGCAAGGGAGACCTTAAAGAACCTCACTAAAAATACAACTTTGATGCTTGTAGCTAATGGGTATTTATCACAAATAAATTTCTGACAACTATAGTTCTAGCTGCAAATTTTTATAGGGCATGCCTCAGAAGCTGTCACAGGTTTTCATCACTTTTACAACACTTAGGTTGGGGTTGTTGGTTTGTGCTTTTTTTCCTTAAGAAGTACAGACTTTCATTTCCCCCAGTAACTGAGGAATTGAAATATGATTCAAATCTTCATGGAGCAGCAATTATATTAAAAATTCAGTGCATCAAGAGCAGAAAACCACTGCAAAGAAAGATAGTTTCTAGTGAATCTCTAATCATAGATGTTTTTGAGGTGCTTGCTTTTCAACACTGCCACACAGAAAATTGTATAACCAAAATATGTCATTTTTTATTTTTAAATTTTTTTAGGAGTAGAAATGTCCTACCAGCCAATTATTAATAATAGAAAAAAATCCAACAGCTGATAACTACAGAATTTTTCTCTGAAATACATTTTATTTGCACAGTCAGCAGTGGGATTTGAAGTTAAATTGATTGTAGTGACCAGAAGAGTCCTTCAGTCCTACAAGCAAGGCAAAAGTTTTAATCATTTCATAGATTCAGATGGTGTGAATTAGGAATGGAAATTTCAGAGAAGCGTCTCAACTGGACTGACTACCAGATGTGGCAAAACTATTAGATACCATTAGCAAATACCATCAGTATCATAAAATTATACTGAACTTTCAAAAGTGGTCATGAGATTTTGGAAATAGGCTGGAAAACAGTAAAATACATTTTACTTAAGTTTTTAATAATAAAAAAAAAATAATTTAAAAGCATTCATTTATTTTACTTGAGAAAATGTATGGTTTGCTTTTAGATTTTTCCTGGCATCTCTTTCCCAGATTTGGTCATGCAATTGCTTTTCATTTGCTATTTAATGGTGAAAAGAATAAGTAAATTTAGGTATAAGCTCTATTCATTTTGGAGTTTTAATTAGGCAAAAAGAAAGGCTTAAAATTTGGAGAAAAGAGTATCTGATTGCAAAAATGTCGTTTCACTGTAATTAAACATTCCACTCAGTGTTGTAAACAAATATTAAGACCACAAGCAAAGAAAATACACAGTAGGGGCACAAGCAATTATGTGCTCAAGCAATACAGATGTGAGGCAGATAGATCACAGGGAAGATTTACAGACCACACTGGTCAGCTATGTGAGGGTGAGTGCTGTAGTGTTGATTCATTGATGAATGGCTTCTATCAGATTGATCAAAAATACCCTCAACAGAAGTTAAGGTCACGGCACACTGTATTCACATGAACATGATTTTGCACACAGCAAAATGCATTGTTACTATTGGGAAAGCCTGAGTCTGAGGTTGACTTCTCTTCCTCAAAAAAATCCCTTTGAGTTTAGCACAAGATCCCACATAGAGTTGAGCCAGCGACTCTTTCACCTCTTCTCTTTATGCCAGGGTAAAGGGCTTAGAGCACTGATCTCCCTTGCTTTTACCATCACTAGAAGATTTATCCCACAAGCTCCTAAACAAAAGGCATCAGAAAGAACTCAGAATTTCTCACACTTTGTTTTTCTGAAGCATGAGAACTGTCTCAACTGCCAAGGAACGGTCTAAGAAATATTCACAAATTATTTAAGACTTGCATACATAATTTATTTGTTGCCTGCTCCCCTTTTCTTTAATTCAGCCATAGCACTGCAGCAGTTCAGCACAGTGCCACATGGGGAAATGATACACACTTCAGGATTTGGCATCCTACAACAAACATTTCCTTCTCCAAGCCTCCCACTTAGCAGTCAAACACAATTAGCAGAAGCTCATCTCAAAGAGTAGTGTAGAGTTCTATTGGTAAAGGTGTGCTCATTTGTCTTTCAAAATGTAATTTGGCAGGCCCTGTTGCTTGTTAAGAAGAGTTACTTTAATACATTTTTATGATTGCTTTGACTGAGGGAATGCAAGTTTCTGCCAGCTTTTTGTTTAAAAAATGTTTTTAGTACTTTAATCACTAATGTTTTGCTAAAAGCTCTCCAAATTGTCAGTAAAACCCTTCCACATGTCACAAAATAAAGCCTCACTGCATGACTAAGTAAAGTATGTAAGGTCATAGCAATAAAATACTTTAATTTTTCTCTGAAGTCAATAGCCATGAACTTCTTTATTCAAGCAAGAGTATATGAAAATTGCTTTCTAAATGCTGAATTTTTATTCTGGTATAGTGAATGGCAAGGTTTTAGGGGAGAGGACATTATGCAGACAGTCACATTACAATGAAATACCACAAGAAGGACAATTGTTAAACCTGGCAAAGATTAGAAAAACTGACAGCTTCTCAGCAGAACATGACCCTCTCCACTCAGTCTTCAAGGACATGTTAATAAATCTATTACAAAGAAACATTCTCTTTGTTTTCTGTAAGAGTCATGAGGGAAAGTCAAAGATTTATGTAGAAACTGAGAGAGAATGAAAAATGCACTTACATTGCATGGCTCCTGATGTACTGGGGTACTGAGGTACTGGGGCCTGCTGTAACACTGAAATTTTATTTAAATAGCCCTCACACTTCATTACACTCCCAAGTTCTTGAGAGTAAAAAATTATCTCTGCTTTGGATTTGTGGTCTTGGGATCATTTACATAGACTATCCAAATAACAAGTAATAATAATTGATGTTTAATTATTTTAAACTACAATAGAATTTCTTTGCCTCTTTTTTTTCAGTTTGTCAGTTTTGAAATTGTCAGTCTCCTATTTTAGCTCTTTTTCAGCCAGCAGTGACCTGGCTCACGGCCCAAACAGGGGACATGAACATGGCAATCTCAGTTCCATCACTGAGTATATTTGTGAACATGGCAGTCATTAGAGACAAGATCTTCAAAAGTTCAAACCCAAAATTTCAAAAGTTAACAAAAAAAATTGTATCTTTCCCTGCCTTTAAATGTGGGAAAAATAACTCAGTAACTCCAGCAATTCCTCTCTATACAAGGTAAATATAATTATATTTTTATTATTTCAGTATTACTTTCAAGACCACTTAGCTCAGCTAGGTTGATGGAACACTTCTATCCACAATCAAAGCTTTCTAATCAATCTAGACCAGTTAGAGAGTATCATCATAGTACAACTTCTTCTCAAAGATATTATCAAGCTTGGGACATAAAATCAATCAAACTTTTGTGCTTGGTCTCCCTGAGACCTCTCTTCTCTTTTCTGAAAGTGACTACACAATAATACTAAGAATGCTTGTGAAATTTTGAGTTAGGTTTTGCAAGGTTATGTATTAATTAACTTACTAAATGAATTTTGAAAATCTATCAGAATAGAGCAAAATTTAAAGGTTTCTTTTTTAAATTATTCTCTAACTGCCCACTCCATTTTTTTTTCACGGCCAGTTCTCCCTGATCCTTCCAAGACTCTTGCCTTCTAGCACAACAGGACAGTTTAAGCCTCAGTGACCATGGGCTGCTTCACTGGGAGCCTCCACCTGCACCCTTGTCCACAGGCTCCATTTCAGCCCAGTCCTGGGCTATGGTATAAGTACTCCTGTCTTCTACCTTACCCCCTGGATGGATCTTGGCCCTACACCATAGTTAGCCCATCCCCGAGATATACCTCCCAGATGTATGTTGAGGCCCTGTCCTGGTTTGGGCCAGGATAAAGGTGGTTTTCTGTTTCTGTACTTTTGCTTTTAGCTAAGTCCCTTGTAAGTAGTCTCTCTGAAATTAACAGCAAGTTTCTCAGACAGTGTGTGCTTCTATGATTGATAACATTTGATGTTTATAGTTCCAGCCAGAGACTGGTATGCAGAGCCAAGGACACTGCTTTCCTCAGCTCGGAGGAAAACGTTTTACTGTCCAGGAGGATAAAGAGGTGTTCCTGCCTCCGGTTCCCGACTGCTGCCGACTCCAGGAGTCCAGCCTGGACTTTCCCAGGGCTGCCCTACAGCCTCGGTGGTGACGTGAGAGTTTATTGGGGGAAAGGGGGGAGGAATGTGGTTTCCACTTTCCTGTATATTTGTATATATTTAGTAATTTTTTCCCTATTTACCATTACTGTTTCATTAAAGTTGTGTAGTTTAGTTTCCAACCCATAAGTCTCTCTCCCTTATTCTCTCTCCTTTCTTCATTGAGGGGAGAGAGAGATTAAAGAGAGCGTCTGTTATTCGGTTTAATTGCCGGGTCAGTGTTAAACCGTGACAGGCCCTTTTCCAGTCCTGTCTCTTGGACCAATCTTTCTTTACTCCTGACTGGAAGTTCCACCTGAATCCTGGAATTTGTTTCTTTAGGACTACCAGAAATGGCTTGAAGCTGCACCAGGGGAGGTTTAAACTAAATATTAAGAAGAATTTATTTACTGAAGGAATTGTCAGGGACTGGAATTGAAAGCCCAGAGAAGTGAAGTCACCATCCCTGGGGGTACTTCAGCACCATGTAGATGAGGCACTTCAGGATATGCTTTAGTAAATTGGTGATTTTTTTTTTTTTCTTGGGGGGGGGGGAGTTGGTGGTTGCATGGGATGATCTTAGAGGTCTTTTCCAACCATGGCAATTCTGCGACTCTGTGATACAGGAATTATCCCTGCTAAAATTAGTAAGAATTGTAGAATGATGTTTGTTCTTTGCTAACAATTTGGGATTTATGTTGTTTTGAGATTCTAAGCCTAAGGCTGAGCAAGGACACAAGTCACCTTTACAGCTACTGAAAGGAACGCACACTTCCAGAGTGTTGTTCATTCTTATACAGAGTATTTCTATATGCTCCTTATCTTTAGACAAAAGTGAGTTACATTACAGCTTCTTATTGAAGTAAAATCCTGGCCTAATAAACCACAACAGAATTCTAAATAAAAAAATATTTAAGAAGATAACTTAAGAGGTTTTCTACAATATACATCTACTTCTACTTGGTCAGTTCTGAACTCTATTCGCCCTCTTCCCATCCAAAAGAAATCATGCAGGATGACACAACCCCCCCTCACATCCTCAAACTTAGTATTTCATCCAGGGGGAAAAAGGAATCACATAGCTTGGGGGGGGGGGGGAGGGGGGGGGAATGGGGAAATCTGGGTACTGTTTTGCCAACAATATTCAATGTTTCACATAATCACAGTTTCCATTTTAATAGCTTTGTTTAGCTAACAAAATAATAGCCTATATATCCACTCTTTTTTTTTTTCTTTATGAGTGCCATGAAGTTACTTGTCATGATCTTGCTTAAGTGAGGAGGTTCACAGGGCTGTTGTGACAGACATCCAAACATAAAAAGAGCTCTTGGGAGAAGAAAAAGTCAGAAAACAGAAATAACCACTCTAGTCCATGTGAGTTATTATTATTGCTTTATAATTGCTATAGATATTTTCCTTTAACTCCAATTTTTACTAGTCTCAAACAACCTGCTCAGAGGCAGCAAATTCTATCTTTTTGCAACCATAGCCATTTCCAAAGTTACACTAATACTTTCTGTTTCTAATACATGCCAGAGACTGATTTTTCTCACAACACATTTCTTAGACTCACAAGTGATCCAGTGTGGAATACATTAAAAATGCTTCTTCCCAAGCACTCCGAATGTTCAAAGAAATCAGTCTGAGTATGTTAAATATGTCTTACTCTCTGCTATATATAATGTATAAAAAAAGATTACAGCTGCTCCCTAGCAACTCACAGATGCCTTCATTCTTGAAATTCATGGCAACAACACAAAGGAAAAAAACATCTCAAAAGTTTACTGTAGCTGCTGTTTTTCAGAATCACTTGTCTGATAACACTGCTGTAAAAGTCTGGGATGACAAGTGACAGGGAAGCTGATGCACTGAAAACATTGATATATCATGATAGCGATGTGCACATTAGGAAAAATATTATCAGCTAGTTTGCTTCTAAGTAAAACATGCAGGATGAATTCTGCAAGATATTAGGAATATTAATGCCACAGTTTATATCACAGGGACGGTAAGTAGTGCCAGAGTCAATTACAAAGTATCAGGGATAATTTGTATGATGGAATAATCAGATACTATTGGCTGCTGATAATTAACAAAGCAGTCTTGAGGACTTAAAAATTAAGATGTAATTTTTGCAATCGTCACTTTTTATTCAAATCTTTGTAAAACATGAGTTTAACTTTGTACCTCTGCCATTGGACAGACATAAAACCAGATCTAAAAATCCCCCTTTTAAAAGAAAAATGTATTTTGAGGAACACAATTTTGTTTCATAATGATAGAAATACAATATTAAAAAATAAGACTACATTATTTATAGGTTTCACAGGAGCTTTAGCTAGGGCTTTTAACCAAGATTTGTTGAGAACCAAAAATTCCAGGAACAACAAGAGGAAAAAATAATTTCATGTTTCTTCTTCATTTCTGTCACTAATGTAATTTTTCAAACTCTTATACTCAGAGGAAATTCTGTCCTGCCTCAGACACACTTACAATTTAGAATGTACTGAATTTCCCCCAAAGGTAATTTTAACTTGCAGAGGACTAGCAGTCTTTTTGGTGTTTTACTAACAACAGGACTTGGAAAGCAATTATCTATAATGGTCTTGTTTGTTTGTTTTGTCGTGTGGGTTATTTTTAAGGAAAATCTTTAATTTGCTCTCAGCTTCTAAGAAAATCAACAGAACATAAGCACCAATACAACAGTTTTTATTAGTCCTAAAGCCAATGGGAAGATTACAAATGAATGAAGAACAGTGGATTGCTCAAATATTATCCAGATCACCAAATAGTAATTAAAACTATGGTAATATTAGGCCATCACTTCCCTTCAGCATGAGCAAGCTTTGCTAATGCAGCCACCTATTCTTAGTGACTTAACAGCTGATTTTCCTTTCCTCTTCAAAATGCCAAGTGATTTCTAAGGGGGCAAAGGGATAGTAGCATCTGCAGATAATAAAGGAGGCTTCCTGTTTTTTGACATTCTCTTAATTTACATTTGGATTACAAAGACAACTTTCAAAGGTGTCTTCAAATTTCCCAGTCTGCATTTTTAGAAGGGATTTAGTTTTCCTGAGATCTCAACACTGGTTGGCAATGTGTAAAGTTAACAACATAGTTGCTCTATTTTTTTTTGTCTGCAGCCTTAGTGTTTGGTTGCACATAAAACAGAGCAGTGGCTGTGGTATACATCACATCAGACATAATTTTATAAATACTGTATTACTAAAAAAAAAAAAAAAAAGTACTGCACTGTAGAAATTTTTAACCAATCTTAATCATCTCATATATTAATTCTGGTAAAAGGACTCCAGCTTCTCAAAGAATACCTGAAATGCCCATGTTTCACTATAACAGCTCTCCATAATTCCATTCCAAAGAAATCCTGAGCTTACCTCCCTTCACCACACTCCACTCAGACAGAAAAACGCTGCCCATGCTGGAGGCATGAGGCAAAAGAAGCATATGGAAATAGTCTACAATAGCCAATTTATGCTTAGAAAGTATTCCAGCTATTCAGAGCACTGGTCTCATACAGAGTCCACTTACTGATAAACTATTTCATTGCATATTACTGAAGGCATAAAAAAATTAAAGAGTTGTTTCTTTCAGTTTTTCTCCTTCTGTCCCTTAGAAATGCAATATAACAAAGTGAAATTACACAGAAAACCACAGTAATAGACATACTGACCCCAATTTGAAAAATACGCTGAATTCAGGGAAGTTTCAGCAAATGTAAAACCAGTAACCCACTGAGGCTACAAGAAGTCCTTCAACAAAATCAAAACACTTGTGTTTTTTTTATAATGTTAATTTCAAAATTAGTTTTCAAAATTTAGATTAGTTTGTTTTATATGGTTCAAAACACCTCTATTTTATTTGGTATTCAAAAAATGGTGTTTTTTTTTCCACTGAGTACAACAAAAAGAGGCAAAAGGAGAAAAGAAAGGATCCAATTTTTTTTATTAGTTTTGAGATATGTCACAGTCATCCTCACTGGATGGCAAAATTTATTCACTGAGTATGAAAGTTTCCCTAATTCCCATGTTTTACTCATTTAAGTACTTACTTTCCTTTCTTAAAGCACTGGAGAGTACTGGTATTAAATATATTTTTCGCTTTCAGGAGTGGAACAGCATGGAAACTGCACATACTCTCATCAATATATTAATATTTTCTATTTCATAAAGAAGAATTTTCTTTGAATTTCAGTTGAAAAAATAGTGACAATCTAATCGGAATCTTCAGCAATCAACATTCAAATTAAATTCATCTTGTGAATCCCATAGAAAAAACTTCAGGAAAAATATATTTTTTTTCCTCTAATCATAAAACTCTCCATTACTCCAACCTTAAAAAAGGTGAATATAGTATATCCTGGAACATTGCCATATATTCCCTAGGTCCATCTGGTAGTTCACAGAATAGCATGAGGTACAAAACTCTTTGCCTTTGGCTCAAACTGAATATAACCTAATAAATATAGTATTAAAGAATATAATGTGGACATTTCAATTCTATGCATCCCCCTTTTTTTAAAGAAATAAGTTCAAATTCCTATAAAAGTTTTGCTAATTTCTCCCATTAACTTTACCAGGTTTTTATGAAGAGCCGTACAGATATCCTGCCTATAATAGAGAAAAAGTCAGAATAAAAGTGTATAATTATAATCTGTTTTTCAAACTGCCATTTGAAGTAGCAATTTGAGAACACCTATGAAAGTAAGAAAGACTTAGAGAAATACAAATTTTGCATCAATTTCAAGGAAGCATTTAGAGCCTTCATAGCACAGACTCCTCTACAGGTAATGAAAAGAACATGGCAAGTTATATTTGACAGCCTCTGTAGGTAAATAAGTGGCCTGCCCCTACCTGTAGAGCTCTAGAACATATCTCTATCTTAGCTAAAATCTGTAATAAGTCTAACAGGAAATTACCCCTAGGTTATAATTTGTGGCAGAAGGAAGCTTTCCTGAACATTCCCGCTCCAGGACAGTTCAAATGAGAGACCAGTCTCTCTCACAAGTCACACATCTCAGTTAAGCTCTAGATGCTGATCCAAGACCTGAAAAGCTAAAAGCATGGACTAGGAATCTGCTGCCAATCTGAGTGCTTCAGCAGACTCACACCATCTGTGCATGAGGCACACAGACCTCACACTGAGCAATGGATGAAATGTGCTCATGCAGAACCTCAGCTGGGTGTTCAGCAAGAACGAGCTAATTATTATAAAACAGCATTCAAGAGATAAAATAAATAAAAAAATTCTAACATTTGCTGGTGGACTCATTCTGTGAATGGAATTCATCACCACATGTCAAATATCCTTATGTAGCTCTGTTTCATTTTGGAGCAAGAAACTGTATTTCTGTCTCAGTATGAATAGCATTTAAAGGCCGAGTCTATATGGGTTCACTCTACAGCTCCTGGGACTATAATAACAGCATGCCTTATGAACATCATGCATGGATTGTTTTTGCAGTGATGTATCAAAAAGGAAACAGATTTGGAGACTAGATTTCCTTGGAACTGCCTTTCTATCTGCTGTTTTGTTCAATTATGCCATTGCTTGAAAAGGTTACACAGTACAAGTTGGCATTTTTTAGCCGTAGCAGTTACAGTGAAGCTCCAGTGTGTTTGTCACATCATTGCTCTTGACACAAACCCACATCTTTAATAGAGCATTTATGTAAAGAAGGATTCTCTTCAATCAGTTTGGAACAGACAAACTTGTGCATTGCTATAAGGCATGTTTTCTACTCTAAGGTCTTCCTTTCTGTGTACTGCAGGGATCCCTCCCTCCTCTCTCCTGTCCCTAGAGGTACTTTAGAAGCTGGAAATCAGAAGTATACTTGTTGTAGTTTATTAGATTAAAAGAGCTGTCTATTAGCTTAGTCATGGGCCTTTGCTGTTAAAGGTCTAGATAAAAATGGAAGTTGCACATATTTCCATCAAAATGGGACTATGTATTTACTTAATTCTGTAGTTCAGTAGGCTCTTAACCTGTTTTCGGTAGGGTTTTGGTTTTTTTGGTTTTTTTGGTTTTGTTTGTTTGTTTTTGTGGGTTTGTTTTTTGTTTTTTTTTTTGCATGCTGAAGTAACTATTCACAGGTAGAGAAAGAAACTTTGAACATTGTGTGCAGGTTTTTTTTTTGTCTTTAATAAGACAAGACGCTTACTGATAAATGAAGCTACTGAGATCAGATACATCCTCAATATTTGATTTGCTACATGGATTTTAAAATTCTATTAAGTTTATTTACTCTGTAATACCAGAACAGTTCCATAATGCCTGACAGTACAGAGATCATGTGTAAGACAAAGTTATATGAACCTTTTTTACATTGAAAGGACAATTACATTACCTTTTTTAAATCAAAGCAAAACAGTACAGAGTTCATGTGTAAGACAAAGTTATATGAACCTTTTTTACGTTGAAAGGACAATTACATTACCTTTTTTAAAACAAAGCAAAACAAAACAAAACCCAATATTTATAAGAGTGAAGGGCATACACTAAGCTGTCTCTCTGTTGAGAAGCATTTAAAACAAGCACACTGAACATCTTAAGGAGGTACACTCCTTAACAAAGATTTTCCTATTTAACCTGTCTTCTTGCTTTCAAGTCTCAAGTAGTTGTACATACAACACCTTCTTACAAACATTCCCTTTGCTTTTCAAGGGAAAAGAGATGTATTAAATCACAGAAAGGACCCAACCATACCTTTTTTAAGCTTAGCAACTACAGAGGCAGTAGATCAAGCTAAGGCCTCCATTTTTTGTGTAAAAATGTTTGTCTGGTTTTTTCAAACTACTTTTTTACCTGCCTGAAGTGTATATTGAATGTTACTAGGCATGATTCTTAGCAAATGCAAATCAGTGTAATTCACTGAAGTCAGTGGAGTTCTGCCAGCTTTCAACCAGCTGAGTGTTTTGGCATCTTGAATCCTGACTTCCTGCCTTGTTGAAGCAATCACTGCATTACTATAATGAGGCTATTACATTGGTATTAAATCCAAGTTGGAGTTCTCCCAGATCTTGCCTAAACTCCTAAGCAGTCCCAAAAAAAGCAGTCTTTAAAAATGCATAAAAACTATTTTTGGAAGACCATTTTGAGACCATTCCCAGATAGTATAAATAAGACTTGCAGGACACAGGGAGGAACTACACTTAAAACACAATCCATTTTACCAGTAACACAATTTACATTTAGATGTTACTAGTATTTCTGTTGATTCATATCACCAACGTAGTAACTTACCACAAGTACATTAGAAGAAGAATGATCTGAAGCTAAAGGTATAAATGAAAAAAGGAAACAAAAAAATTACAAAAATGTAACTTTAGCTGAATCAGTGAAACTTCTTTCCCTGAGTCCAAAGAGAGGCCATGAGCTTTAACATCACTTGGTTAAATCAAAACTGATTTTCCTTAAACAAAAAAAAGACATTTCTCATACCAAGAACCTGTCTGATCAAAGTAGAGTTTTCCTACCCTACATGCTCTGGTACTACATCAGCTCACAGAAAGCCATGTCTGCTACTTAATACTAGGGATGCTCTGCTCCTTATTTTTTTGTATTAACCATAGTGCTTTTAGAGGGAGGAGGGTTAGAAAATTAGCAAATAAATTTACTTCTTTTTTGTAGTTTTCCAGAAACATGAAGACTACATACTACAGACTTGATCTAAACAATTCTGGAGCTAGAAGTAATGAGTCAGAAACAAAGCTGAAAATTCAGTCTGACTTTTAAGTATTTTTAAAGCTTCATCAATTGAAGGCAAGTTCTGTGAGCAAAAGTGACAGGCGTGCAAGCATGATGTTTTTAATGTCCTGTAGTCTCCATTTTTCCAAGATTATGGTTCATTTCAGAAGGAATCTGACTAAATGTTAATAGACAGCAAGCAGGAAAAAAAATGTCATCCAAAAAATGGGGCAGTGAGTGACAACAGCCTGAAAACTAGAGAAAAGAGGAAGAAGGGAGAAACTGCCATGGCTCACACCTCACAAGGCTTTGTATTCTTCTTTGCAGACAAGACAGCTAATTAAAAACTTGTGGCTAGAGAAAGACATCATGTAATTTAGGTCAAACAAATTGCTTCAATATTTTAAGGATATCTTACATGGGAACATCTCCTTGTCATGCTTGAAATCCTAGGATTACAAGCACGTATTGATCACCTCGTGGATACCCTCTAAAATAACTTACTGTTTGCTTCAAGTGTGCTATAAATACTGGCTTTCAAAAAGAAACTTAGTTACTGTATTCACAGATTTATGTCATTGTGGTATACTTTAGGTACAGCCAGTAGTACTACATACTGTTATGCTTGCCTAGCATTTCACATTAGAAGGCTGTTCAGCAGCTTGAAAGTTTAATGCAAATTAACCACATAAACTAACATTTTACTCAGGGAAATGAAGAGTGACAGAATCAGTCTCTTGGATTTTCATTATCCATTTTGCTATGTGGTTTCTGCATGGGAATGCCAGGCAAAAATGTTGAGACATTAATGCATTGTTGGAAATCCTCTGTAACTCTCTTTTTTTTTTTTAAATACCCTATTGTCCCTCCACTGTAAAGTAAAAACTCAAAACATAAATTCAAAGATTCACTGTTAAACCCTGATATTTATCAAATTTTAGCCTGAAAAGTGCTTGCAAGTCGCTGCAGAAATTGTACCATCTAAATCTCTGAGAACCTGCACAGGTGCATTCCAACCCAGAGAGCATCATTCTAGAGAAGGTCACACATCCTCTGCAGCTAAAGCTCAAACTTGCTGTGGTCTCTCTGGTGATCTCCACACACTTGTGATTTAAGCAGTGAGGGAAGAAGGAGATTATAACTGAATGAAAAACAAAGGGCAAGAAGTTGGGATATGGAAATAGGAAATAACAGACTGGAAAATGGCATTCAAAAAACAGGAAGAGAAGAGACTGGAAGGGAAGGAGAAATAATAATTAAAAAAAAATGCCACAGCTCTGGAACTGAGAACTGATGATGGAAAAAAGGCAAGAAGAAGGAAGAAAAATAATCTCACCAATCTTCATTTATGTTTCTCATGTATATGCAGTTATACAGGACTTCCTTCTAGAGGATGGTGGTGATCTCATCTAAACTGGTTTCCACAATGTAAACATGGAATATGTGCTACTCATCTAGCCTCCTCTTATAGTCAGTAAAGAGAAAATGTCCTTCTGGGACAGGATTCACATAAGCCATGGGAATGTCTGGGTAAAAAATCATTAAAGTCAAAGGAATACATTGATATGTAGTGTTCAATCTGCAAAACTTCAGACCTGATTTTTCTCTTTGTTTCTTATTATGCAAATATTCATTTCATAAATGAGGAGCTTATGACTCTGAAAACCAAATCTCATGCCTTCATGTTCAATTCCTCAGCACCAAGGACTTCTGTTGGATAACAGAATAGCTTGTTTTCCTAACACAACAGCAAAATTTCCAGTACTATGTAAAGCCAGAGACCCACTAAGTCACAGAAAGAGGCATGAGACTTGCACAGGATAGGGAAATAAATATGGTTGCATACTGGATCATGATGTATACAGACAAAGTTGTATAGACAGTGTAACCTTAATGTTTTCGGAATTGTGACTTCATTCTTCTGCAATCTCAGATGTTTTTTCATCCTCAATGAAAGGAATATAATACAAAAGTTTCTTCTTAATGACACAAAGATTTTAAGTTGTTCCCTAAACCCTACTGTGGATTAAACTGGAATGGCCAAATAAAAGTAGTTTTCATTCTCATCTATGCTTCTTCTAATCAAAAGCTGCCTCATCTCAGGAATTTTTCAATGCCATGAATTGTTGTCTCCTGGATACTTTATTTGACAAACATGTAACATAAAAGCACTTGCTTCAGGTGGCCATGCTGCAACAATGGTAAGCCCTATGTCTGATACTGAAAAGCTGATAAAATATTGGCAATGAGGAAGCTGTGAAATGTTAAGAGAGTAAATTGATAGATGTCTATGTTATTAATTTCTCCCTCAGTAAGCAGTGTAAAAGAGAAACATTGCAGTTTAATTCCCAAAAAATCTTTATATTATGTTGGGATGAAATGACTATAGATTATGTACACTCTTGATTTCACTTTTCTAGTTATTTCAATCTAAGACGTCTTACCTTAGCAAGCTGGTCCACTCCACTTGCAGTTCGTGCTAATGTTACAAGATCTTCTTGCATCTTATCTACCCATGACTTTATCCTACAGAAAACAATAGGAGAAAAAAACATCCAATCAGATCCAATATATCATCCAATGGGATATGAAACTTGCATAAAATTACAGAGCACAAAAAAATGGCAGAAAGTCAAAATATGGTAATATAATTGAATACATGCACAAGACTTGTCTTTGACTGCTAAGAATTAAAACGGCCTGGAATGTTGTTCTCTTTCAGTGACATCCCCAACTCTCTTCCCAAATCCTGAGACAGTCAGGGAGCAGAAGCAGAATGGGTAAAAAGACTGGACACTCCATGAGTTTGTCTTCAAGTGCCCCAGCAGATCTCTGTTTTGCAGGGTTTAACATCTTACTAAATACTTAGAAAACAAAGCATGGCATGGAAAATATCTCCAAGTGGACACAATATTTCAGCAGTTGGCCAAAGGCTCCTTTTATCCACTGTAGCGGACGAACCCTATCTTTCGATTTTTCTTGATATTCCTTGCCCTTTGTGTGATTTGACCAATCTTCAGGCCATTTTGACATTCTTTGGTGAATATTTGCTGCACCTTTTGAACTACTTTTCTCCCTGTATCCAAATATAAAGTCGACCCTTTCAGGTTACTGTCATTGCCATCCCATGGAGACTCAACCAAGGCTAATAGGTGCATTAGGTTGAGTCATGGTCTATATTTTTTTTTTCCCCTGCATGTTATAATCAAAAGTACACTTACTGGCTTGTTTCTTCACTCATTCACAACCTACATCTCTAACTTGGCCATATGAAAGTGATCTATGTTGGGATTTAGGGACTAATTACGTTTTCATTGACTATTACAATTGATTCTGTCATTGTTTTAATGTTCCCAAACCTTCCCTTATATATTTTCCTTTCCAAAATCTGATTTAAAATAAATCAACTTCCTTGTTTAAATCTCCACAAAGCCCTTATGTTATATAAGCATTTAGTTTTGTTTACAAATCTGTTTTTTAAAAATCACCTCATATGGCAAATTATGTTTCATGTGTACCTGTGAGAACAGTACCAACTGTTTGTATACCAAGTATGAAGAAAAAGAAAAAAGAAAATGCTATCATCGGCCATTTTTTAATGGTTTCTATTTTTCTGTGTGAAAGAATGAGGTATGTGAAAGGTGCAAAATTGAAACCCATTACCCCAAAGTGGTTTCAAAAGCATAAAATAAATAATTGAACACACTGAGATTTTTTTTTTATGATCCATTTAAGTTATAAAAATTCTGGGTGTTATTTCTAAGAGGAGTTGATAGAAAAAAATCAGTGAGGATTGATTTTTAAATTGACTTTTTTCATTTCCTGCTGCTTTGTATTTTTACCAGGATTATCCTCTCTTTCCTAAAAGGAAAGTGAAATGGTGAGAACACATAACAGTTGGTTAGCTAAATTTGAAATTTTGGAAGAAATTAGCCTTAAAAACATTAATTACTTATAACTATTATTACTTATAAAGGAAAAAACGGATTATTTTCCTCTTTAAGTTGCAAAAATATGCTTGATTTTTCAATAAATACTTCTTATACATTGTTTAGAATTCTTGCCTCCATACAGTTAGGCCACATTTTGCCTTTTGAAGTTAGTGAAGACTAGTTTTTGTTTTCTTATTTTTGTTTTAATCTGCAATTGAACTATGCGTCTCCTTCAGTTAATGGAAAAATGAATCTTCAGAGCTGACCCATTCTATTCTCATCCAGGTGAGCTGAACTACCTATATTCTGCATTGCCACCAGTGGAGTCCTACACAGCCTGCATTCCTAGTCCTGCATCACAGCATATCTGGGCTACACACTTGGCATTTAGGCAGACAATGGCAGATTTATGGTAGACAATACCAATTTCTAAATGGGAATAGAAAGAAGTCCATCAATTAGTGGCAGTTTCACATCCCATTTGTAACTTGAATATAAATAATAATAATAAATATGTTTTTTTGATGTATCCATCCTAGTCTGTTACTACTGTCTGTAGTGGAAACTGTCCTTTGCTTATTTGTTTGTACAACATCTAGTTCAGCAGGGTCCAACATAATGAAGAGCAGCAAATTCAAAAGGATTTTTCTAGACTACTATCAAAAAATACAAGTGATTAAATGTTATTCAGCAACTCTAAGGAAGCTCAGTAAAATTACTCTTGCCTTCCCACAAGATTTTAAATAACATCATTAGTATTATTTTTAAGGTCTAACATCAGTATTTCTGCATCTCAATTCTCCCATCTTGCCACCAGACAAAAACGTACATATAAGATTTCGTGTTCCTCACAGACTGTTTTTCAGAAACAGAGACAGTCACATCCTAAAACTTTTTGAGAAAATTTGACAGAACTTTGAAAATGTTTGTTTTTTCTTAAGGAATCACATTATCTCATAATGTTTTCTTTAAAAAAAAAGCATATGTCTTTAAAAAAAAAAAATAAACAAGAACCTCTAGGCACTGAAAAGCTTTTCTGGCATTTCTTTTAAGTGAAGCCTGTAGCACAATATCTGTGTGACAGCTGCTCATGATCAGAGTTTATTTAACAATTGGAAAGCTGTCACAGCAAACGTGAGCTCCCGTGACTTAAAGAACCAGCAGCCCTTTTTTTTTTCTTTTTTTTTTTTTTTTTTTTCTGCAAAGGGAACCAACAGGAATCCTGTACAAAAAGTTAGCTTGTGATGTTCCATTCAAAGGTGATTACATCAATACAATTCATTTTAAACCCCTTTCCTCCAAAACAGGTTTTCCCCATGTCAAGCAATGACAAGACAAAGGACTGGGTACATGCCTTTCCACAGCAACTTGGAAGTGATTTGAATGATGACAGGGTCTGTTTGATTAAAGGCAGACAGACACGGGTCACTTACTGGGCAATTAGAAGGTACAACCCTGCTGCTGTCATGTGGACTGTGATCAGATTGATGAGGAAACAGCCAGAACACTAAACACTACAGAGCCAGCCATCCACATTACACCAGCAGCCACCCTAGCGTAACAGCTGGTTTGACAGCACAGATAGCTTAACATTTTTTTAAAACTTTTCTTCTTTTTTTTTCCTTTTCCTTTTTAAAGTAGGAAAATTATATTTCTAAAATCAGAGGATTTTCACAGGTATGACCCTAATCACACTAAGCAGAACTTAATATAGGAGGTGCTAGCCTAAGAAAGGTTTTTTAACTTCATTAAATCCTATTTTTATGTTAAACTCATATGCCAAACTATGCTTGCAGAACTAGCACTGCACAACTACAAGGGTATTAAAAAACTAAGATATCTAGATGTAGGACAGCCTGGCTAAAAGCTTATTCCTGCTGAAAATGATGCAAATCTTTTTTCTGCTGACTTCAAGGATAGTAGATTCATATAATATGAATAATGCCATAGTTTTTTAGACTGCTCACACTAATTCAACATCCATTAGCTCTCTTCTAGGATAATATCTTACAAGCTAAAGAGGCAGGTGTAGAACATCTCTGCCAACCAAAGTCAATTGGTATGTTGAAGATCCATACCCAGTTCTCTTCTGTTAAGATTATATATTGCTAAAGTTTCTGAATAGCTCCTGCATACAAAAATAAAAATAATTAAAGTAATGAAATCTGTAAGTAGAAAGAGGACGAAGTGTTCTAAAAATACACCAGTATTTCTTACATTATCAAAAAGGAAAAAAGTATGTAACGCACTTGTCCTAATTCAGTAGAAAAGTGGTGTCTGAAATATGAAGATAAATGAGATTAGACTCAGAAACAGTGAGAGAACAAGCCTCATAACATTTTTTCAAGATAAACACACTCTATTTTCCTGCTCAGAAAAACCTTCCCTTTCAGAAAAAGATGCTTTTTAGAAGATTTTCTGTCAATGAAAGAGTGGGGAAAGGCTATGAAATTATCATAAAAGCAGTATTCTCAACCATTCTTTGTCCCTCTTAGACAACACTAAAGGGCAAACAGAAACTGCTATTGTGATTTATAAAAGGCATGTGAAAGAAAAATACATGTTACAGTGGAATTACTGACCTCTAAAAAGAAATTATTCACGTTGCTGCATTTATACCTCCTACTGCAAAACTACTGATTTTTAATACCAATCTGTATTTTGATGACCTATTAACCCGAGAGTCATATTTCAGGTATGTAACTGGATGGACAAATTTATAAAGAACCAGGCTTCTGAAGTAGAAGTAAAGGCATGTTTTGTGAAACACTGAACAAACTGTCATAGTGTGCTAAAATCCCACTGCTTCTACACCACGGAAAGAAAATGGTCAGATATGGAGACAGATGCAAAGACCACTAAAATCCCATGGTTATTATATCAAGCTCTTGAATCTCCACTGCATATCAAGAAAACTAATAGAATATTTTGTAGTTCAGATGTGTTATAAAAAAAAATTAAGGAATAATAGTCATAGAAGTATTTGTGAATTTTCCAGATCTTACTGTAGAATTCATAACAGTCCACCCAGATGTCATCAAGTGGAGAAGATTTAAATTCAGCATCTAGAGACATGCTCACCTCATTCTGTAACCTCTATAGTCATGAAACCCTTAAGGTGATGTACAGCCCTCCAATACTAATTTTTCTATATTTTCAAAATCTGCTTATGAACGATATGAAGGTATGACAGTTTACAAATATAGTATAGATACTATCAGTAGTAAACACTAATTTGCAGTGGATTTGAAAATTTAAGTGAAAAGGGTGTGTGCTGAAAGAGTTGAGAGATCCCACTTTACTCCAGTCCTATAATGCTACAGGCATATATATCTACTGCCAGCTATTTGTTGAAAAATATACCACACAATTTTGTGTAAATGTTTGGAAGAACTTTTGTGTAATAAAAGCAAAGCACAGAATAATTCATCACATTTAGTGACTGCACTGAGTGAAAAATATGGGGAAGCTAAACCATCTCTTTGCATGCAAATGCATTCACAAAATGCATCATCTGCTTCATAGGCAAAGATATTTCCTCTGTTGTCAAGAAGAAAAGCAAGTACTTTGTTTCTTTATCCTCTGACTGCTTATCTGTCCAAATGTGACAGGCTGCAGGGCATGTAGCCTGCAAGGACTTTCTAGGTATAAGACAGTCCCAACAGCCAAGGCCAGAGGGACCATCTTGTTCTTTCCTGGTTTCAAAATGTAAAATCCTTACTTGGAATTGTTATTCTACATTTGTCAAACTGAGACATTTGTGAAGTGAGACATAATTTCTCTGTCATTCTGTAGAAAGGGTCAATGTAGACAGAAGACTTTCCAGGATGCACTTGATTTTTCATAGCAGGCATTTTAGTGTTTACACTTGGGATTTTTAAGCTATTTTTTCACATGTTTAAGTCACCCAGTCACAGAAGCTATTACAATTTTCCATATTTTTTTCCTTTTTTAAACACTCCTGCTCTATATAAACATGTGTCCTCTCCATCTCAGCCTTCACAGAACAAGCACACAGGAGTACTTGTTAATGACTGCTCTACTAACTGCTCTTCAAAGGAATCCCTCTTTACCACAGAGATATGGGGCACTTGGTGCACTGGGTACCCAGTGATGCTGTCCTGGTATAGACAGAAGTGGAAGAAATGGTTCTCTGATGGCCAGCAGTTCAGAAGATCTAAGTTCCACCACTGACTTCCAACACAAAGTCAGTGGTAAGCAAATTGCTCATGCCAAGTGAAGGTTATATTTGTCACAACCCAATGCCCATGTCCAACAAATGATGTGCTTCTTTAATACTGAGTCCCAGTGGCATGTTCCAGGATCAAAACGGTCAACTGTGGATTGCTCCGTGAGCTACATTAGTGTTTACCCCAGTGCCTAGAAATCTTTCTCTATCCTCATACAGAACTTCTAGGCCCAACTAATTCATTCATGCTAACATCTCCTTTGTAGCTCTGGACCTCAGTTTGAATGGCTGTTCTGCTCTCGCCTTCCAACAAAACCTTGCTTATAAATATCTCCACCAGAATGCTTCAAGGATGGATCTGGGAACAATACCCTCTGACCCAATGGCTGGACCTGCTCACTGTTGCCCAGTCCCATTTTGTTGCTGAGGGGATGTGCCTCAGTGCTGGCTGGATTCTTATCAGAGCAGCAGATCTGGGATAACAGGGAGGTTTTCTGAGGCAGGGGAATGCCAGGGCCATGGAGAGACTGCCAGGAACTATCAGCTCATGTAGCTCATGTAGCAGACTCTGAGGAGATCTAGGCTCTCTCAGAGCAACCACAGCCATCCTCACACCTATAAAAAGCTGCCTAAGGAGCACCAGCAACCAGAGTGGGCAAACAGCACGTGGTGTATCAGTGAGAGCATGGCGCGGCAGCTCACACCAGAGGGTGTGCAGGAAGGGTGCACAGGAAGGGCACTGAAGCTCATAAAGTTCAACAATATCCACCTGGCAGAAAGCCATGGCCTCTCTAAGGTTCGCACCAACCACGACTGAGTCAACTTCCCAGCAGAGTTCTGGTGGGAACATGCGGCCACCCAGGTGCCAGGCTGCAGATGTGGCCTGCACTTAATATGAGTACATGAACAGTGGCAGTGAGCACACCCATGGGAAGTGTGTCCAGGCAGAGAAGTCTTCCCCTTAGTGACAGAGCTCTGGGAGTAAAGAGAGTAGGTTGAGTATTACCAGGGAGTGTGAGAGAAACAGATTACTGGAATTGCACCATACCTTCCATGAGACAGGCCCAACAGGCAGACAGCACGCATGATATGGAGGATTCCCTAACCTCTCTCTGCCTTGCTGAAGACAGTGGCTCAAGGGAGCAATGCTGATGGGTTCCTGCCCAGCACAGCAGCCACGTCTCCTCTGTGACTGCACCTCCTGCCCTGGTGCCTTTGCATAACAGGTATGAGGGTCTCCAAGTGGCACCCAGGACAAGTGTTCATCTACCTTGGAGGTGTCACTGAGGTTAAGTCAGCCAACACCCTGCATCAAAACCACTTCCATAAAGAAACTGACAGGTCATAGTCATAGGAGAGCCCCTTCTGAAGCAAATATTGAGCCCAATATGCAGACAAGACCCACTCCTTAGGGAAATCTGCTGCCTCCCTGAGGCCTGGGTTAAAGATGTGAGGATAAAACACCCTCTCCAAGGTTCACTTTGGTTCTTTATCTGTAACTGCACTTTCCATTTTAATAAATGTATGGTAGATTCTCCAAAGCATCCAGATGTTAAACAGTGGTGATCAAGTAAATCCTTAAATATGGTGTTCGCTCTCAAGAGCCAGAATCAGGGCATGGTCATAATTTAAACTTGTTCAGTATAAACCAAGCGGCTGACAGGTGTTTTGCCACACATGTTCATAATTACAGCTTCTGCTTCACAAATATTTCCATTCTCTTTGCCAAGTCTTCTTCTGGAGTCTAAAGCATCGTAGCGAATGACATGAAAAATATCCCCTAATGGAAATTACTTTTACACAAAATATAATTTAATAATTTTAGATCAGTCTTTAATGTAAGCTTGAAAAATATAATCAGCTGAAAAATTACTATAAGCTGTAAAACGAACTACTTAAAAATTATTGGTTTAATTATCAAAGATTATAGTGCTAAAACATCTTAACAGAGAAGTCATAACATTTTCAGCTCAAATGACTGTCAGAAGTCCTCAGATACATTTCACTAAAGGCTTTTAAAACTGGATATACATCTAGTACCATTTATTGCTTAGTGCTGGGAAAAAAATCAAACACTCAGAATACAGTTACCATTTCTGTGGCTGCAAAACTTAAATTCAAAATGAAGAATCCCTAATGTGTTTCTAATCTCTATTAGATGAAATGCAATAATTTTGTTTTACATTGCAATGGTCTAACATATGGCCAAGCATATTGATCCTGTGGAGGAGCAGCCACTGGAGTTCCCCCAGAATAGCACCTAAGATGCATCCCACCCTCTCTTTGCTTTGGTCTGGTTACTAGAACTAAAGAGTGTTTAATGGAATCTGGACTAAGTTCATTACTCTACTACAAGCACAGAAACTTCACTGAAATTATATACTAGATCTGGTAAAAAAGAGACTGAAACTGAATCTCACCTACATCACAACATTTATTCCGGTACTGAAGCAATGCAGCCTGGATTAGAAGAAAATCCTGTGCAAAGTATTAAATTTTCAATATTTTTATATTATATGGTAAGTTTGTTAACAGTGTAATGCCTTTGAGGAATAAAAAAGCCTGTCTTAGAAAATGATTGAAAATAAATCTCAGTGTAATGAAACTTTACAAAGTGATTAACTACACAACTTTGCTGATGTGTTTCAGGCAAAAAATGATATTATCACCTTGTTTAAAATATCACACTCATACTTTAACAATAATTTATATTAAAATTACTTTTTCCCCAAAACTAATAAGCATTGTATCTTAGCCTCAGAAAAAAAAAAAAAAAAAAAGGAAATTAAAATACGGCACATTTGATGCCAGCAAGGAAGATATTAAAGGAAAAAAGAAATACTTTCATACAAACCAGGAACATATGCAGAAATATCCTAATGCACATGCATCCATATGTACATGCTCCAATTCAAGTCACTGAGAACTTCATCTGAGCCACCCAATTTGTGCCATTACCATTTCAGTATCTTGTTTTTCAGGAATCTAGAAAGCAAAACCTACTCATAGGGCTGGACATCTATGCTCTCCATACTGAATAAACTGTACACACCACCACAATAAGACACATATGTTTATTTACTTAAAGCATGCAATTAGTTTGATCTGCTTCTTGCAGTAGGATGTTTATCTTATTTTATAATATACATAAAGAAAACATATCTAGCTATAAATGCATGAAAGCAAATACTACATTATGTCTACATAACAATATGACTGTACAATGAGATGGTATGATTACAATGAATGCAAAGCCTGCCTCAGCCTGACTAGGAAATATGGGATCAGATCTTATACTGAAAAAAACTTAGGAAATTAATATAAAGTATATAGCAGTTCAGACTAAAATTCAAACTTTAATTTTTCTTTTTTTATTAGGTTGTGCATTATTGAATATATACAGCATAATCTTTTTTTGTTTGGTTATGCAGCACTAAATATACGTAACAGGAGTGCCAATATTAGCTTTCTCAGAGAAATGATGAAGCATCCAGCTCATTTTTCCCCATCTATGCTTCTGAGGAAGTGAACAGTAAAACTGCCTTTGAGTCTAGCAATATATAGATATGTTTACAAATCAGTGTATCTCACTGTCTTCCAGGGAACTCAGGCATAAATAAGCACCCATTTTAAAAATAAGGTTTCAAGCATTTTTTTGTTAGATTGTTTTTTGATTTGGCTTGGGGTTTTTTAGTGAGAAAAATGGGTATTAAAGTCCTTCACCTCTCATAAAATATATTAGCTAAGTGCAGCTAAGCCAATGACACTTGCAATAGGCGGTGAGCTCAGTTGCTCACTTCTCTGTATTTATCTGAGTGTCTGATGTGGGTTTCAGCTGTAGGAGCAGACATCCAACACACAGGACAGACACCAGCACCAGCAAACCATTGATGTGTCCTGTGCTAGAGGCTTTGCTTCACTGAGGTACAAGAGCAGGTGAGTAATTCCAGCTGTGCCAGTGGCACTAGTCATACAATTTAAGTACAGAGATGAACAGGGAGCCTTCACTCTGATCCTGTAGAGCAAGTCTACTTATTCTGGGTTTGCCACTTGCCTAAATATAAAAGTTAAATGTAAAAATCTCACATCATTCCTCAACGATGAAAGACAAGTGGATGTTTATGAACTCTGGAAGACAGGGCTTGCTTTCGTTGGGAAAGTCTTCTTCATAGCTCCGTATGAAATAATAAAGATTAATAAGCCTAATATAACTGTAACAATTATTTTATTATTTTACCTATAATTACTATTTAATATTAAATTCATTTTGAAAATATTCTATCATTTACACAATGAAAAAATGAACTAAGGCTGACAAAAAGGTGTAGGTGTTTTTATACAGTTATGAGCTGTTAGTTACAAATTTCAGATTTTAGAATCTCTTTTAAAAAGCAGTTTCCTGTGACGTTGCTACCTCTTGTTTAATAATGACAAAGTTTCATGAATAAAACATCTATAATAACAGACAGGAGAATGCCACCTTATGATAAACCTGTACAGTCGAAGACACACACAAAAAATCCTGACTCAACTGTTTCAATGTAATGCTATTATTCTTTCAATTTAATTTTTTTCCAAAATATTGTATACTTTATGAATTTTTTGTACATTCTGGTCCACAGAATATTAATTGATCAGCTGGTTCATTTACAAATACATTCTTTCTTTCAAAGTCTGACTTCCAGTGTGCAAAGCTGTCACCTCTCTAATGTGCAGCTGTTACAGAGTTTGCAGTAATGGCATTTAAAGCAACGAAGAGACCTAAATAGACTCAATCTTCTGATAGACAGGCACTATTTGCACTCAGTGTTGTCATTAAATATAAAAGGTAAAATATTAGAAGAAAAGCTGAAAAGGAGATATTATTGTAAAAGCAAAAGCCTGACACGGAACATTAAGTTCCTACAGAAATTAGCACTGGTATTAGACTAGCCATGCTGTCTTTAAATTCTCTCCATTTCAGAAAGCCACACGGAACTGCACTGCGCTACTGCTAAAGGCACAGCTGGTGTTGTGTGGTTCCTGGGATGCAAATGCATATTAATGTCTATTTGAAAAGGATAATAGTAAATGAGAAAATAATCAATGTATTCTTTTCTTCCTCCTCAAGAGGTTAGCAATCTGTTCATATATACAAAGCAGTCTTCTGTCTTGAAAACAGTTTTGCTAACTGTCCATTACAATACGGGGTCAAAATCCATAAACTCTCCCTATGTTAGCAAGCCTAAGGTAGGTCAGGACTCTTTGCTGATCACAGGATCAGGACAGTGGCTATACCAGCTGGTGAGCTTGTGGACCTTAGATACAGTAAAATCACCACTAAGTTTCTCCAGGGTGTTAGAAAGATCAGCTACATATTAGAAGTGGTACCATAAAGTTAACTACCAGAAAAAAATCAATGCAATTATCCTGTAAAGAAACAGCAGCAACAAACCATGTTTCAGTCTTCCACTTAAAAAAAAATGAACCTTTGAAATAGCTAGTGTCAGGCTTCACAAGACAGTTTAGTCATGAACAGCTGTGCAGGTCTTAAATTTCTGTTGTAATCCTCCAAGAGTTATTTAAAGCATTTTTCTTAATTCTGCAGAAACTGGATATTAAAGGATAATGCTAAATGCTGCTACTGAAGAGTATCAAAAGTCTCAGCTTCATTTATTAGAAGAAAAAATACTCTTACAGATAGCTCCCAAATTACTTACATAAACCTTAGAGAAACAAGAGTACAGGCTCACGATGTTTGGGTTTCCCTTTTGAAAACCTGTTTAATGGGACTGAAAGTGATTCAGAAAGCTCTGGCACAGAAATGGTTTTGAACTACACACATGGGGCCAAAGGGCTGTAAGGGTCAGTTCACAGTAAAGCTGAGCAAGAATGACACTAAATGTAATTCAGCTTTAAAACAATGCCTTCTCAAAAAGGCTTTGCTCCCCTTTTCTGAGACTGGGGTGAATGCTCTAAGGTCAGGAGGCCACAGTGCTTGTCAGTACATTCAATGCACATTAAAAAGACAGGGTATTAAGGAAGAGGCTCTGACATTTACTTGGGAGCCAACCCTCCCCTCTTCCACTTGTCCCCCAGTTTCAACACAATCTCTAATTAAGCATCGATACAATGCGGTATAATTGAACAGATGTAGTTGTCATTACCAGGAATTACCCAGTCTCCTATCAAATCAGAGTGTACAGAAAGGGCTGTGTTTGAAATGGGTCAACTTAATTGCCTGATGGTCCCCAAGAGGGATGTACAAATAGATCAAGACATCACACACGCACAACTGATCTCAGCTCTGACACAAGCTTTTTGTCACTCCCACATCCATCTTTGCTTACTTGGGTTAATGGTGGCTGAAGTCAACACCGGACAATTTAATAAATCAGAGAATTGGATGTGTTTCAAATGAAGCATACCAAAACACAGGCTTTAGTGACATTTTGATTAAAGTTCCATACATAGAAAAGGCTTTTTATGAGGCAGCTGCTTAAAAGACAATCTATTTGAGTAAAAACAGAGCAGGGTAGCTGGTATCCCTTGGCAATTTACTGCGAAACATTTGTTTGCTTCACAACTATCTGATTCACAATCATTGTATTTGCATGGTTGGTTGATTAGATCAGTATCTCTAGCAGTTATTACAGTGAGCAAAGAAAAAAAAAGTCAATTGATAAAGTAATGCCTCTGTGTTATGCATAAGAGATAAATCACAAAAGTGCATTCCATTTCCTTTTCCAGCATCTCATTCTCTGTTTCCCTTTCCCAGTAAAAAGTACTGGGGTTTTAAGTTAAAGAGTCCTAAATAGTATTTAATTAAGAAATGTTAATCCAGAACAGTGATAATAGCTGTTCTGAAGAGACTGCACTACTACCAGTAAAAAACAATTTCAGATTCATTCATATTGAACTAGGCAAGGATTGAATTCTTTTTTAAAAAACAGAACTAAGGAAAATTAAAATAAAAAATAAAAATGAGCATTCAGATCGAAACAACAATGGTAATTTGGCTCTGATCTTGCAAAGAATACAAGCCACCTCAGACTATCATAAGAAATGAAAGACAATTTAAAAGGCACAAATAAGAGCTATTCAAGAAACAGAATAGAGGAAAATAAGGAAGAGCCCAGCAAGCAGGGAAAATGTCTACTCTGGGAGGGTCATGTTGCATTTATTTAGGCCTGGATAGCTGTCATTGACTAGAGGAGAGCAGCAGCTGGCAGGGATGGAAAGTGGATATGGAGAGACAGCTTTTGAATTGCAAAACACAAACTAAAGGACTGATTTGGTTAATTTAGATAAATCTTTGTGGATGAGTGCATTTCAACTTTTTTTTTTAAACTTGTATTTTGTTTACAAAATGCTACTCCAGGCAGTTCCAAATTGCTCAGTGAAAAGGTTGTCGATAACATTAGAAAGAGATGAAGAAGCCTTTTAAACTAGGTGCAGTTTCTGCATTTCTCTTCATTGTCATGACTGTAATACAATTGTGCTGTGACAACACAACAGAATCCAGGCATGCACTGAGTGCCTGGACAGCTCTGAATATATAACATTCCCCAGATACAAGAGAAGGCAAAAACTTCAGTACAGCTGCGTTCTCATGTTCAGCATGAAGATAGTTCTAATATAGTAGAGCTATGCCTTTGCCAAACACTCATTCACTGTCACAGTCTGTACAAATTTGTTCTTCATAATAATATTTTTCATAATTTTCCTCTTATGTTTTTTCTGCACGACATGTTAAAACACTACTGGAAAAGTTCTGTGCTCAGATTGCAAATCTCTCTCTGGGTCATACTTGAACACTGGACTTAACATGTCAGTCAACAGCTTGCTCTCTCTTGCCCAGTGAGAGAAATACCTAATGTCTAGTTAGGACAGAGTCCATTTAAGTCTTTTAAAAAAAATTAAATCTAAATGGAAATAAGGGGATCAAGTAGAAAAAGGAATAGGCTAGTTGTGTCTATATCAAAGTTCTTCCTTGACTGTTCCATGGCATGCATGTTAAAAACCACAGAATGATAAGGTACATGCCATTTACTTATTTCAAAATTCTCTCTCATATAGAGGTGTTTCTAATGAACCCGAAACACCTTATACTATATGCATAAGTCAAATAAAATTGCCTGCAAAAAACACTAAGCCATTACTCAAATTCTGTCAAAGATTCAAGCTTGATTGCAAAGCGCAGTCTTCTCCAGATAAAGAACAATATATTATATGACCATCGAGCCAACTTTAAACACCAAGCTGATCACCATCCTTCGAGTCATATCCATGTGCCAAGAAGTAAGTTTCATGGAGTTAAGTTACTTGTATCGACCTCCCTCAATCATCTTCACTCATCTTCTGCTTACGTAAGAAGTTGGTAAAGGACTGCATTCAGAAATCATGAATCTGACCTGAGATTGAAGAGTGTGGTTTGAAATGTATTTATGCTTAAATGTAATATTCATAAATATTTTCATTTACCTTAATTTTTTCAGGGTTATTTATGAGAGCTTACAATGGTCCTTTAATTGTTAACTCATCTGATGATGTAGTAAAAGTTTAAAAACTCTTCACTGATTTTGTTGTCTGAAAGCTAAGCAGCAGGAACAGGAAGGTGCTTTATATGCAGTCATAGTATGTTTATCTGGCACTAATTATATGTGTCTTGCTTGACTCATACACCTTTAATGTTCTGTTACATGGTTAACTCCATAGACAGAGACTATGTCCTTACTGTAACTTTACACAGTGCTCCATGCTTGGGAGTACAAATGAATTCTCTGAATGTTTTCATAGTACAAGACTGAAATAGTCTTCAATGGCTAAAGGATCTGTGTATGCAATTGCCATTACATTAATTAAATTCTGAGGTGTGTTTCTGTGATCTGCTTTAGGTTCTTGCTGTCTTCTAAACTACCTCTTTCAACATTTCAGCCTCTTGTCATTGCTAGTACGGAAGGTAAATAGTACAGGAGCTTTCACAAGTGTTCAAATCCCCACAGCTGTTTTGCAAATGAAAACATTCCTTAGATGAATTGTTAACCTGCCTCTCTAAAAATTTCCCTCTTCAAGTGAGAATTTGAGTACATGTCTGTCTGCCACATCCAAAACCACCTGATCTGTGTGGGTATAGGAGAAGGTAAACACGGAGACATCTGACCACCTCCCATTTGCAGGATTACCATGTTCTTTTTTTCTACTGGCAATCATGATTGCTGAAAGCTATCTGGAAAGCACTTTAAGATCAACTGATATTTAAAAGGCCCTTAGTGCACAACAAAGTAGCACTATCAAAATTTGATCCATTTGTACCCCTTTCTAAGCATGTTGGTGAAACATAATCTCGTCATTTAAAATACAAGAGTGAAGTGCTATGTGAGATCTGTTGCCTGCAGTACAACTGATGATACTTTAGATAAGAGGGATGAGATAGCTTTCAGTCTTACAAAGGTAACAGACCACTTTAATGCAAGTTTAGAATTTGTGTTTAATATTTAATCAACTTAATACTTTGATTTATATAGTCTACTGTATATCCTCCAAGGGAAACAGGAGAGTACTTTAATGGAAGAGTATTTGGGGAGAAAAATGTTGACATTTCTACTCAAGTTAAAGTCCTAATTGTGCATAAATCTTTTATAGTTCATCTCTGTATAAATTACTTTCACGTTGCAAACACAAAATCAGATATTTCCAGACTGTGGTTTGTAATGAGCACTCATCATAAAACACTAGCTTGTCCTCATTTCCAGTACAAAACCAGCACTAGTATCAATCAAACACTGGGAGAAGCATTAATGCATGCACAATACAGGCCTATTGTGATGATCTTCAACTCCGTAGAAACACTTTTTTTTTTTTTGAGACGGTTAAAAGAAGTTCTTGATATAATAAAACAAAATGGAGGCAAAACACTGATGAGACTAGTAGATCTATGCAAAAAAGTAATGTGATTCTTAGTGTCAGACTGGTCTACTATGACACTACTATGACTAAGTACATAGTGTCAGTTGAGATGAGACGTCTATGCAGATATACTTTAATATCAAAATACAAGTTTCCTCCAGACAGACTCTCTTTTTTTAGTACACAACATAATGAGATATTGAAAATGGACACCAAAAAGTACTGTAAAAGTACCTGATGGCTATTGGCTTTCCTATCATCATTATGGCTTGGCTTCACAAAGAATTAATAAAGGCTCTGCCCACGCTTGCTGCAAGCGCACTGAGGGCTGAAAAGGGCAATGCAGGACAGGCTGTGTGGTTGCAAAGGGCACAGTAGAAAGTCTCCTCTGATGCAAAGCAGAGTTCTTCCCGAGTTGTCTTTTCTCCTCGAGACTGATCCTCATGTTCATACCTGTGTTCTCAAAGGAGGCAGCAGCATTATGGATGGTGTGTCTCCATGTCTCCTGATTGGAAGCCAGAGCGGACTGAATTTCATATATAAGCAAGGTATTAGCACCTTGGTTACCATACTCTTGATGACTGCTAAATACAAAATAAGTATGTTCTGGACTTCTACACTGGAAAAACTGTTGCTATTCTCTGTGATTATAAGACAGAAGCATTCTCTTTTCTCCACTTTTCATGGAATACTTCAAAATTATGTTTTGTTCCACCTAAAATCATATATCCCTCAGCAAGTACGTACTTACTGCATTGTCTTTTGACTTTTACAATTTATTTTCAAATGCCAGTCTACAGGAAAAGCCACATCATCATTCACAAAGTCCATTGCTAGCAGTCTTGGGGAGGGAAAGTGGGCAGATTGATTTTGTTCCCAAAAGAAAAAAGTGAGTGACCTATGAAATGTGAAGCTAACCTTTTATTTGTTATCAGTCATCTGGGCAAGTAAAAGGGACCACCCTCTTTGTTATGCTTATTGGGCTTTTGTCAACACTACATGCTCCAAATTACTATTTCCTGAAAGGCTAAATGAATTACAAGTGACCTGCCAAATCAAAAAGGAAATCATGGTAGAACCATGAAAAGAATCATCATCCTTGTCATGGGTTCACTAGACTTTTGGACAAGAAAGTGTGGGGGGAAATAACTTAGTCCTGAAACCCTCTAACCACCTAATATTCAGAATGAAGCAGCAAGCAAAACCATCCAGAGCAGTTGTATTGTTCCACATCCACTGAAATTTTTGGTTCTCACTTGGTGCAGTAAAATAGGTATCATTCCCCCTTATGTTGCACTAGTTCTAAGCTGGTATAAGCTGACTCGTTTTAGCAGCTTCCAGAGTAAGAATGAGATGGCAATAAAGAAAGCAAGTCCTACTACTTTTCCATTGTGAGAAACTGATATTAACCAACCAGACATTTAAAATTACAAAGGAAAATCCAAAGAACAGCTGGGCATGTAGCTATAGATAAATGTTAAGCCATTATTTCTTTCTAAAGCCACCTGATGATGGAATACGCAAGATGCTACTTGATCCTTTCCAAGCTCTCCACTCCCACAGCCATCTAGAACCAGCTCTTTAACTTCCTCAGGTGTCATGGCATCTTTAGGCACTGTAAGCCAGAGGGTCTTATGAACTGGTCACAACTGATCCCTCCAGAGCTCCTCCACTTCCTCCACAGGACATAATTACTCACCTCACATAAAATTTAATACTGGATTTCTGACACTGGGCTGTTTTTATCCATGGTATCATGCTCAAGCCCAGCAATTGGCAAAGTGCTGGGATCAGCTGTCTTGTAGCTTGAGTCTGAAGAATCCAAAGTATGGCTCTACTTTATATATATTTACCAAGTTCCTCATGCATTAGCTCATGCAGTAGTTCTCATCTTCTATCATTTACATACTATTTAGTTCATTGTTTTAGCCATATGCTAAACCCAATCTTCAAGCTCAAGTTACTAGCAAACATCACATTTTATTTGTGCTGTTTCAACTGCCTACTTAGATGTTTCTTGCTCTGCACATCTTCAGCTACAGACAGTTTATGTAGACTTCTATTAGTTCTTTGATAGTCACTTCTGTGATTATGCACAGTCTACTCTATAGTTAAGTGTCTAGCTCTTTAACAGCCTTACACTCAAGCTGCCATTACTAGAGACATGCATATATTAGTTTTAGTATTTTTCAGACTCATGTAACACTGTTTCAGCCTTAAGCAAAGAAAAAATGGATGCTACGACATGTTCCTTTCAGCCAAGTTCTATTAATCCAGTAAAACTTTTACAGCAAATAATTTCACTGTTAAAAAATTTAAATAATATGATTTTTACTAAAGTTAATGAAGCAGCAGGAAAAAAAGAGTTGCCAGTAGGTATTTCAAGAAGTTATTTTTTTTTTAATCATTTTGGAAAGGTTAGAGCAAATTTTACATGTGCTCCAGGCATACCTGACCATTTCATCCTCCCTGAATAAATGTTTTAAAGAAAGTGAAAGGAGGAAGATTAACACAAAAAGACTAGGTCATAGAGAAACACAAACTTGTTAATGAAAAACAGCATATGATTTTGGTGTTGTCAGTAGTGCAATATTTTTTTTTACATAGTTCTACTTCCAAAAGATGCTAAGCAGCTATAAAAAAAAAAATCACTAACTGTCCACTTTCATTGGTTATCTACCATCTTCTTGACCACAATTGCTTCCATGACTCTATATAGTAACTTACTTCAAGTAAAAAGCCACTCTAACTCATGACACAAACACATTAAAATTGCATCATTTAATAAGGAAGCATCTTAAGGAAAATCTCATCACATAGTCTTTGGATGTTAACTCTAAACAGCCAGAATTCCTTGCACCAGAATGAAATTTTTACAGTATGGAGTAATGGCATCAGTAAATATGAAGCATGACCTGCTGGAAGCATCTGAACAATAGTAATTGCAGCTTCTACTTGAAATACTTTCACAGAATTTGATAATCTCCAGTTTCAGTACCACAATGAAAAATTGATACTTTAAGAACGGACAAGCAAATGGAATAATGAAATAATGAAGGAAAATACTTCAGGGAACTTGCTTTTTTCTTTCATTATTGTGGGTCTGCTTCTCTACAAATGGCAAATATCTTCCATAAAAGGATACATCTCTTCAAATCAAAACCATTTCAAAGAAATACGAAGCTGAGGGGTGGAGGGAGGAAGGCCTATCAAAACTTGCTGGGTTTTTTTATCACTTTCAAAATGTTCACTGGTGTCAGTAATGTCAGGGTATTGCTAAGGAAAACAATGGAACTAGAAAATCACCCATACATCATCACTGAAAAACAAACTTCAATCATATTAGCAAACAATGTGGCTCATACGGAGCAAATCTGGGCAGCAAAGCAGTTATGCTGAGGATCAAATGACCTGGGGCATTTTACTTTGGACTTTATTATAGTTTGGTTCTGTGTTCTGAATGCCTGTGAGCAGGTAGAGAATGTTAGTTATGCTCCTGAAACACAATTTCCAGTTAGTTTTCACCTGGAATAAAATTTGTGTGCACTAAGATCACTCTGCTCTGAAAATCCAATAGGTACACTGGATTGGGCTGTATGCATGGAGTATACGTTATCCTTAGATTCCATTTCTTTCTCAACATGCTCCTTGAACTGTGAAGCCTGACACAGATCCTTTAATCCAGGTGCAGCCTTGCCACTGCTGAGAGAACATGTGCAGCAGTTGTGGTGATCACAGTACGAGTACACTACAGAATGAGTTTCAAACCAGTTAAAACTCAGAGTCAGCGTGTACCTGGGCATCAGGGCTGTTCCTGGGTGCTCATCCCATGTATTTGGGACATTAATTCCCTGACCAGAACTGCAGAGACAAGCCCATGGACTGATGTGAACAGGAGCACTTACTTTAGCCAAGGTGAATGACTGGATCCCAGCCACCTCCACAGCAAAATCACTAAAAAGCAGGAGCTTTCCAAGTGGGAATTTTGGCCAGTCCCGAGATTCCTCCAGGAATCTCCTGCTGTACCTGGACTCATTATTTGGACTTCTCTCTCTACACATTGATTTCCTTTCAAGAAAATCTGGCCAGATACTCACCTAGGAGGTTTCTGCTAAAAAGTTAAATAAACTGTATGTTCCCAAGCTATTTTTAAACATTCAGAATAAACTGGTCCTGTGGGTAAAAGTATGGTCATGTCAGACAGCTTCTTCTACATACCTTTCGACAAATCACTGTCAGAGAACAAGAAACCGATTTATTTTTTTTTTTGTATTACAACAATAAAAATCCATTTTGTAATTTTCCCTTTTCTTAACTTTGTACTTAATCACATACACTGTTCTGCAGTAGAAGCCTTCATGAAGCATTCATGAAAACCACAAAAGGCAATAAGAAAAATTAACTTGCACCTTCCCATGTGGAACTGATTACGGAACTGCTGATTTCATCTACAATTAATAGAGCAGAGAAGAGCAAGTATGACAGCATCAGCTTCCCTGCACAAGCGAATACAAATGGCAAGTCCCTATTCCTCTCATCTGGACTGTGTGTATCTACTGATCAATTTACTGCCACATATTCCTCACTCATCCCATACACAAATTCCACTCAAGGCATTAGGGATCCAGTGCAAAAATGAGCTACGTGGCAGGCATTAGAGATCCGCAATGCAGACTGGGAATATGTTTTTCCTGCTGTTTCAGTCTGCATTTTCTTATGTGGATACAGATTATTCTGATTAGCAAGTGTCATCTAGGAGCACCATTTGAACTGTGATATACCAGCTTAATGGAGGAAGGGCATCCCTAATAGACTTTAAAAGGGCTAGCTGTAGAAAGGTGTTGAAGCACACATAGAATTACTTGTGCTATAAAAATATCACTAGGGCAATCTCTAAAATGCTCTTATAAAATTTATATTTATATAAGAAATTAGAGTGGTGCTCCAAAAAGCCAGAATAGTTTCCATTTGTATTACTTGCCTGATAGGAAAGAATATGAAACATATCATTTATAGTAATTTTTATTAATTTGCCTCCTGAAAAGAAAAAGGACATTCCATGGCCAGGGGAGTGCTTTAAATCAATGCGAGGACTTTAAGCATTATCAGCATTTCCCACATCTAATAGTGAGGAGAACCCATAGCTAATTTCCATAGGAAGAACTTAGGAATTTACTTAGTCTTCATGTAGGCAAAGTACTGATAAAAAGCCTGACATATTATAAGATTATAAAACTCAAATAATGAAATAGATAAAATGAGGTACAGGAAGTTTGGCTACTTATATGAATAGGTTCCTGAGTATTACACAGATTTTCAAGACAATATGAAGAAATAAATGGGAGGTAAGCTTGGGGAGGGGGGAGTGGGTCACTGTTGCACACTGGCAGTAGAAGCAGCTGGGTGAATTCGAAGGTTGTGGCTCAGGAGCTGTACAACATGCTACAGCACCAAGTAAGGAATTTTATTTCAAAAAATTCTTTCATTTGCAGTAACACGTGGGAAACCATGGATTGTAAAAACAGGGAGTACAAAGTTTGCCTCTGAAGCAACAAATCATCTGTAAAAGCATGTATCTTCTTGAGAAATTCTGTGTTCTGTCCCTGCTTCCAGCTGACCAGAGAAGAGCCATTTCTACCCTAAAACCTGTGTTAACACTGTATTATGGCCAGCTCCCTTCATGGCCTGTTGGCCAGCACAGCTCTGTTGCTGACAGGGCTACACACTGGCTGCCAGACAGCTCAGTGTTACAGCAAAGTGAGCTTGTATTTATTTGCCCAGCCATATAGTCATAGCCTAAGGAACACATCAGCCATATGCAAAACTCTCATGTTTCCATCAGCTTTTTACACTTAGTGTGCAAAATAGTGTTGCCCTTTGTCAAGCACAGAGATGCACTCCATACTGACAGACAGGATCTTCACAGGTGGATACCTGAGTGGCTCTTGCAGTACAATTGTCTCACACCATTTCTCTCTCTCAAGAGAGGATTTCAGACATTTAACAAGACAAAGGAACCAAACTAACAAGTACCAGCAGTTTAGGTACGATGAAGCGGTTAGGAAAAAGAACCAACCCAAAAGAACCCAAGTTCTAAGGTTTGCAAAGGCTTAGCTGAAAAGAACAGTTTGGCCTTCAGGCTCACAGCTTTTTTAATTCTTACAAGCTTTAAGCATTATCAATCTTGAGAAGTGATGCCTGGTTTAGGGAGGGTATTTCATCCATCCCTGATGCTAGATAGAAACTCAGCAATTTTTTGCTTTTTGTTGGGTTTTTTTTGTTAATTCATTAGAGTACAAGGGGAGAAAAAAAAAAAGGAAAAGCAAAAGGAAAAAGGAAAAATAAAGAATAATTAAAAAAAAAATAATTTAAAGAAAGAGCTGCCTGGAACCTGCACCTCAGAGCAAGATAACCACTTAACCACTCTGCTGACAAATTACTCCACTGGAATCTCTCTGTATGTGTCTTGCACTGTATCTGTTGATATTTAGGCTTCAGGCAGCAGCAGGGACGATACAGAGAATCTTGTACACTTGCAGAAGAAGTGTAAACCCTTTTTTAAAGATCATGTTTAAGAAGCTGAACTTCAAGTAAACTGCCTGGCAGATATGCTCACCTTCATGTAGGGAGGTGTTCAATTCTCTTGTCAAGCCAGAGCCCCAAGACTGAAATATTACCAAGCAAGAAATTATAAACTTCAAGAATATTCTGACTTTCTTCATTCTTTCTAGAACCTGTGCCAATGTTTTACCTGTCACAGAAGAATAAGTGTGAACATCATCCTCTATTCATTCAGTTTTGTCTCTATGGCATCAATTCCAAAGGGCTTGTAGTTCAACCAGTTCAGAAACTGGAAGTCTCCCTATCAGTGAAGCATGACACCATGACTCGTAACAACCTGCCCTGCCAACATCCCATAACCTGTGCCTGAGGAATCGTTTTTAAAGACAAAAAGACATTCATTTTACAATACTGTTCACTCCTTAGTTCATCTATTAAGAGAATCATGCCATACTCCTCTAGTCTGGCACCCATAATGGTATGGGACTGATGGAGTTAATGCAGACCTCTAAGTTACCACTGCTTCTGGGTGGAATCAAGTAGGAATTTAGCACAAGGATTAAATGGGTTGTAGTTCCCAGACAAAATATACTTCCATGCTATAGGATACAAGCAAATTTTCTATCCCCATCACATTCAGAAAAATAATGTGCTGTCTACTGCATATAGGGAATTTCTCTGAAATTATCTGCTTTCAACCAGTGATGCACAGGAATTGTCCTACAAGAGACAAATCCGTCTGCTTGGGAAAATGCCACAAAAATTCATTAGCATGTTGAAAAAAACCCCAATATATCTGGGTTTTCTATATCTGGATTCTATATCTGGACATTCATTTCTTAAGAGCCCTTGCACAGACACTAAGTTTGGCTTAAAACTTTACTCCAGGCCCTTCAAATACAAATAGTATTTATTCATTAAAGACCATACAAAGTACATATAAAGGCCATAAGAAGTACGAAAAAGAGAATGCTATAGCTTTAAACAACACCAGAAAAAAATTATGGTTTAAAATCTTTAAACTTTCTTCTAAAAGTTTCTGTTGATTTCTTTCCAGACTCATTTGATTTTTTATTTTCTTCCCAGCTATGGTCTACTATGCACAATGTAAAGTAAAATATAACCTTTTTAAGAGCAGTTTAATATTTTTTGAGAAGTTTGACTAAAACAGCCTTTTCCTATTTATCATTTTTAAATTACAAAAAATTTATATAATTTATTAATTTTCAAATTTTATCCTGGACTAATAGTTCCTGGGGTTTTGTTTGTTTGTTTCTTTATTTCCTTTTTTAGCTAAGGAAAGAAACCTAAAAACTGATTTGGGAGGTTAGGAAGGGATCTGAACAAATGTAGAAAGCATCACAATTCTTGGACAACAAAGTACTTTTTTCAGTGTACTGTTACATAACAGTTTAACTACTGTGCTACAAAAGACACAGAGCTCATTACTTTTTTTTTTTTTTGGGGGGGGGTGGTGGTTAGGGATGACAAGTCTAATACATTGAGCTTTATGTTTTACACATTTAATGCATCTCTTCTATAAAACTCTATGGTCAAAATTAGGACACATCCATAAGGCAGGTATTTCTGAATTCCCAGTTACTTCAAACTTGTATCATCTTTCTAAAAAAGCCTTATACAAGAAATTTCTCTGTAAGACTCAGTAACAGAGAAAAGAAAAACTGCTAATAAAATACAGACAGAAATAAAAGTGGAGATAAATAGGGGCATTGTGGTGCTCAGGCTCCAAAAGCCTGAAGAACAATCACGAGACATTAGTGGCCTCTTCTCTTTCAACCTCTTCAACACAAGACTGGTCTGAAAAACTGTTCCTATTTTAAAAGGATGAATGGAAATAAAATGCCTACTCCATGTTGCTAATCATGTGCTCTCTCCGTCCTTTGAGTCTGAGTCCTTACTGAATTCTATCCTTCAGCTGGTCAGAAAATTCTCTAGTGTAACCCAGAGGTGTAGGAGAGGTTATGTGCTGATTTTAGAAATTACTGTGTGAGGTGTCACATTAGCCAGAAGGTCAGACAGGGTGATCATGCTAATCTATAGTCTAGGTCACTACACTACCTGCTGCAAGTCTTAATAGCTTGCTAGTACTCATATTTAAAGCTCTTTGTAATTTTTCCAGGAAAGGTCATATGTTTATGAACTCCAGGGCATATATCTCCTGCTCAGAGTCTACTTTGCCACATTTCATCATTGTGCCATAAATACATCATGAATGAATTTCATTCTGTCCCCCAAGAAAGTTATTATAGGGTCATTGTGATGATACTATAGTCTCTGTTATGAAATATATGCAGCACAAACCTTCACCTACAACTGGCTCTTACTCTCTTGAGCTCACAGGGAAGACACAACACAAGTAGAAAAGTCACCTGCAGACTATGTTACTGCTGCTATTATTGTTCTTGGGTGACAAACTCACATTCATGGACCATAAGCCACATTGCTACCCTCATTTAATGCGTTTTTGTGTTGTGGACAGAGTGACCCATTTCACAAATAGCTTCCAAAATGCAAACCCAAAGATTCAGGTACGTAGGAGCTTAAGAATACAGCAGGGAAATACTGCTCCAAGTATCAGGCAAACATCCCAGCATACCACAAGAGGAGCTGCTGTCAAGTTTGCCGATCAATCAGACAGAATAAACGAGAAGGTTAAAGACAAAGCTGTAAAGAAAAAAGAAATGCTGGCCTCTAAGATGTTTCCAGAGACATCCTCTCTCAAGCATATAGGAAATGGAGGAAAAAACACTGATGTAAATTATAAAAGGTGGGTGATGCCAATTATCATGGATTAAACAGAAATAAAAACTACCTTTGCAGCAGAACAAAATAGCAAAGGTGGAAGGGCCAGCTGCATTGTTCTGTTTGCATATGAAAAAAAGGAAAGCGAATTTTACACTTTTTTTTTTCACGCCTTCTGCAAATATTCTTTTGAATTCAAGCTTTCCCTGAGCACATTCCAAATAAAAGCAGAGTCAGAATTCAAGGACCTGGCCTTCAGCAGACTGCTGTGACTAGACAAGATAAACAAACAATCTATTCACCTTTAAGGGCTTTTGTTATTAAACTGCAATTACCCCCCCACAGCTATGAAACACTGATGCTTCCTAACAATACAAGGGTCTAAACTCCCTCCTGGAAATAAAAAGAGGAGGTACAGCTGTACTCCTAAACAAAACAGGCAAGGGACCCTTGTCTGGCTCTGACAGCTCATGCCAACACAGACTTCATTCATGTACCTCAGTTCTCTTGCTCTTCCCAAAATAAGGGCCGCTTCCAAAAATGGAAACCACTTCTAGTATGTTCATTAAGAGAAGAACATTTATTTTGCTGTGTGCAAGTAAGTTTGAGCATTGTCTGGGAGTTAGCCTGGACCAGAGCTATGCCTGGCATCACTTAAACTGTGTATATGATGACAAGCCAGTTCAAAAACCCATTCTTTGGATCCATTCTAGTTGTTCATTCAGTTCAAGTCCATTCTGGTTGACAAGCTTTTGCTTCTGTGTTTGTTACATTCTGTGAAATATTTTAGAAACCTTATGGTAATCCTTTTCTTCCCTGACTTACTCCTGTAGTTGGAAAGAAAAAGAAAATAGTCCCTGCTCCCTTTATGCATAGAGGAGTATGTGACCTGAGGATTCCAGGTTTCATCACTCCTTTCAGGAGAAGCAGAAGCAGAGAATGTATCATAGATACAAACACAAGCAAGGCCTTGGCTAAGTTGTGAGGGCAGGTAGAATGCTTTCACCTGTTCTGCTGGGGATAACATGTGGAACAGGCATCTGTCTGGGGTTTTCAAGATGCACTACCAGAGATGACCAGAAATTATTTTGTACTTGGCAGATTTGGGGTAAGTAAAAATCCTGATGTAGCAATAAAGGTCATGATGATTGCTGGAATTTATTTTGCATCATTTTTAAGTCTTCAAAAATTGCTATTGCTAGTTGTTCTTTATTCCATTTCCTATTCACTCCTGTGATCTTAAACCTTTTTGTATATACTTTCTTACATTTCTTCTCCCTCCTTGATCCTTATTTTACACCATTCATTTTTACCACTTTCTTCTGGAACTCTGTAAATCTCTTCACCCATTTATATCATTACCTTGAAGGTGTATATCACAGTGTTTTCTCTTCTTAACTACTTTAACACTCAACTTTTTTGACCTCTTCTAGAGACTTACACTAAAGTTTTTAGACCTTTAAAATTAAATACTTGTGATTTCTCCAGTTCTTTCATGCTCATGTATTTCCTAAGAAACTACAGGCAGAAACTACATGCAACACAGATGTAAGTCCCTACAATTCTACATTCAGTCTCTTAAATTTGCAGGTTATATGATAAAGACTAAGATTAAGACTAAAGATTAAGTGTCTAATTATTCAGCACAGGTATGCAAGACATGGTAAAGTAGACTGATTTTCCAAATGGTTACTTTTGCAAAAAATCTAAACTCAAATATAGATGCACAATCTCACTTCAGATAATGTAAAGATGCTCATATAAATACTTCCTTTTGTTGAAGAGATTTTTTCTTCTCTTTTTCAGAGACTGTTGTTTCCCAAAATGCAGATACACATCCACCTCTTAGGCACCCTCTATAGCTCTTCTCCCAAAACCTTTTTATACATTCATTGATCTTCTCCCCTCAGAGTGTTTTTTTGTTTGTTTGTTTTTTAATTATTTTTATTTTTTTAATAAACTAGCAATGATAACATTTCACAGAACATTTATTTTTCTAGACTTTCCAACATATTCTGCAGAAAGATCAGGTTTATTCATCTGCTACTTTCAGAAGGCTCTAATTACCTCAATGCCATTTAAATGGATTATTTTAGACTTTTATTACCATCCTGGTTTAATGCTGGCCTAGCAATTAAATAAATGATAATTCTGCATCTTCATATCAAGTCCCTCTTCAATTTTCTTTAGCTAAAAATTACTAGACTTAATGAAGAATACTTGTTCAACAGTATTTCTGGTTATTTCCATAATGCCATCTGGAATACTGTGTATAACTCCTGACACTGTTTACATAGTTTTCCAGAACAGAGCAACTGGTTGGTACTTCCCTAGGTCAGTCTCTGTTCTACATATTTTTCTTTTTTTTTCCCTTTCTATTATCAAGTACTTCTCCTCTCACATAAGATTTAAAGTAGATAATATACACAGATTCAAAGGCTGTCTTTTTAGAGCTCTAAAAATATATGCTATCTGGCCTGCACATTTACAGACTATGTGAGTCTAACTAACTAATGCTTGGTTATGCCTCCTTGGGGATACGTGAAGGTGACAGTTTGACAACTGCTTGGGGGCACTGAAGTTCAGACATTCTTAAATTGGGGATGTGGATTTTGGCTGGTGAAAACTGAGTAGTCATCTTTTCCGTTAATCCACAGTCTTAAAGATATACCTCACAAAATTAAATAATAGAGTTGGAATTTGCATTTATTTTTGCAGGACATTGTTTGAATAAGTGGGGTTTTTAAATTTCTCTACTGTACTCTGTTTTTTTATCCTCTTTTACCATTACTTCAACATTTTCCAAGTAAAGAATCTGAATCCCTTCCTCTACTACTCTGATAATGTACTCCTATCCTTTCCTTACTTTCCCTTTTTCCCATTTATTTTATTTTTTCTCTACAGACTTCTGAGACACTCATATATCTGACATGTGCAAGTGTATCCTAAATCATTTTCAAGTTTGATTTACTGTTAAAATCTGTGTAATAAGGGTGACCTTATGTATAAAACCAGAAAAACAAAATGCATAAAAACTAAAAACTTGACTTGCATTTATGGTTTAGTCATTCAGGAAACATGATTTCTATAATAACCTCCACAATAACAGCACATTCATATATAAAAAACCTCTTGAATTCAGTCCTACAAAAAAAATTAAATGCTACTGTATAACTCTTAAGCCTTAAATTAGTCTATTGAGCTGCTTAGACTGAGGTAGAATTTTAGTCTGACAAAACTCCTGCCACATTTTTTGCATAGGATTTTACTTTCAACATAAATGCTTTCATATATAAATTAATTACTAGATCCAGGCTCAAACTGCAAGTAGATCATATGAGCTGTCAACATAATACTTCGCCACAAATCACATTATATTTATATTTTGTTAAAAATCAGACTCCAAATTCTCTTTACTGGACTTAATGGCCACCTGTCAGTCTTGATCCATGAGAAACTGCCATGAATTCAGCAGCAGCAGCACAGTCCAAGAAAAATTGCCAGGAACACTGCATGCCTGATGAAGATGACAAGCTGAGAGTGAATAAATCCAGAACCAGGTACCAGAACACTAGTTTTATGATCAACTTGTCTTCCAGTGTAAATGGAGAAGAGTGTTTCTTCTCACTTTTATTTATTTGTGGAGTACAAGGTACTTTATCTTTCCAGTTGCTGAAAGACAAGGAGAGGTTTCAGACTAAATGTTGCAGCTTCTATGGGACTATGTTCAGTAGCACCTGAAGCACACTCTTCATTCTAGGGCAACTAATTTTTCTCTCTACAAAGCAGAGCTTGTGTAATATAAAGATACTTTGTGGAGAACTTTTTTTAATGTTGGTTATGATGGAACTGCAGATGATAAGTATTTTTATATATAGATACTAGTCTATGAAAAATACTTACAAAGTGCCCACTACTTTAAAATCACAGTGCATTATGATCTGAAATTAATTCTGCAGTCCTGTGTCATAGAAGGTTGCAACTTCTTGCACTTCAAAAGAGAGATTCAATGAAATCAAGTGCCAGTCTAAGGCTCCAGAGGAAGCACTTAGTTCTTGGATCCTTGCAGATTTAGGTTGTTGCCGTTACCCCTCCCTTGTAGACAGAGAGAAAAAATATACATGCCAGCTTCCTTTACTGGCTAAGTTGTTTTGCAAATGTACCAAGGATGCAGCCAAGGTTTGTCCCATCTCATGCCTCCACTGGTTTCTATCCTTCATGCAGCAGAAGGGAGCAGAGGGGGGAGAAGCAGAGAGCCTTCTGCAGCTGTAGAATCCCAGCCTGGCCAGATGGAGTTAGATCACATCTACAAGAGGTGACAGAGCACATTAAAAAGAAGGAAAAAGAAAGAGAGACAGCTAGTGCCATCCTCCAGCAAGTGTTTTGGAATGTCTCCAGCCTTCCTTCAAAGGTGGCCGCGTGCATGTCAGACACTCTGCAGTTTCTCCTCGCAGCAGGGCTGGGATTCCTCTGCAGCAACACTGACAACATTTCCACCAAGGCCAGGACACTCTGCTCTTGAAAGATTCAAGACGAACAGTGGGGCTGGGGGCCCCTAAAATTATTACTTTTATCAACACCAGAAAGCATTCACTAAGAAAATCAGTCCAAGTCCTGCCTGTACGGCTGCTCTCTGGTGTGTACTTCAGTGTCTGTAATCATCATGCTGACACTTTGACAGGCAGTAAAAGTCTCCTGATGAAAACCATTAAAAATGTGGTGACTGTTTATAAAGTGCTATGTTTTGGGATGTTGCCCTAAGCTGCACTGTATCAACACTGCTCCAGAAGAAATCCTCTTTGGGGCTTTGCTTGGAACTAGGAATAGAAAAACCTCTGACACCTCTTTTAAAAGTTGAATGTGCAATGCCAAAAGCTAACACATAAAGTGCAGTGAACACAAAGCTGTGTCGTCTTGCCTCCCTTTTTCAGCTGTCCTTTGAGAGCTACACAGTTCTGGATTCAAGGACTGTGGTCCTTATACAGGTTGTAAAACTGGGAGAAATACATTAACCACCTGTTGCCTGCTGCAACATAACAAGATACAGAGAACAGATCTACCGCAAAGGACATACTTAAGAAGCAGTACTTATGTTACAGTGTAATTAGTGTTCAGAAACTTGATGTGAAAAATGGAATACAAATAGCGAAAATATGGAAGTTGCTTGTATTTTATAACTCGATTCCTAGCAATTCAAGAAATCTGCTTTACAACCCTTAATTAAACATTCCAAGATTAGTTTGAGCACATGTTTTTCAGAAGGTGTTACAAACCTCTGCTATAAAGAGATTAATTGCAAAATTGGGAAAAACTGGGACTCTCAAGTTGTTAGTCTGCCAGGTGGCAACACTCCTCTCCTAAGCATCCCTTTAATCTTTCCCATCTCATTCCTCTGGTTATTTAGTCGCCACTGCAAGGCATGTAAGCAAAGCATATGTGTTTGGATAACCCAAGGTGGGAATCTCTCAGTAAGTGCCCCCACTAAACCTGTTGCAGAGCCACAACACTGGCATATGTAATTTTCCCTTAAGAGGATCATGCTATTTGAGGATTTGCCACTTCTGTGCTTCAGCCACCAAGAGATTAATTCTTGATCTAGAAATGGGATGACTGTGGTCAGGGAAGTTTGCAAACAGAGCAGTCAGTATAAAGGCTACAAATGGTCTAAGGTGCATGGCTACACAGGACAAAAAGCACTTTCCTGGGCAGTTCTCCCTTTCACTCATGGAAGCAGAGCCCACAAATTAATGAATGCATATTTCACTTTGTTCTGCATTTTTATCTATAGCTGATTTTACAGCAGTTTACAGCTGCCCTGGTGTTGACACTCCAGTTTAAAATCAGATACTGCACACTCTACTTTCCCCTTGAGAGGAGCAAGCAGTTTTCTATTACAACTGATGCCTGATCATCTATTAAAGTCTCTTCCGAAAGGCAGACAACGTAGTCTTTCCTAGAAGATTTATCCTGGAGAGGCCAGAATTTTAGTCACACACAGAGCCACACAGAATCAGCCAGGTTGCAAAGGACCTCTGAGATCAAGTCCAACCCTTGATCCACTACCCCTGTGGTTACCAGACCATGGCACTGAGTGCCACATTCAGTCTCTTCTTAAAAACCTCCAGGGATGGAGAATGCACCACCTCCCTGGGCAGCCCATTCCAATGTCTGATCACCTTCTCTGTAAAGAATTTCATCCTAATATCTAACCTATACCTCCCCTGGCAGAGCTTAAGACCATAAGCTCTTAAGATGATTTGAGATTTCATGGACTATATTAATAGAGACTCACAGGTGAAAGCTATGAACCTATAGCAGACTTGCTATGCTTTTGTTGCAATCTCTGCCTTCCATACCACTGACATCTTCTATCTTGGGACATCTGTTGGATCACTACTGGTTCTCCAGTTCCAGCGGAGAAGCTTTAGTTTCTCTTTGCCACAAAAAGAGATACTTGGGTAGATTCTGTTCTCTGACCACTGTTTGATGAAAAATACTGTGCAAACATCCATCACCATTACAGGATTAGGCTAAATGTTCTAAATAATTCAGAGATAAGTAATCAAACCTCACAGTCTATATGGTGCTTGCAAAAAGCATACATAAACAGACTACATGCAGAGACTTGTTTGTTGTTTTCTCTTGATGTAAATTATAGTTTTAATTCCTGTGTCTTGTATTCCTCAAATACAGTTTTTTAATTCTTATTTTTCTTACTTTTAATTTTCTTACTACAATCTTATTATGAAATTGTAAATTTCTTACAATTAACTATATGTCTGTTAGCCTGAAATGGATAGTTTCATGGAGACTGATATAATGTAACAGCAATAGCTTTAGAGAAAAACAAGAGTTATCAGAAAACACATGGGAGTAGTTTTTTCATTAAGGAATAATTTTCATAACATCTAAAGTAGTCTTAATCTCCAACACAAAGAGAAACATTTAGAAATATGCATCTTTAAAAATTAAGATGTTCTGACCTACAGGTTTTGAGATCCTGCAAATCCTAAACCAAAATTACAGAAAAGATGATACTATGCAACTGCCACAGCGTAGGTTTGCACTCAGACATGAGGATCACAGTTCTTCCTTGCTTCTTCAAAACTGCCATTCTGCCCATCTGTTTTCTGAACCTTTTACATTGTCAGCACTGAATTTGGTCTCTTCCAAGTAACTCTTACCATGAACAATCCTATTTCACAGACTACAAACTCAAAATATTGCTGCACTAAGAGTATGGAATCTTGGACTTTGTTCACCATTACCTTCAAAAACATATTTTCATGCTAATAAATAAAATACTTGATGTTGCCCACAAGGTCTGAAATTACTTAAATGCAAATTGTAGTAATAAAAGTACTACCGAGCAAGAGCAAAGAAAAGCTTTCAAAACTATCTAGCCCTTTGAAAAGTAAATACTTTGGAGTTCTGTACATCTTGAGAGGATAATTCTTATTTATCACATGTGATAGAAGATCTCCATTATTTATACAGCTGGCTGTGAGTCACAAGTCTGTTTTGAAAACAGTGAAGGGCTCCTTCTCTCTGTGGGAAAATAATAAACAACTGTGCTTGTTTCAAGATTTATACCTATCTGCAACTCCACTGTTTGAAAATGCCTGAGGCTTGTACATCATCCAACCTGACCACTCCTGCCAGGCTCTTCTGACTAGTATGAACAGGGGACACAAAACCTACACTGTACCCAAAGTGTATGCATACAAAAGTGAGTATAATTTCATAAACTATTTTTGGCATAAGAGATTATGAACTCTACTTCTCAAGTTCCTCCTCTATTTGGACAAACATACATTTGTATCAGTACCAGCACTGCAAACCACTTCTACCTTATGCTACAGGGACCTAATGCTACCAGGGATTCTTTTGTTCCGTATCTTTCCAATTCAAATGCACTATTACCAAACATGTAAGGTGATCAGTGATTCTATCTTTATCAAGAATCTTCATAGTTCTTCCCACCAAACACTCTTGAATCCTTCCAATAAACTTCTCACATCTTTAACCCAGTTACAGTCACTATTTCATCCCAGTAAATATATAGATAAGTGGATAGGGAGATCAAAAGATTGATAGGTAGATAGATAGGTTGGTAAACACAGGCTTTTATTAGGAAGATAATTTCTTAACTCCGACAGCCCAAATGCATTTTTCCTTTATATTTTTCTAGGAGCTGTTTTAGTATGAATTTTCCTGAACAAATGCTATTTTTTGCTTCATGAAACTTTACGATATATTAAATCAAAATGGAAATATTTTCACATAATCCCAATATGGACCTGATTTCATGCTTGTGAGGGCTGATGGAAAAATCATCTGACCTATTTTTTTAATCTATTTATAAAGTGTATCTAGACTACAGAAACACAAAGGTGAAAGTAGAGTATATGGATTCTGTTCTGGAAAAAGAGTGAAAAAGAACCATGAAATCAAACATATGATGTGACTAAAAACCAATGTTCATCAGAGGAGACTAACACTTCTTCTGTCTAATAAACGCCAGGCTGGTAAAATAAATTTATCAGTAAAGTTCTTACCATTGCATTCAGCAAATATGCCAAAGCAATACACCAAAGAAAGACAATCTAGCCAGGTCTCTTAACTAACTAGAAAACACTTAGCACTGCAGTGAAAAATAAATTTGGAGGACTGAGGAGAGAATAAAGTTCCAATTATTAGATGTATTAGATTCCTTGTTTTTAAACAAGGAATTCTTCCTTCTGACCCGATGGCTCATACCTCAGCAGATTTGTTTGCCTAACAGCAGCAACCAGTCACAGCTAAAGCTGAGCTCCAGTACCTGCATTATCTGTTTATGGGAATTCTTGTCTGCTTTGTTGAGAAGCTGTAGTGAGATCATGAGTTCACACTGAAGAAAATCCAGTTTCTCTTGAACCCAAGTTTAAGCCCATTAATAGCTACCAGGCTTCAGACATTCAAAGTATGGTCTCTGAAATACAAGAAAGCTTCCATCCAGAAGGTGCATTAGATGCAGTTGTGGATTTTCAGGTGTAAAGCCTGAGAGTGTCTATATCAAGAAAGTTAGACCTTTCTTGTCCCATAAGACCTTAGTTAGACATTTCTTGTCTTTGCTTGTCCCACACTTGAGAAAGCATCCTTTTTTTGGAAAAAAATCACCTATCTTAAACCATTTTTCTTCTCTCAGGGCCAGTCTTGCTATTTTTATCTAGCAGTCCTCCTACTTCTTTCTTCATATTTGAACCACTCTCCATCAACTGCCTAAGCAGATGTTTCAGATGTGGCAGAAGCTTGCAATAAATTACACCAATTTAAACAGTAAAAATCAACATAGAGGGGAACAGGTTGTTTCTCATGGTTTAAGGAGAACAGTTTGCCAAAAATAAAACCTTACACAAGCATAACAAACCCGTGCTATATTTTGCTCCATAATTTTTCACAACTAGGTAGGACATGTAACTCCTGCAACTACCATGAAAAAAGTACTATTGCCATTCTGAGCTACATAAAGGCTTCTTTTCCTCTGTTCCTCTTCTTTTCCACTTCTGTTCCTCTGTTCAACATAATGTTTAATATCTTAGAAGTGTATTACAGGCATGAAACACATAAATCATAGCAAATCAGTACTAAAGAGGTTCTTACTAACATACAACTCCCTTATAACAATTAAATACTCAATCTCCTCTGTAGACTGTCAAAAATTCCTATTAATATTAATGGAAACTGGTGACAAGCAGGAGAAAGAATTTGAGATGCCTGCCTACAGACTACCATAAAATGTGCATGCTGTTCTTAAGGTAGCAATGCAGCTCAAATGTTCCAGTTAGAACTAATTACAATGTTAACATATTAAACTTGGACAATTAATTTTTAAGGATCAGTATTGTGCTGACCTCAATAGAAACATAAATAAATTTGCATAACATCTGTGTTAAAGAAATACTTTTGCTGAGCACCGGAAACATTCAGTACCAGAACGACAGTTATTTCTCACCATGCGCCAGCTAAAACCAAAACCCACTCATTTTTCACCAAACCCCAGCTAATCAGTACACTTGCAGTAAAGTCTCTCCTGAGGAAACATTCAGACAAAAGCATACATTTATTTATGCCTGAAAGTGTGCTCCTTCACCTAAAAACTGCAAACTGTACTTATACCTAGTGTCAGTGTTTTCCCCAATGAAATATTGCACCATTAACTAAACTGCTAAAATATGGGAGCTCTCAAAGAAGCATTTTTCTCTCCTTTGCATCATTTCTGTCAAGTACCGGATCTGAGACATTCTTGCTTATGGTTGTTTTCACACTTTAGAATAACCTGGTTTGATAATAATTATAAAGAAAGCCTGTAACAGAATGAATTTATAATCATTTAAAAGAAACACCCTTCTGGAGCTTAGCTGGTTAAGAGAAATGCTAAATCAGGGCTTGCTGATTGCTGAAGCCAACTGACGGGTGGCTTCTATATTTAGGATCCTCCTTACACCTGTCAAGAGACATAGAGACAGCCAGCGAAAGAGTGAGTGTGTGCACCAGTTCAAGCGATCCAGAGACCCATCTCTTGTAGCAAGGAGCTAAAAATAAAAGCAATAAAGAAAACAGGGCAAAATCTTATTATTTATATTACCCCCTGCTCTGTGACATGCTGTCAGCGAGTGCTCCAAACAGCACAGGGACCTCATTAGTTATCAGTGACTCCGGTTTCCTGCAGGAAGCCACAGCAATACTCAAAGCTGGATGCAGTCCAACTGTGTCAAACCTGTGCTACTCAGGTGGATCCCTTTCCCTGCTGCTCCTTAGCTGAAAGCATGAGGCCTTTGTGGCAGTATTTTCATTCCAAACTGAACTCCAGCAAATACTCATACCCGTGTTTAGCAATGTCCCTGGAAATGGGCCTTCCAGTTTTGATTGGCATCTGTCTGACCCCCAGCTGCTCTCTCTTTGCAAATTGGACAGCATTTCTTTCTAGACTGATGATTTGTAGATACATATGTGAACGTAACAAAGTGGAAATCATACTGGTTTTTTTTATATAAACACCATGCAACCAATTGATAAAGTGATCCTATTGTAAAGGCTTGAGATCCCTTTCATTGTTTTAAACAGAATAACAGAACTGCATTTCAAATGGAAGGGCAGCCAAGCTGTAACAGGAGCTTGCTTTCAACACATGGATGCTGCCTTCCTCCCACCTAGGTGCATTACTCCTTTCAAATTCGTCATCTCCCAGTAAGCAGAAATATTTGGGTTTATACAGATTATGAATAAAGAAATGGCACCCCTGGGAAAGTAGAGAAAATGATGCTATTTGAATTCACACACATACTCCTTTCTAAATGCTATGTGGCAATTCCTAAGCAAAGAAAATTAATTTCTCTCCACTTTCCCTGACTCTTGCAGTAATAATGCACGTAATCTTTTAAACACTATCTGGTTCAACACCAGATTCCCTGCAATTATTTGGAAAAGGAAACCAAATGGCCTTTATGCATTCCCCAGTGTTCAACAAAGTGTACCTATTACTGGCCAACCTTAATTTAAGTTTCAGTAACTATCGCTTTCAGAAACTATTACTTTCTTAGAAAGTACACAAAAAAGATTTTCTTCTAAGACTAGCAGATGAATTGTGTATTTATTTGTTAAATCTTCATGGGGCACATGTTTGCGTGAGAGAAAATGCTCAGTCCCTGTGAAAGATGTTAAATATCCATAGGTGTAGATGTTTCAGGTTGGACACAAAGCACAGCTGCACAAATACCTCTGAACCTTCTCAAAAATAAAGCTAATTGGCCTACCACTTATTTTTAACCACTAGTCAGTAGTTACATCATCTGCTAGATGTGTGTAGCTGATATTTATGTAGATACTAACTAATTACGTAGAGGCAAAGACAAGTAGATATCAAAACATGTAAGGTAATGACCTTACATTCAGGTCAATAAAGAACCAAAGGCACATCCAGGAAATAATCAACACATACATGCAGTAGTTCCATGTACCTTAATATCACAGAAATAACTGCGAACTGTATAGGGTTTTAGTGAAATCAACATGAATTTTGAAGCCCATATCCATTTCTTTCTCCCGTAGTTTAAAAGACAGAGGATTGAATGATTCAATACTTGCAGGAAATAAGATCCAGAGCAAGTCACTATGCCTGGATTGGTGCAGAGTGGTAGCAATGTGCATAATGCAGACTGATTAGCTAAAGTAAAGATAACCATGTCTAAGGTCACACAGTCACTAACAGTTTATAAAAGGACATTATAAAATTAGGTTTGAAGTATAATTTATATTTTCTAAAAACTTGGTATTTTTTTCTTTGGAATTCATGCTGACTTATTTTCAGTTATCTCTAATTCTGCAGTTATAGAATATCCTACTAGTTATTACCATACATTGTAATGCAAAAGTATAAATTTGCTCTATACCACCAATAATAATGTTAGCACATATAAATAAAGCAAAGTATGTACTGACAGTAAAAGCTTGTAATATGCTACTCCCATCAAAACCAGTGCAATCCCAGTGTACTCATAGATAGAATGTCAGCCTCAACAGCTGTCAAAAAGTCATTGAAGCTGAGATACAGAAATCTAAGTCTCTTCAACTGACCATAGTCTGAAGACAAAACAGGTCCATACTAGATGTACTATAATAACTTAATCCACCTAGCTCCTATAATATATTGGCTGTGCTCAGTCCTACAAACATTTTTTTCACATGTGAAAACATTGACATGATAAAAACTGTAAGAGAGATTTATGAAATTTTATGAGGTCCTAGAAAGTGTCAAAATATATTTACAAAAAACTAAAAGCTTTGTACTAATTACTTGGCAAACTACTGCAGTGTCCTACCTGTCACTAATGGTGTCCCCTGTGACAGACTTTATACCATTCTCTTGAGTTCTGAGCCATATAACCATTTAACATCTGCCTGCACTATAAGTACTTCTGTCCTACACTGATAAAAACAATGAAGACAGAAAAAATTACAGAAAGTGATTTGGCTGTCTTGCATCATGTTAGAGGTGAATTTGCATTAGTATACATAGTATTACCCCTGCCATTATTTGTTCCCCTACAGATATTATCATAGAAAGCCCTCAGGAGAGATGAACTATATTACTTTATCATTACAAGGGATTCTATTTCCATGCCAAACTTTTTGCTTAAGGATCTCTTTCTCATAAGCTTCTATCACACTGAATCCATAAAAATGGACAAGGACACACATGCATGCTGTATGCACTGCCGCCACTTGAGGTCTGTACAGAAAGAACACTCGGGCATTAAACTGAATTGTATACATTAAATTCAGCTGTATAAGAAACCATTCAGGAATGCATCCCAGGTATAATAAATGATGCAACAGACTCTTTTTCGTACATAATTTCTTTTAATTTTTGAAGAAAAAAAAAATTAAGGGGAAAAAAATCAGTGGTAACAGACTGTTTCCATATGGCTTAAGCATTAGTTTGTCCCATAACATGATAACTGAAAATCCAAACTTATCACAGTACTTCTTTGGAATAGATTGGCAACAAATATGTCATATTTAGAAGCCTTTAACAATATACACAAATCTTCTACTAAAAGACGTCTTCAAAAGTCAAGTAGGGAAATACAGAATCATAGAACAGTTTGGGTCGGAGAGGACCTTGAAGGTCATCTAGTCCAATTCCCTGCAGTAAGCAGGAACAACCTCAACTAAATCAGGTTGTTCAAAGCCCCTTCCCTCTTGACCTTAAATGATTCTTGAGAATAAATTGTATCAGTCATTTAGTGATAATTCCTTCAGATGAACGAGCTAATGTAATACCAGATCCAAAAATCTTAAAGTCAAAGCCTATAACAGAAATCTTTTATTGAGAATCATTCATGACACCATGCATTCTTCTATATTCTAAGTGAACTTAAAAATGAAAAGGTTTTTGTTTTGTTGGTTGGTTTTTGTTTTTTTTTTTTTTCATTTTAAATATAATAGTTGGAAAGACAATACTTAGCAATTGGAAAAGTACTGTCCATCTCCCAAGCAATACAGGGGAGATCTCTTTCAGTTTTCTTTTCTGTATAAATCTAGAAGCTTAACAGTTCAAAAGCATCATAAAAACTTTTAGAGAATGAATCCACAAGCTACCTATTAATACTATCAAGGCATTGTATATATTTAATCTGAATTTCCCTTATCTTAATTTGTAGGTTAAAGTCTGTGAAGCAGACGAAAGCCAGAAAAGGCATTTATCTTTACCATAATTCTAATACCAATTAGTATTCAGATTTCTATTCTGCTCTGATATGTAATAGCAAAAATCAGCACTTACATAGAGTATTACATTTTGAAATGATTGCCCAGACAATTATATATGCCCTTTTGTAGAATTCACAGATGAATAAGTGGATGAGAACCAGGAAAATAGACCCTGAAACTCAGGTTTTATTTTTGTAAATAGCTTGGGAGTTTTAATCCAGCCCTAACTTTGAACACGTGTGAATTCAAACCATGTCCAGCTTTGAGATGCACAGAATGAACTTTTCTTCTAGAAAAAAAAGTAAGCATAGCAATGATAAGGCATTACTCTTGCAGAGAGGCAGAAAAATAGTGGTGAATTACTTCAGTGGAGATAAAAATCAGGTGGCCATTAAACTGCTGGTTTTAAAGTTCTTGAGAATTTTTTACTCTATGATTTTAGCATCATTTCAGACTCTTAGAAAGTTACACAATGTAAAATAACAATACTTTACTGTAAATAGCCCTTATTTTGCATTGATTTTTTTTTTTAGGTAGACACTGAGTGCTAAACAAGTTGTGCAATTGTTCCATACTGAAAATAGACAGCATTATCAGCCAATAAAACCCTCATTAGTTCATTATCCAGTTTCCCAGGTGAAAGAAAAGTCGAATGGAAGGTTTGTGTGGATGTCAAATAACATCTCAACAAACCATGAACTGGAATGTATCTAAGGTATCATTGCATTAGAAACTCCATTCCACAGCAACAAAACTGTTGCCCAGGTTTGAGCAAGATTCTAGCAATTTTACTTCTTAGCTAAGTCTCTTCTAAATTACTGCACTTAGTGAAATTAACAGCACGTGTTTCAGTCAGTGTCTGCTTCTAGGACTGATAACTCTCAATGTTTATAGTTACTGTCAGAGAATGGTCTGCAGCATCAAGGCCATTGCTTTGTTCTGCAAAATGTGCTCTCTGTAGGGCAAGGCAGAGAGGTTAACAGAGAGCATCTGTCATTCACTTAATTGCTGACCCAGAGTTAAACCATGACATGTGTGCACCGCATACAGTCATTTATTTGTTAAAGGACTCTGGATTAAAACACACCTACAATACTACAATTTTTTTAAAAAAGAAGAAAAATGTATTGTATTGCTTTGTTTCATTGTAGAAAATGAAGAATTATGTTACTTAAAGCAGTCTTTGAGTGAATCATTTTGAAGATGATCCCCAGTTTGCAGGTTGTCTACCTGGCCATTAAGAAAGCCTAGACTAAGTTCTACCCAAATACATGCCTTTAAAAGTCAGTATATGAAGTTTGGACCTCGTAAACAAGAAATCTAAAATTCAGGTGTTGTGGAAATCTCTTAAATTTGGATATGGTTGCTACCAAAATTGCCACTAGATTAAATATAGGGCGAGACATGAAAGAACTATGAGTTTCCTACTCACATAAGTAACTAGAAGAATCAGCATTTCAGTGGCACACTGCTGACATTTGCTGTTTGTAAGTTTTCAGGGAAAATCCCAGCTAGGAAACAATTCCTGCCTGGTGATGGTCTTCACCCATTACTCAGGTCACACAGCATAAAAAACACAGGATCAGCCAGCAAGATATCTTTCTGCAATGAAGTAATGTCCTGGCAAAATAAAAAATTCAGACACCTCAAAAACATCTCTGTGTAGAGTACCTTTACCACAGCTTTTGGGTTCAAATAATAAATTTTGGCTAATACATTACTTCCATTTCTCAGAGACAGATGCTTCTGCTAACCCTCCATAAAGTGGAAGTTATTAGATTTTTATTGCCAGACATAGTATGTCCTTTTCAGCTTTACAAAAGGTATCTACAAAAACCACTTTTCACGTTGGTCTTACATTGCAGTTGCATTTCAAATAATTACCTACAGAAAGAAACTCGTAAGTAAAATTAATAAAAGCTGTGAAATAGAATAAGCAAATTAAGAATTCATTTGCATTTAAGCATATGTAAGCATAATTCCACCCTTGTATACCTTTTTCATATTTTCAAGGAAATTATTTTCTGGAAGAAAAAATAATGGTTGATTTTGTAACTGCAGACAGGATCACAATGAAGATTTGTAAGGAAGAACAACCTGAGAATCAAATCTTGCATTTCCTAGCTTTCAAGTGTTCAGTTTTACAGTCAGATAACTTTTAACTTAGATTTTTTTAAGAGACTGATCAGCACTTTTTTCTATAAAGACTAATGGGACAATTTTAGTCTAGAATGCTATTCACTAAAAAGAAAATAGAGCCCCAAGTAATGAGCTATGTACAACAAAAAATTTAAACACCAATGTTTAACCTCTGCTTTCCAATCTGAAAACATCACTACTGAACACATGAAGTATTTATAGAAGCATGGATATCTAAAAGAACAATGGAGCATTTTTGTGTAAAGCTAATTTTTAGGCCATAAAGGTCTTTTATTCTTTGAATAAAAGGAGTTATGCAAAGAAAAGTTGCTAGCACCCTAAAAATCTGTTGGCAATTTTTTTTACATCTACTATAATACACTTTACAGTCATTTGTTAACTGTATCTCACACCACCTATGCAAGGAAGTGACTGGTGCTTTTAATCTAACTTTTGCAGATTAATAAGGTGTACGTTTTCTAGGAATTACATGGCAGTGATACTGACCAAGTGCTTCTAATAGAAAACTAGCTCTCCATTTGGATAGAATTTCAAGGTGAATTAATTATTTGGTTATGCCTACTGAGAGGTTAAAATAAATAACTTCCATGATTTATAGTATGCCGAATTGCTGAGCTGAGCTCTAGAACTAATTGCTTAGGAAAAAAAAAAAAAAATTAAAGAAGTAAATTTGTGAAAGCCACTCCACTTGTGGTTATCCCACACACTACTAGACGCTGCAGTATTTTGAAAAGGGAACTATTTTTTCCTTACTATTCCCTACTTAAATAAACTGTGTTTGTTCCTAATCTGGGAGAACATTTTTCAATGCCTTCCGGCACATTAAGAAGTCCTTTTTTACATAGACACTTGCTCAGTGGGGCACGGACAATGAAGTGGTGTCAGAGCTTATCATTTAAAAGGAAGACAAATGACCACATCTGATATCACGCATGGTTTCTTTGTGATATATTACTATTCCCCTCTGTATAGCCTAATACGAGTGTGTATTACATTTTATTTTCTACAATTTTTACAATCAGGCCTTGACAGTGATGACTCATTCTGTTGTGATGAAACCTGCATGTGTTTAATCAGAAATTATTTAATGGAGATTCATCTTTGCACTAAGGATTGAAATGACTCAGGACTGATACTCATTTTGATGAAATTACACTTGTGCAAAGAAGGCTGAAAATGGGTACATAATAATTTCCAAAGGCATTTAAGTATATCCTGAGACATACTTTTAGTTATGCAACAAACCAATTAATCCGTCGTGTATTTCTAATCAGTTAAAAATGACTATAAGGACCAGATTCTGCTTTCAGCTACCACAAAGCTTTTCCCCAGTTGTACAGGATAGTGAAATCTCCTTAAGACATGTTCCTGCACATATTAGTGATCCTCTCTCAGTTTATTTATCATCCTGCATAATCTCAAATATCTTCTAAACAGATAAAAATCTAATCCATGAAGATGCTAAAGCAAGAAAAGTGGCATGGTAAGTAACAAAAAAATTAATTGCTAAGGACTATACTTCTGTTCTTACTGTTCCTTGCAAGAAAAAATAATTGCAATGAAACCATTACTCTACTTTAAAACAGCCTTGGTAATTATCAAGTAATTAATGATGGTTATTAATCATCTTAGGCATGTTACCAGTCTATGAATGTAAGTTAGCTGAAGCCAGACTACCTAAATAGCACTGATTATGTGCAATTACGACCATTCTTACAGGAACATGGCAACTTGCAATACACAACACATTTATATTGCAATATGCAACAAATTTATTCAAGTAGGGTGACAATGGGGTATCATTTCCATTTCAGAAATGGGAACAAAAGGATTAAAACCAGCAGTAAAACCAGAGCTGCAAAAAAAGTGGGTAGCAGATCAGGTTGATAAACTCAAGTGTCACAAGCCCTCGGCTAGTAGTGTCCCAACCTATTGGTTGTTTTAATTAGAAAGTACGTAATATTCAGAGTACAAATTTTGGATAAACTGGACATCTACAGTGCCAACTGATGTCAGCAGTGAGAACAAGGATTTGCAATGTGGTAAAGCCATGCAACTAGCATGCAGCATTGGCATGAGTCAGATATGCTGGCTTCTTTTCACCATACTGTCTGCAGATTTTTGCTGACTCCTGTTAGTTTCTAAAAATGCTGTTAAACTTATGTTTTACAATCTGTGTTCATCCTGAAAGTACAGATCATGAGGATCAACTTCGTCTAACTCTCCAGGTCTCAATTTATCAAAATGGCAGCAACTTGGTCTAGTGGGAATTTTTCCTGACCATGCAGAGGGCTTGGAACTAGATGATCTTTAGAGGTACCTTCCAACCCATACCATTCTATGAAAGAAGCAGATATTACGGTACATTTTCTACAAAGATTCTATTTTAAAAACAAACTTTGAGAACCAAGTGAACCAGAGGTGTTATCCATGCAGGTCATGCAAGTTTCTGAGGTAAGGTGGAAATTCAGCAAACGTACATCATAATAAACAAGGCTTAACAGTTTAACAACACGTTTCAGGTACAGAGGGATTTAGAGGCATTAGCAAACAAATTAATCTTGACAAAAACACTTGGCTGGCTAAATAGTAAGATACTGCCATTCCCTGCTTTACTGAGAGAAGTTAGGTACAAAACTTAAGAAATAATGTCAAGCAGATAGAGAGAGGCATAATAAACAGAGAATGCAGGAGACATATTGAAAAAGAGCTTAGCCAAAATACATGCAATTCAGGGTGTATATCATAAAAACCCCCAAACAAACAAAAAAACACCTAAATATATTTATTAAATAAAAGTAAATTAAAAGGCCTGTTATCTCTTCTATTTTTTTCTCTCTTTTTCCAAAATTGCTGGCACTGAATCAATTTATGAGAGAAGTCTCAGATCAAGAAATACTTGCTGTGTTAGGAAACAAACACACCACTATGCATAACCTAACGAAGTATAACTCTCCACAGAAGATGGTGGTTAAAAAAACCTCATTATTCAGTCTATTCACTTTCCATCTTCTTTTGACTCACTTTCCTACATGTATGTCTGTTCACTTTTTTAACTTGTATTTGAAAAAAAAACCAAACCAATGGACTTGTTACATACTTATCTAAAAAGAATAAAATTATATATGAGCCTAATAGAAAATATGGACATTCAATAATCTCTGAAAGAAGTATTCCAAATACTTACTAGAGAATAGTATACAACGAATAATATTTTATTCTAATTCAATCTACTATAAGAAACCAGCCATTTTGCCATACTGCAAAAGAAGCAACATCCACATTAACATCTGCATTTGGAACAACCACATTTCTGGATTAATCTCACAAAACATGAGTATCAACGTAACTCATAGGGCAGAGCACAACCCAAGAGCATTGTCTCCAAGTATAGGGATGTATTAAGGACCCACAAATTCTCTGTCAAATACACTATTCAAATCCAAATTGGGGGAAAACAGTTACTGGGAAGATTTGTTCAGCCATTTACAAATTAAACAATGTTTCTCAATAGTCCACATAGGAATATCATAAATCAAAACATGCCTTTTAATGGACTCTTGAACTTACCCCTCAGCATTTTAAATAGTCAAATGGGATACTGGATCTACTTGTACCAGAGTAACTTGCTGACTTGTAAGAGTGGGAAAAGAAATAGTAAAAACCCCAAGATTGCAATTCTTACTTCTAGCCATCTGTCTTTAATTACTCACATTCCTGCAGTATCAATAAACATGACTTTTCCAGCTCAGAGTACAAAATTTTTCACTTCATATTCTTAGATGGAACAGCTCCTGTGACTCAGTTTCCTCCTATGGAAAAGATCTGAATTCCTAATCAAGTCAGTACAAGCAAGGTGTGGCAAATTTCTACTCATTAAAAGAATTAGAAAAAATTCCCTATCATTGGTTTGTGTAAGACTACCTTGGTGGAGAAAGAAAAATGTAGCATGATATTAAAAGTGACAAAGGAGAAAAATGGCATGCCTTGATTAGGCCTTAGTCCTGACACCCATACCCAGAGAACTTACATAACTTTATTTTTTATGCCCACTTGAAATAAGACTTAGTCCATACATAGAAAAATAAAAATCCCACTAAAGATAGGGGAGGGAGAGATTATATTGCTGGAGTACATTTTAAGCTTTCAAACCAGCCTACTTGGGATCTTCATGGAAGAAACTGGATCACTTGAATTAGAACGTTGTTTAAATGAACGTTGAGCTCTTCTCCTTTTAATAAAACTTAATTTATCATCTGATTGTTATAAAAACTAGACTGTGGAATCAGCAACTGCTTCCAGTTCTTACTTACTTCACAAATCAGGTCAAAAGTGAATCAGAATTTATTATACTGAGTAAAATTTAGTGTTTTGCTCATACAGTTCAGTTGAAGCTCTACATGTGCGAGTGCTGAGAACAGAACCATGGATCCAACATATACCTCCATTTTAAAGATAATGACTGACATGCAAAAAGTTGTTCTTAGGCGACGTGACACTTAGGACACATTCTTAAAACAAAATTTCTTTCTACATTCCTTGATCACCTTTCATGGCTCTGGAGAAACAGGAACTTTCAAAATTAAAAGATGCTTATATCACCATGCAGAAAATGTTACAAAGACTATAGTTCTTCTGAGCAACTGTCAAATGAGAGGAAGCGAGAATGCAATTTCAAGAGGGTTAAAAATCCAATAAAGCATTTTTTTATGATAGTCAGCAATATTTTAACTTCACATTCATATTCTATGGGTATTTCAGGCCTGCCTCTGACTTAAAGTCTGATTTTGAATTACTGTAATTAACTGCAAAAGCTTGCTGATTTGTTGATGCAAAATAATGTCAATCTTTCTCATAAACTTGTTAGAATCTTTGTAAATAAATAGCAAGAAATACACAAAGAAATTCAGCTCTTTGTCATCAGGTTGCTTTCAGCACACAGAGAAAGGCGTTATAAGGAGGGACATAAGCAAAAGACCGAGGTCCTTTCCTTAACATCATTAGTGTAATATTCCCAAACAGTGAGCCATATTCTTGTAGAGTGTGCTTCTCAAAGAAGGAGTATATACATTTCACCCTGAAAACTTTTAAAATCTGGGAGGAGAGAAGGTGTGAAACACTGAGTTTGCTTAGAAGCAGAAGAGGTCAAAAATAGTTTGGAAAGCACTGGGAAAGGAAAAAACAAATCCCTCTTGAGCTGACTAGCTGCAGGCATATGTCATTAATTTTTAGCTATTGAAAGGTACTGTGGCATATTCTGAAAGCCTTTACTCTTAAAAATGATTTTTTTTTCCTCGGAATATAAACAGGATTTTTAATTTTAGCACCATAGTTTGGCCCTCAGTTGAGAATATCCAACCCATGAACATAACTGTAGTATAAATTTAGCTGAGAGGGATTTCAATACCAGTGTTACGTATTTGCACCTGAAACATGAACCTCTCCTGCACCAATAGTATGTGCGTTACATGGTACTGCTGGACATAAAAATAATATTCTGCAAACAGCATTGATTCTAGTTCTCTTTTGCTATTGGAAATCAAGAGGAAAAGGAGAATCACAGCACTGTAATAGCAATGACCAATTTGCTATAGTAAGAAATGGCACAATTTATGCAAAATCCAGCTATTGATCTGATCCTACAGATCTAATATATATTTGAGAAAAGTTGAGTTGGATCAGGATATTCAACAGATGCAACAAGAGAAATAAATCTGAGCTGTAAACTCAAAGGCAAACATTTAAATATTCATTGATACCTGTCTTGCAGCATCTGTAGATGGAACAAAAAAGCTGATTCAGAAACGGGATAAGAATGATCTAAGACAATACACAGGCAATGCCCAGGGGTGAAGACAAAAATGCAGTTATTATTTTGCATTTAAGTTCTATGTCTTTTCAAGATGCTAGATATCTTTTACCTGGACACTGATGCCACTGAGCTGTCATTCCTTATTTCAAGAAGTCTGAGTCAGCATTCATAAAAGGCATAAATACAGGATGGCATCTGGCTTTAGCAAATTGTATGTATGGACCACAATTTTATTCCAGTGTTATGTTCTGGTAAATCTTCTCTTCTGTTAAAGCCGATATTTTAACAAGGCACCAGAAAACAGAATTTTCTGTAGTCCTTAAGATCAGCTTTTGTCACTAAGGTCTTTATAAGCACTCTGAGCATGACATAAATCCCAAGCACACAGGGATCAAAAAGATTCTCTGTTGCTGCAAAGACGTACAAAACAGTCTGGGGCCCAAATCTGTTTCTACTACGTTTAGTACAGAGCAGAGTCGTTTTACTCTTAAACTACTAAAGTGCTTCTAAACTTCAACTCCTGTCTTGCAGAGGTTTAAGTCAATCATGGATCTAGAAGTTAATACTACCTTGGGTAAAGAATTCCTGTAAAAGGAAAGAATAAAGGCATAAGTATGTCAGATCACAGGTATCAGTGGGCAAATACAGTCTATTTTTCTTCCTTGTTACAAAAGATTAAAGTAATAATGATTTGACCATTGTCATTTTAAAATGCTCTGATAGATTAATATTTTAAGATCTGTACAACATGCCTTCTATATAACAATGAATACGTTTCAGACTAACGTACTGCCAAGCCCCAGCTCTCTTTCTAGCAGCTGAATTCTTGGATAAAATCATTTTGCAGGGTATGAGCAATGCAGTTCTGAAAATAGCATCACTGAAAAATGAAAGATGGCAAGAACCTCTATAATGCTGACTTATTTCAATGAAATTTTATCTCTTATGATCAGTATCTATTTTCCCATTTTTGGCTGAATTTTCAAATATAATAAAATGTAAATCTAAAGAATTTGTTGATTTTAAGGCCTAAGCATAAATGTCTAAGAGACAAGCACAATAAGAAAAAAAAAAGTTTCCACTCACAATTTACATCATAAGAAATGTAAAACAGAAAAAAGCTTTGTAGAACCAAGTAATTTGCATTTATCACAACCACATGTACACAAAAGGAAACTAACACCACTCAACAAGCTGCTTCTCATTTATCCTTAAGTATGATTCTGCTAGAAGAGTAGATTGGAGTGATAAGTTTTAAAATACCATTGGGTTTATACATCTTGCGTAACGCTCAGCTTTCAGACATGTGCTGCTGCGAAAACACTAAGAGGTGTTATTGCACTTCCCTGATTCTATAGAAATTACATCTTTTGGCTTTTTTTCCAGTGCCCTGGGGTATGAAGGTACTCTTCAGCAGACAATATTTTCCTTATAATGAAGATTTTTAAATAGATTGGAAAATAGAGTTGAGAAGGATCCTGACATTTTGCAATTCATTAACGCAGCTGTCTTTTCTAATTAACATCAGCAATAAAATTGGCATTCTTCTATCACAGATTTTATGCTAAAACTGAGACCATATGTATATGAAAGGTGTCAAAATCCCTAAGTCTGAGAGCAGAAACAGATGAAAAGAACACAGTATAAATATCTTCTATCTACATTCAGTCTCTGATTTTGTATAGAAAGTGATGCTGTGTACCAAGCCCAGCTAGATTCTCAGCAAGACCTACACTTGTTAGGTCCATGAGCTGACACCAAAAATACAAATGTCCCAGTTGTATGAGCTTTAATTCATATGACTCATCTAGACTTCCCTAAGTTGTCCTAATGACACCAAGAGTAAGGATGATTCAAGGTAATAAAAATTTCCTGCTGGCATATATACATGTATATATATATGTGCATATATATATGTACGTAAGTTAACTTTATCCCCTCTATATTATTTTTATCCTCAGATATTTTACCCTTATTTATCTAAGTATCACATCTGTCTTGAATATAATGTGTAATTTAATTTCTATATACAGAAGAAGTGACTGAGAAGGAAAAAAGACAAATGAGAGTAAATGAACAGGGGAGGAAAAATAGAGAAAATAAAATAAAACCTGACATCATCTAGAATGATATGATTACAGAAACAGTATCATTGATACTAAAAGTCTCCATATGTAGGTTTGTCAAAATTAAAATATTTTGTTTTGTTGGCTTGTTTTTTTTTCTTTTTAACCAATACAGACAGGCTTATCAACAGAAAGCAGCAGATACTTCTTTATGTCATAGTTTACTCACTATCTGTAAAAATATCAACACTGTTAAGATATCAAAAGTATCCTTAAGAATTATAAAATATTTTTAGGCTCAAGGCTATATGTTCTAATGCAGCACAGATAACAGACATACATTCATTCCTATGCTACCTTTATCAGGAAACATACAAACTACATTTATTTAACAATATTTTTTTCTCAAGTGTGTAGACATGTGGAAGACAAGTATACATGGTTAAAATGAAAGAAGTGCTTTGTGTACTCTGTCATCAGTAGTGTGGTTATAGTGGCAGAAATACTATATCAAAAACTTATTCTCTTGTAAATGCAAAATATCTGTTGTGCTGCCTGTATAAGTGAAATTTTTGGAGTTGCTGTGTTAAAAGTAAGAGCATGATACCCTGTACCAACATATAACAGTTCCCTAGTACATGATACTATGAAAATTATAAATTTCAATGAAACCTAGTATGTATTGACCAGTAGCTACAGCCTTATAGCCAAAGATCAAGACATAACTACTTAAATAGTTCATTAAAGAAAAGTCTTCAATATATGTGGTGAAATATTCCAACACAAGAAAAAAACCCCAAATGATATTATACCACCTGATGAGATTTTCAATGCAAAATTGTCTCCTATTTCATAGAGCACAATCCTTCACTTAAAATTCTCTACACACTGCTGGATAACTAGGGCCCTTTTGGCTTGTCAAAGAAGTAAAATTAATGAAATTACTGAGATTCTATAAAAAAAAAAAAAAGCATTTCTTAAACCTCCAGCATTTTTTGCTAAAAACGTTTCACACTTCTATACTACTGTGTTGGTTATAAAGACCTCTGAATGTTTTGGTAAAAGCACATTAAAATATTTGCTGATCTGGAAGGAACAGATGACTGAAGGAAAAGTGACTGTACACTAACAAGTTGTTGATGAAATAATGAACTATACAACCCTGAATATGGACATTTTTCATATAACATCTAGAAAATACTGCTTCTTCAGATCAAACTATTAACTAATAGAAAAAGAGCCTAAAAATACTGGGGAGAAATCAAGTAAATAAAAACGCAACCATCAGAAAACATCCAGTTCATCAATTATTAATGTCCTTTATTTCTTTATTATCTTTTGTGGCTTTTTTCCTATTTTTATTATTACTAAAATATAAAATATTTTATATTAAGAGGATTTACATCACTTCTCTTTGTTCTTCCCCATTTGTCATCTGTAGTACGAAACAGAACACCGCTATCAAGTCTCTCAAATACAATTAAAAAAATGTTTCTCTTTCACCTGTTACATCATTACTTTTGCAAAGCAGCTCTCCCTGCATCAACCTGTTGTTGTGCCTTCTAAATAAACTAAGTCTTATTTGAACTTTGACTTAATTTCAAAGGGGAAACATTACTATGGAGAATGGACAAGTGCTACAGATTGCTTCTATATATTCAATGGAATAATAATGAGAAAAAAGAAAGCCAACAGTAAGTAAGATTGTGTAGAACATGGAAATGTTATTGACTAAAACCATGTTGAGAATTACTTAATCGTAGCTATAGTTATAATTAAAGTACATTATATAATGTTTCCCTGTTATTATTCCTTCTGTTATGATGAACAGTAAAGGTAAATTCTGAGAGGAATTAGCGCACATGGACAAGGGACAAAAACTGTTTAAGGAAGTAATCATGTTATGCTAAAAGTGATCTAGACTTGTATTTGAAATTAAATTTTTTTTCATAGAGTATTCTTTTAATTTCAATATATTTTATATTTATTTTCCTTTTAAAACTAGAAAAATCTGTGTAGAAGATAAATTGTAATTAGTTTTCTATCACAACCTTCGCAGCTGAATAAGAAACAGTAAATACAAAAACTCAAACACAAGAAAAGCACTGACTTAAAAAGACCTGGCTTTGTATTTTGTCGCTCTTGGTTCTATATGGCACATCTTTATAAACTGCAACACGAGAATATTTTCAAAGATAATTTTCCCTTCAATTGAAGGCTGTATTTATTCAATTTAGAAGATATTAAGTAGTTACTTTACACTAATCTTTTTTATTCCTTTCTTTCATTTACCAGTAACAGCAGCCCTTTGAGTCTTTCATATGGAACCAATACTCAGAACTGAATCCAATTATAACAACCTACCAGCAGTACTAATTGGTGAAAAGGCATTGCTGGTAATTGCTGTAAACTCATCGCCCTGCACAGGGTGAACGAAGGCAATAAATTCTACCCAGCGTTAAACAATAGGGAAGACTACCATTCGCATTGTTTTTCTTATGTAAAATGCATTAAAGTGAGTCATCCACTTAAAAGTTACCTACTGGTGGCTTTAACCCAGATTCAGGGACCAAGGTAAGTGCTTCCGAAAAAAATAAAAAAAGAAAAAGAGAAGAAAAAAGAAAAAGAAAAAAAGGGGGGGGGGAAAAAGAAATATTAAAATCCTCGCTACTCCACAGGGTTTTGTTGTGGGGATTATTTACCAATGTGTAAACTAATCTATAGTAATATGTATTGCCTTATTTTTGCCTTTCTTTTATTGTACGCTTTCATTATGTGATCTTTCCACTGGTCTGGGCAACACGTTCATGCGAACAAGCATGCAGCGCTTCACAGATTTCTATCTTACGGCCACACAAAACATAAAAGCTGTTTGCACCGAGGGCATCCACCAGCTCTCGCAAAGGTATTTTTTGTGAAGCAACGATTTGCAAGGCCAACGCTGAAGAAATCAGTTCTTTAGTTATGCTGCTTTAAGCGTGCTGAACCCCCTGCGGAGTGGCACACGGATGCGCACCCCCCCCCCCACCCCACCAACAACTGCGGGCAGAAAACAAACCCCGCGGCGTTCAAAATATCCCTGGTGAGCGCTGGAACACATCCAGGTAGGAGTGAGCTTAAAGCACAGGCTCCAAACTCAAAGCAGTGCTCGTCTGCCTATTTCACATGACTGCCGCAGAAAGGCAAGAAAAGCTGAAAAGCTGCCTTTTGCGTTAATTCTAATAAAATTGCGAAAATTTTAATTAAAAAAAAACCCAACCAAACTATATAAAAATAATAATAAATTTTAAAAATAGTATTAGAACTCTAGCCAGGCTGAAATAACCTTTGTGGGAGGAGGGGGCGGGCTCTGTGTAACTCGAAACTTTCCTCTCAGCACGGCCGAACTGCCGGGGGTATATTTAGAGCTGGGATCTGCTTTGGAGCAGGGCTGTGAGGCAAAGTCTTTACCTCAAAAGTACCGCCGCCCGCCGTGACCGGCGCACTCTCCCCGCCTCCCGGCGACCTCCCCAGGGGGGGAACCCTCTGCCACTGCGACTCTTTCCCAAGCAAAAACAGCCGAAATCCTGCAATTTTAATTCAGCGCCACTTTCCGCACGCACTTACTTTTTTTCCCTTTGTATTTTCGCCGGCGTCGGGCTCTCCCCGACCCAGAGGTGAGCCCCGGCCGTGCCCTCCGCCCCATACCTCGAGACCCCACGGGAACTTACGTGGTGGCAGAAGGGAAAGGTCCCTCCGACGAGTGGTTCATCACCAGGGACTGGAAAAGTGTCAGGCTAAAGACTAGCAGCCAGCCAGCAGCCATCTTCCTGATCGAAGATCGATTCCCCCTTCCCCAAGTCGGCGAGACAATAATAATAAATTCAATTATTGTATGTGTGGTGGTGAGGGGGGGCTGTTGTTTTTTAAAGCCTCCTCCGCTCCCCCTCACCCGCCCACTCGCAGGAGGCGCAGCCCAGAGATGTGCGGAGAAGAGGGAGCGTGGCCGAGGGTGGGAAGGAGGAGGAGAAACGATGGAGATCTGTGGGTGGAGAGGGGAAAGAGGAGAAATAAAGAAGAGACAGAGAGAGATAATCTACTCTCTGCTACTCCAGCAGCAGCTCCGGCTTCATCTGATCCGCCGCCATCAGGGATACTTTTGCAACAGATCTCCGCTCACTCTCTGTGTGTCTGTGTGTCCTTTCCTGATTTATTCCCCTGATTGCAGAGCAGAAAGAGGAGAGAGGCAGGCGGGGTGGCGGTTCCCGAAGGAGGAAAGAAGAGGAGAGAGTTGGGAGACGGGCAGATCGCTCCCAGCTCCTGCCTTCCCTGCCGGCAGCGGGGACAGCCGGGGCGGGGAGCGGGGGAGGGCGAGGGTGTGGGCCCTGTGGCGGCCGCGCTCCTTACAAGGCAGCCGAGGAACTCCCCGGGCTGGGCCGGGCCGCCTCCGGCCCCCTCCGAGGCTGCGTGCAGCACCTCCCCGCTACCCCACGCTATTTTTAAAACCGCTTCGTGCTTTATTTTAATTCCTCCCCTCCCTCTCCTCCCTCCTAAGCAGCAGCAGTAGCTTCGCACAGACCGTGTGCCACCCAGCCTGGGCTGCGTTTGTATACTTAGACTTGCATATATAAAATCCGCTCTTGCCGCTGCCGGCTGTAGCAGCTTTCCTCAGCTCGGAGGGGCCCGCGCGGTTCGGTGCCGCTGACACAGCCGCTACGCGGCCGCAGAGACCTGCCCCGCCGAACGCAGCCGGCTCACCGGAGCTGTGCGGCCGTCCCCGCCCTCCGCAGGGTCCCGTCCCCGACGGGTCCCGTCCCCGGAGGGTACCCGAGGCAGTTCTGGGAAGCGGGACCCTGGGGGACACGGCTGGGAGTTTTCCACCTCCCGCCCCAACCGCATCTCTAAGCTAGATATTAATTTTGGATTCCTTTGAAAATTCAGACGACAAATTCCCTCTTCTGTCTTTTATTTTACCCATGTTCGCGAATTCCAGTCTCTGTGGCAACTATGTATTCCCTGTACAAATGGAGAAAGTAATCCAGGGAAATATTTTTAGATTATTTACTCAAACAATTAAAAGTTCAGTGAGATTTCGAGTCTATTTTCCATCTGTAGATTGTTATTTTTTTCTTTATTTTGTATGTTTATTTTATTAAATATAATTATATATATGTATATATATAATTAGTTCAACAGGTGAAAATTAAATAGCAGATCAAATTTTTCTGTTGTTTTCTTGCCCTTTGCATTTAAGGGTTATGTTATCTTGGATGTGACCTCACAGCAACTGAACTCAAAACAATTTCTTTAAATCAGAAAAGTACTCATCTCTGTTTTAAAGGTGGGAAACGGACCAAAGCTGAGATCCACAAGTGGAGAACTGAGTGATCATGTTGTCCAGGCTCCAAGCCAGAATGATATTTCAGTTGCAATCTGTAAAGCATTCAGTCACTTATCGACATTGTTTCTGGATTGGAGCTGGCATTTTGGAGCTGGTGGGAAGAACTCCCAGTTGTCTTCATCTATCCACCTACCTGTAGGGACGTAGGATTCAGGGTGTGGATCCAAGTCTGAAATATCAGTTTCTAAAATGATACTGCAGCCTGTAGACTCAGGCAATCCAAAGAGTACATAAAGCCCAGCTCTTACAGGTATCCATAGTTTTCCCACATAAAGTGGCAGCACTTCCAGTACTGAACTATCCCTGCTCATCTGGGCACTTCCACTTTCCTACAGTAGTGTTAAGGCAGGGATGGCCTTTGCTGCAATGTGTAGCAGGTAAATGCACAGTCATGGGCATGTGACATAGGGGTACTGCTTCACAGAGGATTTATCAAGATAAGATCTTAGGAGTGGAGTAAAGGGTTGGAGAAATTCACAGAGGAAAGGGGCTGGAAATGTGTAGTAGTTCATGTTGCCCAAGGTCATATCAGATTTACTTTTTAGAGTGTAATTTAAGGCAACTCCTCACTCCTGGGGACCCCCACAGGTTAAGGGGCCAGTATCTAGAGAGCATCAATTCAGTTATTAATGTGAATACTCCCACCAAAAGACTGTTTCTGTTCTTTGATAGGACTCTGAAAATTGGCGTGAGTTCATACCTGAAGTCCACTGAGTTCGACAAACTAGGTGTTCTTCTGTTAGTTGTGTCTCAAAACAACTACAGCCTCACAGTGGGTACTACAATGATGGATTAACACTCTGGCAGCACTTCTTCAGGATAAAGGATGGAAATGCCCTGTTTGGTTCCTTCCCTGCCTGAAACATCCAGCATTCGCCCATGTCAGCTCAACAATAAAATGTTTGTGTTCAGTTCCCAGTTGTACTTCCCCCTGGGGCCCTCACAATGTTCACCAAGCTGCGGCCAACAAGCTGGGAAAGAAGTGCTCTCTCACAGAAGTGAGCGGACAGAAAAGGATGCACATGTTGGTCAGGGGAAAGGGAGTGCAAATCACTGTGGATACCCACGTTGGAAATGGTTTCAGTAGGTGAGAATAAGCAAGACTGCTCTTCCTCAGATGTAGTGGTTTAATATACAGGAGACAAAGGAAGATCAAAGAATCATTACATCAAGTAATAAATAAAAAAGTATAGGGTTACACAGGAATATTTCTTTCATCATGAATATAGTTTTCTGTAAGCCTGCATTTCTCATGCTGCATTCATAATACAGTGCTCCTTAGGGCAATAATTATTGCTACTGGTAATTCTAGCAACAGCAGCACATGGCTACCAACATAACAGTGCAATGCATGGGTGGCTTGGCACCCCACCTGGTACCCCAAAGCCTGGATTGTGACTGTTGCAGCAGTATTGATACATTGTAACAATAGTTGAACTGCCTAAAGGATGCTAGAAAAAAATACCACCATTTTTTAAAGTAGCAAGATTTGAATCTTCAGGAAGCAGCTAAGGCTTAAAAATGGAGCTCAGCACCGAAGGGCAACCTAAGTGGCATTCGTGAGGAGACTCAGATCTGAGATGGGCAACTCAAGTTCACCCTGCAAGCTTTAGAGGATTTGCAAGCAATGTTGGACTAAAGCCCAGTTTAGAGAAAGCTGAATTCAAATAACAGTTTTCCTTCAAAATTATGTGAGGTTTGAAGATGAGTTTTGAATTTTAATGTTTTTTTTATCTGAAGTTGAGGAAAGCAATGCCACCCTGAAGTACAGGGAAGAAAAGTTACTCCAGCAGTGATGTGTTATTTACTAATTACTCACTCTTTTGTTTCATCTGATTACTTATGGCTTAAAAATGCATCACATACCAGGTATTTGATAAAGATGCCGAATGTTTAGAAATGTTAACCTCATCCTACAAACATGTCTGAATATGAGTAATTGTGGTCACATCAGTTCCCACTAGCTTTGAGGAGAAACTGTGGTAGAATTAAAACCCAATACTAGCAGAATTAAATTCCTTGTTATTTCTTCATTCTCCCATATTCCAGAGGAGAAAAAGCAAAAATGTAGTCTCATCATGAAATTTTAAAAAGCTATTAGAATCTCCTAAGTGATAAATTCCTTTACATTTGATGACAATGCAGTTTCCCTGCGCAGTCACATTTCAAGCAATATTTTAAATACGTGGTTTTTACTACATAGTAATGTTGCACTGCAGTTATTCTTGTAATTTATCCATGTAAAGATTCCTAAAATTCTATTACAGCTGACAAGTCTTCTTTTTTAAGCACTTAAATATAGACTTGAATAACAAACCACAAAAGCAAATCTTCCTTCTTACTTCATCTCATTTTAAATTTATTGTCTGTCGTATGTGACTGAGACTTCTCTGTGAAGGAGCAGAGGTATCACAGGGATTGATATAATGAGAGGAGTCTTAGAAAAAGTTTGCTTTGCATCTACTTCATGAACTTGACAATGTTGGGTTTACAGTTGGACTCACTGATCTCAGATGTCTTTTCCAACATGAATGATTCTATGATTCTGTTCTTTTATTCTGTTGGAACTACTGGGAATCCTTCATTGGCCATGGTGGTACGTGTGTCAGAAATAAAAATTTCTATTGCAAAAATACAAGATTTATTTTGTACGAAAGCATAAATTCATGACCAAGCTTTTCTCTTTTCTCTTTTGTTTCAGTTTCTGAATATATTATTTACTCAGTCACAAGTCCAGCATAATAGATAGAAGTGCTGAGCATTCTATCTCTTATCTGTTAAAAATACAAAACAAAACAAAACAATAACAAAAAACCCCCAATTATATTATATTAGAACCAGAATAATTGTTTTATTAATTAGGCTTTATGCTTGTCTATAAAATAATCTTTCAGTAATCAGCATTATCATAGAACTTTTGGAAAACAGTGGCAGTTTAAGACTTAGCATATACAGTGATTGTAGCACTTGTGTGAATAGATAGCATGCAATGAACAAATGTCTTAAGTATTATTTTTTTCATTGTTATATTCAATAAATCTTTAATTGCTGTTATTCTCCCTGACCCTAATCTGCAGTATGCTGAGTATGCTTCACCTTCATGGTTGGAGTGACAAGTATTTGGGTAGTTGTCACTCAGTTCAGCCAAATTGTTCTTGCTGAAATTCTTTAAAAAGTATGACAAGGTCTTAATCAATGCCACAGCAATACCAAAATATCACTTTGTTCCTGGCATGTAGTATCTTCTTAGTGTCTTTGTGTTTCACAGGTCAGGAGGGAGTAATCTTACTGAATAATTCTCATTCTGTTTGACTGTGTGGGACTGACTAGGGAGTGCAGGCAACCTGATCTCAATTTCTAATTTCAGGGGGGAAAAAAATCATCTTTCTGAAGTCTGCACCAGATGGAAATGCAAGATTCAGCCCATTGCAAGTGAGCTGAATTGTTTTACATATTTGAATTGGGTATAATTTTATATTCTAAAACCTTTGTGAGATACATCCAGCAGCAGGATAATTAACATTGTTTTGCTCTCAGCTCACATTTGAGTGAGCATACTGAATCTAGTAGCAAAACTTTCCCTATTTGATATAGTTACGGTTTGTTTGTTTGTTAGTGGTTTTTTTTTTCTTTCTTGTTATTGTCAGATTTGAGGAAAACATTCATCCTAATTCCAGCAAGGAGAGTGGGGATGTATGCATTTTCATGCTGAAAGTCTTCTGTTTGGTTGGGATTTTTTTGCAATTGCTGTTAAACGAACAAAAATTTTAGAATCACTTGATATTGAAATTTGGAGACCAGCATGAATACTAGAGAAAATTGTCTTAAAACAAAGTGTCTGGCATGCAAAACTTCATCCCTTTAAGGAGGAAGTTTCACGTGTTTATTCATTTTCACTGATCCTGATACATCTAAGCAGGACACTATTAGTACTATGTAGACATATTACATACATATTACTAAACTTTTGAATTTGTAAAGAATATGAACTTCTTTTGTTCAATAATCACTGTATTGTATTTCAAAGTGTAATGTAGAAGAAATACTCATTGTAAATATCATATTGATGCTGTAACATCATTCACAGAAAACCATAAATGTCTGTGATCTTGCTGGAAGAAAACCTCTATTGGAAATGTTAAACCATGGTATGTTCTGAGCTTGTAAGGAAATATAACATCTGGGAACAGTCTTATACAAATAGCATATATTTTATACATAAGGGTGTATCAAGTGACACAATATTTTTGTACAACCTTGTCTGTTTTCCAACCAACCTCTAATCTATTTTAACTTTGTTTATTCCACCCTTTCCATTCACTTTAAACATTTCTTTCTTGAACCAAAAATGTGTTTCTTCTTTCCCCTCCTAAATCAATTTATCCCCAGATTTTCTCACTGTGAGATTCAACCTTTTCTAATTGTAAACTTTCTACTCTGATGAAATAAGTATATTGCAACTTTATAGGACTGAAAAAGGACACATCATTCAAGCCAACTGATGTCTGAGATCGGAATCAGAATAATCATAGCAAAGTACTTCCAGTGAAATGGAGTGGAATCACCTCAATATCTCATACCTGCTTACCCCATCTAAACTAATTATCCAAGGTGACGAAAGCTGCACTCAGAAGTTATTGCTGAGATTTTAATGAGCAATATTCCTGCAAAAGAATGGGAGCTCTCACACCGTCCAGCCAAGGGTGCTGCTTTTGGTTGAGCAGGGTGATCTAAAGCTTAATAGGGAAGTTAATCTAACTCTCCATTTGGTGCCATAATTATTACTGTTCCCATTCTTCAGTTAGTGACATACATATGGACTACCTAGATGGCAAAAAAGGTTATCTTATCCAGTTAGTAGCAACAGCAAGTATTGTGCTTCTAATATGACTACTGTTTAAGTGACTTGTGCTCCCAGCTAGCTATGGCAGCCTGAGAGTGTGTGAGCATTGGTATCTTTGGCCAAGGTATTGTGCATGAACAAGACACAGTATTTCTCAGAGGATTGCCTCCATGAACCTTTTACAGAATAGCATTTCCATTCAGTGTTGGATCACCAACCTCCTGAAACTTATAAGTTTAGCAGTTAGGAAAAATTGGTCATCTTGGCTCCATGTTAATTGACAGAGACCAGCACCTCCCCCATATGAGGAGTCCTGTTTTAAAATAGGTGGTTGAGATTATATCACACTCCTGTTTTACCTTACAAATGATTAGTGAACACAAAAATAAGCGTGAAGGAATATAAAGAGTGGAAGAGATGGAAAAAAAAATAGGAAAAAACCACAAAAGACAGCAAAATAAAAATAAGAGCTAAGAAGAAGAAAGGATAAACTCTGAAAGACAGGTATGCATGTAGAAATAAAGACAAAGGAGCAAATTTACGTATCATCAAAGGAAGATGACATTTTAAAAAGGAAAGGAAAAGTGAGGTGGGCAAAGTAGTTTTACAAGAAAACATGAAAATGAGGAATACAAATTGATTAGGAAGTTATTAAGGGAAAGGAGAACAGTGCTGAAAAGGAAGAAACACAGCTACACTAACAAAGTACAGGGACAGCAACAACAAAGAATGGGGAAGACAACACAGAGGTTTGCAATACTGATGTGCACATCTGCTTATTTTAGTTTTAAAAAATAGCAAATTAGAAGTCCTATTGGTAAAAAAGATGCACATTAAGCAAGTCTCTGAGCATGTCACAGGAGCACACTGTAAACCAACATTCCTTTGCTGTGACAATGCTGTGCTGAATCAGAAGCCTGGTGGGTGGCCCCGTGATCTGGGATCAGGCCCCATCTAATGTGCTTTGCTCATAAGCAGAGATTATGAGCTCAGGCAACAGAGGCCATGAAGCTTCTGCTTTAGGAGCACAAGACTCACTGCTTGTGCTCAGAGTCAGGGCAGGACTCATTCCACCCTAATGCAATATACCTCAATCTGATAATATGGTGCCTGCTATACACTTTATATCAACTGCAAAATGTTTTAAAGTAAACTTGCATTTTCTGTGTGCTCATAGTTTCTAATATGAGGTTAGTGGGCTGGGTGGTAGACTTTATGGCAATTACCCTTAGGAAATAATAAAATAATAAATAAATATTTATAATATTCCTTCTCTGATAAAGCTTAAGGGCAGATAGGTTCTCTCATCTCTTTCATGATTTATTAAAAATCTTAAATTGGCAGTTCTTAAAAAAAATCCAATTCAGCTTTTAATGTGGAATATCAAAAGATAAAAGCATCTGTAGGTAACCTTGCACATCTGATCAACGCCAGTCTCTAATTAAAACACAGGAATGGCTTTTAAAGGTACATTTCAAGCTTCTCCTATAATTTTAGGAGTTAGTATTTTTACGTTGTCTGAAAGTGCAAAGTAAAATTTTTGCATGTTCTCATAGTATCCATATGGGTCTGATTCCCTCCAGAATCATACCCCATTAAACTGTGTAACAAGGATGTAATTTATTCATGTGAGTTGGTACCTCCTCTGTTGTCCAGACTATTTCACAGGCCATAATTTAGCAGCATGGTGATGTTAAACTCCCATGTTATAATCAGCTCTGCACAGCCTGCAGTTCCATGCAAAGCAGAAAGGGCAACTCTGTGCAATCCGCTCCAAATGCTGGGATTAATTATGTTGTAGATTTCATATTGCACATGCAGATGTTATTAATTACTGCCACTCCCAGTTTAATAGTCATTTCCATAGTAACTATGAGAATTTAAAGCAGGAATGAAGGCAAGTAAATTGAGTAGTTGCTTTTGTTTGTTTTTTTTTTGTTTTCCTTTGTTTTTTTCCCAAAAGGATAAAAACAATCTGAATATAAATACAGATAGATAGATAGATAGATAGATAGATAGATAAATACCCACACCCTAAGAAGTGCAAGATAAATGCAAAGTAATGACTCAGGAATATAGAAATTTTCAGAAGGTACCAAGGACCTATATAATAAAATACTTAGCAATTTACTATTACCTGATACTTTAAAACTTAATCCTAGTTTGCAATGTTTTGTTCTAGTTGAAAAAGCCCATAATGCATTAAGTGCAAATAAATTGCTGGGGGAAAAAAATGAGAATTATTTTGATATTTCAAGAGAATACATTGAAAGCAGTTTGAAATATTTCCTTTTCAAAGGATTTTTCAGATATTGATTTAGGTTTATAACATGGTTCTTCAAAATAATTTAAAGAGGAAAGAGGCAGAATAAGGTTACTGAAAAAAATCAGTATTTTCTTAAAAATATCTTCTTCACTTTGTGAAACTACTAGCACTCTGTAAGGAGATGTGGTGACCATTTATAATAGTCTAACTCTTAAAATGTCATATTATAATTGTAACAATCTGGGTTGTGTTTCAATCAATAGCTGTGACTCATAGGAAACCTGTCTTTAAATGTCCAGTCCTCCCTCCCCCAAGTACAGAAATCCTTTCCCTCACTTTGAAATGCAGATGATTGACTTCAGGACTACCACAAGAATTCTCCCCTTCTGATTACTTAGGGCAGACCATTGTCAGTCCCACACGTGCCCATCTGAAATAGAACCTTTTGAAGCAGATACTCTTTTGTGCTGAGCACAGTTGAAATCTTGATTTCAGACTTCAAGTAGGTCAGAAGTGGTGCCCAATTTGTGAATAATCTTCCTCAGAAACATATGTGGCACCTCAGCTATCAGTATGTATTAGTAGTCCAGAATTTGAAATTGTAACCAAAACATCTACTTAAGCACACAGCAAGTAATAATAATATAGGACATTAAAAATAATTAATTAAACATCTAAAAATGGAAGCTGAAAAAAAAAAAAAAGAAAAAAGGCTTTTAATGTTTAAGATGATAAATTTGGACTGAGACTTTTCCATTTATAACACAAGATCAATATTTTCCCAGGGAGCTGTAAATTCCTGTAGGACCTAAGCATGTTTTGCCTCCCACACAACACTTTGCAGCAGAAATCCTCTTTGAGGAGAAGTTCTCCACAAGAGGCTATTGCTATTTTCTCACCTGGCACTGTGGTCTGGATGCCCATAGGCACTTCCCTTGAAGCCAGCTGCACCACATCTTGTATGATGTCACCTAGAAGAGACCCTGCCACCTCCCCAGAAACTGCCTGAAACCAGACTGAGGCACCTGCTAAGAAAAGCAGCAGCAGAGGTAGATAGGACCATTATTCCCTGGAAATAGAGTTCCTTTGTTTCTTTTTGACCTTGGAAACGTCTTTGCCCTTGTCTGGCCATTTCTTCTGGCCAGTCTCCCGAGGCCTGCATTCTAGGCATAAAAAGAGATGAGTAGGAGAACATTTTTGAAAACGTGAAAAGTCTAAGGGAAACATTGAGAGAAGGACATAACCTTGAGAGTACATGGGTAAAGGAAGCAGAAAACCTAATGCAGGGTCAGAAAAATGAAAGGACAGGGATTAATTAAAAAGTACTAAAAGGGTTTCAAAGATGAAAAAAGAATGTAAGTGCTAAGTATTTTTCTTTGTAACAGAAGCTCTGCAGAAAATCAATGGCAAAAGCATAGCTTTTATTTGAGTGGCAATTTGCATATTAATATTGTGATAACATTATGCAATAGTATATAAGACAGATTGGGTAAATAAAGGCTGTGACCAAACATTTCAGTTTTTCCCCCACATCTTTTCAAAATAAAACTGGCAGAATGTCACACTGTAGGCTTATCCTTGATTTGTTTCCAGTATAACATTAATTGATGTGTTCCCCTGTTTTGATATGTGATTTAGAAGCTCTTTAACTCAGAGAGTGATTACAGCCAGGCTAGCAATCTGGATGCCAAGCCTCATTTCAGTGAACTGTCCTGGATCTTTCACTCTAGAAATCATGGCTTTCTAAATGTGTGGGAGACAATATTAAGCAGTAGCAATCATCAGTTCAGTTTTCTGTTGGTGTAGCAGGAGGGAGTATTTTGAAACAGCTAGTACATCTGCTTGGTAGCTACTTATTTCTGAAACTGGAAAAATCTCCAGTGTTTCAAACAAAACACCCAGAAATGTAGAGACTTGGTTGGTGTTTTTTTTTAAATCTGTTTTTTTCAAACCAAAAGGAATGGAAGTAAAATATGTAAAACCAGCAAAAAAAAATAATATCCATTTTCTTTCCCTATTACTTCAGAAATTGCTTTTCTCGGTAACCTGGAAATTTTTGAATTATTGTTTCATTCCAGTACAATCTACACTGGCTCAACTGTGACCCCTAAATACCATGTCTATAATGGGAAAGGTGAAAAATTCAAGCCCATTATTGTACTACTCTGTGTTACTACAATATTGCCTATCCATTTCATATTTCATCTAGTTTTCCAACATTATTTCATTTTGTGAAAGATGCTTAACAGGATAAAAAAAATTAGAAATTCTTCTTTTAATAATCCTGTTGTTGAGATTTTGTGTGTCAAAGAGAAAGTAATGGGATTGTCAGTTTATTTGATTGAAGGCTGCTTCCAGTACAGCAGTTTTACACAGTAATATCCCCTTGTTGTAGATTGTTTCAGCTCACACAACAATATCAGCTGGAAGATGGTATTAGCACTGAAGAGTAGAGTACTAGAAGTTGGGTAATGAACATTACTATAATTCTGCAGAGTGAAAACTAGCACATCATGGCCACAAAACTATGGAAGCAACAAACAACAGTAAAGTGGTAATAGTGAAATATTTAACATATTTAGAAGATGAATGCAAGTTCATTACTTCATACATTCAGCCTTCTATCTGAAAACTCTTGGTATAAAGATTTTACTTTATCCAACTTTCAGGGGAGTACCACTGCCCCCTTTATACCAGTGATATATGTTCTCATTTCACTGAGATTCTAGGCCAGGGAAATCTGCTCAGCACCATCTCAGGATTTGTTGCAAAGTCACTGCTTATGCAGTCACTGATTTACTAATACATTTTGCAAAAAGTGCAACTACCTGTGTGCAGGAGAGAGGTCACGTCTGTTCCTTTTAATTCAAACTCATATATTTTGTTCTTCCTTATACTACTTTACTGCTTTTTCAATTGAGTATTTAATGATGTGAAGAATACTTACTATTGTATACTTTCTTCTATTCTTTTTCATCTCTTTCATCCACATACGTTTGCACTAGAGAGAGCAGCACATTTTGCTTCATTGTCAGAAGGTGAGGGGAGTGGCCCAGCCTCGAGCTTTTAAGGCATACAGGCAGCATGAAATTTTGATGTAGAAGCAAATTAACTGAAAGAGCTTGTAAGAGCTTAAATAAGGAAAAATAAACAAAAAGTAGCAGTGCAGTTTTGATATGGCAAGAAGAACAGGAGAATTCAAGAGATGTCAATTTTGGGAGATGGGAATGATAGGACGTTGTTTCTTTCCCTGCTACTTCTAATAAACATTTTGCTAAGTTGAAGGAATGAAGTTGTTGCCCTTGGCCTTCATTCCAGATATTTTACTGGCCTTTAGAAATCTTTGAAATACACTATGCATGGAATGCCCTGGATATTGGGAAGTGATCCTTTAAAGTTGCTAAAAATTCAGTGAAAATTACACAGTTAAGAAGAGATCTAGAAATACGGTTTCAGCCTTAGTTATACTAAGTGTCCATGGTCCAGCTTCCAAAGATGCAAATAAACAAGACCAGATAATCCTGTGTCTTGGAGCTTCCTGCCAGCAGAAGATAATAAAATACATTTCTTTCCAGTTCTGCTATATGAAACGAGGATGCTAGGAGTTAGCAGAACATGCTCAGAAAAGGCTGTCCTCCTGAGGTAAAAAAGTTTTAGAATAAAAGATGAATTTCCAAAAATCAAACTGAAATTAAAACAAGAACCAGAAATTTCTCTGCTTTCATAAAGGAGAGAAGCAGAGCCATTATACAATGAGGTCAAGGAAAACAAAGACATAGATATCTATGGTTATGTCATAGCTATGATACAACCTTTAAAACACAACGAATAATATATGCCATGATTCTGACCTAGGTTTTATAAAATGCCTCATATGAGATTTGGAAGGTAATTAAAGGCATAGGAAAAATTATGATAAAATACAACATATATTTACCAATGACTTACTTGATTGTGCTGCATTAAGCTTATATTTTTCTTTGATCTTCTAGATGAGGGCACTGGAACATATCCAATCTGCCTGTTTTTTTACAAAGCATCTAATACAATTCCACGAGGAAAATTATTAGCCAACTAGAGAAGTCAAGGATTAGTACAAGAATTTTAAAAGGGGTAAGACTAGATTTTAAAAAGTGAAATGTTAAAATAAAATGTTGATTTAACAGTTATTTTAAATAATACACTAGATTTAAAATATTTAGTTTTTTAAAATATTAGATTAGAAATATTTTAAATATTAGATATTTTAAATATTATATATTAAATACTAATTCCACCAGTGTGGAATTAAATATTCCATACAATATTTTCATGAGGAATCTTGGCTCATGATATGCAATTGCCCTGTTGAAATTTGATGATGAAACAAAGGAATTATCAATATGGGCGATGGTTAAACATCATACAGGATGAGAAAGATGAATGGTGACAGCAATAACCATCTTCCAATCAGAGTTAGAAGTAAATCATTAATATAGGAACTAATATGAAAAAATATTTGCTAGGCACATTATCCTATTACAAGATGACAATGATCCATTAATGTTATGAATATGCAAATAACCAAAGACACTTGCAATCTGATTCAGTTCCTCTGAGTTGTTTCTATAAAATATTTGGGTTCAAGCAGAGTGTGAAAAGCTGGGAATTTGAACCCTGTTTATTAAATTCCCATGGAGGTATTGCCTGTGAGACCCCTCCTGACTGTGGAACGCACTTCTGGCCAACCATGTTAAACAAGTATATTCAAACTGGCACAATGGCTAGGAAGGATCCCTGGGATAAAATGTGTTTTGTCCTTAAAATCTGGGGGCAGATAAGGAGTATGATGACCCTCTGAAAATGTAAGGGCAGACAGAAAAGAGAGAAGACACATTTTAGCTAATGAATAATGCTGGCACAAGGACAAATGAGCACACATTAGTCATGGATAGCTGGGAGTAGGAAAATCAAGACCATTGGAGCAGTGAGACTCTATGAGGGTGAAAAGGAAAGGTGTTTCCAACTCATTAAACAGAAACAGCATTACAATTGCCTCTTTGCCCAGACTAGTTTCTCACTTATTTTTATTTCCACTGTGAGCAATATTTACCTAAACATCAATAACACTGTTCTTCATTAATAGATTAATTTTCTAAGCCTCACCAGACAGTAGAAATTAAGTATAATTTCTCTTTTATTAGAAAGTTCACATTGGTGTTCCCTGCCTACCCTCCAGTTTTTGTATTTATGCTCTTTTATTTTGAGCTAGTTCACCCTCTACATTTTTTTCCCTGCTTCCTCATGTGCCTTTTGCCTTTTTCTGTATCATATTGTTAGGTTTCCTTATCTTTCTCATTCTCAGAATTGTCACTCTCAGAAAAAGACTTAAAATTTACAACCATAGGACCAGAACAGGCAGGAAGAATACATACTATTTATTGATCGACACAAGCATAAATTGGCTTAGTTTCTTTTTTCTTTTTCATCCTTATTATCTAATTGTATCAGTGGTTCACCATTCAATTTTATTGTCCATCAAGAGTGTTCTGAGACCTGTCCACTTTACAGTCCATACATAGCCAACAAAACCCAGAAGTTCTCTACCCTTTTACATCAAACACAGAGCAACAAACCCCTTGTTTGCTCTCATTATTTCCTGATCTTTGCTTAGAAACAGAGAAATAAAGCTTTCGTTCACCACCTCCTCAAACAATCGATACATCTTTCAGGACTGGAGAAAAGCCAAGGAAATACGGGGTCCTACTTTTACTTTTTTCCTGGCTTGACAGGACAAAAAAAATCCTGGACTTTACTCCATCATTAGTTGTTTACCTCTTCTACCCTGATTTTTTCTACAAAGCATTTCAACCAATTTGATTTTCAGATACATAAATTGCCATTAATAATATTTTGGGACAAGACAGTTGTTTGGTGCACTCTAATGCAAAGTCAGCTGCTGGGCTCTGTAAGCCAGGGTTGCTAAGATTCAGCTGTAAACTTACAATCTTGCAGACTGAAGTCAGAATGTTAAATTCAGTCAGATCAGATACTATCTCCACCTCGTTATGAAATGAATATGCAAATTTATACAACTGCAATAAAAGCTAACCAGTTATCTTTGCTGCAGAGGGATTAGATGGTCAGAGAGGAGCTGCCTGTTTACTCTAAGCACATCATGAGTTAGAAACTTAATAACTCAGCCACTGTCAGAGAAAGGTCTCCTCTCACATAGAACAATGAGGACTTGAACATAGACCTTCAGAAAGAGTTTCCATATCTGATTTTGTTCCAGGTAAGCATGAAATCCCAGTCCTTCAAAATTTTCCACATAAATAAAGCTGTAAGCTAGAGCCAGCTAAACAATGGTTTGTTTTACCACATAAAACGTTAACAATGCTGAAAAATGCAAATGCAGTGCTGAAGCAGTTAGCAAAATTAGATTGAGTTTGCTAAACACTTTGGAATTTTTCGTTGAAAAAAATAATGGAGGAATAGATTTCAGAATATGTGTAACATTTAATTTCAATACTTCACACTCTATTTTGACAACAGCTGAAACTGAAGTTATGTAAAACGACTTACATAACTACCAAATTAGCAAAATATTTTTATTTAAATGGAACAATTAAATAATTTTAATTTTAACATATAGGTTGGATATTTTTCACTTTGACCCCATCTGATGAGGTCATTTCTCTGTCAGTCAGTGAATTTCCCAGGTCCATTATTAACTCAGCTCTTTCCCTGAAACGAATATTTGTGGTAATGTATAACAGAATTAGAAATGAGGTTACCTAGAGCCTTAAACCCAATAAACTCAAGATTCTAAAGTCAAAGCAGGGAAAAATAAGCAGAGAAAAAATAAAAACAACCAACAAGAAAACCCACCACAAAACAAAGTACAGAAGGGCTTTAAATTACCATCGTTCTCTCATAAACTTGTTACTACATGCTTTAACCCCAATAAGAGATGTCTTATTGTTCAAGCTGTAACTTATTTTTATGTCTTCAGGGGAGGGTAAAAAAATATTGGATGACACCTGGGCATTGGCCTCCTGCCCTGCAGTGAGTGTGGGGTTGGAGGCAGTGGGGAAACCCAGGACTGGGTAGATGAGAGACACCTCTGGGACCTGCACTGTATACCAGCTAATTTCTTCTGCTTTTCACATCCCATCATCCATCTTACTTTTTAATAATTTGCTAGTTAAAAAGCAAAACAAAACAAAAACAAAAAAACCCCAAGAAAACAACAAAATAGAAAAAGCAACAAACCAAACAAAAAACAAAACAAAGGGGAGAACAAAGTGAGGAAATTGTGTTTCTTGACAAATTTAAGGCCAAAGAAAGAAAGTAAAGAAAGTAGTACAAGAAGTATTGAGATAATCTGTCATTTACACACCTACAGTGTCACAATGTGGCTAATACTTTGCTTTTCCTCATTGCTTTACCTTTTCTTTTATATTATTTTTTTAAATTTTTTTAAAATTTATTTTTTAATTGCTTCTGCATTATATCATTTTTCTTTGAACACTTGAGATACCAGAGGAAAAATTAAAGGATAATATGGGGTAAAATTTTCTCAAAAGATAAAACCATTTTACTTTATGTAAATCCCATACAACATTAATCAGTTTTGGAATTTATTTTGCATTCTGATTTATGTTATGTTTTTTAAAAAAACAAACAAACCCACAACACTGTTGTATTTGAAATGTTTTTTATTGTATATGAAATTTTGTTGTGATGCTTAGCAATCATAGGATTAAAAAATGCTATCATAGAAAACACTATCATATTATTTCACAAGGACACTGTAAAAAACCCTATAGTTGTAAGATGCTATTTAATTCATTAAAAATGTGTCAGAACTGCTCTTTTATTTTAGATACGTATTTTTTTGTAAAACAGGCTGTTTTGCATTTGTTTGTATTTGTAAAAAGTCCACCCTAATGGTCATCACAAACAGCTGATAGGTGCTAGCTCATAAATAATGAATCATAATAAAAACTGGAATAAATAGCAGATGTTTATAAGTATGGTAGAATAATCAAGGGCTGATAGCTGCAAGGTTAATCTCATTAAGAACACCAAAGAGAGCTCTATTTACAGAGGTATTTTTTTTTTATGTGTTGAGCTATTTAATTATTGTTTTGAAACACAGAATCATGGAATGGTTTGGGGTTTGAAGGGACATTTAAAGATCACACTGTTCCAATGCCTCTTCATGGTCAAGGACACCTCCCACTACACCAGGCTGTTCAAAGCTCTATACAACCTGACCTTGAACACTTGCAATGATGGGGCACCCACTATTTCTCTGGACTTGCTGCAGTGTCCCACCATCCTCATAGAAAAGAATTTCTTCCTAACATGCAACCTAAACTTACCTTTTTTCAGTTTTAAATGACTGTTCCTTATCCTGTCACTAGAGGCCCTGGTAAAAAGTCTTTCTCATAAGCCTCCTTTATATACTGAAAGGCTGCAATAAGGTCTCCCCTGGAGTCTTCCCTTCTTCAGGCTTAACAACCCTGGCTCTATCACTTTGTTTTCATAGGAATGGTGCTCCAGCCCTCCGATAATTTTTGTGGCACTCTGGACCCTCTCCCATTGTCTGTGTCTGTCTTGTGCTGAGAACTCCAGAACTGGACATAGTACTCCATGCAAGATCTCAGCAGAATGGAATAGAAGGATGGAATCATCTCCCTTGAATTAATGGGGTTGGGATATGGTTGGTCTTTAGGGTTGCATGTCCTATTTTTCACTCACCAGTATCCCCAAGTCCTTCTTCATAGGACTGTTATCAATCCCTCCATCCCTCAGCCTGTATTGATACTGGTGTTTGCCCTGAGACAGGTGCAGGACCTTGCATTTGGCTTTATTGAACTTCTTGAAGTTAATATCGTTAATTTTCTGATTTTGTGGTCCTAAACTATAGGTACCTAATTCCAGGTACAGGGAAGGGAGGATACTCGTGTTCATTTTAATAGGGCCTTGCTAGTAGAGAGACTTAACTTCTCAGTGGATTTCAGATTATTTTAATTGGAGTTTAAGCATGTTATTCTCTCTATGTATTTATTTATCTCTTTAGAGAAGAGACAAACAGCAAGTCACTACTTCCCTCAAAAAGCAGCAAGAGTTAATATCTCCATTGCCAGAGAGAGCATATTATCCTCATGTGAGTTCCTTGTTGAGACATCCAAAGTAATGTTACATTAGTCTGAGTCAAAAAGACAGGGATTAAGTCTGAACAGTTCATGTATTCTCCTGTAAATATGTACTAGGACCACGTGTTAGACCATGAAGGTAAAATAAATGGTAAACAGATATTTTCTCTGTGATGTTTTCCATACATAACATTGTCTACAAGTTATAGTCTGGTGTTTACTATAAGGTGTATAGATGGTGTAAAAGTATGAGGAAGTCATGGGAAGATGGAGCAAAGAAAGTTGGGATTGAATCGAGGTTGCAGAGGCAGCTTTTCAATGCTTGCCTCTAACCTCTGTAACCTTAGTAATGTAACTTTAATGCATACTATGTTTTACTTGTTTAATGCCTCAGAGTATCTACATTTGGAATGAACTCCACCACCTGCACTGAAGGAAGCAACTCAATAGGTCTTGACCCAGCATGGCCTCTTGTAATCAGCCTGTGTGAGGTCATATGCATCACCCCCAGCCCTGAGAGCTGATGACAGGGTGCAGAAAAATTCTGTCCTCCGTTTCATGAAAGCCTAATTGCTCACTTTGTCATGTTGATCTCATAACATGTCTCCAGCTCCTACTGCTTCTCTGTAATTTTCTGCATAGAAATACCCTCTGTGCCGTGTCTCCATTCACTCTGTGACATGGTGAAAGTACTGTAGAGGCTATTTCTGTTAGATTTCACTAGGGACTCATATTTCTCCCTGAAGCTTCCATCAGCTTTGTGCTATTTCTATCTCCAAAGAAACAATTCTAAGCAGCACCCTTTCTACTGATATCAATCCTTTCCCCTCCTCTCTCTCAGAGCTAATAGTCATAGTTGACCGTGTGCCAAATTAAAATTCAAGAGGGTTACAATCCAGAGAGTTTGATATATTTTAATGCTTCAGGATCCTTTCACTCTAATGACACCCTATACTCGAGCAATGTGTTGCCCAGCTCCTGAATTCCCCCAAATTCATTGCATTCAGAATTCTGAAGCAATGCACTTGTGTTAGGGCAGCTGTGTCAATTACAATATCAGTCTGCAGGAGGTTGCTATGGCTTTATGGTATTATATGTCCTGAGTGAGTACAGTGAATAGTTTAACCAGCTGCCTGTTTCTCTGCAGTCCTGTGTGCCATTTGCTTGGATGCAGGGAGGGGTGATATGAGGGGGATGGAGAGGACAACACAGTAACCTACTCCATGCTTTGGATAGTACTGAACTCCATGAGCAGAGACACGATTCCAGCTTGAATCTGAAGAACTTCATTTAACTTTTGTGATCTCCTCACCATGGCTTTGAAGGCCATTTTATTTAATTAGAAAAAATGAACCCAAGTTATATCCAGATCACTGCCATCGTATGTTGCCCTCAGTTGCCCCATAGGAAAGAGAAACATCATTAAACACAAACCCTCTTCTCAAATGCTATCCTGTCATCAGTTATTTCATGCAATGTTATCTTCTTTTCCTCCCTATTTGCCTAATGACTTGGTGTTGTTATTTATACTACTTCTGTGTTGATTTATCCTACCACCATATGTTCACTCACTTTAGATTTTATGGTAATGACATTTTTTTGAAATATGCTCTTATATGTATTATTATGTTTGAGAGTCAGATGTTTGGTTTTCAGAAATAGGTGATGTGTTTGTATTTTTTCTTCACTTAGAAATAAAGGTTTCTTTTGCAAAAGGAAGAGGAAAAAAGTTTTTGTTTTAAAGGATTAATCTGTAAAATAGCATAGAACCACAGAAGAAAGACAGAGGATGAAAAAAAAAATCTTTCAAACACTCTCCATTTCTAAAATTTTGCTCTTTTATCTCTGACTGCTAACTATTACTGTTATATAATTTCAGCAGATATTCAAACAGATAGAACCTATGATGGAAGGAAAACATCTAGGCAAATACACTTAGCTCTGAAAAGTAACTTCACTCCTCACTGATACCTGCTGTTATAATTCTTGTATATGTTGCAATACATAATGCTGATATTTCAGGAATCATAAGACAACTGTCTGACACAATGGTCAAAGTGCCTTTTTCTGTGAGATGAAAATGCATAACTGGTGATCTTCCTGAGTTTTTTTGTATTCTGCATTCACTCCATTTTGCACAACACAGTGCCAACAATGAAGGTTTTGGCTCTGGAGAAGATCCTCTGACTTTATTAATTCAGTTTGGTGGGACACAGGAAACCTTTCAGGGCATGTTTGTTTTCATAATCCCATAAATCCTGTCCTTTAGCAGAACAATAAATTAAGATGAAAACCAGAGAAAACCACTCCTTTCCTGACTTTCCCATGGAAGGAACAAGGACATGTCACTTTGGCTGGTCACAGGCTTCTGAAGAATTTGATTTGTATTGATAAGTTTGGCTCCTTGTGATGTTACCTGAGAATTAAGAATTGCTCTGCAGCAATCATCAGTACTGCAGTATCCTTGATGAGTCTCTTTCCTTCACTGACCTAGCATTGAACAAGCTGTCTTTTGTACAGCACACTGCAGGCTGCATCAGAATATATATATATATATATATGTATTACTATATTGATGCTGAAAACTGTACTCTCAGAACAGAAGGGAATCAAAGCTGCAAGGATGAAGTGAGCAACAAAACCACCTGCTTCTTTTGTCTACAGAGGAAAGTAAAGAAGAAAGAGGACATCAGTCAAATCCCACATTTAATTACAAAGCAGTTTAAGTAATTTAGTTTTGACCCACCAGCTGAGCAGAAAACCATTGGGAAACATTTTTATTTCACTCATCTGGAAAATATTTTGTTTGAAAAAAAGCCTGTAAATGAAACATTTAAAACCCATCAATAAAATATTAAAAATTCAGCTTTAGATTTATTTTGAAATATGAAACTAAGCTTGAAAATGGAATCCTATTTCAAATTCTGCACATTGGAAATGGAATATTTTTTAAATTTTAAAGTTAAATTTCCTGTTGAAAGCTTTTTATAAAAGAAGTGTGTGTCATATCACTTGGGTGATAATGCTGAATTTCCTCCAGGATCAAATATAACAACTGAAGTTATAGATCTGTTCATTACTTGAATAACTAACAAGCTTACCAGTCAGTCATGGCTCTTGCATATTTGAAACACACATGTTGATGACTGAAAAGTATTTCAGAACATCCATAATAAGCAAAAAGCCTGATAGAGGAAGTGGGTGGTATCCTATTCACTGAGGTAATAAAGGCACATAATCAATAGGGCATGGAGGAGGGAGGTCATTTTTATTTCCTAAATTATCTTGTTCATTTAGGTGTGAATCATTCATTAGCATAAAAATACTTTTTGACATTTAAGGCACTCCCCTATTTCTATGAGATTTTTGACACAGTTTAATTGACTATCTTTTTATAACATGAATCTGGAAAATTATTTTAACCATTTCTACGTACACTGTCATCTGTGGGAGAACTGTCAAGGATATGATAAAGGCTTGATTCTATTTAACACTCAAACATATACATTTAAAAGGAGCTTAAGCTCTGATTTGGGCCTGAACAAGGCATATGCTGTTATATTTTTTTTAGAGGGAGTTGAGGAGCCTTCTGGAGCAGATGGTATGAAACTTTCTGTAGTAGTGGCTGCTGTGAGCAACTTCCAAGCCTAAGGAGACAAGGTAGAAAAGGGATGGAAAAAAAATACAATACTGTGTCTTGAGTGGGAGTGAGAGTTTCAGCTCCCAAGAGGTCAGAGAGGAATTCTGCAATGGACTATTTGAATGTTAAAACTTCTGGGTTTGGATGTCTCAATACAGGTGTGGCATTGCTTGTTATGCTAATTTAAATTTTACTGAGTTATCTGACACCAATAGAAAAAACCAAGTAAGGCCACGGGCAGGAAAATGACAGGTTAAATCTTGGAGTCTGGATTGAATGATATATTTTGGACCTGATATCTATTTGAAAACAATTTTTCTCAAAAACCAGAAATATTCTCTGAGAGTTCTACTAGCACCTGGGCAGTGCTAGGTGCACTGTTTATATTTGTACTTCTGAAGGAGTGAGAAATATCCCACTATACTAATGATAATACAGTATTTCTCAATTATTTCAGCCAGTTGAACTAAGAACTTCCTTCAAAAATGAGTATCCACTTAGAGCTGTCTCTATATACACATGAAGTCTTATGTCAGGGGTGGCCTGGGACATCCAGTGCCTGGTTTACAGGGGCTCTGTTATCACTTCCTTGTGTCTGGAAAAGGCTGGGTTATGAGCATGAAGAACAAAAAGAAATGAAAGGAGCATATTCCTTTGTTTTCTAAGGAAGGACAGAGGAAACTGCTACTGCATAATAGATTTTGAAGTACATCAGCTGCAGCATCTCTTGAGAAAGCCTTCAGCACCTTTTCTCTCATCAGCTTCTGGCTTCTTCCCCTCTGCCTTGCTACAGCTGTGTGAATAAAACATTCCTTTTTTCCAGAAAGTTCTGACAATGAGAAAAACAAAGTACATTTTGAGGTTAAGCCAAGATTTATTTTAGTTTCTCAGTGAATCAGGAGTTGTTTTTTGGTTTTTGTTTTGTTTTCTTTTCTTTTTAAATTAGAACACTCTAGTTTAAACAAAACATTACATTTGACAGAGAGTAAAACATTTTGTTTTCAAGCCTCCTCTTAAAAAAAGTATCATAATAAAAAACATTTTAAATAAAAAAGCATCAAAGCTTGCTTTTGCTTATTTCCAATCTCATACTTAAATAATTTTTCTGTTGTGTTTTAATGCAGATAATTGTGTGAAATCAAGACACATTTTAGAAAACTTGTTAATGTTCTCCAAATTGCATTTATCTTTGACAATAATCCAACATGTTGGCCACAGGTTGCATTTCCTCCTGGTCTACACTCTTCTGTGCTTCTATAGACACTGTTTCTGACTGATACAGTAACTGAAATTGTCTGCCAAAGAAAGGTCCCTTCACCTTTTCCTTTTTTAATATTTTTTTTTATTTAGGAGAAAAAAATTCACCAATCCCTTTTGCTTTTAGGATTTCAAAAGAAAACCGTAAGGCCTCTGTTCTAGAGTAACAGGAAATTTCGTGTCTATCTTCTGACCTTTTGCCTACTGTAACTGAAAATTTTTGATCTTGAGGTCTCTGCAGCAATTTGGTGGCTTTCTCTCTTCTCTACAGAGTCCCAGAACTGGCTGCCTAAAGGACTGAGTGGGACTGTCAAAGTGGGCAACTGAGTTCCCTTAACTAATTTTTAAATCCCAATATGGTAACGCAAATATAGACAGTGTAAAACAGCCTTAAAGATTCACATTTTTAAATGGCTTTAAAGCTAACTTTTTTTTTAACTTTTTTACTTAAGTGAACTGAGGAACAGAATCTTCCTCAATTTTTCCATAAATGAGATTTATCCAGTGCTTGCTTCCCAGACCACTACTAGCCTGGCTTATGTCCTGCAGTTCAGCTGCAGCCTGCCTTAACTATTTTCTTCAGGTGGGGAGCTGTGCATGCCCGTGTAGGCTTTTCTGTCATCCTTATTAGTCTTATATGAAGCAGCTGTTACCTCTTTCTGAGAAGCAAGCAGGTTGCCAGACAGCCTGAGGGCCCAACCATCTGACATCCATATTTTGTTCTCAATAGGTCCCTGACTCAGGCTTTCAGGGGAATACAGTGGCAGTCAGGCTTTGCTGCTTTTTGTGCAGATGATAGATGCAGTTTCATTTCTTACCACAGCTGGACAACCAGTACAGTTGCTTTTCTGTTTTAAACAACCCTCCCAAAAATATTTAGCTGTGTTCTTTCGTTTATTGGTACCAATGCCTGTGAAATGTTACACAAGTTACGTTTCCTTTTTAATCAAATGAAATCAATTACTCTCATTCAGGAATGAGAAAGAAATGAATGTGAAGGAACTTGGTAGTAAAGGCTTTCAGTGCTTTTGATGATAACAAGACCCTCCTGGCTGGAGAGAAAGGTACATCATTATTTGTAATCTATTTGTGCTTGTGCACCCCAATGTGAATGTTCTAGGCACTATGTGGATGCTGTGAGTGCATTGTTCTCTAGGAGTGCTCACAACCTCAGCAAGAAAAGCATGCTGGGAAGCAGGCTGGAAGGATGAAGGGATGTGCTATGGGGCAGTCAGCAAAGCCAAAAATAAGCAATCAGTTTTTGATTCTCCTGCCTTGTGTTGTCTGCCTGGAAAAATGTGCATCTCTCAAGGAAAAAGGATGGACAATTAAAGCCCTTATGGTTCTAGGTAAAAGGTACTTGGAATCTGCAAAGAAACCACCAGCAGCAAAGTTTTTTGCTCTTAGAATCATGAAGGGTTTTTTTCTCACATCTTTGTGCAAGCTCCTCAGTTCTTGTCAATTCTTCTCAGAAATAATTTTTTACAAATAATAAAAAATCAAGTTAAAATTGCCCCTTTCTTTACAGAATTCTCCTCCTCTAACTAAATCCTTTCCTGTGTTTTCATTTGCTCCCCTGTATGCTACATTCATTCCCTGGCCTGGAACCATTCCTTTCTTGCCTAAAATTATAGCATTAATGTATTGCTATAAATTAGCATAAGCTGTGTATATGAGGTAAATTCCATTGGTTACTTGATTCTAAACAGTTCTTTTTGGCTAATGAAATATGCACTTTAAAGAAGAGACCAAGAACTGGGTTGGACTTCCAGTGTACCCATCTCTCTTCATGGTGCTGAAGGGCTCAGAATCGTAACCAGCTGTGGTGCAGTCAATGCTGATACATTAAAAATGAAGCATTAAAGCAGCCTCATCAGTGCATCCCTACCTGAAACAAGTACACAAGAAATAGTCATAAACAAATCATTAGGAATAATAAGATACTTCAAAGCACTGTCAGACCTACTGAAATTTTTTTTAATTGTATTTATTAGGAAACATAGGAAAATTTAATGATGGCTGCTATTTTAATAAAAGTCCACATGTGCATGTCCACCCTGCTTCAGTGTGTCTCCCACTCTTCCACTGTGAGGAATGAGTGGGCTTACTCAGTGTAAGAGTAGAAAAATACCCATTTGCCTTCTTTTCTCCATATGCCAGCTACGCATTTGCACTTGGAGTAATTCTTCTGAGCTTTGGAAAAGCAGACGTTTAGGAAACAGACACTTTACTCCTTGTCTTTTCATCTTCCTTGAGCAGATACCTATTCTCAGCCCTTTTTTTGTACTTATAATTAAAGCATATGTTTAAAAATATTGAATGCCTCTTTCTTCACTGCTGTAATTTCCAGCAATGATTTTTAAGATGAAGAGAATATAATATTGTGTAAAGCAACAGTTTTAAAAGAGGAATGAATATCCCTCTGCACCAAAAATCTGGAGCTCTTGAGATGTTCTTATTGTAGCCTTAGTTTCCTTTTGAGTCCAGTTAAAACAGAATTTAGCATCAATACCTGATAACTCTCCTATGGCTTCCCTAGAGATTACATTTATAGTCAGTGTTCAATGTACTCATTCCAGTAGCTGCATAATTAATTTCCGTGGTAGGAACCTGGAGATGTGTACAGGATAGGAAGTGTGAGGAGGCTATTGATAGTCTCTGCTTAGGAAAAGAGGGTTAAAGGTCCTCTACTGAGACTATTCCCGAAGAGAAACAAGCTTCCTTAATGACAAGCTCAATGAGCTGATAAACCCAAAACATATCTATGGGCTATTAGCTAACAATTATTTTTCACTGTCCATAAGTATGAAAGATTCCAATTCAAAGATAGTGGAGAGGTCCATTGATTTTAGTACAAATTACATGCATCTCAGGATAGTATGATCTCCAGAAGAATTCCATTAAACAGAACTGAAACAAACTCTTTAAAATCATGGAGTGGGGGAGGGAATTAATGTTCTAAAGACTGAAATATAAAAGGAAGTGTAAACAGAAATACAAGTGATCCATGAATTGAATTCCTTTATACTTCAATGTTATTTGCCATAACCTATTGATGTGCCCTCAGCATCAGAAGTCTACATACAGTATTGTAGATAAACAGGGAGAAATAACTAACAATTCTCATTTTGATCTTTGTCACAAATGGATTACATAAAAATAAATCAAAACTGGAGTTCACTGCTCAATTTTTTTTCCTCTTTTTATTTCTCTTCCTCCTTCTTTCAAACCACATTTAATGTGAATTTGTTGGAGCAAATATCCTGGAACGCAGGACATGACCATAGGTGAGATTTCTTTCTTGCTGTTTAATATCAGAGGATGGTCTGTCATTCTGTCATCGTGCAGCATATACAGGAAGGTCCAATAAGCCCAACTTGTGTCATACTGTGCACTTGATCTGTGATGTAGATGATAATACTGGGAGTCTGTAGTACTTGGTGTTTTTTGAGGGAATGCTTTATATTTTTCTAGCAGCCTCTATTATTAAACTCTTCATAACATTTACAGTAGTTCAGCTGCTGAAAGAAAATGCATGAGTCTTGTAATTCCCTGTAAATGAACAAAAATGAAAACTGAAAAAGACAAAAGCAGCAGCTGTGAGCTGTGGTCTCGGGGTTACTGGGAACTCCCAGAAGCACAACATGCAGACATGCCAGGAAAGGCTCTTTTTCTTCTGGATACTTGTTGTGTAGTCTGCTTTGAAAAAAAGTGATGCTGGGAATTGAGATGCAGCTCATTAACCTCTTGTGTGTCCAATAAATGCAGTGTATGGACAGCTTCTGAGAATGGCAACATTCTGTAGTTGTGAAGAAATAGTTAATGTATGTCACTTGCATGGTTCTTACCTATCATATGTGTAAGCTGCCTTGGTCAACTGCCCATATGAGTTAGAAAACTGAAATATCAAGAGCCAGACAAAAACTTTAAATACTTTTCATCCATCATAGCTGTATATAAAGAGGAGCTTTATTAAGCTAATAAATGAGGCTAAAACCCGACCACCTGGGAGGACCATATTACATTCACTGCTTAGCACATTGCTGAGCACTATAAATTGAGTGATTAACATATCAGTGAGAAAACAGATAACAGTTAATGCAAATGTCCTTACAGCTCAAGTGGCAGCACTGTGGGCTAGTGCCTTTTTTTTTCCTGTTGGATTGGCACCATCTGAAAATATACATTGCCATGTAAATACATTCATGGCATTATTATAATGACATTCCCTGACAGTTTGTTTGCCTGGAAACGCTGAACAGAGTATTTTAAATATTCATTAAAGAGAAGATATGACACTTCTGCCTCTTGCTTGGTAGTCAGAACACTGTTTCTGCACTGGGAAACCTTGGTTTGAGCAAAGATTATAGACAATCATTATGAAATTCCGGGACAGGTTCCTTACCCTCCCTTCATCAGGCTGTGCAACAGAGCAAAACATGTCTCTCTGAACTCCTAAGTATAACATTCAAAAATATTCACTGACAAAGAACAAGAGAAGGACCCCATGACTTTGACTACAAACATGAGGAAAAGGATTTCTGGAGTTCCATTCCCTTTGCCAATTGATATTGCTACAGCTGGAGCTGCCCACCCTGCTCTGAACGCTTGCACACTTATACAGAAGATGTGAATTTCAGTCCCTTCATTTAGACCAAAGAACTGAACATGGATTTCTGCAATGAATATTTTAACTACAGTCCATTTCAATAAAATAGGATGATTTCTCACCACTTCATTTATTTCTTTTAAAAGTTCTCATAACAAAACTTCTAAAATTCAGTCAAAGGCAATTTATAACTTCACAAAACGGTGCTTTTCAATTTTTTTTGCTCTGATTGAGAGGACTGATCTTTATTCCTCTCCACCCCACCCAAATTTCAGGTGAGACTGAGCTTAAATTTTCTGATTTCTCTCAGCCAAATAAAATCTGGAGCAAAGTGAGATGTCTGTTTATCGGGTTCCCAAGTCTGGTCTCAGCTCTTCTGGCCCTAGAAAATGCAATGGAAAGTGCCACAAATTTACAATGACAATAAAAATCAATAAAATCAGGTTAATGACTGCAGCAATCCCCAGTAGTCTGAGCAATCCAGTTTGACAGAAGCAGATTTGGAGTGATTGTTGTTGTGACTAAGAAATGAGGGTGCTGTGAAGCTGCTGGAGGCTACTACTTGTAGAAATCACAAATTCCTATTCATGAGACTTGGTTCTCCAGATGGAACCACTTTTTTCGCCTTTTTTTTAAAGTTTTTTTTTTTGGCTTTTTTTTTTTTTTTTTTGGTCAGTGATTATTTGAAATAACCTGCTTCTTGTCTTTTCACTATGCAATGGTGTTTTGTGTTTCTCACATTTGTTCCTTTTGTTTCCTTGATTGTAGGCAAGAGGGTTACATGGACACATAAAGATTGTGAATTGACTGCACTTTTGCTCAGTAAGATTTCTCCTTGATGAATGGCTCTGTTGATTACTGGATCTATTGTTTCATGGCTGGAGACTGTTTTATTCTGGGGGGGTTATATCCCTCTTCCTGGCACCAATTACAAACCCAATCTTCCATTTGAAGGAAAGAAAAGCAGCAGCACTCATAGCTATTCTGATTCTCCATGGACACCATGCTGTCAGATAAAATTTAGGGAGGTTCTTATATTTTCTTCATCTGTTCTCCGACACACAAAAAAGACTAGAGAACTAAATTTGCCATAGAATTAAATGCAAATGAAACTGTCCAACTTAAATACCAATATCAAGCAATGTAACTCCTCCTTTGAAGAGATCAATGTTTATAAAGGCAAAATAGAAACATGAGTTTCCTCACTTTTGAGGAAACCCAGAGAGAGATTGAGTTGATCTAAAGGTAATCTGTATCTAAATCTTTCTCCACTGGATGCAGAAGAAGGTAGGCACACACTGCCTCATTACATGCCTAAAAATTCCCACACATTTCACACCCAACTTAAACATATAAAATAGGTGTGAATAACACCAAAAAGAGGCAACTTTAACACTGCCTTGTTTAGCTATCAAGATTTCTTAAAGCATCATCTTGAATATATGCACACTGTGGCTCAACCTGAGAGAAGAACTGCTCACATGTTGCAAACTGCATATCCCATGGTAATGGTATTTTCTATTCCTTAGTAATACCACATGTTGGATAGCATGTGTAAAATATAATTTCTTTTTAGAACAGTGAAATGGGAAAGGTTTATAAAGGAGAGACGCTTAAAGTCATTCTATTGCCCTTGCAAAGCTGATAGTACTTACAGTAATTTCTAGCATAAACTGGAATTCTGTACAGATAAATATTTTCACAACAAAAGACAATAGAGACAATATATTCTGGTATAAACTTCTGAGTAGAAACATTTATAGGCTTTATATCTGCAGAAGATTTCTTATCACTTTGTTAGAATTTCAGAATAAAGCATAAATGAAGAGGTTTTCAAAAAAATGTATATTGATTAGATGGTTGGATTTACTGATTGGTGTAATTTCTGAAACTGATGTCCAAATCACTGTGCATGAGAGGTATGATTATACTCACTGTGAATATGAACATTCCTCTTTTTATCCAGTTATAAAGTAGATAGAAGACTTAGTCAGGATATAAAAGGCACTTTCTATTTGGTCTACCTGAGAAGATATGACTAAATTAAATGTTTCTGGAGACTATTTAATTACCATGGTGTATTCTAGGGTGGAGTCTGAGTCTGTTTTCTCACTCTGTGTCACATCATAAAAGACATGCAGAACTTCATACAAGTATGATAAGTCTCCAAATTTGAGTCTAGATCAGCCTGTCCTGGAGAAAGATAGGAAGTGCTTGGAGTGGAGATTCCCTTGTACATGCACAGACACTGCTTTTAGGGTAAAGCTTCTTCTTTGGGAATATTTTTTCTATGCTAAGTGCAGGCTTCTTCACACATTATCATACTGAGGTACTACTTGACAGAGTGCTGTACCACAGGCTATTATTAATTGACTGTGTTGAAAGGTAACTTGGTGGTTGTAGGAAATAAGCCCCTTCCAGGTCTGAAGGGATGTTTTTGGATGGGCTAAGTAGCTACAGATTCATTTGTTATTTTCACCATATATGAAACATGTATATATCCTAAAAAGAGTACTTTTAGTTTATTTTTCCATGCTAAGCACATGTTTGAAGATGCGTGTTCAGTACTGAGACTGAGAGAGTCCTAGATAACATTCAGAGAAATTGACTGTTTTTAAAACAGAGTAGATCAGACTGTTAAAATCCAAACTGAAAAAAAAAAGTTAGATGAGTAATGGATACAACCAGCAGTTACAAATATCTACTGTGCATTTTTAAAATTAAAAAAAAAAAAAAATACAGGGAAATGGTTGTGATTCTGACCAAACTTGCATTTAGGCAGTATCTCAAGAAATATCTGCTCAAAGGTGTTGATGTGACTCCTCTATCACCACAGTCTACGTGTACCTTTCTAACACTGATGGGCACTGAAATTATTCTCCCTAAGTTATAGAATATCTAAACTGTGTGTGACATTTTCTTCATTACCTTTATCCTAATATAACTTATTCGTTAAAAGTTTTTTAACCTGTATTTTCTTTTTTCTTCTAACTCAATAGCTGACCTTGAGTACTTGTTCAAGACTTCTTTAATTAATCTGGGATTCAAAATACAGTGTCTGCTCTAGTCTCCTGACAAACTGACCTCACAAAATGCTAAATCAGAAGTGAACTCATTAGCATTCAGAGCCACCACAGATGAACAAAGAAGGAACATTAGAGAAAATAAAAGGAAAATATTAAAAGAAGAGCATTGTGGGGAGGAGAAGGAAGAAAATAATTTCTTAAGTGGACTGGAGAGAAGGAGTAGGTGAAGGAGGCCACCCTGTATGAGAGCATCTTTCCAATGATCTTTCATTTAGCAGCTAGAATGATATTACCTGTAAAAAATTTTAATTTTAGCTTGAATGCAAAGACTCATTGAGAAAGGATATTTAAACAGGATGAAAAGCACACAGAAAAATGCAGGTAGCTGATGCCATCATCTAAGCAGACACACAAAGAATCAGAAGACTTTTCTTCAGCATAATATTGCCAACTCTTCAAATAATCTTTTTTTCTTTTTTACCAATTTTAATTGTGTTTTTCTCCTTTGTAAACTAAGCATCCTGGCAGCCTTTCAGTTCAGTGACTTGTTAAACAGTCCCCACTATTAAAACAGTTTGATAGCTCTAGTTATTGTAGCACCTGTGATGTTCTGTGGACTTCACAAAGAAACTTAGATTTTGGTTACTTCACTGGCAGAGAAAAGAGTGTGAGAAGTAAACTGACAAAATTAATACCTCATGGTATGACATGAGTAATTTGATTAATGACAAATGACTGATTTTTGTTGTTTGGCCAAGAGAACATTGCAGGAATAGACTGTACACAATGTATTCTTCTTTAGCTAAGTTAGAGATTGAAGTAATTTTAAAAATAAACCAGCCTAGTTGCTAAGATATTCATCAAGGAGGTGACTGGAAGCCTAAATTCCAGATTCCTGCTCTCAGAACTATTTTTACTTTTACCCAATGACTGCCTAATATAAAATATATAAATAGTGATGGGAATGATAATCAGAGTTCAGGACTCTCCTGCTGACCTGAAGGCTACATTAGGACATATGAACAGAGTGGGTTTTTTTCCTTTTTTCTTTTCTTCTTCTTTACATTCTGTTCCTTCAAATTGTATTTTCTTTGTTAGTCAATAGGTCAGATTTTAGCAGGAGGGGTGAGACACTGAAGCCATATGGTTCTTAAGACTTTTTGAGGGCTACAAATTACATGCATTTGAATCTCTTAAGCTGAAGATAGAGAGTAGTCTGAGACACAAATGTCTCATACCTTGTACAGATTGTTGGTACAACTGATTCATCTTGCTCAGGTTTGAATGAAGGTGGCTCTGGCTGCTATAACTTTAATATTAATTATTATTTGCAAGTAGTTAATTAAATAATTAAATTACATTTCCTTTAATATTTTAGATGCAACAGTTGTGATAAACCAAGCACGTCAGACCCCGACTGTCAATCTGTTGGGAAGTAACAAAACCTGTGTCCATAGGGCAAAGTTCACTTCTTTTCCTGGATCACAGCAATTTCATCCACACTTCCTGTTGGGAATACAGCAAGAGTTATGCCATTGACTGCATTATGCCACAACAGTGTGTGTTTTTACCAATAATTTCTTTGGTTTGTTGCGTACCCACAGCTTGCTGCTATTGTTTTGATAGAAGTTCCATTTAGTGTGCATAGTGGTCATCCAAATGTGTTTACTAGGTCTGACCTTTAGAGAACTGAAAGATTATTTCACTTAGATTTTGGCTAAATGAGTTTGGGTAGGACCTACACCTCTGCGTGCTCATAGCACAGCTCTGTTAATATACTGAATATAAACAAGAATATACTAACTAAATCACTGAATAAAATAAAAGTGCTCAGTTTAGTCTCTTTATGTATCAGAAAGAAAGTGAGTACTAGCTATTTTGTTTTACTATGTTGTAATTTTGGATTTAGATGTTTAAAGTAATTCAAGTTTTATTTCTGTACCTGAGGTTGTCTTCATGTCTGGCCTGTGGACAAGCACATTGCTAGACCTGAGTTCTCATGGTAACTCTGGCTGAACAGTAGATGAATATTATGTTCATGTTGGAAAATGATTCATTGTTTGCTAAGAAACCATGAGTGGTTGTTGGGTAGAGGAAAAACAGAGGACCAAATTATTCAAAACTCTAACTCAAATAAGGGAAATTATCCCTGACTTTTTTTTTTTAATATATATTATTTATTTCCAAACTTCTCTAATCTTTGATAAAACTGAATTAGGATTTAGACTGGACTTGAACACACATTTGGTTTTTTTTTCCCCTTCTAAAAATTAATCTCTCAGTGTGGATGTTTTCTTCATTCCCAGAGGAAAATCCTCGAGCTACATTTTGCCGTTTCTCTCTTGGGGCCAATTATGTAAAGGGCATCTACCCTGTGTTTCAGAGGCTACAATTATCAGTTGCCAAGCTTGCTCCCACATTCAAAGGAGGCTCTGCACATGTGATTGTGTTAATTTTCAGGAGCACACTAATTCAAAGAAGGGCTAACTGAGTCAATGTTAAAGTCGTACTCTCTCACCCTCCATGTTCAGCAGATTGGTTTGCAATGCTGTAACAGGCATTTTAAGCCTCCTCAGTGAACAAAGCACATGATATACATAAATAATTGTCTGTTGCAGCCTGACAGACTCAAAAGGTTATAAGAAAAAGGACCAGCATGAAAAAGGGAGCTGAGAGAAAAAGATCCAACAGAGTTCTGCACTGATTCGGTCTCCTTGGAATGAATATAGCTGTCATCATCTCTCCTGTAGAAAATAAGCATTAAAAAGCCATCTGGCAATTATTTTTCAGGATCTTATTTATAGTACAGGGGGATTTTCTTTCTAACGAATTGTTACTCGTTTTTAAAATGATTTTGCTATATTTGTGTATCAGCAATCAAAAAATCATAGGAAAGCACCATAATTGCTAATTAGAAAAGAGTTAAAGAAACATTAATGAAACTCCTACAGCAGGCTTTTATACAGAGAATTGATGAGATTTTTCCTAAGCAGACACAGTTCTCAGACAGATTAATTAGCTGGTTTCTAGCATACACAATGCAGTCAGGGAGCAGAACATATATGCCATTTATTCAGCTATATGAAGTGATATTTACTCATTTGGGGAAAAGGCTACATGTTAAATATAGTTATCACAATATTAATGCAGAAGAAAGTTTAGCTTAGGAAGAAACCATCAACTTGTTTGATAAATTCCCCATCATTTCGTAAACCCTTGACTTTTTTTTTCAAAATAAAAACTAAATAAATCTTTAATGTTCATGCATAAGTTCAAGTTCAGTAAACAGAATTTTTGGGAAAAATCATACTACTTCTTGTTGCTGGGCAGAATAGGAAACTGCATGAGGATAATGTAGCTTTTTGTCCTTGACTTTTTTCAAATAAATAATAAATAGCCTGTTGGGTAATACTATGCAACTAACATATCTTGCATATATTATGACAAATGCTGGAGTTCAGAGTTGGCTTGCTGGGTCAAACCATAGATGCTGTAAATTATCATAGCTGTATATATGGAATTAAACTAAGTTTCACCAGCTAAGATATTGTCTCTTTTTATACCTCATAGTTCTGATTATTTTTCATCATAGATACAAATAAATCAGATGTGCTATACAAATATATGATTTGTAGTCAACATTTTCATTGTATTTTGTGCTCACTGCAACAAACTGGAAATATATATAAGGGATATGGTTCCTGGTTTGTGGCTTTACAGTAACTTACTTTCATTTGCATCACTTCCAAAAAGGGCTGCCAAGGGACTCAACCAGGAGTACAGTCGTCCCAAAAAAGGTTATCCCAACAGTACCACAACACAGTATCCTGTGATGTATCCATGAAGAGGATCTTTCTGATCTTCACTTCTGGAGGCATAGCTGTTTTGCTAAAGAGAAGAGTTTAAAGGAAATGCAAAGCTTTAATAGATCTGGGCCCTGATAAAAGGAGGAGGAGGGGTTGAAGGAAACTGTTTAGGCTTTCAAGACAAGATGAAAAGCAAACAAGAAATCAGATTCCCAGAGATATGTGGATCTGATACTCTGGTGTACAAGAGGTTGCTATGGCTCCATGTGTCCAGCCAGAGGAGAAGCTGATCTTTTCTGCCCAAGGGACACACTCAGGTGCTGCACAGTGCCTTACCAGCATCCACAGAAATCCACACAGCATCCAAACAAACACCATCAGGATGGCCTGGTGCTGCTCCTCCTCTTCTGCCGATCAGGATGGAAGTCTATGCACACAGGAAGACAAAAAGGATCCTGGGCAGTAATCAGCCCTACACACTCTGTCTACCCAGTAGCTGGCTGTAGACCATTGGCCCCCAGTGCTTGCAGCCCTGCTCCAGCTGCTGGGATCCAAACCTCTCTTCAGTGTACACACAGGAAAATAGGTCTTCAGCAGTTTGTCCTGACCTATGGTCTATCAAGCTGTCATCTCTCAGAGTCCCTGGTCAGCCCAGGATCCAAAGCCCCCCGTAGTTGCCTCCCAGACCTCTTATCCTGCTCACCAGCTACTCTGGCTGGACTTTGCCAGCAAATTACACTCACCCAGCTGCAGTCCTGCAGCTCCTTAGGGAAACATACACTCAGGTGACTCTGGTTGCTGGCATCTAGAACCATTGGCCCTTGTGACCTGCAGTCCCTTCTCCAGTTGCTGACAAGCACACACACACATAGATCTGCATATGAAATCACACCAAAAGCAGTAATAGCATTTAATAATCCTACATGGCAGTCAAGGACAGGACTAGAGACAGAAAAGCCTGCAGGTCAAAAACCTATTTACTCTCAGCCATCCTCTTTATGACCTTTCTGCTCTATTTGCTCATGCTTGTTAACCCCAATGCTCCCTGACCTCTCCATTTCCTTCTCTTTGATTCTTCCTATAAATATCTCATAACAAGACCTGCGTATTAGCCCTTATAATGCCTTGTAATATAAATTTCACACAACCTCCAAATGTTCTTCCCTTGCTTCCCACAAGGTGTCCTATATCCATTTAGTCAACAGCCTGCTTCATTCTGAAGGGGATTCTGGTAGGGGAATTTCTTTTGTTGAACACTTCATTGGGTTTCACACCAAGAAAATGGTCTGAGTGTTCTCTTTGAACAGCCCTCTCAGTAGCCTATTCGATGTGTCTTGTTTGCCAAGACATTGGTCCTTGGAGCTGTGTTTGGAGCTCTGGGTTTGTGCTAACCAGCCTCTAATCAAACAGCTAAACACTGAACAGTTTATTTCTCCTTCACATCAGTCTATTTCTCCTTCACTATTTTTCCTTCACTCTCTGAAGGACCATAAACTTTAGAAAAGGAGAGTGACATATCTATAGAATTTTATTTTTTGTTTTAGAATTTTATTTTTGTTTTACCTTATTTATGTTTTGCAATTTTGATCAAATGGAGATCAAATTCTTCACTTCTGAAAAGCTCTTCTCCTTTGCATAATATAGTTATTACTAGGAAAATTATTATTATTATTCATTGGAAGAAAGAATGTTAAGGCAGTTACCTCAGGGCCCAGCGTGCAATCCCTCTTCCAATAAGTACATAGTTATGTGTAAAAAGCAAGATTTAAAGTAGCACACCTCAGACCCAGTGCTTGTGTCAGTCTTCAAGAAGCTAGATATCAAAACCAAGAATTTGTTCCTGTGCTCCCTGATAAGCCTTTTTTGCTCAGACTGAATAAAAATGGCATGTTGCCACCATTTTACCATCAGGTGTACAAGATAAAATGTATATCACTTATATTTATTTCTTTCTTGTTGTGTACTGACTGGGATGGATTTGTTTTTTGTGAATCCTACAAGAGAATAGTTCTTGCGGCTGTCAGTAGTTAATGAAACATTGCATGGTCAAGGGCAGAAGTGCAGATACCAAGATTTTTAATTTCCTTAAATGTACTACTGAATATATGAGGGTAGGCAAAGGGTAGGTCTCAAAGGTCTCCCACTTCATAAAATACTATATTTCGTTCATCATGTGGTTCCACTGAACCAGACTCTCCAATTTAACATTCTGGTGGGACTATGAGCATGTAAAGCTATTGGCGCTGGAGCAAACAGAATTAATGAATCAACAAAACCTGAAAGCATTAATTAAGTAAAATTCTGTCCAAAGAAGCAGCCATTGCCACAGTGATATCCAGGCAGAAATTAATATAATATAGAATAAAGACAACTGAGAAAGCTTTAAAAAATCTTCCTGCTTCCAGTAGGTGTCTAAATACTCTAGACGGCTCCCTGCAAATCCTTGCCCTATGGAATAGTTATATCTGAAATGTACAGGGAACCTCTGTCTTCCACTTAAGTTGAATTATCTGTGTATCTACTTGAAGTCACTGTAGCACACATATATGTAAACTTTTTTTTTTTTTAGCTTGACCAAATGGTGTCTGAACAATTCAAAACTCAGCAAAGATAGAAGGAAACAACATGGGTAAAAATATCACAAGTCATGAGAACACATCTATTTGACTCTTTAAGGTTTAACTTCAAAGTCCATCTAATGAACTCACTGTTCTTAAAGTCACTGAACTTTTTTAGCTCTATTTTGTAGTATTACTTGAAAGTAAAAGTGAAGTTGCTAAGAATTGGGGCTCAATGCTTTCAAGGTTTCACCCATAGTTCCTGTTGCTGACAGACATGGCTGAGATTTTCAGCATCAGCCACTGATATCAAATGCTTCAGATTTTAGTGTGACTGTTTAATGATGATTACTCTTTATAGAAAGAACTGGTGACTTGCTTTTTTAAGAGATGATGTGATAACAACATTCTTTCAATTTTTATTGTCTTTTCCTTCAGTAGCATTTCTATGTGGAGGTAAAATTGCCATAATTTTTTGATCTTCACAATAACGAGATATATGCACTACTAGCTGTGTTTATCAGATGTTCTGATCTTTCTTCTTATTCCAGCTAATGGCTACATAGTACATCGATTACTGAGCAGAATTGTCCATTGATTTCACCAGACTGTCTGCTGGAAAATCAATAAAATGATGTGGCCCAAATTTTAGTGAAAAAATCCACAGCTCATTTTATTTAGAATATAATTGACTGAGTAGGGTAAATTACAAGTCAGGGTATTTTCTATGCCTGGTCATTGTGAACTGAGTAAATGTGAAAGCCATTAACATTCTAGTATGGAAAATAATATGGGACTCACAGTGTCCTAATATGCTTTCTTCTCCTGATGTGTCATTAGTTACACTGGTGTAAAGTGAGCATAAAATTCTTCTATTCTGCTCCAGGTTTTTTTCATGCTCACTAGGATAAGCAACTTGGGGATGTGCAAAGCAAGGGTTAACTGAAAAATTAACTGAGAACTTTTATGCTGTTTCTGTGCAGTTTTATGAAGGAGATAGCATTTTTGTAACAGACTTCTGCTTCTTCATTTCCATTACTCTTTACTAGTGATGAAATCAAAGATGACAAAGCATCTTTTTGCTATATGATCTTGGCATTATTCAACACCTAAAGAGGCAGGATGGTCCAACAATGAGAGTAGTGGCCCTCTCATTTCCATAGCCCAAGTTCCATTCCCGATTTTTGTGCAATATGAGCAATGCCACTAAACCTGTACAAAGCATTATCCTATAGAAGTGCTAGGTTAGCTCTGTCTGCGCTGGTGCTTTGAGACTGGCAGAGATGTGAATTTGAACCCTGGAAATTTAATGACATTTCTATAGGCCATGTGTACTAATTATCCATGGATCTTGCCATGCTTGAATGTCACTGCACAACCAAACACCATCTCAGCAGTCTGAGTTTCACTTTCCCATCTGTGAAATGGAATTTATAATACTTGACTATCTCACAGTGGCATTGGAAGAAAAATACATTTAAGACTGTGAGATACTCATATACCAAGTTAATAAGGGTGTTGGAAATCCTTGGAATATTTAGTTATGTTAATATGTTAATTTGACACGGCACTTTAATTCAACATAAAATATAGAAAGTCTTAAATCTTTCCCATGTGGAGTTTAGTCTGTCTGTATGATATAATGAAGACATCTAATTGCATTCTTTTCTTGTATTTTGCTGATGAATAAATGAGTCTTAGAGGTGCTATCTTCAAGGCCTGAACTTCAAGCATCTGCCAACAATTTTTTGCCAGTCTGCCCCAGCTTTTACTATCCAGACTTGTGCCCTACCCCATCTACAGCACTCTGATATTAGGATTGTTCACTCTGATATTAGGGTTGTTATTTATTTTTTTAAATTTTACTAAAATAATGTTGGTTTTTTTAACTAAAAGATGCAGTGCCAGTCTGGGGTAGGATTCAATGAAAGCCTTGGTGGATTGAATGCCTGGAGGCAAAGCCTGACAGCAGACTTTTGAAGTGACAAAAGAAAAAAAGGTCAAGTGTCATCTGACTTTCTCTAGGCTGTGCTTTTGGCTCTCCCAGGTATAAAGTATGAAAGGGTTTGAGAAACTGAGAACAGGAGAGGAGATTCCATGTTATGCTGTCAGGCTAGAAGAGAAACACTGCAGATCTAACAGCCTGATAGGAATCAGAACTCTGGAGTCATTCTTATTTTTCAGACATTCTGAAGTACTCACTATGGATTATTTGTTTTGTTTTGTTGACTTTAATGTCTTCTTAATTTGTATTTGACTTATCAGAAACAACTGTCAGAACAAAACAGTCAAACAAATTATTCCAAGAAAACATAGCTTATGACAAAATTAGAGATAAATAGAGGAAAGGAATAAAAAAAATCCTATAAGGGAAGTGAGATGAGCTGATGACAGAAGGGGTGTTTGGAATGGAGAGGATGGTGCCAGAAATTGTATATACAACTCTCTTTTCCTTAAGAGATATTCCACATGTTGCCAAGGGCTCAGGCCAGAGTGGATAATTGTTTATCATGCTCAACAGAGTGAGAGAAGACAACTGTTTAACCACTGGGACCTGGGTGGTTTGCAGACTATATCTGCTATGGTCCTTTTGCACAGAATTTCAATCAGTTTTAAAAACTTTCCTTTGCTCTCACCCAAAAAAATAGTCAAGAGTGACTCAGCACTGAATATAGTGTGATAGCATATGATGGGTTTTTTTCATTGTGGTAGGAAAACAGCAAAGGTGATGCAGAGTTCTAGACTTTGATGCTACTTGTGAGTCAGACAGTTGTTAAAAAATTAGCCTCTAGCAAAATATTTAAAATGTCTGTATCAATGTTGGAGACTTGTTCAGATTCAGTCTCAGACAATGAATAAGTAACTTTAGCCTGAGGCTCAGAAAAGTAACACATTTTCTTAATTTTATAGTCATTACTAGATGATAATCACTTTCAACCCTCCTCAGTGAATAGGAGTTATGATGTTTCCTTCTGGAAGCTGTACTTGAATCATCTTGTCAAACTCCTATGTAAGGACAGCATGCTAATGGGTACCTGTTCCACCAACACAATGTGGCTGATACCACCAGAACCTCTTCTTCCCATCACTGGGAGAAAGGCAGGTGGGTTCAGGGGAATGTTATATTATTCTAAGCTGTACACTCTAAAGAATTTCTCAGTCTTTGAAAAATATTGCATTTTTTTTTTCAATCCTTACCTAATTTAAGATGTCTCAGGAGGGATTGTACCATCTTCCCAGTGGCAAGAGCAACAGCAGACATCACTGAATTGTCCTCAGAAAATTCAATACATTTTTTACAATCTGGAAGAAAAACGTGAAACCAAGAAAATTTCCACTTAAAAAAAAAAAGTATGCCAGAGAGGAGTCTACACACATGAAATTATGATTTTCTGTAAATACTACGTGAAATTTCTTTACTATAGAGACCAGTGACAATCGAGAATATTTATTTTTATTTGCTGGGTAAAGAAAGTGAATGATAACCAGCAAAGCTCTGCAGATAGATACGTGTGACATTTACAATGTTTGTCTGCCCTTATATTTTCTTTTACTAGTTTTAAGATAATTTTTACTGTTGCTCTTTGACATTCTTATGTCCCTCTGTCCTTTCTAACATGAAGTCATATTAGGCATAAAGCCTAAGTCTGTTGCTTTCTTCCTTATGAGTTTGCCCCCAAAAGGCAGATTATGTTTTTGAAATTTCTAAATAGTGACAAAATCAGGCTTCTGATCTAAGAACTACTTTTTAACAGAGCATCTCAGTTAAACGGGATTATAAGTGAGGACACTTTGTCTAGCAAAAAAGTCAAAAGTCATTACAAAGATAGCCTCTTTTTTCTCCTAATGGTTGATCATCTAACTTAGAACACTGGATTCAACACCAAGGATGGTATCAACTTACAAACTATATGGACAAAATGCTGGACATATTATATATGGCTTCTTTTCACCTTTCACTAGGTCAGTGCAGGAAAAAGCTGCAAGCTCACAGATGTCTTTTTCTGCTGCTATCATGGTTATTTTCACAAACACTCTTAGATCACGCATTCCTCAGGGAAAATCCTTTCCTCATCTAGCACAAAGCTGGTCGCTTTGCTGTTGTCCTTTTGATTTAGAAAGAAAAATCCTATGTCTGATGTACAACTTTGATTTCCTACTAATTAAAATTGCATTGTGGGAGCTCATAACTCCCCCTCCAATCCACCCTGCTGAGATTCAAGGCTACCTTTGGAACATTTCCATCCCCTGACATGTAAAGATTGAAGAGAAGTCCTTGTTGCTGTTTACATAGTTCCCACAAATTTACTAAACACTTTCTAAATCTACAAGAAGGTGAACTACTTTAAGGCACAAACCATGGCTAAATAGAACACATATTTGTACTCTGGTTAATGGGTTAGTCTATCACCTTTATATGGAAATTGAGTGGTCTGACTTCTCTTTCAAGTCACTTTTTTTCCTCCCATTCAAAAGAACATTTCCATGGAGATCAATAGCAAATTTCCACTTATGTGTTAGTTTTGGAGAAGTGAACCATAACAGTGAATTGAAATCACTCCCCATTCAAATCACAGAAACATTTCCACTGACAAAGGCACCCACCTCTATTGCATAGATATAGAAATAGACATCAGTAAAATGCTTCTAAAAATTTTTTGGGGAGGGGCTTGAAATGAAATTACTTCTTGTAATTATTTATTTTAAAGGCTGTCCTAGAAATCCACCATTCTACAGAATCTAAAATAAATCATTTCTTCCTGTATCTTCCCCCAAAGCACTTGGCAGCTGCACTTTTAGACTTCAGGCCAAAACTAAAATTGACATTATCTTGGAAATGGACTGCCAAATAGTATTTGCCTCCCTATGTTTCCTTTTCTGCCTCCCCAAGGTGACTGTCAGTGAGCCAGCAAAGATCTAGCTCAAACATAAAGCCAAAGAATTGGATTCACACAATTTCTTTCCATGTCTGGGTACTCGAGAATCATTCTTGGATATTTATTCTCAATTTTATGCCATTTTCTACAGAAATTAATAATTAATTTTTTAAACTATCCATCCAGGTTCCACTCATGTCTTCAAAACATTAATAGAAAATAATGAGAAAACAACTCTGGCACAGTTAGTATTATGATACATGAATTCATTGCTAAGCAGAGGACTGGAAGTTCACCCTAAAATAAAATACTGATTTGCAAGTTTTCTGTAGTCTTGCCTGTGTTTCACACATACTTCTATACTTCACAGTGTGTGAGCAGCCTCATCACCATATCTCAAGAAGGCAAGTAAAAGCACTGAAGTTTATTAATCACTCATTTTCAACAGTGTATCAGCACTGAGTTATTTAGCACAGTCACTTCTCTTATTTTGACACATTTGGGAAAATTCACAGCATCTAATTAGCTTTCAAACTCCCACTTCTACCTATGTGGTTTGTTAATCTGTCATTAGTACACACAGGATCTAAAGGAAAACATGTTGCATAGCAATACTGACTGGCTCAAGAGGTGCTAAAAGGTTTCGTGTTGCACTCTAAATTCCTTTTCCATCTTGGATATTTTTTTCTTTATTTCTTCTGTTTACAAAATAGAAAATAAGTCTTTGAGTCTTTAACTTGGCTGCCATCGACATCACCTTAGAGAAGTACCATGGTTTGAAAAAATTTTCTCTTTTATTACTGTGAAAGAAATTTATTTTCCTGTCTGAAACAACCATATCTCTGTCTTTTGTTGTTATGGTTCAAGGATAAAGATAAACACAGAGTATGTTAACACACATATTAATGTGGCTGTGAATCCTGAACCCATCTATGGAGTATCCAGGTTGCTGTATGACTGAATGGGTCCAGATAGGCATGAAGTGTTGTCTTCTGATTCCAGTGCAGAATCAGGACAGACTCCAGAAACCGGGTTTTAGCTTAAATGTTCCTATTTTATGTGCAAGCTGGATTTAAATTTCTTCCTACCTTACTAATTCTGCTCCCATGGATCAAAAATATTGCAAGGCACAGTTTAGTAGAATGCCTGTTGTAGAATTGTCAAACAAGACACTGCCCAGGGAAATGGTTGAGTGACCATTACTGGAGGTGTTTAGAAAATGTGTAGATGTGATTGGGGACATATTTAATGGTGGTGTTGGCAATGTTGGGTAAATGGCTGGACTTGATGATCTTAAAGGTCTTTTTATTTATACAGTAATTAAAAATTAAATTATGCACTTACTTGAACTTCTGACCTATTATCTGAATTCAGCAGAATTACCCAGGTGGAAGTGGAATTCAGAATGTTTTCTGGTTTTGTTCAGTAATTGTATACAGAAAGAAAAATCTTATAGGAAAAAACAAACAAAAGAAATAACAAACCCCCTCCAAAAAAAGAAAAATATTATTTTCAGTCTTTCAGTTCATGCAAAGTGAGCAACATATCTATCAACAGTAAGCCCTAAAATTTTTTGTATAAAATGCTGGAGAGCAGTATTGCAACATTACAAGCTGTAAACTGAACTGGATGCCTGAGGGACAGGATGAAGGGAGTTCAGGGCAAAACACAGCTCACACACAGTCTGTCTAAACTGGCATCACATTCAGAAGTATTTTTTTAGCCCCGAGGTACATATTTTTAGATTTTTATCTCAGGTTCTCACATACTTGAAAAAAATGAAATTATTTATTTATTTAATCATCCATACATTTTAGCAGTTCTGCTTCCCAGCTCTGTTGTGACCCCTAAAAGGAATTTCTATGAAACACCTGGGAATTTTAAGTGTGTGCATAATGTTCTTTCAGTGTTGACATTATTAAACTTAGCTCAATACACAAAAGTAAAAGACTCATTCTTAAAGCTGCCAGATTCTCTTGGGGGTTAAGCTGGTGCTGTTTGTGGGAAGTGAACAGTGCTTCCCCATAGAGCTGAAGCCCTGCTTTCAATTTTTCCTACAGGCAGTTCAGCTTTGACTCCCCATTGCCAAGGAACACTGCTTGAAAAGACAGAGAGATGAAAGAGTACATGTCCTGCTATCCAGTACCTTGTTTCAGGCTCTTTACACATTACATTAGTCAGTTATTGGATAAAAAAATACACAGTTTAGTGACTGCTCATTTGCCCCTTTCAAAAGGCAGAAATCTGGTCAACAATGAGTAGTGCTCAGCCACCCTCTTGTATGACTCTTGTGATGAACCAGCTTGCATGATTCCAGATGAAAAAGCAGTTTGCTATCCAGAGAGACAGAAGTCATCATAAGGGCCTCTAACATGCAAACTGTGGCATTTTTTGGAGTGAGTGATAGCAATTTGATCATCATAAAATTAAGGAGATTATTGAATTAGCTGTCTTGCTTCCTCTGTTTGTCATTCTTATGATATTATGCTATATAGATGATGGACAGCATCACCATCATGGGTGGAATAACTGGAGACCTCATTAGCATCATGGTGCACCAGTCATATCATATAGAATAACAGAATGGTTAGGGTTGGAAGGCACCTTAAAGATCATATGGTTTCAACTCCTCTGTATGGGCAGGACACTTCCCACTTGACCAGATTGCTCAAAGCCACATCCAGTCTGGCCTTCAACACTTCCAGGGATCCACAGTTTCTCTGGGTAACCTGTTCCAGGCCTTACCACCCTCATACTAGAGAATTTCTTCCTAATACCTAATATAAATATACCCTCTTCCAGTTCAAAAACATTACCGTTTTTCTACCACTACATGTCCTTGCAAAAAGTTCCTCTACTGATTTCCTATAGGCATCTTCAGATACTGAAAGGATGCTATAAGGTCTCCTGGGAACCTTCTTTTCTCAAAACTGAACAACCACCAAATTCCTAATCCTGTTTTCACAGGAGAGATGCTCCAGCCCTCTGATAATGGTCGTGGTACTTCTCTGGGTTCACTAGACACACTCCAGAACTAGACACAGTACTCCAGGGTGGGGTTTCATTAGATTGGTCTGTATGTTAAGAGTCCCTGAAATATCAAATAATCAGAAGTAATTAATCTGCAGCCACAAATGTGCAGTATATGTCAAAGTCTTAATGAAGATCAAGTTCATAAACTACACAAAAAATTACACAGAATAGTCCGTGCTTCATGCTATGTACCTCCAGAAGGTTTCCTGGGAAGAGAAGTATCAAATGACATTCTGGATATGACCAGTTTCCATGTAAGTTTTATGGAACAAGGATATTCAAGATTTCAGATACCCTGAATAACTCTTCAAAGACAAAGGCATCCCTTTGTTGGTTGCAAAGGCACCATATGAGCTCATCTGGAGATGTACAAGACAGCCTACCATGACAGCTTGCTAGCCTCTTTAGGCATCACTGTTTCTCAACAGAATAACTGAGGTTACCTGTAAGAACACAGAAGACTGCTGTTACAGCTGTTCAGAGGGAACTGCACTATTTTGGAAGTATAGGTTGGATTACTGCACATTTTTGAGATTTTTGCAGTATGCTTTTAGGGACAAACAAAAATATTAGGGGCTTTCATCAGGTTTGGTACTTGGCATTTTTTATAGCCAGTGGTGGGTCCTCTAAGTGATTTGAGCTGCCATACCTTAGTAATCAACTTCTCCAAAACCAGCAGATTTAATATTCTGGATAGAGTTAATTTGGACATCATTAATTTCTAGCAAAACATCACATAATTTTCATTTCTATAATTAATATCTGTGGTTGCTTCAGTAAAACAGTCCTATAAATTAACTTTGTGAGACACTGTAACAAAAGGAAGCAAATTATTGCCTAGAGCTCTAAACTCTGAACACGTTCATTTTGTATAAGGGACAAAAAGACCAGTCCAGCTCTACAGCTGTATAAACCTTCTTGGTCCATGTAGCTTATTGAAAGGTTACTGACTTGCATAAAATTATCTCACTTTTTTGTAATTGTATGAAAACATTTGGACAAGAGCAATAATAAATTGATATGTAACTGTCACCAATGAGAAGACATTGTTCAAATTTGAGTAAAAAAACCCAATACAGTCATGTAATCAAGATCAAATTAGCTAATTGACATTTCAGCCTTAGTAATTGGAGTGATGTTTAAGCAAAAATAATTCATACAGCAAAAGAAGAATCTTTGATTGCCTAAAAGAACGATCTTCATTTGGTTATAAACTAAACTAAGTGACTTTTTCTCAAGTTAATTATGCATTTTACCTAAATGTTTTTAATTCTGTTACTGAAGTCATACTATTACTTCATGACTAAAAATACAGCTTAAATCCTCTTAAGATCACTCTTTTTTAGATTTCTTTTTACCCAGCAGCATTCCTCTACTTCCATGAACGATGATACATGCTTTATAGGAGATATTTCTCAATAAATACCCAAGTTTACCTGTTTTCTATCAAAGGTTACAGATGGCAATTTCAGTATCTTCTGTGGAATGCATTTTGGTTTGTACTTTAATGAAACTGTTGGAATTAGGGAACATTTCTTTCATAACTCTCTCTGCAGTGGCTCTTAAAGATGAAATGGCAGACCAAGGTACAGAGACTTAGTTTGACCTTAAAAGACAGAGGCTGACAGGTCTCTCATCAAGATAAAAGATTAAAAGTTGGAAAATAAAATATTATCTGTGTATCATGTCTTCAAAATGTTTTAATCTGGTTTAGTTTCTTTGGACTGTCCATAGAATTTGCAGTGTAACCAGAAAACAGCACATCTTCTTTACAGGTCCCCTTCAGGGGGACTTGAATGGAAGTAATAAGAGTGATTCTTTATTTTTCTATTTTCCTTTGTGTAGACAGACATTTTAAGTTATAAACTATTTTCTTATCTCAAGAGGGGATCCTTGTTACTCTTTGGTTTTACAGTTCACAGGCATTGATTTAATCACTTTATGATACATTTCTGCAAGTTTTGATGGACAAAAAGACATTAATAGCATTATGTGCATTGATCAAATCATCATTAGCAATCAGCATTTTTAAAATGTTTTATTTAAGTCTGCAAAGCATGAAAATTTATAAAGTGTCAGGTTAGATGAGGTGATTCTTTGAGGATACTCAAACTGGTCCAATTGTTAAGGTTAAACTGTGTTGCTAGTCAACAGAAAGGTAGAATTAGCTAAATTTAGGTAAAATTAGCTAAATCAGGTAAAAAGACATTTACTTGGGGGGGTGAAGACGGGGTCTTCATGACAACCAGCTCTTCTGTATTTACACATTAAAAAAATTTAAAAAAGGTTTAACTTACTGACAAATCTTCCCAGATTCTTTTTTATTTTAGAATAGACCAGGTTAAAATGAAATATATAAAGCAAGCTGATTTTTTCTTGTGGACTCTTCTTTATATAATCACAAGGAACATTATTATACATGTTGATATCAATTTTAAAATGAGATTTTTCTTATTTTTGTCAGTGAAGAATGAGGTGCCCAATGTACAGTCAGAGACTTTTGGAATCATAGCCTTATATTTTTATGTTTATGAATAATAAATTGCTGAGATTGCATACATACATCTGTACATATGCTCAGAATTTGTGTACACACTACTGCAAGCCAAAGAAATTATTTGAAATTCTGTTATGAGAAAAGAGTACATGTGACTTTTTAAAAAATCTAGTTCTTGTAGCATAAGAGGTAAGACTACATTAACTTCTGAGTAAAAAAATCTTCAATTTTCAGTTCAATTTTGTGAAGTTTATGAAAATAAAAAGATCAAAGGGTTACGAGTATATGTGTTATTAAAAATGAGATGCGATTTTAATTACATGTGGTTCAACTAAAAATGTATAATAGCAATGTACAGTAAAAAAATCTTTTAAAAGCTGCATTATTTCAACCAGATGATTAAAATGTAGACTGTCACATATTGCCAATGGTCAAATTACTGTCACATGCAAGATGGTTTAAGTCATATATTTCTTATGCTGGCTTGTGGATATGAAATAAGAAAAGATGATTATTAGCAAAGATTCAAATATATGAGAGATGCAAAATGGACAGCTTGTCATACTGATGGAGCCTAATGAGTTTATCGTTGAATAATAAAGATTAAAATGAAAGGAGGACAGGAGTATACACAGATAAGCAATAACAAGAAAGATAATGACTGACATAACAACAACACCTGGGTAACACCATATATTGCCCATTTTCCACTTTGCAGAACATCTGCTTACAAAACAATCTGGCCTTAAGAGAAGCAGCATTTGCTCATTTTCTAAAGTATTAGGGATTGGAGTAGAAACATCTATGAACTATATTTTTTTCATCAGGGACAAAGTTTTCCTATTTCAAAGCCTTTAAATATAATTGGATTACTGCAACTGAGTTAAATTAAGTTATCTCAGTTGGGCTGTAGTAACTGACTGTCTGAACACTTAGACCACAACTAATGAAATGTTGGATGCTACCTTAAATCACTTTCATGGCAAGAGGGTGTGCAAGTAGTTATTGCAGGAAGGTTAAACGGTGCTTATGTGGACTACATGTGCATGCAGTTATCTTTCCATATTGTCAATGTTGCCATCTATCATAAAATTATCAAGTCTTCATTATTTTCCCAGTAAGCTTTCATTTTCTAGAGTGACTTATTTCTTGGCTAAGGGTGTGCTATGTTCCACTCTGTATGGGGAACAAGAAGAATTTAGCAGCAGACTTTTAAGATAGCATGTTTTAAAGGAATATTAAAAGCAAGCTCTATGTATCATATGATACACAAAAAAATGTTTCTCATTTAGATATAACTGCTTAAATAACTATACATAAACTACAGAAGGAAACACAAGCAAAAAGATAATCTCTTAAGTTTGAAATACCAATAATTCTTTAATGAAAAATATGTTGGCCACATCAGGCTACATCATCTGTAGATATATTCATTGGATAGAAATAATATTATACCACCGGAAAGTATAGGAGCTGAATAGAAAAAATAGACATCTCAGCTTTCTGCCTAAAAAGGGAAATTAAGACCCTTTGACCTTTTTATCTTTTAGAGGACTCTACCAAATTATAAAACTTCCCTCTTCTGAAAGTCATCAACTTTCCTGACACATCTGCATGTAAAAATCTTCATTCTCTTTCCTGCAATGAGGACTTTCCAGAAATTATATTTGAGGCACAAATGACTGAAGCAGAGGTTATGGAATTAACTGCTGAAAAGAAGACCAAAAACCTGTTAGGTGCAGAACTGCTTATTTAGAGTTTCCAAAGAAATCTGGAGATGACATAGTTGAATTACTAACGTTAATATATAACCTTTAATTTAAAACTGCTTTACTGAAGTCTAGGAGATGGAAACACAACACCAGTTAAAAAATAGATTTGGAGGACATTTACAGAGTTGCAGACCTGTAAACCAGGTGTATATAGTGGACAAATTAGGAGAAGCTATTACTGAGTACACAATTTGCGTACGTGTGGATAATTGTACTTTGCCTTGGAAATCTCAGTATGGCTTTTGCAAGGGGTACAGTACTGAAAAATTATTGAGAACTTTGAAAGGGTCAGCAGGCATATGGATAAAACTTATCTGATTGTTATAATATATTTGGATTTAGGTATTAAGCAGCAATGCACAAGAGAGAAGGTCATAACTTAGATAAATAATTGGTTACGAGACAGGCAACAGAGAGTGGTAGTAAATAGTCACTGCTTCCAGTGAAGGGAGGCCAGCAAGTGAATTCCACAAGGAAATGTTCAGGAGATTGTTCTGCTTAATATGGTTATCAGTGACCTGTATTAACAGGGTGAGCAGCAAGGTAAGAAAGTTGGATGATGATATTAAATTATTCAGGGGTAGCATGAAATCTGACCACAGAAAATTGGAGAGAGGTTCTATGAGATAAGTGAAAGAGCAAATAAAAAAAAGCAGATAAAATCCTGCATAGGTAAATGCAAAATGATGAGAAGAAAAGACAATGCTACTTTCGTATAGAAACGATGTGCAGTGAGATAACCAGTGGCAAGATTTTAATGCTGAGGAAGCGATTGTCATTGAACTGTGAGCTGGTGCTCAGTAGCCTCTCTTGAGAAAGTAAAGGAAACCAAAACAGAAATCACTGTTCCATGATATAAAGTCGTGGGTTCAGCTTTATCCTGGAGTATGTATGCAGTCCTGAGCCTCTTACCTCAAATGCATAAAGGAGAATAAGTTCAGAGAAAGGTGGCAGAAATGATCAAAGCTCTGTAACAGCTTTCATACAGGCAACCACTGTTTAAGCCAAGAGGAGTCTTCTGTTGGGAAGAGAAAACATAAGGGGAGGATGTGCTAGAAAACTTAAAAAAAAAAAAAAAAAGGATATGAAGACAATGGGTGGAGCTGAAGTTGTTCACAGTCTGTTCCAGTTGAAGAACAAGAGGGAGTCAAATGAAACTCACAGAACCAAACTTTTTGTTCTTCAAGACAAGTGAGAGGCTATAATTACGTACACAAGGCAAGCAAGTTCTTGTTGAAGTCTATTTTTCATTCTAAAAATTTCTGTGAAGTCAACAGGACACTGAATGAGTTTATAGAGAAGAAATCTAATGAGGTTTACCAAACACATAAACCCCTCACCTAGATCAGCAGACCTCTGAAATGTAAATAGCTGGAGAATAGGAGAATGATAGAGAAAATCAGGTTTTTATCCTTCTAATTTGTACCCTGTCCTGCGGACTTGTGCCTGTTGTTAAAGTCAGGTTACTGGAGTATATCCCAGTTGGTCTGACCTAATATGGTTATTCTTACATTCAAATATTCCCTTTCAACCAAGTTGCCTTATACATATCTTAATATCTTATATTAATATAATATAAGATACATATCTTAATTAGGATTTTTCACATTCCAAAGCTGAATTTCAGTGCATGGCAAAATGCAGGCAGTGTGGTGGATTTAGGAGTTGGGACTTGAGCATGAATTAAAGAATAAACTAATATGATAATGTTCATATATATCCAGTGTCATGCACACTGAAGCTGGGTCAAGTGCATAGAGGGATGCAGAACATCTTTGTATTTTATCCCACACTTCTATACTCCTATTTATAAAAGTTTGCTATGGGCTTAAAAAAGGACAAACAGGCAGTTGAAGAGACAGTCTGCAGATGGAGAGAATATGATCAGTGGTATGCAGCAAAACTATGTAGACACATATACAAAGAAATATTATTAGCCTGTTTGGATCCTGGTAAACCCCAAGCACTTGTGACTGTACGTAGGTAGTTATGAGCTGTGATGATGACCGCTCCATGGGTGCTTTGGAGATCATGAATGTGAAACTACATTGCCACTGTGTCTCCCTGGGTTTTTGCATATTTAGATTCCTTTTCTAACTATCTCAAGCCACAAAATAAAATTGAAATCTCCTTAATATGCACTGCTCAAATAATCTTAATAAATGTAAAAATATCTTAAAACATAAAATTAATCTGGTGATCTAATTTTTTCTTGGTTTGTCGTATTTTGGCTGGCTGGTGTGTACTTTCAGCAGAGTAGCATAAGTGGTACCATGACCAGTTTAAACTAAATTACATCATCTGGCTTAAATGCTCATCCTGAAAACATGCATGATTCATAGTATCATTATTAATATTTTATAATAATTTATTATAGATCATTATTAATCTGATATTTACCTGCTGTTCTTCCTAGAAAATTCTTATAGGACCCCTTTAAATACTGAAGGACTGCAATAATATCTCCCCTGAAGACTTCCGTTCTCCAGATTGAACAACCCCAATTCTCTCAGCCTTTCTTCATAGGAGAGGTGGTACATCCCTCTGATCATTTTTTGGACATCCTCTCCAACAGGTCCATGTCTTGTGTTGAGGACTTCAGAGATGGACATAGTACTGCAGGTAGAATCTCACTATATCAGAGTAGAGGGGAAGAATCACCCCCACTTTTTGTGATGCAGATCAGGATATGTTTGGCTTTCTGGGCTGCAAATACACATTGCAAACTCATATTGAGCTTCTCATCCTCCAATAGCCCCAGATCCTCCTTCACAAAGCTGCTCTCAATTCCCCAACCTGTAGTGATGCTGGGACTTGTCCCTACCTGAGTGCAGCACCTTGTACTTGGCATGGCTGGATCTCAAGACATTCACATGGGCCCACTTCCCAAGCTTGTTCAGGTCCCTCTGGATGGCATTTCATCCCTCATATGTGTCATCCACAAAACCACATAACTCAGCTTGGTCTGTCTGCAAACTTGCTGAGGCTGCACTTGACATATTATGTCTTTGATGAAGATATTAAACAGTACTGGTTCCAGTATGGACCTCTGAGGGACACCACATGTCACCTGTCTCTATTTGGGCATTGAGCCGTTGACCACAACCCTCTGGATGTGACCGTCCAACCAATTCCTTATCCACTGAACAATCCACCCAACAAATCGATATCTATCCACTTTACAGACAAGGATGTTTTGGGGAACCACTGACTTCTCAATAAAGTGGTTTTCCAGGAGCTGTGAGTATCTTCCTAATACTGTCCCTGAGGAAGGCTTGTAGATTATCTGTGACTGAAAAGACTTATGCAGTTGATACTTACAATAGCTTTAACACATCAGGGTGATTGAAAGGTTTTCATTTCTAATTTATTTAAAAAAAAACCCTAGTGAATCAAATACCATCTAAAAGAAAGATTATTCTACTTAAGTTATTTGTAAAGCAAGAGCTTAGGTGATAAGGTATATCTGTGATATTTTATGACCTTCAAATGATAAATTAGGGTTCCTGTAGTTTGGTTGATGTTTTATTTTGTTTGGTTTTGCCAACAAGAGGAAATTATTAACCTGGGAAAGATTAAGGATGAAGATGCAGAAGAAATCTAATGTCCTATACGGTCTATAATATGGTCTAATTGTGGTCACAAGACATGGATATGCTGGAGCACGTCCAGAGAATGGCCACAAAGATGATCAGAAGGCTGGAGTACCTCTCCTATGAAGACAGACTGAGAGAGTTGGGGTTATTCAGTCCGGAGAGAAGAAGATTCTGGGGAGACCTTCTTGTAGCCTTCCAGTACCTGAAGAGAGCCTACAAGAAAGCTGATGAGGGACTTCTTAGGATGTTAGGTAGTGATAGGACTAGGGGAAATGCGTTAAAACTAGAGCAGAATAGAGTTAGATTAGATGTTGCAAAATTTTCTTCACCATGAGGGTGAAGAAACACCGAAACAGGTTGCCCAGAGAGGTGATGGAAGACCCATCCCTGGAAGTTTTTAAGGCCAGGCTGGACAGAGCTCTAAGCATCTGATCTAGAGGGAGGTGTCCCTGCTGATGGCAGGTGGGTTGGACCTAGATTATCTTCCAACCCTGAAAATTCTATGATTCTATGATTCTAATTTGCAATGTCCATACTGTCACTGTACACTAAAGTAGGAAAACTTATAGACCTGTCCTGGTTTGGGCCAGGATAAAGGTAATTTTCTGTCTTGTACTTTTGCTTTCAGCTAAGTCTCTTGGAAGTAGCTGGACTTGCTGAAATTAACAGCAAGTTTCTCAGACAGTGTGTGCTTCTGGGACTGTAACGCTCAATGTTTATAGTTACAGCTAGAGACTGGTGTGCAGAACCAAGGACACTGCTCAGTTCTGAGGAACATTTTGCCCTCTGGAAGGAGGAAAGGAGTAAAGAGGTCACACCTGAAACCCTTCTTTGGGGAGGGACGGACAAGATAGATGGCCAAAACTGACCAGAGTATTCCATCCCATACACTTCATACTCAGTATAAATTTGAGGGATCACAAGGGTCAAACCTTCTTCCTTTTCCTGCTTCCCCTTCCACACCTGTCCCTGTTTTGCTTCAGCATCCTGGGAGGATTCCATCCCTTCTTTTGCCTGTGCTCCTGATCTGTACCAGCCTGAATCCATATGTTCCTGCCTCCAGCTCCCAAGTGCTTCTGACTTCAGGAGTCCAGCCTGGACTTTCCCAGGGCTGCCCTGCAGCCTCAGTGGTGACGTCAGAGTTACTGGGGGAAATAGGGGAGGAATGTGGTATCAATTTTCTTGTATAATTGTATATATATTTAGTAATTTTTCCTATTTATCATTACTGTTTCATTAAAGCCGTGTAGGTCAGTTTCCAACCCATAAGCCTCTCTCCCTTGTTCTCTCTCCTTTCTTTATCAGGGAGGAGAAGAAGATTAACAGAGAGCATCTGTCATTTGGTTTAATTGCTGGGCAAGTGTTAAACCGTGACAAGGCCAAACACACACAGATATATAACTATATATGTGTGCAAATACATACGCAGACAAACACATAATCAGTACATCATTCAAAGCTCGCTGGTGCCACTGAAAAAAAATAATTTCATATTTATGTTTGCCTATGCACATACATTTTTTTGCTAATTAACATAGAAAAGGTGTTGATGGAGATGAAAAATTAAGAATCCATGGGAAATTGAGTAGGAAAAGGATAAAATCTATTCAACTAGAAATAGGATGGTTCAGTAGCTCTTGATTTAATTGTTCTGGACAATTCCCCACTGGAAATCAAGAATTAGAAATCAGTGATATATGCGTTGTTCATCTCCTCATCAGTGTTCTGAGCATGAAAATAAAATCTAATTTAATGAAACAAACTGCTCATCCTATGAGCTGATTATATGATGTGCACACAGAGTACTTATTCTTACATTAACATTAAGGACTGAATATGAAAACAATGGAACCACATCTGTTACTGAATCTTGTAACTTTCAGTATAATTTTTTTTCTCTTTATGAGTTTGTCTTGTATTTGAAACTTCATCTTTGCAGCATGCCTTCCCACTTAGCCCACAACACTTCACTGCAGTCTTCCCTAACTCTATCATTCCAGTCCCAAGAGAGTTAGGTCCCCTAAAGAGCAAGATTTTTGTGGATTAGTTTTTAAAAGAAGTAGAAAGACGGTTTAATTTTTTTCTGGAAAGACAGAAGCAGTATATGGTAGAAGGTATTCTAGGACTGTACTCTTTAGGCAGTAATTTTTTTTAATAGGATAAGAAATATTAAGTTTATTTAATCAGATAGATTACTTAGCTGTCCCTAAAGAGAAAAAAAAAGAAAAAGGTGTTCTTGTGAAAGAAAAAAAATTAAATTGTGTTGAATAGTTGATATCTTTTGATTAGCAAAAATTCTGTTTGAAGAGATAGTCTAAAAATATGTGGAAACTCAGAACTAAATGATAGCTGAGTGGCAATATATGTTTAATGTACCTGCTCAGTGCTGGGTTCAGGAGTCCCTGATTTATCTTAGTGATTCCCTTGCATAGTTTCCCCTCACACGAAAGCATCAGATAAATAAAAAATCTGAATAGCTTTTTACATAATTCTCCTACATTTTTAGTATCAGGGCCTTAATTTATTATTTGAACATCTGTAGGTATTCTCTGAAGAGCAATGACAAAGAAAAATGAGTAATGAGTTATCTATAATCAGCCTTCTGACTTGCTGTCATCCTTACATGGTCCTGCCTATTTTTTTTTCATTTCTCTATAGAGTAGAATAGTTGAAGTTCAATCTATTAATCTAGTGTGCAATACCTTTCCCCTGTATGAACAGCAGCATATTTTTATATTCAAAAGTTCACCAGTGTCACCTTAAATAATGTGATGAAATCACCCTGTTATGGTGGATCCATGCTATGGATCATTTGGTAGATATAGCTACCTGTTTAAACACTACCAGGTTGATCCAAGTCAGCGTATTTGTAAATAGTGCAACTTATGGCATGCAATTGGGTGCCTGAGATGGAGACTTTCTATGACTTGGTATTAAGTATGCACGGACATGTCTGTAAATAGCATGTTCTGGCTATTTATATTGTGAGAAAATCTGTGTTTTATACATACAACAAGTACATGTATAATAAACAGAGCCAAACAATAAGAACACCACCTACTTGCAGGTTCTTTATTGTGTGAAAAGATAGTTCAGCTCGTCTAAAAATAGGCAGAAAAAAACTTCAGAAAAAGGGAAACACTATTATAGCATGTGTAGGTAGATTGCTAACATCACAGAAAAATCACTCCTCAATTTGATATGATGATTGTCACCCACTTTAGATGACAAATTATCACGTGGACTTGTTGCTGTTCTGGAAAGCACAACAGTGATCAACAAAACAAACAGAACCAAACCTCAAATCAACAAAGAAAGGAACTTGCCCCAGAACTCATATAACAAAAAAACAAAACCAAAACAAAACAAAACAAAAATAAATAAAAAAAAAAAAAACAAAAAAACCAACCAGAAAAACAAAGGAAAAAAAAAAAGAAAAAAAAGGAGGTGGGGGGAAGATGTGATATATCTTTCTTAAAATAAACTTCATTTTCTTTAGTTAACCAAGACATGCTTGCACATTTTCTTCTCTGTTGCTTAGAAATAAGGACCATTGGTATAAAGCCCTAGTGCTAATATAATCAATGCCAAATAGCCTATTTACAGCAGCTTAGGAATTGCCTTATAATACTCTTTTCATATAATGGCAGCCCAGAAAAATTTCTGATGAATGAGTCACCCAGTTGTGAAAACAAAATTCTTTCCTGACCCACTATGGCTACTACATTTATTTTATAAAGAAGGTCATGGTTGTTTTTATGTTGAATACAGTACCCTTAGGATTTAATTAAATGGGATTTAAAATTATAAATACCAAAGCCAGGCAGGTCATATTGGATAATCCAGTTTTATTTTACAGTAATTGTTTATACAAATTATTATTATATTATTTAGAACACCCTGATTCTCAGTTGAAGTCATTGTGCATTTAATTAACCATGAGTATAAAATGATTTTAACAAGCCCCAGCCATTAAGCCCTCCTTATATATTATTTTCAAATGGAAATCAACAGCAATATTTTCATTTAAATTCTTAGAATTCTGTTGGGTTGAAGTGATGTAAATAATGCTGTTTTACTTGCAGTTTTAGTTATTAGTTTCAGTTGGTAGTTTTTGGTGTATATTTCAGTTTATTAGTGTGAATCTCTGCTGGATGGTCAAGCATGCTGAAGTACTTGGTAACTTCTTCTGGACCAAGCAAATCTTTTGTGATGCTTTTGCTGAGAGTTTTAAAATGCTACTGATTGCTGTTTTCAGTGCCACTCTGGGGAAACCAGGATATTCAGACTGTAACATGAAGGCTTGACTGAGAATACAAGATGGAGCAGTGACAAACCCATGGTAAGATTTCACTTCCCTGCCAGCCTGTGATCCTTAGGGATATAGACAGTGATAGCAATCAGCAAGGAGTTTCTTTTCAGTCTTTCTTTTCAGTAACTGTGTTCTGATTCATAGAATCATAGAATCATATCATAGAATCATAGAATAGGCTGGGTTGGAAGGGACCTCAGAGATCATCGAGTCCAACCCTTGATCAGCTACCGCCACAGTCACTAGACCATGGCACTGAGTGCCATATCGAGTCGCTTTTTAAATGTCTCCAGGGACGAAGAGTCCACCACCTCCCCAGGCAGCCCATTCCAATGTCTGATCACCCTTTCTGTGAAAAAATTCTTTCTAATAGCCAATCTGAACTTCCCCCGGCACAATTTAAGACCATGCCCTCTTGTCTTTTTGAGAGTTGCCTGGGAAAAGAGACCAACCCCTGCCTGGCTCCATCCTCCTTTCAGGTAGTTGTAGAGAGCAATGAGGTCTCCCCTGAGCCTCCTCTTCCTCAGGCTGAACAGCCCCAGCTCCCTCAGCCTCTCCTCATAGGATCTGTGTTCGAGTCCCTTCACCAGCTTGGTTGCCCTCCTTTGGACCTGTTCAAGGACCTCAATATCCTTGAACTGAGGGGCCCAAAACTGAACACAGTACTCAAGGTGTGGCCTTACCAGGGCTGAGTATAGGGGCAGAATCACCTCCTTGGACCTGCTGGTGATGCTGTTTCTGATACATGCCAGGATGCCATAATAATCAGATTGTTTGATTATGAAAAATGGTTTATCTGGGTTGCCATCCAGAACATGGTACAATGGGAGTGCACTCCGGCACACCATAACGTGCAATATTTACTCAGGTGCTCATTTGTACCTCAGGTCTGGCCAAATGTGAAATGTAAGCACAGTCAAACCTTAATTCAGCAGGGACCATAAGGGGCAGGTTGCTATTTGTGCTGTTTGTTTAATTGTTCTACATGACTGAGAAACAGATGAGAATTTACCAGAGTCTCTTGATATTCAGTGTTGCTGTGACACAGTACATTGAGAATAATGAATAGGACATTCACTTTGGAGCAAAGAACATTAGTTTTCTTACCCAGGAAACAAGGAAGCCAGCTGGAGAGGAGAAAATTGCCAGGTAGATTGTCAACATAAAGGCAATGGTAACATGCTGATAATAACCAGGGGAAATATGAAGATAATAACAGAGGATGATAACAGCCCAGCTGAGGAGAAGAGGGGGGTTTGGAAGATCAAATGATCCCAAGCTGTGCACAGCTATTATGCAGATGGAGGGGCACCTCTGCTTGTGCAGAAAGGAGCTGTTTTAATTCTCATGTAGCAGAATGTGTTAACTCCAGCCTTATATTAAACAAGATCAGGCCCTTCTTTCTTTCTATTATCAGGAGTATGTATTTCTTGTCAGATTTCCACATCACTGCTTTGTTATTGTGAACGTGTCATTATTTATCCCACTTTGTCCTCCCTCTCCCTTCCTCTTGGCTGTGGGGCTCTGCAAGTTGCAGGCAACTGTCAGGTCAGGTACGTGTGAATCCATCAGATGCACAGTGAGGAAAGATGGAGTGATCACTTCTTGCTGCTGTGTTTATTCTGTTTTCTGTCTTCAGCAGGCCTGTTTACAGAGAGAAGCTTTCCAGAGTGCTTCCCATCAAGGACCCTGGGAGGGATGAGGATGGCTGCAGTATCCGTGCTGCTGCCCAGTAATAACAGAAACCTTGGATAATCTCCCTGCTGCCAGCAGCTCATCCTGGAGTACCTGTCCTCCATAACACACCTACTCCTCACAGCTTGTCCCAGCTCCATCTGCCATCACTGGCAGGTGTGGAGTGAGGAAGAGGAGCCCAGGCCAGGGAGAAGCAGGAAGCCAGGTCGCAGGGATGGCAAGGAAAACCTCCCAGAGCTGACAAGACGAGGAAGGAGCATTTTGTCTTGCTCTGGAAAATATCTTGCTTTTAGCAAGTGTTGTTTTATATTTTTCTGATTTTCCAGCAGTGGTGGCTAACCAGCATTTTTTGTCTGTTTCTTTTCCAAGACGTGGTAATTTATTTAAGAACAGTTTTGAAATGGGAGATTTCCCAAACTTAAATTGTTTCTTCTTCTTCGTTTTTTTTCTGCTTTTATTTTTCTTCTTCTCCTTCTCTCATCATTGTCTTATTTTTTTATTACCTAACTGGGATTAGGATTTGCACTTAAAATACCTTCTGGGCTAGGCTTAGATCAGTGGCCTAACTCAAATTCAAGTGACTCATAACCTCTTGTGTCTTATTAAATCTTGCCTTTGGAGAGGAAAAAAAAAAAAAAGAGTTCTCTGAAATGTGATAAAATTTACTAGGCATGATACTGTATATTTATGAAGGTGAGTCATAAAATATTTTCAATCTCAGAAACAGCAAATATATGCTGCTTCTGATGTAGAGAAGCCTAAGTAATGTATCAAGTGCTTTATTAATTACTGTGCTAAAAAGACAGACCTGATGTCAGACCACTACCTTGCTTACACATGCACTATAGATCTCTGCTTTTGCCAGCAACTAGTCTAAGTTTACATTGGAGAAAGGAGACTATTGTTTTCCCAGAGCAGTTTTCCATGGTTACAGGAAAGATGGTGAGATATGACTAGCTAGCCACAGATTTTCATTACCATGTACTGTTTTTTCTAGAAGTCTTGGGAAAAATTGGGTCATTGACTTTGTAATGATAAGTCTTCCTCCTCTCACAACTCCTGCCTGTCAGATAGGATGATTCAGGAGTGGTAGGTTCTGCTCAGAACCCGTGTTGTACTGAGAAAGATGACCAGAGCACCAGCAGCATGGCAATGGTGAGAGGATGGACACACCAGCTATTCTGGAACTAATGATTGAATATTGCTTTTTCTTTCCCCTTCCAATATCCTAACCAGAGAAGTTAAGAGTATGAAACAATTTTCTGACTAGTAAGGTAGATTCTTTAGCTCAGATAATGCAAGTACTTGAATGTTTAATGCAGAGTTCTGTCCATGCTTTTGCTACCAACCCATGTTATTTATATAATCTGGTTATAGAAATTCTGTCAGCACCATGGCTTTCTGTCATGTTAAGCTCTCTAATAGTGAGAGCTTATTAACTTGTGCTTTATTAGACTGTCCCTTTACAACCAAGTCATTAGACACAACCATTATCCCAGTCTCGTTTTGTTTCTGTCTTAGGATTCATCTTCACGATGATACCCATGCTTAATGAGAGTGCTTAAGTAGACAGGCAGCAAGCGATTCATTTGTATCACTTGTCCACTTTTTTATGGAAAAAAAATCTTTAAAGCTTCCAGCTGAATGCTCAGCCAATAGTTTTTGCAATCTTCTGTTCCAATTAGTTGCCCTCAGGTTCAGCATTTCTCTTCCACGCTGCTCTCTGCAAGCCCTGATGGGCATTGTTGTTCTCTCCATCACAGTGATTTTGAGGTAAGGAATGCTTCCTATAGATGTTCATATGATTATCAGCACAGCGAGGGTTCTGAACTAATTGGGACCTCTGGCTGCTATTTGGGTGCTACCAACATACATTATATACATCCAAACATTATGCACAAGTTAGTGCAAGAATCTGTTTTTGCATTGTTGCTTATTTTTCTGCTACAGAAGAGCTGTTTTATAATCCCTTAATTAACAGGCAAACACAACGCTCTCTTCAGATTTAAGATGTGGCAAGTACTTACTTTTAGAAAAGAACTCCGCAGACATAGCTTGTTCAGGTTTTGTTTAGAAAAGGTGACACAAGTGGAATACACATTGACATTTTATTAAGTAAAAGCAAGAAAAGGACTTTCTGGAAAAAGGATATATTTTTTTCTCCCTTTATTTTTTTTCTCTGTTTTTACTTTTAAATGTAAGAATTTATACAGATTTTTCCTAGTATTCTGGTATCACTCTGGTATCACTCTGAACCCTTACTAACTTGAATAACTTTATAGGAGCTCTATTTCGATCTGAGGAAAAACAGGCAGCTTCTGGCTTAAAAAAATAGTTCTTGAATTGTTCTTACTCTGTTTCTATCCCATCCGACCGTCTCCAGTGAGGCTCTTGGACTTAATCTGGCAGGTTAGACTACACCAATAAAACCCTCTCAGAGGGCAAGAGGAAAAGGGTGTAATGTGTATGTAATAGACCACTTTTCTGCTAAAGATTTTATGCACTTAGTCATGATCCTGATAAAGAAATTGTTCATGACTGGAGCAATGCTTCTGGAAATTGGTAAAATCTATTGGTACATGAAATCCTACTTTAGAAGTTGTGCCTTACAGATATTAAAAATGAATCTGTCATAGAACCATGATTAGAGCTCTTTGCAAAGTATTTGTTTGATGTATAGTTGCTCCCTACAGAGAAAAGTATCCAAGAATGAGTTCTGAGTAAATGAGTGCACTTGGCACATCCCAGAAAAATGTCAAAGCTTCACTGGCTCCAGGGGGGGAGTTTTGCTTTAACAAACCTAGCTCTAGTGCCTTTTCTTTCGATGGATCCAGGGAATTTGTAAATATATGAAAAGAATATATCAGTGCAATGATACCTACAATGAACAGAAGGGATTTGATAGCAGGTTATGAAAAAAAGAACAAACAAGTTGTTGTTAGAGTTCTCTTAAAAATGTGTTTTGTTTTTTCACCTGAGTGTATCTATACATCATTCCTCCAGCAAACAAACTAAAATACTCCAGCTGAACTCTGTCAACACAGAATGATCTTGAAATGTATTTTCAGATGAAACTGTTATTATTTATATTTTTTTGTGTGGATGAAGGATGCTCTGCCTAAGGTGAAGTCATGATGGGGAGAGACAGGTCTGACAGCTTGCTTTCAAGCTCTGCAACTTGCAAGAGGAATCAGTCCACACTTTGCTCTGAGATACCATCACTTCAGTCAACCAAAGGAAACAGAGTGTTTCCAGCTCATGGAAATACTAAATGGAAGCACCTGGTGGGTGAATTGTTTAATGCAGGCATAATCGATTATGGGAGTGACACACGGACAGCCTGGTTGTGCTGGAACTGGCTGTTAATAAGGCAGCCAGGCCAGGGCTGTGAGCAGGTTTGTGTGTGTAGTCAAACTGTCTGGGGATTTATTTCTCCAGAGTTGCCTAGTGATGAGACACACACTTATACTCACATGGCAGTCCCTGCCTCTCCACTTCTCACAAGAGGCCACTGGGAAGACTGTATGAAGCTGTCAGGGTGCAACACAGACCTATGGAGACATAAAAAAAATAGCCCTAGAAAGACTGTCTGTCACTGCTACCCAGTGTCTGTATGGACATAAAATGCCAGCCCCAGTTAGTTCTACCTCATAAAAATGTGCAGATTAAAAGCCCTGACCCAAAGTGCTGAATGCCTTCAGTCCTCACTGGCTTTCACTCCTTGGTAAATGGCACCCTGGCATGGTGACCCATGCAATCTTAAAGGATGCAATCAAAAGTAAGCATCTAACTAGGACCCATTACGAGAACTCCTCCAATATGGGCAGTGTAGCTCCAGAACTGGGATCCAAACACCAGAGATGTGATGGTAGTGTTTTCTGAGAGCATCAGTCTCATAAGCACAGAATCCTGTTGTTCTAATCTGAAGACCAGTTGCACTAAAGGGTTCTTGTATGTGCATGCTCTGCTCTGGAGGGAGCTTTAAAATCTGAGTGGCTGGAAAAAAACTGATGTTGCAGCCTTGGTTTTTACCTCAGAGAACCTGAAAGTTGCAGAAGTTAACATGCACACAGCTGCAGTCATCTCCCTACCTTCAGCTGTATCTCCTTGTGAGCAGAATTTCTGAAATACCTTTTTCAGATGCTTGAATTAATTAAAAGCACATACTGAGGTGAGCAGCTACCCATGATTTGCACATCACAGTCCTGAAATTTTCAGTCCCTTAATGAAGCTGCTTTAAGTGACATTGTTGTTTAAATCCTGGTGGATCTGCTGGGCAACTCAAGATTTAAAGGAGCAGCTGGGTATTGCAATGTATCTCATATTGATGGGCTATGTGTTCGTGTAAAGATTACAGAGAAACAGAACACATGGGGTTTTCTTATACTGCACCTAAGACTAGAGTGGAGGGATCCCAAACCCAGCTGTGGCTGAGGCAGTCATAATAAATTCTTCCACAGTTTGATCACTGCAAACAATTATATATTTTGCACAAGCACATTCCCATTCTAACCTGTATTTTTAAAAGATGTTTTTAATGCTAGACACTGATTGTGTCATATGACTTTAATTTATTCCAGAAACATTTTCAGTCCAAAAGAATATACAGAGAGTTTCATCCTAACATATCCTTATTAAGTAGAATAATTTGTTTATTACAGCTGGGAGAAGAAAAGTTGATTGTAATATGATACCAAAAAAGTTTCATTGAATACTAAGATCAAATTTCTACATGAAGTGCCTGCACACATTACCCACAGACTTGAATGTTGTTGAAGAATTATATGCATTTGTGGTTCCCTAATTTATTTGTCCTGTGCCTGATCTAAAACCTAATTAATTTAGTGTTCATTCAAATTTCAGATCATGTTCTTTTTTTTCTTTTTTTCTTTTTTTTTTTTTTTTTTTTGTCTACTCTGCTTATATTTTAAGAGGCAATGTACCCTTTCTCACAAGTTTTCCCCAGTTGAGCAGGTGTTGAAATGTTCAGCTCCTGTAACTGTTGTTCCTGTTAATTAGGCCACGGCAAAATCTATTATTTTATTATTTTTTTAACAGGAATGGGGAAGAATGATGCTTTTGTTCCCAAGGGATATCTTCATTTTCTATGCACGACTGCTCTATTCAAAGCTTTTCCTAGCACATGTGTCAAACACATTTGTCTCATCTAGTAGAATAATTAAATCACAGCTACTTGTACTGTAGAAAGAACAAATGTGGGTTTTTTTCATTTCTTGAAGGAAGTTGTTACAAAAATTGTATACAGAGAAGTTTTTACATATTGAAGAAAATAAGCATATCTTATGATTAAGAATTATTTTGATTTTGTTTAGAGAATAATTCTTGCTGGCAGGAAACCCTTGGATTTCTACTGAACATGGAACTTGAGATTTCCTTGGAGATAATTCTTATATGCGTAAGTTTAAATATTAACTGAATTACTATTTCAAACAGTTTTTAACTTCAGCACCCAATGCTACATAAATGTATTAATGAAAGCACTATAAGGAATCATACATACAGAAGTACTGGCAGGGTCAAGCCATGAAGTTATACAGTATTTTAGCCTATGACCAAACTTACTATATTTAAAAATATAGTAATTTGTTTCTGCAAGTGTTGAAAATATCATTGTGCATTTGTAAAGTTCTTCTGTTTATTTCTTTTTCATGTTCTTCAATAGTGTGTTTCATTACCATCTGGTTATCTGTGGCCTTTCACTATGAAATGCAGTCTTTGCTGGTAAATAGGCAATCACAATTTTAACACATTTTACTGCCAGTGGAGAAGCCTAAGAGCAGAGTTTGCTTCCTCTAATATTCTAACAGCTTGACGTTAGTGATTGCAGCAGGATTGTACTGGGTCAATTTGAGTTAGTCTGACACTTGGGAGGAAATAGGTAAGGGTCCCCCAAAAAGTTAGATGCAAATAATAATGCCATCACATCATAGCCATATTCCCTTACAAGTCTGAGATGATAACATAAAGAAATGTAAGGTTGTCCACTAATTTAGTTCTACTAGTGGTAGAAAAATGGCTATACATAATTTTGCATATTTGTAGGTAGCAGGGAGATTTTTACCTTAATTCAACTTCAGCGAATAGTTATATATAAACATTATATGAAGTGTTCATATTTCCTGCTAAAACTCAGATTGCTGACATCAGTAGCTGTTGGAACTGAAACTTGCACAGTAAAGGCTGCGCTGCAACTGCAGCAGTGAGGAGGGATGAAGTAAGGAAAATCCAAAACACTCAGTTTGACCCCCCCAAGAGTAGGAAAGAGACTTTCACTGATTAGAAGTGAGTGCTGGGTCAGAGCCTGAGAAAAAGATTTTGTGATAAGGAAAAGAGAGTAAGAAGAGTGAGCAAATGTCAAGCCACTGGGGTAAGGCTGTGAGCCCAGAACCTTCTCAGTCTTCATTGGCTTGTCTGTGTGTGTGTTGGTATGTGAATGTGATTTAAAGAGTAATTTTTAAATTCAGACATAAATATTGGTAGATTTTAACACCTGTTTGAATACAGACAGGATTTTGCTTTTTGGATGTAATACTCAGTACTTTCATTGCAAATGCAGACTCCTATGTTTTGGTTTCATTTTTCCATTCTTGCTCTAGAATAAAGGAACAAGTTCTAAATTTTCAGCTTCTGGTTACAGTAAAATGACAGGTAGCTACTTGCCAATCAATAAATGTTAAGACAAACAAAATCTCTGAATTCTAAACCCAGGTTGAGAATAGCTGCTGAGCAAAGGATCTAATTCTGGGAGCTGTGCGAATTATTTATGTCCTCCAGCATATTTTATGCAGTTCCCGAGGTAAATGACTCAGTTTTAAGTCTGCTTGGAGACAGATCTTTAATGTGGATGGCTCCTTGCTTCGTTAAGCAGCCTGTGATCCTATCTACCCTTGCTCAGGGGAGAGCTCTGAGGGGGTCTTTGGTGTGTTTGCATCTGAGAGGCTATGGGAGGCTGGAATAATGTACATACAAGGTAGCTGGAGAGCTACTTCCACATCTTGATATTTCCACATGAATCGAGCCCAAAAGAGCTTTGATGTAGAAGCTGGGGAAAAGGATTATTTCCTGAAGATTTAAGAACATATAAATTCCTCAGCTGATGCACTGGAGAGTTAATAAGTTGTTTGGACATCAGTAGCATAGCCTTAATTTTTGGTGTGTTTTATGTGGCATGTACTGGAGTCTAGAAGAAACTGAAGGAACAGACACTAAATAACATCCTTCAGCCCATAAGAAAATTTTGAGAAATGCAGTTGTAATTATTCCATGGCAATTTAAAAACAAATTAAGGGAAAGCTTATCTCAGAAAATTGTAAATTTTCTCAAAAAAAAAAAAAAAGTACTGAAAATGTTTTCAGGAAATTATAATATTTTGGTATGTCAGATATTAATTTTTCTAAAGGAAAAACACATTCATTTATGAAAGGTGTTTCTCAGCTTTAGCAACAAAACAGAAAATTCTCAGATCTTCACTTAAAACAACCCAAAACCAACAGGTTGGTTGTATTTCTGTTTTTAATGGGGTTTTTTTGGTCTTTTTCTGCAGCTGCTTGGCATTCTGGTTTCAGTTTGACTCTGTTTTGTTTGACTTCCTAGAACACACAGATGATGAAACAAAAATAGTGAGTTTCACTTGAAAATTATATTGAGTTCACTGTTTGCTGAAAGTTATATGTCCACCACACATGGGAGAAAAGATTTCCTTGTTGCTTTGGTTTGCTGGGGTTTACCAGATATTTCAGTGCTGGTTGTAATAAGCAAATCCTTAACTTTGTTTTGAGATCAGAGAGACCTCCAAGATGCATTGAAGTGTTCATGATGAGCTGAGAGACAGGAAAGGGCCTGGTTTCCATTGTTTTCAGAAGAGAACCACAATTTCCAGTTTTTCTAAATGTCAAAAAATTGTTATAGGCACTGTAGCAAGGCTACCTACTGAGGATGATCGTTTGTGGATAATTTGAGCCTTCATCTTTATAAATACAGTTATTAATACAGAATTGCATTTACTCTTTCTGAAAAGACTCTATTTGGTTAATGAAATCCAGTAGTAGGGTTCCCTAACAATGCCCTAGGGCTACTGTGAAGTGATAGTTGTGCCTCATATGTATTATTCTTAAAGAAAAATTATTTTCATATATTTTCATATATTGTTTTATATTTGGTGTAGATGAAGCAGCTACTGAATAAATTGTAGCTTCTACTTTCCTAACATGATTCAGATTCATTTAGAAGTTGATTTTTAATAAATAAAACCCCTGGAAAAAAAATTAAAGGATAAATTTAAGAAAAAAAAAAAGAAGAATTCACTTTTCAGTAATACTGTGGCAAAACCAGTCTTAAATTAAACAACAAATTTAATCTTTTCTTCAAAAGGGAAAAAAAGGGTCATCAGAAGCATCAGAGTGGTGTTTACCAAACCTGACATTTGAACTGCTGGACTATTAGACAAAGGATGCCCTGGGAAATCACACCACTGTCATCCTGTAGCATACTAAACTCCTTTAGGAACACCAGCTCTGAGGAATGCAGAGGAAAGATTGTTTATTCTGTCTGCTGGGTCTAGGAATTAATTTAGTATTTATCTACAAAAAATACAGAGCACAGATGCTGCTGAAACTACACATCTTGGCTGTTAAATATGTGAAGTTAGAGAATTTAAGTATCTCTTACATTATGGATCACCTAAAAAGGGGGTTTATATACGCTGTCTTTATTTGCAATCAGACAGTGTAAGAAGTAATAGAACAAGGAGCCTGTACTCTATTTGGTTAATGAAATCTCTGCTCAAATTGGCATGACAAAAGTGGGCAGAATAATAGAACTTTTTCTCTCACAGAAGGTAACATGAGAACTGAGTATATGTATTAAAGATTAGAAAGGGCTCAGATAATAAGTGAATTGGAGGAATTTAAAACTACCCCAAAATTACAATTGAACCATTTAGAAAATATGAACAGGTGAGGTGACTGAGGGAGTGGCATGACCAGATCATTCTGCCAATGACCAGTCCATACAGATAAAATAAAGGCTAGAACTAGATTTTTGTTTATTGCAATGCAAACATCTCTGCTTAGCCTAAAATAATCTGAGTGGCTCCTTTCCATCTTCTTTAGCTAAAACTATATGGTCAACCTGTATGGATGTATTTGGTTTTAGATTGTTTTTTGTTATATATTACTTTTCAGAGAACCCATGGTCCTGAAAAGGAAAATGAACAGTTGAACCAGAAATAAAAACTGAAATTCAAAGACAAAGAGGTTGTCTAAGAAAGGATCCTGCTGTGAAATTAGTCATATATTTCTTGTTTGTATAGTAATGGCAGCATCATCAGCAAAAAGTAACTCTGGGACCTGGTGACTTGGGGTCTTGGTGTGGGCATTCAGTTGCCTTGGCTTGAATCAGCTCCCATGGGTACGCTATCACAGAATCACAGAATCACAGAATCCTAGGGGTTGGAAGGGACCTCGAAAGATCATCTAGTCCAACCCCCCCTGCCAGAGCAGGGCCACCTAGAGTACATCACATAGGAACGTGTCCAGACGGGTTTTGAATGTCTCCAGTGAAGGAGACTCCACAACCTCCCTGGGCAGCCTGTTCCAGGGCTCTGTCACCCTTACAGTAAAAAAATTTTTTCGAATATTCAACTTGAACCTCCTGTGCTCCAATTTACACCCATTACCCCTTGTCCTATCACTGGTCATCACTGAGAAAAGCCTAACTCCATCTCCCTGACACTCACTCCTTACATATTTGAAAACATTGATGAGGTCACCCCTCAGTCTCCTTTTCTCCAAACTAAAGAGACCCAGCTCCCTCAGCCTTTCCTCATAAGGGAGATGTTCCACTCCCTTAATCATCTTAGTAGCTCTGCGCTGGACTCTTTCGAGCACTTCCCTGTCCTTCTTGAACTGAGGGGCCCAGAACTGGACACAGTACTCCAGGTGCGGCCTCACCAATGCAGAATAGAGGGGGAGGAGAACCTCTCTTGACCTACTAACCACACCCTTTCTAATGCACCCCAGGATGCCATTGGCCTTCTTGGCCACAAGGGCACATTGCTGGCTCATGGTCATCTTCATTGAGGTCCCCCGTGGCCCTTTGGAGCATCATGATGAAGAAGATTGTGAACAGAGTGGGTGTGAGAATGCAGCCTTGTTTCATGCCACTGATTATTAGGAAGCATTCAGAGAGTGCATTGCTATATTTGACTTGGCCCTGCTGATCCTCATGTAACAGGATGATCATTTTGAGGAACTTGGGGCTACATCCTAATTGTTCCAAGGTTTGCCACAGGCGCTTTCTACTCACAGTGTCAAAAGCTTTTGTGAGGTCAATGAATGTCACATAGAGTCCTTTGCTCTGCTCCCTACATTTCCCTTGCATCTGTCTGAGAACAAATACCAAGTCTGTGGTACACCTATTAGCTCTGAAACCACATTGGCTTTCAGGTAGAACTTCCTCTGCTACAGCAGGTACTAATCTATTAAAAAAATATTCTTGCAAGGATTTTTCCAGCAATAGAGAGCAGAGTTATACCTCAGTAGTTGGAGCACTTTGACTTTTCTCCTTTCTTCTTGTACAGGGTGATGATGACACCATCTCAGAGATCTGGTGGTACTACACCTTGTTCCCAACAACTCACAAGGAGCTCATGAAATTTAGCATGGAGTGCATGGCCTCCATGCTTCCAGACTTCAGATGAGATTCCATAAACCCCAGCTGCCTTGCCGGTTTTCAGCTGCTGTATGGCCTTAAGAGTCTCTCCCAAAGTAGGGGCTATGTCCAATTCGGTTTTCACTTTTTCTGTGCAATGTGCCAAATTGCTGAGCCTTGGACTACACAGCTGGCACTGAAGAGAATCTGAAAATGTTCAGACCATTGGTTCAGGGTGAGGGTTTTATCTGTGATAAGCATTTGGCCATCTGCGCTGAGTAGGGGGCTTTGAACCTGGTGTATGGGTTCAAATACACTGCTTTCAGTGGTTCATAGAGCCCTCTGTGGTCACCCATAACTGCACATCGTTCAGTCTTCTCTGCTAGGTTGATCCACCACTTGTTCTGGGTGTCTCCAGGTTTCTGTTGGAGGTTACTGCATGCAAGAGGAAAGGCTGCTTTTCTTGCATGGCAAGATGGCTGGGCGAGGTGTGCTTGGTGACCAGTCCTCTTCTTTGTCAAAAATTCTTGGATCTCTTGGTTGTTTTCATCAAACCAATCTGTTTTTCTTTGGGGACAACCCTAGGGAGACTTCAGAGGACTGCAGGATACTATTTTTAACATGTTGCCAAAGTGCTTCAGGAGAGGGATCTATGGGATGATCTAGAAGTCTAGCTTGAAGGTTTATCTGGAAGCTGTTTCTCGCTGAATCTTTTTGATGACTACAACCATTACATTATGAAGTGCCAGGTTTTTGGAAAGGCGGTGCAGGGTTCACCAGACCTCAGATGCAGTCCATCACCTATAAGTGTGTAATTATCTCTGACTTTTACATAAAGGTAGCAAAAACTTGATCTCTGTATGAGAAAACTCTGTAGTTAGATAAAGATTGAAAAGAATAATTTGGTTACTTCCAACATACCCAAAACTTCCTCTAAGTAAAGAAGACTTGGAAGTATTGTGACATTTACTTAAACAAAATCCTAAATAACCATATTTTTCATCCAATGTCGTCTGCTGGTATTTTCATGGAGACCAATTCTGTTGTGTCATGCAATCCTATAATCCATATAGAATGAGTATTCCATCTCATAATTCAAAAAGTCAAGTTTATCCAGTGTCACAGTCCTCACCTCACCAAGCAGAATTGTAGCTATACCTTTGTTGTCAGCTTCAAAATTTACATGGTACATTACTGACAAAACTGAGTAAAATGATCCAGTGCTTTAGATTCCTTATCCCTGTAGGTTTATTTTTATGGTAATAAAGAATACAGTCTTAGTGCATGGAACAGCAATTGAATTGACAGCTACATAATCAGTCTAAAGTGTGACTGCTAGGATAGGTCAAATTCCTTCAAGAATCCACAAGAGATCTGTATGCTTCTGCACTCAGTATTTTGCTATTTTGCATCACAGAACCTGACATCAATATTTTACATGAAGAGGAAAATGACAGCAACTTGTGTTGCCAGTGTCCATCTGTGAACCGTAATACAGATTTATATCTTTAAAGGAAGAAAACATGTTTTTTACAGTCCAGCACTCACTAACAGTTATAGAAGAGGTTGCTTTTGTGCGTAGCCTCTGCAATTTCAATCAGCTTGAACACCGTCCAGTTCTAGTAGGGGTGAGCAATAGTTTTATTAGGGGAATTTGAGCTTGTGTATCTAGTTGTGGAGATTCAAGAAAGTACTGTCCTAGCTGTTCACTTGAATTTACAAAGCAAACCACATTTACTATTTGCTGTGAGTATTGCTTATCCTCAATGAAAAGTACACTCACATATTAAAAAAATTCTTTGCTGGTGATTCAGACTAAGCCTGATGACTTTGAACTGCACATGCATTAATTCAGGCCATTGGCTTAGATAAGACAGAGAGCTGGTATTCTCAAGAAAGAGAAAGTAAGTATGAATCTTGGGCAAAAACTTGAACCACTGAAACTACAGAAGACCTCATTTAGATGTTTTAAATCACATCACATATATGTTAAGACAATTTCCTCTTCAGTAATGAGAGTAATCCTCTCATTCAGATATGAGAGCAATCTACTGCTTCCTTTCCTCTTTTAAGAAAACTTAAGATTTAGAGCTTGGAACACTGTCCAGTCATTGCAGCCTATGAGTATCACCTGTATGAAGCCCTGCTTTATAAAGGATGGAAAACAAACTACTCTCTCCCTGGAGAATCCAAATATGTTACTTAGGAAGTATCAGATGTTCTCAGATGAGCCAGAAATAATCATACACTGGTTTTAATCCTGCTTTTAATTCACTCATCTGACATACATTAAATATGTGAGTTAAAGGGCATGAAGTGTAAAGAGAATTAACAAAGAACCTTCACATCTGCAGATGTATCTATAATTTAAAAAACATAAATATGTTTTCCTTGTATTCAAACAATGTGATCAGCATAGTAGGTCTTTTAATTAAGCCAAACTACGTTAATTCTGTGGACAGAATGAACTGAAAATCTGAGTGGATAATTTAAAAAACATAAACATGAAAAAAGTAATGGATATTTCTTTTCTGATAATGAGAAGCATCTACATTTCTGAAACATAGAGAAGCACAGGGATTAATAGATGCAATTATAATAACACCTCCCAGGCTCTTTTAATACTTTACCACTACTCACAATATCAGAATCCCATTGGCACATTTCTAATTTGGCAGTCTTACTAACCTTGTGTGTTAATTTCACCCTGTATTTATCTTTTTCTAGTGTTTTAGTTTAATTCAGCCTCAGCTAAATATAATTTTTAACACTCTTTTGCTTACTCACTGGAGTGGGCTTTTTCACTCTGCAAAACAAATTAGGAATACTAATCCTTTCACTTTATGATCAAATTGCACAGAATCCTCAGACTGTCATAGAGTGAAGTCCCAAGCCCCATTTGGGACTTTTTTATAGAAAGCCCTAAGAATTAATACAATAGCATTGCCAGCTCCTTGGCTGGTACTGACATGTGAACTGTGATGGTTTTAACAGATCCGTGTCCCCTAAAGCCAGCTGAGGCCTTATTGGATACTTTCACAAGTGGATGACTATCAGAGTTATGAGTGTTCAACCCATTTACATAGGCTTTAAAATCTAGCTATTTAATTTAGTTGCCTAAGGGTAGGGACATTTATTTTGGCTGACTGATCTAGAGTTATAAAAAAGGATATTAAGTAAGATTATATTGCCCATACAGTGTTTTGACCACACTAAGAAAAATATACTTCACTCAGCAACATCAGAGAGAATGTAAATTCCTGTGTGAATTGCTGTGGCTTATGGAATGCAAGGCAAGTAACTCACTGCAGCATCAGAAAGGTGGCTTCACTGATAAACTGCTCCAATAAAGTTAATCCTGTAAACAAATATTTAGTAAAAACTTCTGTCAGAAATACATGAAGTGCTTTTTCCTTCTATTTCTCTTGGAAAGTCTTTCCTTTGGCAGGCAGCTATGCACAATCTGCAATTCATCTGTCTGAGAGGACAGCTGATGTCACCTCCTGGCCAGCTGGCAAGGTGTTACTATGCACACAGATGCCAGCACATTCCTCTGAGAGGGCATAACTCTGAAAACTGGCACCTGTGACACTGATGTCCCTTTAAACATTTCTCTGTTCATGTAATTTAAATTGTAGTGGAAGGGGAAAGTCACGATCTCACTCCTTTCCTGTAATGCCTTGCTTGAAGAACTTTCTCTAAATGCTGTGAAAATGTCACATTTAGGCAGCCTGGTAGGCTAGGAAGGAGGTTCTTCCTATATGTAATCAACCAGGACTAGGAAAACCTTGGTGGGAAAAGGAGATAAATTAGGAATATATGTAGGGGTTGTCCTGATTGCAACTGGGAGGACTATTAAGAAATAAGGTTCATATGTATCATATAGGCTGTGATATACTTCCCTCTTCTTTTTGGACTGTAATTCAAGCAGCGTCTATTTGAGAAGATCCCTTCTTACCTTAACATATAATTCATAGCACAGCTGGAAAGAGGGTTGTCAGTTTTGGTGGTCTGGTAGAAAATGCATTACTACTTCATTTTTTTTAACCCCTTCCAACTTCAATACCCTCTGTTAAGATGCATTAGACTCAAGTGAAATAAATCCAACTACCTCTGTCTCCCAGAGCCCTTCATATATTTCTAATACATAATAGCTAGAAGCTGGCAAATGAAAGACAGTGCCTGAGGCTTCTGAAGCTTGAAATAAGCCCAGTTTTTATTCCACTTATGTGAGAAATCCTAATAATTATCATGTAGAGTTTGAAAACATATAAACATATCTGTTGAAAAAATACCAGTGAGAGTTCCTGATAACATCGACCAAAGACATTTCTTGAAGTCAGAACAATCTACTACCTTTTATACTAATGACTAAGTATTTTAGAATACATAAATTTTAATACAAATAAAATAAATCACTGGCTTCTTCAAGATTTTAAGGAATTGTTTCATTTCTACAGAGACATACACAATTTATAACATCTGACATTTAATGTAGTTATATGCTTTTGACAAAAGTTCTAGCATCTCCAGGGAATTTGCCCTGCACTTCTCTGTTAACCAGGGTAAGCTACTGTGGTAATACAAGTGATTTCTGCTGTAAACACTTGAACAAACATCACTGTGTCTTCTGACCTGTGATATGCACTCTCCTGATGTTTTGCTTCTCCTGTGCTTCTACTTTGCTGTAGACATGAAATATTACTTCCAGTTATGAGCTAACTGAAAATTTAATCTATCTTTAATTATTTCCCATTTCTTCATGTGTTCTGGAGGCTAAGAACATGCACAGAGATTGTTATAAAAGATGTGCCAGTGTGTGTGACCCACTGTACTTTCTTCTAAGGGTGTAAGAAAATGAATGGTTGTGGGAATTTCTACTTATTTCGGTTAAGCACAGACTCAGGCTGTAGTGGGCATTACTGTGCTGAAAGAAGAGGCAGCACAAGCTCCTGGTCCAATCTGCTACATGTGACCTTTTTAATGTATGACCCAAAGCAATAAAAGTATAGAGACAGCAGGCTATCAGTGAAAAATATAGATTATCTGCAGGTGATCCAGCATATTTTTTATTCATGATTTGTTAAAGGTTTTAGTCATAACACTGTTATCAACACAGTTCTAGCTACAGATACAAAGCACAGCACTATGAGGACTGCTATGAATAAAGTCGACTCCATCTCAGTAAAGAAAGTTAACTCCAGACCCAGCGTGACCATAAAGATATATGGAGCACTTGGAAGATGACTCACAGCAGACCTTCCAACAGGCTTTGACCTGAGGGATCCCTTAGGCAGCCTATAACTTTGCCTTTTCTTTAAAAATGTCTTCCCTGACTTACTCAAAAATGGCAACCCAGGAACTCTGTGGCTCCTGCTTCATTAACAGGGACCCCAGTCCAGTATACTAATGAAGGAAATATTACAACATCTAAATAAACTTTTTAATCTTACTTGCTGCTTTGTCAATTTTAGGATATTCCAGGTATGCCCAGAAACATATCTTCTCTTTCCTGAGGAACTGTTCTGGTGGAAATTTAAGGATCAATAAGTGACAAGGTTTCATTTAAGCTTCATTCAAGCTTCACTGGGACAATGACACATGAATTTAGTAATTTTATATGCACCCCTTTTCATGCACCCCCTAAGGATTTATGGGTAATACCTACAGATTTAAGAAATATTTTGGATTATAGTCCTTTGTTTATGTCAATCAGAGAATCTATAATCTCTGTTTTATTAACACTAAAGGTTTTTTTGCTCTGTTCTGTCATTTCAGAACTTTGCTGTTACAATTTTAAGAAATTTCACCCTGAATTTATTCTTGAACAGTGTATATGTTTATCCCTATATTGGAATTGATGAGAACGTGATGCTCTTCTCCCTTGATGATATTTATTCTCCTTTTCTCACTTCCCTCACTCTGCCTGTGTATTTTTAGGAAACAAAACTCCTCTCAGCCTTTCTTTATTACACTGAATAAGCCATGCTCTCCTTCTGTCCTCTCACATGGCAGCCCTTCCACCATAATCTACTACTTGTTCCTTTTTTATTCTCTCATTTAATGAAGTTTTTTCTTACCTAGATAGTTAAGGCTCAAATGATGAGCTACCACATTCTGCACTGGAGTTCTGCCTCCCACAGCCAGGTGGGCTTGCAAAGGCAGGCTGAGGTTAGCAGTACTTAACAATAACACTCTCTATTGCTGTAACATTTGCATTTGCTTTGAAAATCTACATTAAACAGAAAAGAACAGAGTACTGACACACTATAGACAGTAAGGCTCCCAGTTCAATAACCTGTACATGAAGATCAGTCAGTAGGATTAGATTTGCTAAGCTCAGATAAAAGGCTGGAATAGAAAATACTGATAAGGTTTTGTCTCCTTCTCCTCCCCCCTCTGCCCTCCCACCCCTACCCACCCACCATCCCCACTCCCACCCCCACCCCCACCACCTAAATAATAATTTAAATTCCCAGCTTCTGGGAAGAAACCTTCTCAACATACTTTTAAAATATAAATATTTGTATATGCCATTGGCCATCTGTCTTAGGTGCTGGATGAAATAAAGATTTCTGTCTCTTTCGTCTATTCAAGGCCTTTGAGTAAAATAAGAGGAACACTCTCCAACAGCCTATTTCCTTTAATCTCCAGGCAGCAGAGAGGTGCACCATAAGACCAAAACCATGTATTGAGCAGACAAACATCTTGCAAATCCAGCCTCATGAGAAAACAGAACACATCCCCTGGAGTGTACAAAACACATGACTCCCAACATGCTCTACATAAAATAGGCAGTCTATAGACATAGTATCTGTCTGTTCCTGCTCAACTTCTCCTGAGAAGCAGCAGCTTCTTCTCACAGTTGATTGTTTCTCTCCCTCCCACATGAGCTGTAACTCTAACTGTGAAGCTGAAAAATCTTGCTAAATTACTTTCTTTAGGTTCTGTTCTCAGCAAATCTTTAAGCAGGACCACAAGCTCTGAAATTTCTGTGTGCAGCCTTAAAACTTCATTGTATGTACAGGTTTATACTTGGCTCATTCCTAGAATTATATGAGTGAAAAATATTTCAGCAAATAAACATTGGATGTTTAATATCTGAAACAGATCTGTTCTATCAGGCCTATTGCCTGGCAAGGGAAATTGCTGAATTACCAATAGAAGGTAGTGTCAGGGGGTTTTAAGCTCTGCCTTTGCTATATGAATACAGATTAATTGATGCCTATAGGGCTTTCATGTAAACACCCACTAATCTGTTAAAAAAAGAAATATTAATGATCTTGCTCACTAATAGGAATTTCCTCAGGGACTTCAATGAGTGTTGGATTAGGCAATGAATACTTAGAGGTTCTTCTGTTAAACAGCAGCAAAAACTTCTTTTTGCAGGGGGTGGTATTTTTCTACCAGTAATACAGACTCACTGTTTCAGGTCTGATAATGCCTTTTTTTATCAGTAAATATCAAGGGATAATGAGATTGTGGGAGTTTGGTGTTTTTTTGCCAGATTTTCAAATTACTACTTCTAGCCTCCTACTATGTGAAATCCTGGCAGATTTCACAAGGTTTTGTGTGATCCTTCATCACTAAAATCCTTTTTCATACCTTCAGATATTTAATTCTATATTTACATTCTATATACCTGTGCAGAAACTTCAAGTTTTATAAGAGCTTTTATTGTTAACTATTCAACAATGAATTTTTACATTCTTAAACAGAGCAAGGTAGATCTGAAAATGCTTGACTTGAAGACCTCTGAATTGGAGGAATTTCTACATTCATATTTGTAGGAAGATGTTAGAATGTCAAAGAGAAAACAGGAATGAGATTCTACAATCTGATGGGGTTTTTTTTCTTGGTTAAATAATGATTTTTGCATGCCTAGAAAATGTGTGAAAGTGAGGGCTTTTTTTGTTCTGAGATGGATTTGAAGAGAAACCGAGGTCTGTAACTCAGTTGGTTATAGTAGTGACAAGGTTAAGGGCTGAGAAGGCCTGTGTGGTGTCATGGAGTTCTCTTGGAACATGTTTCTGGGAACACAAAGGCAAAGAAGGTGTTTAGAAACAGTCAGCATGAATTTACTAAGGGTAAAACATGCCTGACTACCTTGATTGCATTCTACAGTGAAATGACCAGATGTGTGGATGAAGGGATAGCAGTGCATGTCATTAACTTCGTTTTAGCAAGCCTTGGGACACTATCTTCCACAGCACACTGTTGTTCAAGAGAGGATATTAAAAACTGGATGAGTAAAAAAAAATTTGGATGATTGTGATCTGAGAGCAGTGACTTATGGGTCTTTCTCTACAAGGGCCTAGCATGAGGCAAAACCTGTTTAACAACTTTATTAGCAAACTGGAAAAGGCAGTGACACTTTCAGCAAGTCTGCAAGTGAGACACTAGTGCATCCTGATAGCAGAGAAAGCCAAGAGCACTTTGAGCTGTATGAAAAAAACACGGCAGCAGATAAAGGAAAGTGACTATTCATGACTTGTTTGTACCCATACAGATACTGCATCCATTTTGGGTCCACCAAATCAAAAAAAGATAATAACAAACTGGAGTAAATTCAGTAAGTGGACATTGAGATGGATGGAATATCTTCCCTGTGAGGACATAGAGAGGGCTTTTGAATGAGGCTTTTTCCAGCTTGGAGAAGATACTGCTTCAGCCTTCCCATACCTATATGTCAGTAAGACAAGAGGACATGGTCTTAAGCTCTGCCAGGGAAGGTTTAGGTTAGATACTAGGAAGAAATTCTTTACAGAGAGGGTGATCAGGCATTGGAATAGGCTGCCCAGAGAGGTGGTGGATTCTCCATGCCTGGAGGTTTTTAAGATGAGACTGGATGTGGCACTCAGTGCCATGGCCTGGTAACCACAGTGGTAGTGGATCAAGGGTTGGACTTGATGATCTCAGAGGTCCTTTCCAACCCAGCTGATTCTGTGATTCTATTTGGTGATTCTATAAGGAGCTTAGCATAAAGATAGAGCCTGTCTCTTCACGAGAGGCATACATTGAAACATCAGATGTTCAGAAACTTCTTCCATGTGAAGAAATTCAACCGGTTGTTTAGGCTGTTCAGAATGATTGTTCAAATCTCCAGTCTTGGAGGTTTATGAGACTTCAGTAGGTAAGGCCTTGAGCAACCTGGTCTGACCTCATAGCCAACTCTGTTTTGAGGGCTTGGAGGTGTCGGGACCATACTAGGGCATGGGTGGGACCCAGCGGTCAGAGTAATCCCCCCAGCCAGGAACAGGTCAGGCAGGGGAGCAGTCAGGGCAGAGCCAACCCTGGTTATTGGACACCTTCCTGGTGGGTTTGGATGTCAGCTCATGGGCAGGGGCACAGAACCCTGTGTTCAGTCACAGGCATGGTGACAGTGCAGTGGGGGCTGTAGCTCAGGCAAGTGCCAAGGGTGAGAGCCTCAGAGCAGCTCCTGATCTGGCATAAGCCCTTGCTGCATCCCTCCTGCCAACTACTGGTACTTTTTTGCTCTGCCCATCCCTGACCTGCTTCTTCAGGCCCAACATACTCAAGGGCTATTCTCAGCACACTCAGACCAGGACCGCACCAGGAAACTTGTGGAGGTCCCTTCCAACATGACCTATTAGGTGATCGTATTCTGAACACACTGCCAGATTTTAACACTGAAAAATGATAGTCATTTTTGCCTTCTCATGAGCTCCTTGCATGATGGTGTTCAGAGTGGGAAGGTTAAAAAAAATGGAGAGAAGACTGAGAAAGTTAAGAAGACACCTTCCTTGCTTACAAACAGAAAGCTTTTATAGAAGAATAACATTTTGAGAAAGAATATTTTTTCTGTGACTCCAAGGCACTGTCACAGTTTTAGCTGCTCATATCTCACAACATTCCTGCTAAAAAGCATACAGTATCCGTTTCAGGGATGGGATAGTACAGATGCAGCAAACATGTGTGACACAGGGAAGTGAAGACGATATGGCAAGATAGATTTAGAGCACAATGCCTCAGGCTTGCTCTCTAGACAGCAAAAGGGCCCTCAGTTTTCCAGTCCAGCCCAAAAGAACAACAAAATATTTATAATTTATTCTTTCTCCAATAGTGCCCTTCCAGTGTTTAAAGGATGTACAGAATGCCTTTGCGCCATGAAAAAAAGTAAAATAAATAAGTGCTTTCTGACAGTTTTAATATGATGTAACAAAAATTCAAATGCCAATATGTGAGATTAGAAGAAATGAATAATTCTGAGAAGTTAATCCTGTCAAATACACTTTGTCAAAACCAGTCCAAGTGACTTGTAAAATCACTGTATTGACCACAAGTGAAACAGGGAAACCTGACCAGTGCACAGATAGAGAACAGTTGGCACTTGGCCTTCTCTGTTATATTTTCCTGTCTGCTATGAGAGAAGGTTTAGAAAAAAAAATTGCCTTTCATTTGATCCATTTACCAGGGCACATCTGTGCAAAGCTTTCACTACCTGGACAGATTTGCCATTTTTTCCAGTCTTTATGGTGGCCTGATTGGCTGGATATATTTAGCTGTGAAGAGACTCTAAAAGGTAAATTATGATGCTATCGAACTTTGAGAGAATAGATTGTCTAAACTCAGTGATGAAGAGAAGATTAATCTGAGGCTCTTATATTAGCTGGGATGTACTCAGAAAAGTCTACTGACACCATTCAATTAAAAATATTTAGCCCTGAAAGGAGTAGGATTGGTTCTCTACTGTGCATGAAGTAAGAGAATAGAAGGAAGGGCTCATCTTTCTCCAGTTTTAGGACCTATGGAAATTGGACTGATCCCTACCACAATTTACAATGACTTTCTCTACTTTACAACCTGTAACCTCACCACCCAGGAAGGAAATCTACCATGAGTGGTATTGAAAGCTCTAAGTTATTAATTATTTTTTAATGCATCAGATAGAGGAAGTTAAAAATTTTTTTTTAAGATTATGCAGTGTTGAGAAACCCCTCAGCTTTGTCAATGCTAACTTTCCTTAATATCAGTTTTCAAACAACAAGGTATTTAGAATATTTTACTCTCAAAGAAGAAAAAACAATCTTTCCTCTCAGAATTTTCGGGATGTGAGTCTACATTCTCATCCAGAAGTTAAAAGTTAAATTTAGCAAGTGTTTCCATTTTAGGTATGAAACATTGGAAGATTAACTGGGCCTTGGAGATTCCAGTTCTAAAATACACTTTATTTCCCAGCTTCTCCTGCTTATATAAAAGAAAACAGATGGCATACTGGAGGTCTATTTATAAGAATACAACGTTTTTTTGACCTAGTCTCAATGAGTGGAGTATTTGGATAAGAGTTCATGGAGTTCCACTGCTGGGAGCAAAAGAACAAATAAGTAAAGCAGATGTGGAAGGTGTTTGGGAAGAAATCTGTAAGAGAGGGAGGGAGAGAAAAAAATAATGAGGAAATAATCTTTTCAAGATAGACTAAAAAACCACCACTTGAAATCTAGTGGAGTAGGCCAGGCTGTCAGCAGATATTGCAGCATGTGAACAGGGCAGTCCTGGAGTTAAGCCAGAGTAATGTCAGCAGTTATGATAAAATGACTGAAATACAGCCCGAGAAGGACTTGACTTCCTCAGGTTAGCAGTGGGAACACTTTCACCAGAAGGGAAAAGACATTTACATAAGAAATGGCTGAAAAGCTTTTTAATTTTTTTTATTCATTCTTGTTTTATTTTAAGAAATGTGACCATATCCATTTTGAGGGTGACCTGGAAAAAGTGCTCAGCTTGCAGATACCATGGGACTACGGAAAAGTTTGTATCTCTCTACTGTTCCTTTTCCAGCTTTCTGTGGTCTTTCTCTCTTGCATTCTTGCTTCTCCTAGCATCCCAGCTAGATAATAATATTTTCACGTTTAACTCCTCAAAAGTGTGTTTAGCCTCATAATCAAGGTTTTCTGATATATTTCAATCCTGTGTTCATCACTTACATTCTTGTTATTAATTGTAGGGGTAAATAGGAGGTAGCAAAGCAATAGTGACCACACAGTGTAAGGTGAGTTTCAACTGGACAGAAGTATCTGAAGATTAAAGTTGTTAAGTCAATGTCCCCTTTGCCACATACATTTAACAAGATTCCTACTGACAGATTATATTCCATAACTGTCAGAATACACAGAATCTGAGATGTTATTGAAATGGTCAATAATTTTATCCATGTATCTAACACACACTCATAGTTCAGTTTTATCAATACAGTAGCTTCAATTTATGTATTCAGGTAAATATGCCAGACTCAGATATGTCCCATCTGCATGTGCAGTTGTCTGATGCTCCGTTCGTGCAGACTCAAGCTCAAGTCAAACTACTGGTTATAAGAATAGCTGCTTCTTATAATTTTGTTGGCACTTGGTTATTTTTTTGTGATTAGTCTGTGATCCCCTGACCACTGCAGTCAGCTATGTAAATAATCCATTACAAGCAGTCAACAATATACATCATGTTTCTTTTCTATTTTTATAATCAAAGTGCCCTTTATCTATCAGTTCAATCATAATTAGATAATGACTGACTTATACAGGCTTCCATTTTTTTAAATAAAAACCCTCTGCACCTCAACTAATATGTTAGACACGAGCATTTACCTTCATAGAGCAGCTTGCCCTCCACCTTATGTGGACACTTTTGCCCACAGTCAGTTGCTGAGTTGTGAAATGCTGATATAAGTCATTCTATATGTCCTTCACATATAAGGTTTTTTTATAATTTTTGCCAGATAATTAGTTATTTAGATTGTATACAGATAATTTCTATTGAAATCAGACATTTTAACAAAAATAAAGGCATAAAAATAGAAATACAGATTTCTGTTGAAGTTGTCAAAGGTAAAGAAAGACTAAATTTTTCATGACAGCTATTGCCTATTATTCAGCCTTCAAGTCCATTTCAGAGACATTGTTTGCGATTAAAGTTCATTAGAAACTTCATATTGCTGAACAAACTTGCTGTTCATTCAGATTCTAAATTTTCTTTGTATCAATATTCTTGATTCTTTCCATCACTCTTAAATTACTATGTGAAGAAAAATCCTGTGCATAATCTCAATGTTTTGATTATCTGGCTCTTCACCTACAGACATCGGATATTAAATCTCTTCTTTGTATTATACCAATATGAGACATTTATCATTGCAGCATTTATCTTTCAGAAGGTACATCTTTGTTGACTTTCCTCCTAGACCAAATATTTATGTACAGCCCTTACTGTACTTATATCTAATCCTTCCAACCTTTTCAACTACAGCACTCACTTATTATTTATCTAAAACTTATTAACCTAACACTAATAAATAAGGAACTCTTAGGTTCAGTCTTTTCCTGCCATTGGTGGTAGCCTTGAGAATCCACATAGTTCTCATTAAATTCCCTTTATAAGCCACAAATGAGTAGCAGCTGTTCCTGACATCTCTAGGAAACTTGGCAAATTTAGACCACCTCACATTTGAGGAAGCTGCAGGTGGGAGATGACAGGTTTCATTTGTGGTCTTCAAATCAGTTCCCTCAGATAAATGTTCTGCATCAAAGCCAATCCTATTTCTAACTTTTTGATGAAGAGAGAAAAGGAAAGGAAAAAGATGAGTGCTTCTCAGATGACAGAGATAACCAATATGCCTGCAACAATAAATATGATGCGGAACTACTATAACCAATGCTTGTGTATATACTAAAGCTTCTGCTGCCTGGAATGTGCTGAATGATGGACTGCATCAAAGCCTGATGAAAGAGCAATATATCACACACAAAAAAAGAGACAATATATCATGGGATGGGGTGCAACGAATGAAACAAAAGACACCAACGTTAAGTTGTGAGAGAGAGGAGCCACGTATACTCTCTACCCCTGCACAGGCACAGATATGAGCAGTAACTACAGGGTCTTATTTGAAATTTTAGATGTAAATTTGAAATTTTGACAAAAAATACCCCAAACCACTTTTTTTTTTGTTTCAGAGGTACTCCTGCTTTATTTTCTAATGTAATTCTGAAAAAAACTGTAGAACAATGATGCTTGGGAAACACATTAGAAGAAATGTATTGTTTTGCACTGACTTTGACTGGTATGTTTTTTCTGTAGTTCTCCCTTTGAACAGCTTTTGACCTTCAGTACACAGTAGCCTTGCTACTTTTCCCCAAGAGCAGATTGACTTTAAAAGTTTACTTCCTTTAAGAGGAATTAAAATCAGACTTGCAAGAAACCTCCTGGTCAGAGACATTTTTCTGAAAGTAACAGTGTCTGTAACAGTAGCTTTAAGTGAAGCTTCTTCTTAGTGCTACACAAGGCTCAATGTCTCTAATTACTTGCAGACCTATGGACCTCTTTTGTATTTTTGCTCTTTTGGAAGAGAAAAAATGGAAAGAATGAACAACTCCACATTATTTAAAGTCTTCAACATCACAGAAGCCAGTATCCTAATGAAGGGTGGTTAAGGAAAGCACTAAGATACTACCAAAGTACTTTTAAAAAGAACCAGAACTTCAAAGTTTAATCTAGGTTTCTTTCAAAATTTGCAATTCTTAGTCCACTAATTGGACTATTGGAATATTGTTTTTTCTGAATAAAACTTACATTCACTTCTCTCTTGGGACAACAAGAGGGACATTTGTCCCTTCACTAAGATGTTCTACGTGCTTCTTCAGGTTGTTGCATCAACTACTTGCTGTTTTAATGAACATGCAGAAAGAAAGGCCAATGGAAAGAGCTCAGATAAGGCAGACACCTTATCTAGATTATGTTTATACTGAAATGAAAACTTATGGCAATAAACCTGGAAGTCAGTGATCATGAAGGATACTAACATGTTGTCATTTCCTTTGAAAATATAACAGGTCACACAAAAAACCATTTGTATTGTCTCTGTAATTGGCATTGGTAGCACCACCTCCTAAAATGTTGTACAATACAGAGTTCTTTCAATGTATGACAAGATTAGAATATACTTCTGAAGTGTCCATGCCTCCCAAACTTTATAACAGGGTAATAGAAAAGTGTTTTCTCTATTGCAGAAAGAAGAAACTGCAAGTCTATGGCTAGGTGCTTCTGAGGGACCTGAGAGCACTTCTGTACTGTGTTTAGTTGTATACTCTTCTCCCTTTGTAAAGGAAATCTGGATATGTGAGCCAGAAGGAAGCTGTGGAGCATTTCCTGGGAGATGGAATGCCAGAACACACCATGTTGTGACACTGCAAAAGAGTCTAAGAGACCAGTGAGCTCGTCACAAGTCAAATGAGAAACTGTCATCATTTCAGAGTTTGTGACTTTTAAACTTAGTTTCTGATCATAGTTTTAAACACTTGTATTAGCAAACTGGAAGCAAAACCAGAGCTTCTGCAACAGCAAGGAGGTGGCTATAGTTATAACCTGAAATCACTGCGGGATCCCTTGACGAGAGGAGGTAGGAATAGGATGCAAATTTCAAACACTTCCATGCCTAATTCAGGTTTTTTTTTTCTTTTTCCATTTGAAAAATACAACAGTAAATAGAACTCCAGAATCCTACTTTTCTACTTAAAAGAGAATTAGGAGGCTATTACCAGCTGTAATTATGGAGTTAAGAGTTTAATGCTATCTTGACACATCAGTAAGCCTGTGCCATCAGCTTCTAGGATTTACCATGTTTCCAGTAAAGGTGCCAATCGTGTTGTTGTTTCTGTCCTATACACCATAGTCTACAAGAAAAATTAACTGGGAAACCTACTGAAAAAAACACTTGATAAAATTATAATATATGACTACTACCAACCCAGAAACAATCCAAATCACTGCTATAATGTATTAGAGCTGAAAGACTCCATACAGCTTCCTCTGTGTCATCTTCTGTCTTAGGAAAAAAAGCAAAAGTTATGAAGAATATAGTATAAAATTGTTCATTGGTCTGACTATAGAGAAACAAACAAGCCAAAAACCTCATGCACAATTATGTAATTAGGATTCTGTCTGAAACTGGCATTGTTCATTTCCGTGAGAGAATTAGGCATTCATTACTTTCATTATGCTCGATTCCGCTAATATGATTCATCATATATTTTTAAAAATGCAGTCACTTAACAACTAGTGGCCATAAAGCATACTTCTAATAAAAACGAAGCCATTTAACCACCATTGGCCATAAACAATACTTCTAATTACTCACTTCACTAATGTTCATTTGTCATCTAATTCTTTGATTTTTCTGCATTAAGCTATAACAAGTACAAAATAAGAGACCTCACCCTGATGCTGAAGGATATTTAGCTTTGATCACTGTAATCCATCAAATGTTCTAGTGAGTCAAAATGGAATCTGCAATCCTCTTCCCAATTGTTATTGATTTGAAAATGGTTATATTTTGGGTAAGCCTCCAAGAAATTATTATTATTCTCTTGTGTAAGTATAGGGAGTAATCAGATACATGCATCTGTATTCTCTTATAGCAAATGATGTAAAGGCAGGAACAGATTAGACTGCAGTACACAATTAACCTAGGGCAGGCAATAAAACAGGAAGATATAATGCTGTACGGAACACTTATGCCCTATTAGCAAAAACCAAGCTGATAGAATCGTTGTCTTAAATCAAATCTTAACCACCCTGGCCAATTACAACTCTGGCTGATATGTGCAGTAAAAGGATAGGACATTATAAATCTATTCTACCAGACATGTCAAGATACAAATGTGCTTGGCTGCATACTACTATCTTACAGATGAATCTCATGACATTTGACATCTTGTTCTGCAGCAAGATTTTAAGCAAGCATATGCTAAATGGTTTAATAGAAGTTCAGATGGTGACAAATAGCCCCCTTTCACCAAAGGCGTTTTCAGCAAGATGCTGATCACATGCATTTCTGCTACTTCATTCTGCAAAAGCACAGGAGAAGGAATAGACTCATTATCCATAGGTGGAATCCATATAATGGATTGTTCATTTTACAGTACAATTTTATTTCAAGACCAAAGAGATAAAATTGATCACTTCTCTTTCATGATTATCAGATAATGGCTAAGTGATGTTTGATTGGCTTATCAGCAGTAGGCAATAATACAGAAATCCAAACAAAATCTCTTAAGTCTCACTACTTGCATATGTCAACCATTCTCCAGCGGCTATCCTGACAGCTTGATCCCCTTATTGACATGTTCTGTAATGAGTAATTTGTACTGGAAATGTGACATTATAGCTTGTTTGGTAAAGTGATGTAAACCTGTATATCAGATGCTGTCACCGTATATAGTCTATTAAGCATTATTCTGAAAAGAATGGCAGAGTTAAAATTAACAGGCTAAATTTCTTGATGCCATGCCTTAATGCTCACTTTCCAATCACTACGTACTTTTTCTCTTTAATTAACAAGGTACCACAGTGAAAGGTTAATTCTAGACAAGAAGGTACTTCTAATGTCCATTAGAATTGCAGAATGTCCTCATGCAGTTACGAGGCTCACCAGGATGCTCCTATATAGTTACCAGTTTCTCAGTAGGGCAGTTAATTTTGCTGGTTGAGTTAGTCTGATTTCTCCTGGTTTTGCCTCAAGGCAACACAGCAAAGTTTTGCTTTCTCAGAGACCATTATCCAATTAAAGCAGTGGTCTGGAAAATGTACCAGGCCGAAATCTCAGCCATATATTAATTATGCAGATGTTTTAATGGTGTATAATTGCTATAAACCTCCTATCATTTCAGGTTTCTTATCAGATGGGTATATCACAGACAGCACCAGGCTGCCCCAGCACTGGACCCATCCCTTCTCTATTTCTTCAGTGTTTCACAGCTGTTAAATAAAAATTACTAGAAAAATGACTGGCATATAGATGTCAAGAGCACTACAGCAGTCAAAGCAGAAATGCAGGGGGGCTGTTGGAAGCTGTTGTGTTATATCTGAACTGACAGCAATCAAAAGGGGCAAATGGCATTGTCTGTGTGGATGTACTTTAGTAGAAAAGGGGAGCACATAGCCAAATACAACTGGAGCCAATTCAAGAAGCATCTGATTGATAAGAATTTGAGCATCTGTAATTTTATTTTTATCATAAACATTCTGGCCAAAAAAATACTTGGCAGTTTTCCTCTGAGGCTGTTTTTTAATGTTTTTGTTGGCCTAAGTTTCATTAGCCTAAAACGTGTTGGTGGTTTTGTAAAAAAGCAATACCAGTAAATTACTTCTGTATCATAGTTGTCACAGTGATAAATGAAGAGTGATTAATTAAATGTATGTTCAAATGAACTCCATTGACTTTAAAGGTTTTTTCTAGGCTGGGATTTCACTTGGGCTTGAGAGTGGTGTCATGGTAAGAGGAAACTTTGTCTGGAAACTTCTGAAGTTTAAGTGTCTGGAAATACTCATGAAAAAGTGCTGGAGATTATGGAGGATTAAACGCAGCATCTGGGTGCCCCTTTGTGGGCTGTGGTGTTATTGCACCAGTGGGGTTTTGTTCATGGTACCTGCAGGATTTCATTACCTATGATTACGGGTAGCTGTCTGATGTTTGTACACTTTGCAGAAGCATGTCATTTGGAAATTATATTTTTACTGCTTCAGTATCTTTACTGTCTCATTATGTGATACAAAACATCCACCTGATATTTCATCACAGCATAGTACCATATTAAATTACAAAGCAGTTTAATGTTATGAATTATTTATTATCCACATTTGAGGCAAGAGCCTCAAAAGTAGAAATAATACCAAAAGCATGAAAGCATGAGGAAATGCAAACAGAAGCTAGAGAGTCAAGAAAAGTTATCAGCAGACATAAGAAGAGTCATCTTCCATCCAGAAAAAAACATCCCAACATAATCTTAATGCTACTCATAACAGCATGAGAAATAATAGATCAGAAAAGGTCTAGCTAATGAAACTGTGCCTCTAAATATTTATGAATCATAATAGCTATAACAGTTATATTTATCACAAAATCAAATAGCAGATGACATTGGAAGGGATTTCTGAATATCATCTGGTACAAACCCCCTGTTGTACCAGGGCCAACTAGTTGCCCAGAACCATGTCCAGACAGGTCATGACTGTCTCTAAGGAGGAAGATTCCACAGCTTCTCTAGGAAATCTCTGCCAGTTCTTGCTCACCCTCCCACTGAAGAGGTGCTTCCTGGTGTTTAAATGGAGACTCTTGTGCTTCAGTTTTTGCCCAGTGCCTCTCATGCCATCACTGGCACCACTGAAAGTGTTCTTGCTCCAACTTCTTTACACCCTCCCATCAGGTATTTATATTCACTGATAAGATCCCTTCTAAGCCTTCTTTTGTCCAAGCTGAGAAAATCCAGATCATTCAGTCAGCCCCTCTTCCGCTGTTAATTCCTGCAAACCCATCTTAATCTTTGTATTCCTTTACTGGACTTCCTCCAATCTATGTTTCTCCTGTACTATGGAGCCCTGAACTGAACATGTACTCCAAATGTGTCTCAGCAGTGCAAAATATAGGAGAATGAATCTCTCTCCTGACCTGCTAATGCAAAGGCTGTTGGCCTTTGCTGTGAAAGTGCATTGCTGGCTCCTGGCTTGGGGTCTACACAGAGCTCCCGAGAACACTTTCTGTAAATCTTCTTTCCAGATGGTAGATCCTCTTTGCTACTCCTTCCCAAAGTATGGGATTTGGCATTTCACTTTGCTGAACTTTACAAAGTTTCTTTTGTTTCATGTCTCAGACTTGTCAAGGTTTCTGTGACTGGCAGCACAAAGGTCTAGTGTATCAGCTACTCCTTAATTTTATATTGTCTTCAAACTTGCTGAGGCTGCAGTCCAGACCATTATAGAGTATATTGAACAGTACTAGCTCTGGTATCAACCCCTGAGGTATTCCCATAGTGACTGATATCTGGCTGGACTTCAGGTTGCTGATCAAAATCCTTTTCATCCAGCAGTTCAGCCAGCTTTCAATCTGCCTTCATGCTTGTTTATTTTAATCAGTTTGTCTATGATTATATGGCATGAAACAGTGTTGAAACCCTTAGTAAAATAAAAACAAACAATATTCCATCTTTCCCTCTCCTCTACTGCCTTAGTTATTTCCTTGTAAGTGGCTTTCAGGTTAAGTCATGATTTGCCCTGTGTAACTTTATGCTGACTACTACCTTTCCCTTCATATTTTTGATTTGTTTGTTCCAGAAAGACTTGTTCCATAGTGTTCTTGTACTCAAGGTGAAGCTGACTAGCTCTTCAATTCCCAGCTCCTTCTCACCTGTTTTGAAAGTGTCTCATCTGCTTCCTTGCAGTGCCCCAATTGCCCTGACCTGTCAGTGATTTAGAGTAGCTTCATCAGCCTGCTCCCTCAGCACTTGTGAATATATCCTGTTAGGTCCATATGTCTGTCCACTTTGTTTAAATGTTCCTTAGCTTGCTCCTCTGCTACAGGGGGGAAGCCTATTTATTCCCCAATTAAAACTGATAATTCATTGTATTCTTCTAAAAAAAGAAAAAAAAAAAAAAAAAAAGAGAAAAAAGAGAAAAAAGAAAAAAAAAACAACAAAAAAAGAACTTTGACTTGAAGAACATATATAACAACATAAGAGACATCCAAGAAAAAAATCATCTCACTTGCATTGCTGTAGAGCCAAAATTTAGAGTAAAACATGCTGTTTAGCATCGAAGTGAGTGGCAGTGATAGGAATTGTACTCATTTTTTTTTGTGCTACAGCCTAGTCTGACATATACTGACCACTAAAGATCTGTGGAAAAAGTTCAAGTGCTTTTTTCCACATAGAACAGCACCCTGAAATTTTAGAATATTCTCTTTTATCTCAAGTATGTGTTTTGGGAGATGGGGAAAAGGAGCTGTGGTTTGCAGAAGGAGAATCATCAGTTCCATCTCTGCCACTACGAATTAATTCTCTATGACAGTGATGGAGTCTAAGGAAAATTTTGCAGGTAATATATTCTTCTTTTGATTAAGTGTTCTGATAAAATAGAGAGTATGTACCACTAATACTATTTAAGAAAGTATTGAAAAGCATTAAATGAAAAACAAAACAAGTTGTTCTTAGTCCCTCTTTTTCTAATACCTACTATGGACTGAACCACAATCCTCTGATCCACAGGTCTGGCTGTGCCAACTTTGTGTTGGCTGTTCCTCACTGTGTATTTCAGTATGTTTCACTCCAGTCTGAGAGGAAAAATGACATTTTAAAATTTTATAAATTATGAAACATTTAAATTCCCAGAAAAAAAAGTCTAGCTTTTTTCAGGGTTTGTCCTTTTCTTCATCCTACACATCTAGCATCTTTCTAGCTGTCTCTTGTTATAACCTGTCATCTATTTTTTTCCTCTTTGTGATTTTTTTTTCATTTTCTCTCTACATTCATATCACTGAGGCAGGCTGAAAATTGTATAAGACATCAAAGGAAAGCTGAATATCCAGGCAATGAAAAACAGTTAAATATTTTAGTAACGATTCCAGAAAATCTTTGTACTACCTGGGAAAAATCTATAAGTAGACTACAGATGTTGCCTACTGCCCTGAAAAGCCTCTTACCTCCTTAGGTTTGATCCTGATCAGCATATATGGGATTCTCCTCCCTTATTTTATTAAATGATTGAACAAAAAACAGAGTTGAAGACTGAGTGCCCTAGATGGGTGCTGACACAGCACATAGAATCATACAAGTTGGACTAGACCTTTAAGATCGTCAAGTGCAACTGTTAACCCAGCATTGCCAAATCCATCACTGGACCATATCTCTAAGCACCACATCCACACATCGTTTAGATACCTCCAGGGAGGGTGACTCAACCACTTCCCTGGGCAGCCTGTTCCTGTTCTTGACAACCCTTTCAGCTCCGCCTTCCTGTTTCTTTTATTTGGTATTTATTAAAAAACCTTCTCTCCTAAGTCAGTATTATTAAGATGTATAACCATGTTCCCCCTCTATGCATCTCATTTCTCACTGCATTCTTAATTTTATTTATGCCAAATGACACACCATAAATGGGAGAAGTGCAGATATTCACAATACAGATTCTAGAGTTTAAAGCCAACAGAAAAAATTAAACATTGTCTGCTCCACTAGGTAAAAAAGGTAGCTGGCATGCAGGGCTGCTGAAGCTGTTTTCTGGAACCTAGGATGAGTTCAAAAGACCTCCAGAGACTGAGGCCAGTGAAACTATATCACAGCTTTATCATGGTGTTCTCTGGATACTAAGAGAAACCCCTTTGAACTAACCCCTCTTCTCCCATTCCCAGTTCTAAACTCCTCTTAGTACTGTGTATGAATTCCCTTGATCACAGCCTCTGGCTCCATGCAGGTGTGCTGCACTCCATCCCTCAGCTACCTCATGCTTGGCCTTGCTCTGAGCCTCCCTCTGTTAGCCTGGATCCACTGCCAATTTCCTTTCTTCCACTTAACTTTCTCAAGCAACAATAAATTCTTGCCAGCTCACCACGGGTCTTTAATAGTAGTGTTAACTTTTGGCTTAGTTCCCATTTAAAATGTTGCTTGCAACAATAACAGCAAGAATACCCTATTTTTAAGGGAAACTGTGTCTATGTGGAAAATGCTGTGTTTCCTACAGTTCATGGCTAAGAGTGTAAATTCAATTTTCTATGCATTGTGTAAGAGCCTTGTTTATCCTTTTTTCCAACGAAACAGATGTAACAGACAGAGCAAGGGTTCAAAGTCAACGAGTTCCTCTTGCAGAAATTTCCAGCAGCACAGATGTGTGCTCAGCTTTGTAGAGAGCCCTGTCAATGAAATTAAACACAAGTTCACCATGAACCAGACTCTCAAAAACTCCTGGACACAATGTCCATGAGATATAACTTCTCAAGATAAAGCAGCATGATTGCCTTCAGCCTTTGATTACAATTATCACTGCAGTATGTACCAATGTATTTGATATGTATTTGATAAATAAAGAGGAATTGTTGTCTGGAAGTGAATTCACTCATGATAGACTTGGGAGAATTAGAACACTGCTAAGGAAATAAATTCTTAGGCAGGTTACCAAACTGATGTTTATTTTTAGTTCTCCATTTATAAAATGAAGTTAACATTTTCTGATCTAGCAAGACTCTCAATAGTCTATATTGATAAAATGATGAACTATAAAAGTTCAAACTAAAATTTAGTTGTACAACCTCAATTCTATCTTTATACAGTGTGACATGATATTTTAAGCTTGATAAGTGGGCTCATGCCAGCCTCATGAGGTCCAATAAGGCTAAGTGCAAGGTACTGCATACGGGTCTCGGCAGCCCCCAGTATCAGTACAGGCTGAGGGATGAAGGGATTGAGACCCTTTCTGTGGAGATGGATTTGGGGTACTGATGGACATGAGCTGGCAATGTGCACCTGCAGACCAGAAAGCCAACCATATCCTGAGCTGCATCACAAGAAGCAGAGGTATTTTTCCTCTCTATTCTCATCTGGTGAGATTCTACCTGGAGTACTGTCCTTCCATCAGTAGGACAAGAGGACATGATTATTCACAACTTTTTAGGACTCATACAGATACTGCATCCACTTTAGGTCCCCAAAATAAAAAAAGGTATTAACAAACTGGAGTAAATTCAGTATGTAGACACTGAGATGGATGGAATATCTCCTCTCTGAGGACATAGAGAGGGCTTTTGAATGAGGCTCAGGAGTCCTCAATACAAGGCATGGACCCATTGAAGCAGGTCTAGAGGAGGCTCACAAAAATGATCAAGGAGATGGAAAACCTCTCATATGAAGAAAGGCTGAGAGAGTTGGGATAGTTCAGCCTGCAGAAGTGAAGGCTCCTGGGACTCCTTATGTCAACATTTCAGTACTTAAGGAGGGACTATAAGAAAGATGAAGACAAAATTTTTAGTATGGTCTGTTGCAATAGGACAAGGGATAATTTTCTATAATGAAAAGAGGGAAGATTCAGACTAGGGATAAGGAAGAAATATTTTACATTGACGGTGATGAAACACTTGAACAGGTTGCTCGGAGGTGGTAGGAGCTCCATGTGTGGAAACGTTCAGGGTCAGGTTGGACAGGGCTCTGAGCAACCTGGTCTTGTTGAAGATGCCCCTGCTCATTGAGAAGGAGGGCATTAGATGATATTTGGAATTTCCTCCCAACCCAAACCAGTCTATGATTTTATAATGTAGCAGTTATTTGCAGATTTTTAAAGCAAATTTTGTCAAGCTCACAATTTTATGTTTTATTGCATCTAGATTCTCAGATAGAAGTTGAAATTCAGCTGAAATTCTCCTTTATTTTGAATCCCTAAAATGGATTTTGCTTCATAGAAATGTTAGATATGGACTCTCAGGCAGGAAAAGCTGGTCAGCCCAAAGTCATAAAAACATTTGAATGCCTTTTTCAGCTATCCTTGAGGAACTCCAGACCTCTTAATTTACTACTGCTCTGCCTTTTCACAAGCAGATCCAGTCTAAGTGGCTTCTGACAGTTCAGGAAACTGTATGGAAATGTTTGGCAACTTCATCCTCTTGTGGGAAAATATAGCTAGCACTTATCAAGAGCATGTTTAATGGTATAGCATGTGCCAATGTTGCTCTGTCCAGAAGCCAAATCACTTGCTCTGGAAGTGAAACCTTTCTACACACCCACAGTGACAGAGCTGAGACTCTGGAGGACCTATCCGTGGCTTATCCACATCTCACATGTGGATGGTGATGCAATGTTTCAAACGCATCTTCCAGCAACACCTATTTTTTCTTTGAGCCTTGCTGAGTTTATTAAAATCACCAGCCCCTCCTCCCTCTGTGGAAGGATCAGAAACCTCTCCTTCCCACTTGTTTTTGTCAGGTCTCTTGTTTTCTTCCTGGCTGTTGTGCACCTGACTGCACAGTGGTTGACCTTCAGCAAGAGGAAGGAAGATGTTTTTACTCAGGGCACTCCATGGTGCTTAGGGCACTCCCCTGGGATGGGGACAGAAAATATCCATTCCTCAGGGATCAAAGTAAGAATCAAAGAACACCTTGGTGACCCAGTGCATATGCAAGAGATGAGCAAACCCACCATTTCATCAGGTGAAAATAATTGTAGCCTTGACCCTTTCTGTCTCTTTGGACATCTCCAGAGAACTTAAAACAGGAGCAGCTGTCTGCCTAACAAGGATTGCATTGGAGCTTCCTTCGTGGCACAGCAGGTGAATAAGGAAAGTCATGGGTGACTAAAGTTACATGAATTGAGGTTAGTGAGGTTGCAAGAAGCTTTAAGTAGAGTAAGGAAGTACTTAAAGAGCAGACATCTGTATGCTTAGGCAAAAGAGATTGCTGTTTTACAACACCTGGGGCTACTCCTAATCTGAGAAGGTAATTCTGCATTGTTTTGTGAAGTAATGATGCATTCAGCATGTTATTTATGATGTTTTTTTCAAAGACAACACTCTAGTGACTAATATGACAACCAACCTGACTAATCACTTTCTTAATTCATCCAACAACTGAAATCACATTAGTAACACTAATGATAAAGTATAGAGATTTTGAGTATATATTACTAGCTAAAATCTGGTCACATGTACACTTTCACTTTTGAATCACCTGAAGGTGCACTAGGGAATTTGACCCAGCTCATACAAAAATTAGACAACCAACTCTGTCTTGAGAACCTGCAAAAAGGTTGGTTTTGTGGTTTGTTTTGTTTTTTTCTCTTCAGGTTTGTTTGTGTTTGGTTTTCATTTTTTAATTATTTGGTTTGGTTTGTCTTTTTTAATATGCTAACACTAAAAAATTCTCAAAGGCTTAAAACTTAATCATTAGTAGCTGAGTAAAAGACTGAAGGACAATTGTAGCAGAGCTGTTTATCTGCTTGTATAGGATTCATTTCCTCATCTCTTATTTGACACAAAACCAGATGTACCTCTGCCATTCTTCTGACCTCTGTGGCAAGATGAACAGCTAGGCTGATACATTTATTGATCAGAGAAAGGAGCACTCCATAGGAAATAAGCTGTAGATGCCTTGCTGCTAAATTGAAGATTTAACATCTGTCCCATGCAGATGGTAATTAATCTTGAATCTGTAATGCCCACAATTGGTTGGTTGACAACATCACTTTCTTAATCTGGGAGCACAGATAAACAAATGTATTGGATTGCTCTGTGGGTAACATTTTATGAATGTGTTATAATTGCATATGCAGCCCATAAATCAGATAGAGTTCTCATCTACATTGCTAATCGTGTTTATTATTGGAAATGTTTCTCATGTTGCTTGATACTCACTAACTGGTTGTTTTCCCACTGTTGGAATCCCACACCCATCATGTAGAAACTGAAATCTTTAGGGCTGCTAATATTTTAGGGACTAGTAAATATTCTCTCAGTTCTAATTACCTGGTAGATAGGTGCCTGCATTTAAAAATAGCTTCAGTATTCATTTTGATTTAATCTTATTTTATAGAACCTGCAATTATGAAATAGACTTTATTGTATAAATAATATTTGGGTTATGAGATGTCAACAGTTGTTTTACATCCTTTTCTGCCCCGGTGCATCTTTACCTTTCCCACCTTTACACTGCTACTTTACATTCTGAAACTGAATTCCTTCCCCATACTTTCCTCTAATGATTTATTCAGTGCTGTTCTGTAGATACATCCACCTTCTTGACAGGGTCCTCACACTTTCAATTCTTAATATCTCAGTTATTCTTGTAGTTTACTGTAACTAGAACAGCTACTATAGTACAAAATGTTGAAGTTGCTGAAATTAAGATGGTAATTTACAGTAAAAAAGATTTTCCAGAAGCAGGGATATTTGCAGTAACAAAATCTGTTTCTTAAAAGGTTACCCATAAGAGGGAAATTTTGAAAATATTGCCTGAACCTGGTTAGACTCAGAGGTTTCAAGACATAACCATCTGAGATGACTTACATGCTAATTTGGACATTTGTGTATTTAGAATTCAAACAATGGTAAACTGGTGGTTCCTTCTCTGATGTGTGTCAGCAGCCTGAGCTGAATAAATGCTTAGTTATAACACGTCATGGTACTTGAATTAAATTTCACACTCTAGGGTAGGCTGCTTAACACCGGGGCATAGGGGGGAGGAGGAAGGAAGGTGCTTTCCCTTCTTGAGTTGTGTAGGCAGGGGTTCTCCTCCCTCTATTTTCTCTTCTACACTGGCACTGGGAGGGCTTTGCTTCATATTTCTGCCTGCATCACAACCAGCATCAAAACACAATAATTTGTAGCAAGACATGTAGCAAGATGAATCTTCCTTCAGGGATTGTTGCCTCAAGTCCTTCTTGGTGTCGTGATATAGACTCATGAGCTGTGCTCTAAGTCTACTGCCCACAAAGTGGAACTAGCAAGATTGGTCTGCCACTCAGTGAGCTACCAGCACACTCTCTTGACTAGCTCGGAAGTGAGCTACTCAGTGGGTGTGAGCCTCACCTTTTATTGGCCCCCTGGTCTTGCACATGCTCAATAGGGGGCCTGCCCTAATTGGGCACAGGTGGATTTGATACCGGCTCACACCCACTTCTCGGTAATCAGAGGCATCTGATTGTTTTGTTCCACTACAATAATTAATTCTGTCTTGGCCTCTGAACTAGCAGATGTCTGAAGCTTTTGATTTTCAGTTAAAGTTAAAACTCTTTGAAGTCCAGAGAATAACTGCCATTTACTTTAATGGTCTCTGAATCAAGCTTTTAGCCAATTACCAATGAGGGTTGATTTAAACTGGACACTTGTTAATGGAAGAGCTTGCATTCGTTGTAGTAGTTTGAATGAAGTTGTTCCATGAAAGGTTTACTAATAATTTTCTTAATGGGAAGATATAGATGCTAGAATCTGGTGTTAAATCTGGTCTGAGGCAGAATTTGCTGTGCTTCCACATTTGTGTTATTCTGACTTTAATGGATAAATTATTGATAAAAATTAGAAGCTGATGACTTTTGTTGTGAGCATTTCCAAACATAAAGACTGTGCTTAGAGGGTTTTGAAACATTCTGAATTGAGTCATCAATCTTTTGAGTGAATTTTTAAGTAAAGTTTGCCTAGGACTTTTAAAGTTTATGTTTCAGCTGTAGCAATCATCATTAAACTCATTTGCAAGTTTTCTAGACTAACACTATTTTTTGTAGAGTAGAAAAAAATATCAGCATGGACTCTGAATTGAAATCAGCCCCTTTATATGATGTTTTGTGTTTCAATTGATGGAGGGCTTCTACAGGGTAGACATAACTCTAATAACACAAAATCAGGGAACTAAAATTCTAATAGTCAAAAAACAAGAGAAGAAAAAAAATGGTACTAGGGCTAGAAAGACACTGTAGCAGCAAAAGTGTCATCAGATTTGTAGAACTATTCTTCAGCCAAGATTCCTTAATAGAAATTTTTGAGTTCTTTATTTTCATAACAAATCTACTTCCATCATTTTTTGACTACTTTTAATGCTGCTATCCTGTTAGAATTTATTGCATGAAAATAAAGGAGCTGCACACATAAATTTAAGAATAAGTAAACAAAAAAAATCCCTTCATTTGTCATGGTTATATCAGATTTAATTTTTAAAATGTACCATCTCTGAGCACTTTTAGCAATAAAATTCAATAAAAAATAACACCCACATAGGGTAAACATGAAAACAGGTGTGAATATGGTGAAAATTAATTTGTTCTAGTATTAGAATGAAAACTACTAGGACAGAAATAGTAGCTGTATCAAGCTTCTTGAAGTAGAACACCTGGAACTGCTAATTAAGAAGATGGCTATGCAAACTGCTGTGAGGAAGCTGGTGTGTAGTTGTGAAAACAATTAATTACTCTTCAGTAGTTGTCCATATGCAATCCTAGCTTGCAGTAAATTTGCTGTGTTACTTTGCAAGAAGTGATAAATCCCTTTTGCAAAGGCTGAGGTTTACTCTGATCAATTTCCTATGGGAAAATGTAGCATGTTGTAAATTCAAAGCATCACTTGCTCATGGCAATGTTTTTCCTGTGCCCGTATTATCATACATGCACAAAAAGCCAGTGGAATTTATAATTTTCATGCCTGATCATGGGAACTGAATTGTCACTAAATATCCATTATATTACATTAATTATTTCACTATTTTAGCCCCCAACTACTTGTACATCCCTCTGTCTTTTACTTATTGATATTTGTTGATTACTGTAGCTAAATTAGAAGCAATATCCTTATAGTAGGAGCCTGTCTTTTTTTATTTGTCTGTAAAGTGCTAAGAAGCCATGGGAATAATTTGTTGTCTTTCACAGTAGTTGATTTATGATATGTCTGATGAAGGTTAAAATTCCCCATAATATGCCAATGTCAGGTCCTAGACATGACAGCTACTATTTTAGAGACTATTCATCTCCAAGAGCATACTGAATTAGCACACAAACAAGAAAAGTTGGAAAAACTCTGTCATCCTTATTTCTACTCATATACAAAGTATGATGGCAGCTCTTCAGACTGATGTAATTTTTTACTTGATGAAGAACACCAGTCCTTCCCCAAAATATATCTCAGAAACAACACAGTTTTGATTATGTTTATTTATATTATATTACTTGAATATTTTGGACCCAGAGAGAGCTGGCCTATATTGGTGAGATAGACTTCAGCTTTCTATTCTTTGGCCAGAGCTATATGATGCATATACTACAGAAGCAGCCAGCATGACTTCCAAATACCAGAGGGAAGGATCTGTGGGACTCAGAGAATGCTTTGGACTGTTTAACTAAAGGATGGAGATGCTCACACTGCTTTCTTTCCTGGCTCTTTGGTGCATGTTTTCTGGTTTTCGAAAGAAAAAAAAGTGCTGAACTCCAGGTATTTTGACCTGTTTGCCAGTGTTGACACTGGATTTAAATCCAGCCTTACCTACCAGCAACACAGTCCACCTTTTAGATAGAATACCCTCAGACACTGGTTCCACCTGAGCTCTGGAACACCTTTGAACAGGGCTTTAGTGTTAGTCTTGGTGGTCATTCCAGACTGCAGGAAAATAGAAACTATAATGTATTTCACCAACATTTCTTCTAAGCTAATGCTAACATTTGCACAACATGAATCCTTTAAGTGAAAATTTAATTTAGTCTGAAGAACATTAGTGTGTCTACCCATGGCAAGGAAATGTAGGGATGGTGGTACTCAGCCCTATTCTTTAAAGCCCAACTATTTCATGTAGCAGCACATCAGACACATGATAAGTTATTACCTACCCAGAGAGGGTGACACCTGTGGAAACTGCAAATCCTGGATTTTACTTCTGCAGTATTGAAGATCAGGTGATGACTGAGGAATACTTCCACCAGCCTTTTCCAATGCAAGGAGATCTAAGATTTCTCTGCTCTGGAAATTTCTGGCTTATTAAGAAAACAGCAATACTCAAAGCATCAGAGAATGTATTTCTCCCTGCAGATAAAATGAAAATAGACATAATATCTACAATGTAATCACTACAGGCAACTTGGCATGGTTAAGTGACCATTATGCCAATGAGTTGAGCAGTTTTTAAGTTTACAACATCAGATCTTAGGATAGACAAGTTACTGTAAATAATTTTTATTTCACCTATTACAAAAACAGTCATATATCACTTCTTTTACTATATGTTTTTACAGTAACAGAAGTATGTGAGGAAGTAAAGTTTATTCTAGAGAATTGATTTTCCCATTTCCTTCAAGCCTAGTCTCATTATCTTATTGAGACTATATTCTTTCTAAGCATTTGCTTAACCAAGGAGAATCTATTTGCAGTATTTTGCCACCAGAATACTCTTAGCAACCATTTTATAATTTTATGTAAACCCCACACTCTATTAATATATGGTCCTGTACATAGAAAGTTTCTTCAGTGGCAAGATCAGTCCTTGCACATGAGAAACCTGAGGCATAAGGGGGATTAATTCAGGTCTTGTATTACACTGTTATTACTGGAATGTATTGATCCATATTACTCTTTCAGGATTACTCACATATATTGATTAATGAAAACAAGACTTTGTTGATGTTATTTTATTTTTAAGTGGGTGTTGAAGAGAACTGACAAGAAACACTACGAAAAGTCTGTAAATGTTTCATATGTTCTAGAAAGTGGAAGCTGTGTAATGATAATGATGGATTGTTGTCACTAAAGCTGTGTAGAACTAACCTCACTTTTATAACACAATTGCCCTTTCTTGCAAAAGGTTGTAAAATCAGGGAGAGCATTTTCTACTTTCTCCCTCTTCCTGTCACACCAAAAAAACCTTTTTGCTCCTGCTTCCAGAGCTGAAAGAATAACACTGATTTCAGTGTGCTAAACTGTGTATCTCATCTCTCTGAAGTGCTCAGCCACAGAACACTCATCTGTAAACCAACATAAAGCAACTTGCACAAGAGCACTGCTCTCCTCAGAAGGAAAGCAGACATGCTCTAGTGAGCTCTCTTCAAATGTATCTTTCTCAGTATTTGAGATTAGGGTTTTTCAAGTGAGGAACACAAGGCTTCAAAAACCAGCATTACAATATTTTTGTATTGAAATTGTTATGGAAGATCAGGTGGGCATGAGTGTTGTTTGGTAAATAGGTTGAATCAAAAGCTATGTCAACAAATAAAATTATACTGAGTCATAAGTTTTCAACATATTTGTAAGGGCTACAAAACAGTGCTCACAGTCAGGGCAATTTCACCTTGGTCAACAAAAGAAAATTACCAACATGAAATCTGAAGTTAACCATAATTTAGGGGAAAAATGCATGAAGCTATTCATGGCAGACCACAGCATAAACTTTGACCAGAAGCAATAGAAATGCTTGCTGGAAGATGTTCCACATAAGAAAAGGTTCCATGACATGACAGCCTGACGTCACCAATATATCAGGAACTCAATGTAACTAAAGGACTTTGCCCAGCAAGAAGTTGTTAGGCTCTCCATTCCTGAAGTGCTTATGCATTTTATTCAGCATGAATAAAATTTAAAAAAAAAAAAGGCTTATTTTTTACTACTAATGAGCAATTCACTGCCCATGTTGAGGATGCTATTTTATATTATTCTTTGAATGTACACTTAGAAGGAAAAAGACACAACAAAGAAATATATCAACAAGTGTCTGTAAAGATTGATCAGGCTACCAGGCTGTAGGCACTTTAAATGTAAAGTCATTTTTTATGTCCACTTTTTCAAAGCAACTAAATTTTTCATGAAAAACATCTAATGAATACAACTTTCTTTATAAGCAAAGGGAAATAGTCTTTTCTTATTTATAAAGGAAGAAGTGCACTTGGAAGACTCGATGATTCAAGAAATAGGAGCTGATTTTAATCATCCCAGCACAGTGACTGGGAAAGATTATTACTTGGTAGCTATTTATAAAACCAAAAAAAATTCAAAGGTTCTTCGGGTGCATTTATGATATATACATATGTATATGTGATATTTATGTATTTCAATGATCACAGAAAAAATTATACGGCTGACTAGATTTGGTTGGGGTTTAACTAAGGATGCCTAATGGTATGACATAATATTTTATAGCATCACTTTCATGATATTCCAAGCTAGTGAAACTGAGACACTTTTAGAAGAAACAAACAATGCTAACAGATTATGAGAAAACAACTTTACCATGTCATTAGGTCCAGAATATTACAGAATTTAGGAAAGAACCTGCCACTGTACCAGAAATACTTGTCCACAGCCAGAATTATTAAATTTTACAATTACCACAATCTGTACAGTTCTGGTAACATTAATTTAAAGTGGATCAATAAACAGGGAAAAAGCTGACATAATATTCTGAGAAGCTATTTTGGAAATATAAAAAATATCCCCCCCCCTTTCAGGTATTCCATCACAGTCCAGAAAATAAACATCTTAGCTCAGGACTTTCTACTAGAATGAAAAGGGTCTCCTATAAAGCTCCTCAATATCAACAAGAATATTCTTAGCAATTGTGAAGACCTTGGGTCACGAGAGAAGATTTTGAATGGGATCAAGAACTTAAATATTTTCCTTTCTTCACATCTGTTTGAACTAACATGAATGAGACCAGTTACTGTCCATTTCTATCAGAATAGCATACAGACAATAAAAGGGTAGATATCTCACTTAGTTCTAAGAGTCTTGAATTTCACATTTTCAGTATATATGCTGATAACATTGGGTTTTATAGGTGTGTACATAATCTTAGAGATAGACATGATAAAAGAGAAACATCTGACTTAATTTTTGTGTTCTTGAAAGGCAGAACGATATCCTCAGGGAATTCAAGAAAGAGATTTAAATGTAAAAATTCAAATTACTCCATTTCATTTGAGTACTAGTGAAGGACAAGAAACATCTGCTCCTGAAATCTAAAGGTTATAGTCAAAATGAAATGTCCTGGATGGGACTGAAATAGCAAAATGTCTATAGCAAATCCAACCTTAATTCTAGTTTGTGGGTTATACTTGGGAAAAAGGTTTGACAGAGAAGGTTGATAATTTAGTGACTGCTGGTCACTACAATACTTTTTGAGCTTATTTGAATACAAACTGGCACACTGCTAAAGCTGATTTACCTTGCTTTAGTGACTGCAGGGGCTTGCTGCTAAGCATCACAGTATGTAGCAACAAAGATGAGATAAGGCAATTTTTTGGATCCTAATCAGAACACAGCATGACAATCAGAGAACTGGCATATGAGTTTTTTGCCCTGAATAAACTCATTCCTTTGGTTTCTTTGGGTTTTTTTGTTTTTTCTGTTTACTTCTGTCACAAGTTTTCATGTTTTGTTCAGCAAATCGTGCACTATGCACACCATTACAAAATGGTCTCTCTACCGCATTATACTTTAAGGATCAAACAATTTCATTTAATTTCCTTTTGAAAACAATTAGAATGAATTCTATCTGGTCCCTTGCCAATATAGTGTATGATATAAATTAGAAATAAATTTTTTTTTCGTAGAGAACAAATAGCATTCCAAACAGATTTGGATTGTTTTAAAGATATATAATTACCTCATGATTAAAACACTATAAATACTTTCTCTGATTCAGTTTTTCTTTTTATTTTTCATAATATATATGTATTTTTTTTTTTACTTAGGACATCACATGGGCTTCAAGGTTGGCCTGATCCTATGTTGTTGGAGGAAGAAATTTATGAGAAATTCACCACACAGTGTACCTCCTAAAATCTTGTAAATATTACCTTTTAACTTTAAAGGAAGCAGACTGGCTGAGTATGAACACTCCATTTTGTGTCCATTTAGCCAGAAATAATTTTACAACATGTGGTGATGAGAAGATTAAGTCATTTGTCCTACTCACTCCGTGTTGTACTAAATTCTAGGGGAGACAAATCCTTGACAAGCAAAGCAACATGAATTCTTTATCCAGCTTCTTTTCTGCGTTTATCAGAGAATATAAACATGTCAAAGTAGAAATATTCCTGCTCCTCTGGACTTTTAGATCCACATTGGATTTTTATGTAGATTCATTGCTTAGCAAAACTGGCAGATATGGACACAAATGCAAATCTGACACTGTTCCTAAATACCCCTGTGACCAGTGGTCAATATAAATTATATATTATTTATTACCCCTCATTCAGTAAAGAAATACCAGGGACAAAGATACCTGATTGTTAAAGCCAAGCTGCATGGATCATATTTGTAGTTAAATATCATTTCAGACAAGATGGGAGTTAAAATGCATGTCAGGCCAGATGGAGCAGTTCTGTTCACTGAGGGAACAGGAAACAGTTGGGGTGTTGAGAAAGAGGTTGCATAGCAGCTGGGGAATTTCCCACCTTGTGATTTAGAATGCAAGTTACTTGCCTCGTGAGGAACTCAGCATATCACCTTCTAAACAGTGCAGATATCAAAATTGAAATTTGGGAATTGAAGTCAAGTAAAGCTTGGAGCAAGCTGGTCTGGTGGCAGGTATCCCTGCCCCATGACAGGGGATTGGACTAGATGGTCTTTAAGGTCCCGTCCAACCCAAACCCTTCTGTTATTATTTTAGCCTACTTAGTTGTGGAAGGAGTATGACCCTCCCTTCTATATTTTCTGAGTGATAAAGCTGTTGTCATGGAGCACTTCAGTCATTAAAATAGAACTTTGCATAGTGTTGTTCAGGATCTCAAGGACAGTGTTAATGTGATAGAATTGTAAAAAAGTAAAAATCCAAGTGTTCTCATAGATTTCAGAAATACTTTTAAGTATTTTCAATAGAATGCACTTCTCATCCTTCTCTGTTTTGCATCTGATATTATTTATGGTTTTGGAGGGTGGGGTGTTTTTTGTTGATTCTGGGTGTGGGTATTTTATTTTGTTTTGGGGATTTTTGTAAATGACAATCATTATCCTCTTAGTCTCACTAGTTAGACTCCTTGGGTGGCTGGGTTTGTATTATCTCTATATGACTGGATTGGCAAGCCAGTAGTTACTGAAGAAACTTATATGTAGGTTTAGTAGCAAGGTTAAATTGGTGCATGGCTTCAGTGGAAGTTCCCAGGGGAGTCTAGGAGTCTCCTAGCACAAGTCAGTCAGGGATGCAGTGGATGCTCATGCCATCTGCATTATGCAAAGGTGAGTAATTTTCAACTCCACTTTGCAAACTGCTTCCTAATTGGCCAAATGGCTCCTAATTACAATAAACTTTTGACAAGTATCTCTTTGTGTATCAGTGAGGCTGACCAACCACAGTGCATATAGGCAATGTACACAACTCTTTCAGCTATGCTCTTTCTTCTTTTGTAAATGCTAAAAAATGAGAGACCATACATAGATTTACATTTCTGTGACTCTCTCTCTGTTCCTTTTGCAAATTAACTTTTAAAAACCGTTAGCCAATAAAATATTGGCAGGATGCTGGAACTGTTTAGTTTCATAAGCATCACTAAAATACTGTTTTTAATAAACTCTATATTTACTGCTTGAAGTCCTGTAAAAATTATCTGCAAATTTGTCTGCCTTCTGTGGACCACATTAACATCTATCACTTTGTGTGTACCCATTAAAATTTTATAGAACGGCAAGTGCAAAAAGCTCTTTAAATAATCGCAAGATGCTGTCTGGTTTTTTATGTTGATACACTAAATATAATTGTAGTGAAGAAACAGTGCAGCTCACAATTGAATATTTAAGTCAAAGTAGCAGGTCTATAAAACACGCTTCTTTTGATTGGGACAGAAAAAAAATTATGAGTCTAATAATTTTTTCCTTTAAATATGAGTGACTGATATATGCAGAAAATGCTGTTAGCTGTAATGCACTGGAGCTCTTAACCCAGTACCTAGTGCCTGTCTGGGTTGTGGCTGATGATAATACAGTTGATGATAATGAACAAGCTGTAAAATAATGGTAACTTAAAATGAAGAAAATAGATAGAAAAAATTTCAGCTAAATCAAGGTGAATTCTTCATTGCAAGCACTTATCTTTCATATTGAGAACTAAACATCACACAGTAAATTAGAGGTAAAACAAATAATATGCTACTAGAAATGGCTCAGTTCCACCCTACTGGACCTTGAACCAGGCCATGGATTTCTGATTCATTCATTTCCAGTTCATAGTTAAGAGCTTATTTGGTTTGGATTTTATGCTTTCCCTTTATTTTTTTCAGGTCTTGGTTTTTCATGGAGTGATTTAATTTGTAGAGAATTGCTTTCTCATGGAAAAGGGATTTAGTGACGGAAAGTCTGCCAGCTATGGTATTTCTGATTTTTTTAATTCTTCCTTCAAAGCCTATCTTACACTGTGCTCTTCTCTGCCTTGTGTTCTGGCACTACATTAGTTCAGTATTCATATATATTTAGTATTTCCCTCTTGGCACACCTGCAACACTACTACATTGGGTAAGAAATCCAAGCTAAATCCTTAAAAGAGTTTAAGACTTAAGCATTCCAGTAGACAAGCTTTATGTGCACTTTTGTTTATGGGAATTTAATGCTGAAGTGTTAGGTACCTCTTACACAAGAATTTGGTTCTTAAATAGAGCTTCATAGAATCTGGTCTGTAAATGAGGAGACACTTAAGGTTGATACAAAGAAAGTTGGGGAAAAGTGTAATACTGAAGACCTGCCCCTCAAAAGACTTAACAGATCTGGACCAAACTTCCATTTGTTCAAGATTTTCAGATATGGAACATTTCTGAATTGAGGCAGTGATATCAGATCAGTCCAGGATCACAAAAGAAAATTAGAGCAAAATAAATATGAAGGAATGGAACTCCAGGTAACAATTTTGTTTTGGTCAACCCATTAGATTTGGAGATGTGAGAAAGTGAAGTTCATGTACTCCTTCCTCTGCAACAGATACAGAAAATTAGGCATTTTACACCCTGTGCAGCTATTTTTCACACAGGAAAACAAAACAGAGGGAGTTCTGTGAATAAAAAGAATGTCATATTTCAGGTATATGAGGTGCTATTAGGAAGCCTGTTTTCCTTTCTTAGGTTAAAATGACACTTCAAGCTGTGATGTGATACCAAGGCACAGAAAATACAAATTGATATCTGCCAAAAGTAGGAAACAATATGCACTGTGTGTCCATCAATAATAAGAAATCTTTCCATTGCAAAGTCACTGTCACTTGATTTTTACTAGACTTATTAATGCAGGAGATAGAATATTTTCAAACTATAAATCTATTTTTCCTTATGCTCTGTATACTGCTTTAGTCTTGACATAAAACTTCAAAGATCTCATCTAAAGGTCTAATATTTATTTATTTCTAAAGGGATCCACAATTTGCATACCTGTATTGGTAGAAGAGCTCTGGAAGGTAACAGCAGAGAAATCTTTGGCAGTTCTGTCACCACTACATCATTACATCCCCCCCTCCCAAGCTTCCCAAAACTTATTTTTTCTCTGGAAGAGTTTTCTTTCAGCATATTATGGATGGGGATGTCTCAAGGATAGCTTGCTTACTCCAAAGTTTTCCTTTCACCTTGCTGTGCATTAGCTTTAAATGTAACTTCAAAGATAATGCTATTCCGCTTCCCATCCTCTATGTGTGTCATCTCTCTGCTGCACCTTAGACTGAGAATCACAGATTCACAGATGTTAGGGGTTGGAAGGGACCCCAAGAGATCATTGAGCCCAAGCAGAACCCTGAGCTATGCTAGGAACAAACCCTTCCCTTTCCTAGCATCTCTTTGCCACAGTAGAAGCAGTGTCCAAAAAAACTGAAAAAAAATTTGAAATTCTGGCTGTGTCTATGCTAATAGAAAAATGTATTTCATTGTGCTAAAAATACTTTAACAGGTCACTACCTCTATTCTTCTGAATCCAGTCAATATTCTTCAACCAAAAAAAGAAGGCAAATTCCACAGCCACCTACTACAAGGTTTCCAGTCCATACTGTAGTCAGATATGAAGGCCATTTTCAGGTAGGTGTAAGTGGAGATGTGGACAGGTTCCTGGAAAGCACAGATTAATTCCAGGTATAGATCTCCTCAGTAGTTAGTGGATATTTCAAGTTTTAGCCCAGTTTTATATAGATGAATGTTAATTAAAAACTTAACAGCAGGATTTAGATGTTCACGTTGTCAGGTAAGTCACATCCAAACTATTGATTTAGTTTCTTCCAATACAAAGTAGAATAGATCTTCTCTGAGGACAGCAGAAATTAGACATCTGTGTGAAAAACATCTTGTTTATTTGCATGATAATGGGAATTACTATTCATTATAATTAAGTTTCAAAATAAGAATATGCCAAGAAATCTGTATGCAGTGCATTTCTTTACTAAATTCTACGGGGTGATTATTAATTACTCCCACAATTTCCCCTCCTCTTTTGAGATTTCTAAGTCTTTTCTCTGAAATAGGAGGAGGGTTGGAGAAAATGCACAGATCATTTTTCATTGTATTTTCCAGTGGGATTTTGATGTTCATGGGTGTTTCCTGACTTAGTATGTGTTCCCCATTTTTAAGTGCCTCCGTTTAACTAAAGGAATTAAAAAATCCCCTTATTTTAGTATTATCCTAAAGGAAATGTCAAATGATCTACCATGGGACTGTAGCAAGTAACTCAAAATGAACATAATTGTCACGTTCTTAATATTTATTTAATATGGAGGATGACTATACAATGAAATAGACAGAAATCAAAGAAAAGCTTGAAAGAAAGGTGTCTTGACATTCATTACTCTTTGTAGGTATTGCCAGTGCATAAATACTGACATAAACAAGTCGCTGGCATAAGAATCTGAATTAATGTGCATTAAGCATACGCTGATTCACATCCTGAACTACAGAGTAACAGCCAAATGTGATGCACCAGAGCTTTATCTAACTGTGGAATACTTAAGTATTCTTAACTTAAACCTCATGGAAAACTTTAGAAGAAAACCAGATCACTAATAAGGATCAAAATTCACATATTTTAATCACTAATGTTAATGCATTAAGTACAATTTTAGCAGAAACATTTTCTTTTCATTTGGAATGTTGAAGTGGGTCACATAAAGATGAAAGGAAGGAAATACTACAAGCTCTATGTCCAAACATAACCCAAAAGAAGATTACATGGATCCAACATGTAATGGATCTCATCCTTTTGAATGTTTTCATTTTATGCTGCTCACAACATGTAGGTACCAAAAGCAGATATTAATGGCCAAGTGAATCAGTGAGATTAACATCCCCTCATGGTCTTCAAAGATACCTGGACCACAGGAAAATGGATTTACTGGAAGTCAAGCCAAACAAATCTGAACCCAGTATCTCTACATAGTATCTATACAAGCATCCATAGCTTTGAAATCTTATTAGAGCATATGCTCTTTCAAGCCTGTATTTGATTCATGCCCAACTATCCTTTGATGAAGAGATCATTAAACAGTCTCACTAATCTGTGAGGAAATAATTTTATCTTTAAATAAATTATTCTAACAATGCTCCAGTCAGTATTAGAAATACTGTCATTAGAGAAACTGCTTTTGGGTAGGGTTCTCATTATTTTTGTAATATTTGTATTTAAAAAAGAATATTTAAATGGACTTTTCTGTTTTTCCAGTTGCTGTCTGTAAAGAAATAGCATCATAATAACCTCCCAGCAAGCATAAGAGTGATTAGTTTTTCATGCCTTAACCCATCAAAAAGAAGATTCAATGTGACCTGAAGAACTTTCAACCTGCTGTCAGCTGTTGAGTTACAGTTTTATTGTGGGGTTTTTTTCTAATTTTCTTTTTCTAGTTTGATAAACCTTCATTGTGTTATAGAAGTGAGACAAAGGCCTCACAATTTCAGAAAAGTGGCTCCTCATCCATGCCAGACTGAAATCCACCAAAGAAATAAATATGAGTAGCCCTAGCATTTGGTCTGACAGCCTTGTCAAGTCTTAAAGTTGTTGCTTGATAACTTATTTTTATGTTGACAACTGAAAACATTTTTTAAAAAGAGCAAAATAATGTATGATGTCACTGAGTCAGCTCTTGATTGAAAGATAACTTCTTTATGACAGAAATAATTTTTAGTAATGAGAATAACAGTCTAGGTCAGGTATTTAAACTTTTTTTTTCAGCAGACTAGGAAATTAAGGTGCTAGGGACTGTCATGCTAATATATAAAACAGCACCATGGAATCTTACGGTAAATATGGTAAATGAAAAAAAAATTATGTTTCAGTTTTCAAAAAGTCTAATGCATTACTTGCCGTTTGTCGTAAATGGTAATACAATACTAAAAGGTGATTAATAATTAATTAAACAAAAATTTTCTTCTATTTCTTCTTTACAACATAAAAAATGCATACATTTTGTTTAGTTTTGTTCATATCCATTCTCTGTTGACAAGTGCCATCCTATCTCTCTATGTATTCTGATCCCCAGCTGTAAAATTCCTCTGGGACAAGGGCAAAGCAGAGGTATAAAACACCTCTAATTTTGCTCTAAGGCTCTCCTAATTTTAATAGCTGTATGAGCTGGTTCCTGTAACAATTTCCAGCTAATTGCTGCCAGTTCCACACTGGTGCTTGGTTTCCCAGCACTCACACTCCTCCCTGCTAATTCACCCAAGCAGCGTCACCAGTTTCCTTTGCATTAGCAAAAGGATACACAGCAAATCGACCAATTGTCCAGATCCAGACACTACAAAGTCCCACTACATCTGTGAAGTTCACTGATCAGCTGAACTACAGGAACATCAATTAGGCATTTCATTCAGATTGGATAGTACTGGCTGCTTATTTGTCCGTTCTTCCTATCAAATCATCATGTTAATCACCCAGAACCAAAAGATTGGGACCAGAACCAAAAGTTGGCAAACCCCCACAGATGCAACTAAAAGCCAATTTCACACAACCACCCAGTAAAATTAGTATTTGCCTCTGACAATGAACTAAACTGTTGTCTTCTTATTCACCACTATCTTGCCAAAATATCTCTTTTTAATGCATCTTCCTGTTTTTTTCTGGTTGACTTCTGAGCTGGACAATTGGATGTCGTTCATTGTGAGCAAGTTACATTTTTATTATAAAGGAAAATAACCATATGAGAGATGGAGGAGAGGCAACTGGAGAAGAAGAGGTGCTAACCAGGGGTTGGGTATGGGCAAATTATGGAGAAGGATTTCTGGATGAAAAGACAGAAAAAGCACAGTGTGATAGCAGAAATGAGAACAGCAACATTTTCTCCAGTGTCTCCTAATATGTCATTGAAGAAAATGAACATATGTCTTTGAAGAAAATTTGATTAAAAAGCAAAAATCTCAATTTAGAACTTTCTTGAGCTAGATATTCATGTCACAGGCCCCCCTTCACAGCTTTTTGTCCTGCGTGCTATCCTCCAATGCAAACCCGAGTTAGACAGTAAAATCTCTGGGGTAAGGGCTGTTCCCCCTGGTCTGTGTTTTTTGTACCTCAGATTCCCATTTCAGTGGGAATTCAGCACAGGCACAACCTTAGGTTTGCAGGTAAGAGGTTAGCAATTTCTTCAAGAGAGTGGAAATTTTAGCTACCTCTGGATCACGTTTAGAAGGATGGGATCAGGGAGTGGGCTGATGGTCATTCTGTCCTCTGGCCCTACTCCACATGTCATTGCTGACAGCTGTGGGTTATTTTGGGGTACTGTTGATAAAACATAAGAGAAAATTAACCTGTTTGTCTCTGCAGGCCTATTCATCTTTCTAGTTGGACACATTAAGGGTCTCGTAGAAAAATAAATGAATGTTATTTCTACTCATAAATCTTGGATATTGGAAGTTGCAGAGCACAGTTGAAATATATTACCTTTGAATCAGTATAGAAGAATGAGTTTCAGTGAATCACAAAGATGTGTTGGCATCCAAAAAGATTAGGCAGGAATATGCCACCCTCTCTTTATAGGCACAACATACCTCTTAAATGCCCACCCTGAAAAAAAGCCATCTTGCACATGTGCTAAGAAGTAGAGAAGACCTGAATTCTTCCCTGCTTAGATGCTTTTAACTTTGTTTCAGATTATATTGGCATAGTGTCACCAATCACCAGTGCTAGATGCAAGTCTGCCCTCAGTTTCCTGGACAGAGCAGTCCCTTGTGTTTATAATGGATTCAGAAATTTCATGTTGAAAATGGAGCACTTCACAAATGACAGATCCTACTACATAACAATTTGATAAGTTCCAAATTACATTTGAAGTTAAAGCATTTTGTTTATCCTGGTCATGCACAGAGGCTTCACAAAGCAGTTAATACCATAATTCCTACGGTAAACTTTGATAATTTCATTTGTGTTTCTTTTTTCTCACTTTTGAATCCTTAATTAATCCCAATTACACTTCAAATCCTATTTCTCACTTTCATCTCTTTCTCATTACATTTTTAACACTCCATTTGTCATCATTTTTTAATCACAAGGTGGGAACTCAGTCAGGATATGTAATTCTTAACAGTGCTGTTGATGCTCACCCAAATGCTCCCAAATTCTCCTATTCTTTCAGCCTGACACATTTAAAAGTCTGATTATTTTATTTTATACTACTGGAACTCATCCACATTTACTCTTCAGTTTGCCTTAGTATAACTCTCCACATGTGTATAAGGTTCTGAAGATTCTTAAATGTAAAGTTACTTGCAACTCAGCCCCCTCCTCAGCTGTAAAGTACCACACAACTAGAAAGGCTTTGGTGCTAGCTGGAACTTTTGCTACTAAACTGGCACCTTCTGAATGCTAACAATCACACAGTATTAATTGCTGCTTCGTTTTGTTTGCAGACTCACAAGGCTTATGCACCTTGATACGGAAGATTTTGCTCGCAGTTTCATCAACTGAATTTCTTAGAACAGCATCTGTTAGGTACAAATAGTAGGGATGTATAAGAGATTAGACTTTACCCTTATACACAGAAAAGACCTCAAGAATCATTAAAAAACAAAACAAACAAAAAAATCTAATTAAAAAACCCCCCAAAACCATCAAAACCAAATGAAAAAGCAAAACAACAAAAACAACAAAAAATGCCAGAAAAAACCCCTCACAAAACTCACATGTGTGGCATCTCTGAATTTAACTGAGCCATTTCAAATCTGTTTGCTTAACTAAACTCTATGATTTCCTAGCTAACCACTAAATTATGATTCAGTTTACCTGAAGTTATAGTATGAAACTTCTACTATACATGCACCCACTTCTACTTTATTAATTTAAAAATGCCACATATCTTTAGGAATGCATCTACTGTGGCACTAACAGGGTCAGAATGTTTCCTATTATGTTTGTTTTCTTTGTTTACTGTCACTATTACCTGGAAATGTGATATTAAGTAAGATAATATAATAGGTTTTTTAATTTGAAAGGACTATATTTATCCTCAGAAATCATGTTTCCATAGAAAATGGAAGTTTTTTTCCTCACTATCTTAAGCTGCTGAAAATGGCATAGGAAAATGCTAATTAAGTCAAGGCTTTTAGGCTATCTCCCTGAAACTGATGCTGAAGCAGGCAGAGGACAGCACACTGCCTCCCTCTCATGAGCATCATGGTCAACTGTAATTTCAACATGACATGTCTGGATTTGTCCTATGTAACATAACCCCTTAATTGAGAGCTGTAATCAAACACCATTTTCCTCTGTGGTAAATAGACAAACCTGAGGATGTTGACTATGTTGTGTAATGTGGGATTTCTATGTTAAAGAACCTTGACCCTTGTAAATTCTTAATGTTAGCCAGGATTAATCTAGCTTGATTTTTTACTGTTCTTGCCATCAATAGGAATAATGAATACCTAGCTGTTCTCAGTTCAATTTGCACCAATAAGTCTAATATGGGATTCTACTCTGGGCCCCATATTGCATCTTATGGCACAAAATTACCTCAGCAATGATCTTACCTGAATTTATATCTGATCCAATATTGATTTCAATAACTGAGTCCATTATAGCATGTTTGTTTAACGTTGTCTTTTTGCCAGTAAATGCTCTATTTAATATTTTATGTAATTGTCTAGGAGTAAGAGAGCAGAAAGCTGCTTGAGGCATGGTTTTGCTTCTTATCCACTTTTTTCCTTTCTGCCTTGCCTTTCCTTGTGGTTCTTTGTTCCATGTCAAACAACTAATTTACAAGCAGACTCTGAGTCACGTCTGGCCTGTTGATTTATTACTGAGCTGTGCTGAAATGAGGCTGCCTATTTTGCATTTTCATCTTTGTGAATGACAAGCAACTGCCCATTTTATATTAAAATTTCTGATTTTCTGCAAGTCTACAGCTCACAATTATTTTAAAGTTCCTACCATGATTTGCATACCTCTACATCACATCACCTCTTCTCATATATAGTAAACTATAAATATTTTTTTAATAACAAGAGTTATGAAATCAAAGGTAAAAGTAAACAGTAAAATAGTTATAATCATTAAAGATTCTATTGTGAAAAATCAGTATTACATAGTAGTCTGTTTAATATAGAGATTATGGAATTTAAATATATGTTAAAAAATTACATGTAAAATAGAGTTGAAGAATGAAACCTTTCCATCCCATTTCACACTGCTTAGTATTTTTTGTTAAATTGTGTTGTTACATTTCAGGGTTTATATTAAGTGTGAAATTCTTATTGCTATGTAAACTCATGTTGCTCTTTATGCTTTTTGTATGTACACGTGTAAGTACACAGGCAATTTTAATTTAAACTAATATTCTGTGTTCTGTGAACATTGAAGCACAGCAATAGGCAGCTGAAAACAATTCATGTGATGTAGCCATGAATGACAGGCCTCCTTGTAGGCTCAGAAAGAAACAGATGCTATAATTTCTATGTTCAGATAAGTCAAACACCTTCAGACAGAAAACTGTCATGTAAGAAAGGGCTGTGATGTTTTAGTGTCTTCTGCATTGGCTGTGATTCCAATGTGAGCGTGGACCCCTTCTCAGGAAGCATGACTTACATGAAATGTAACATACTCTTTTTCTTCACATTAATTTAGCTAAGCTCCTAAGTTTTACCCAGCATTACACATCTAATTGAAATAAAAATACCTACACTGTGAGTTTGAAGATGGATTTGAGAGGGAATAAGTTAGCTAAATTCTCCTTTTTTTTTTCTATCTACAAGTTTGTGAGGAAGTAATGTATTCACACAGAGGTAGCAGGCTCAGGTTGCCATCTCTGGAGTGCCCAATGTACTGTTTTTGATTAACACATTCAGTTTCTCTAGACATAATAAAGATCTGGAATTCCCAACAAGCCACCAAACAATCTCAGCTTCCCTGTCTTACTAGTGCTTTAGGCTCTGGTTCAGTTTTATTCATGCTTTTTGTGTTAATAGTAATCCCCTCTACAGGCACCTCTTGTCGTGCGGGAGGAGCTTGCGTGCCCTTGTGAGGCTGGGAGCTCTGCTGGTGGTGACAGATGCCTCCTGTAAGGTCTCCCATGCCAGACAGGTCACAGCTGAAGGGTCAGACAGTGTGCCCATAGGCAGGATGGGCTCAGTAGCCTTCAGGCAACCATCCTAGGAGAAGGACAATTCTAACTCAACTCTAGGATTTTACTGGTTTCTTTCAGTGTTCACTCTTTGCCCTGCCCCATCTTCTCTCTGTTTCCTCCTCACCAATAAAAGAGAAACACCCTACACTTTGGCTAAAAGTCCATGGAATGGATAAAGTACTGACCTCACCTCTTTATTGGCCCTTTCCACAAAACTTGTCAGGGAAGAAAGGATATTCTAAAGGAGAAAGGAACATCCTTTTATCTAAAATTGTAGCCTTCATTCTTACTGCATATTAATGTCCTGTAGCCTGACATGGCATCAGCCCCCACACTAGCTGGGATCATTGTCTTCTTTATGATTTTCTCAATTTTCTTAACCCCTCAGGAAACAAACAAACAATTTCTGAAATTTCACATCTAATTTATCCCTTTATCTCCTCATTTTAAAGAGGTCTCAGGGACTTCATGATAGAATTTTTTCACAGTACACAGTACTCATATTACCACAGTATGTTTGAAGTAGAGCAAGCAGAAAATAATTTTCTTTTACCTTCTTTTGCTACAAATAAGGCCAAATTTAAACTACTGTATTGAATATAGTTTAATATTTTACTCAACATGAGCATGAATATTTGCAGTTTACTGTTAAAGCTACACAATATTTAATAATTTTGATATTAAACTACTTATTTTACCATTATTTTAGCAGTGAATCACTAAAAAACCAGATACATATGATTTGAGAGATCCTGCTAAATGCATGTTTTTTTCACAGTGGGTCTTAAAGATTTGCATATATGCAGAAGAAAGAGACATCCCCCCAGATCTTTTAGTTTTTAGACCTTTAGAAAGGCCCTAGCAGTTAAAGTATCCTCAAGATTCTTTCTACAGACTACTGGTTTTAAATTTGAGTTAAATTCAAATGAAAAATTCAGTGCAACCACTAATTTCAGTATAGTTGCTTCTTTGAAACTCTAATTTTAAAGCAACACCCAGCCTTTACAAGTCACTTGCATTATGCTGACAAAGGCATATATGTGCATGATGCTTTGCTTTGATGTGAGGCCAAAGTATACAAATAAATAGAGAAAAAACACTCACCATATAGCATTGCCTAACTCAAATATGAACAATACATGAAGAAGAAGTAGAGTACATAATTGTGTGAAAAAGAGTGATTCTTTTTTCCTGAAAAAACCACGATGAAGATAGGGGAAAATAGATTTTGAAGACCTTATTTTATATAGTTTTTATATAAATTATCAAATAATAATAACTAGTAGAAAGGGAAAAACAGAAATGAGACTATAGAGAACTGAGAGGATGGAGATAGGACAGTTGTGCTTGTCAGCTTCAGAAGGAAACAAAGAACATATTTTCAGTCTCTTCTAGATTTGGACTTTTTCGTTTAATATGAGGCTGAATGACAAAGAAATTCACTTATATAATACTGCATTTTTGAGATATAGACATATAGTGGATGAAATTATTGAACAGAAAATGCAGTAATAAAGGAAGTACTTACAGTGATATCTGGTATGATAGTTTCTTACATATTGGAAATTATCTGACATCTTATGTGCCGTACATGTCTATTTCTGATCTATATAGAGTAAGAGACTTGAGGATAAAGAGTCCCAATGGTTTTAGTAGGCTATACCTATGGTTCTTAAGGCACCTGCCTTTCAAAATTATACCCATTTATATTTGAGTAAGAGAGGGAGTGCTTCAGATTAATTTAATAAGGTTAGGCATTCTGTGGTTCTACCAGTTCAATTAAAACTTTTGTATTAATGTTTCTTGGTAAATATATGATTGCTGCTTTTGTTCTTATTTATGTGTTTTTCAGGTTATTCCTTTGTATTTTTTTGCCCCCCCAAAATAATTTTTTCTTAGTCCTGTCATTGATGTACTATGTAATTTGGTGCAATTGTACATAGTCTATAAATATAAAAAACAATAGAAAGAACCAATAAAAACAGCTGCTCAGTGTTTTTTCGAGCAATTTTTCTGATCAGAACCAGCAGGACAGGTCGAGACAGGTGGCTCAAAATGCACCGGCCAGTTGAGCTTTCTATAGATCATTACTGTGTCTGGATATTGCACAGTCTTTATCAATATAAATTTCCTCTGTAAAAATGTACTTTTAAAACTAATTAGGTTTTCATGAAAGAAGCATTCATTTTCTACATTAAGTCAGTAACCGTAAATCACTGGTGTTGCATATTAAGCATCAGTTCTTCCCACTTGCTCAGTCACCATATGGCACCACACACTGTGCTGAAAGATAATCACTTTATTGTTGGCTGGATTTTTAATCAGATACGTCTCATACTGTTTTGTTAAACATTGCCTTGCAAATAAACCAGCATTAAAATACATTTGTGTCTTGGAAGTAAAAGTAGGAAGTTCTGGTCACACTTGATACACAGAATTTAATGAAAAAATCAGGCATGAAAGAATCTAAATCATTCTTTGGAGTACCACAAAGATGTTTCAAGAAGAACCAGGCTGGCAGCTGGGGAATCCACTGTGCAAGGTGTGTGTTTTCTAGTAGTATTTTGCTGGCTTCATTAGGCTTGACAGCTGCTGTGCTTGCTGGCCATCAGACTGTAATCTGCACTAAATCCAGCAGCTAATGGGCTGCTGTGGCCCACCTACACTGGAAAGGGTGCACATGATTTGATACAGTGACCATTCCTGTGGTTCTCTCCTGCTTTGTGCCAGCAAATGGAAACTCTCATGGAATATAGTCCCTAGGTGTTCCTCATGCAGAGTTCTTTTTTTAATATTTTACAATTTACATTGTGCTCACCTCAACAGAGGTTTGTGCTTTGGAAGGAGAAAGGAACAGAAAAATTTACTAGATCTGTATTCATAGGGATGAAAAAGGGAAAAATTAAAAATTAATGTGTACAGGAATGGGGAAAAAAACCCCCACCTACTTAAATCAAGGTTGCTTAGCTTATGGCAGTGTTGCCTTAGGAGAAGTAGGTAGATTCATTCCTCTAGAATAAGACTAAAACAGGCACAAATACACAATAAGAACAGCCTGAGCTAAAGCAGAGAGAAATGAGGTTCTTTGTATTTCTGATTTACATTAAATTAGAGTACAATTAACAGAATATTAAGGTATTATAGAAAATGCTGACATATTAGCTGTGCAACCTTCTCCAGGCCCTTTTGCATATGAATTGTGATACATGAACCCATTGGGACTGTAGTAATCCCCAGATAACTTCTTTTCTCTCATTTTCTGCATTCATTATCAGATTATTTGGAGGGGTGAGGAGGGGGAGAGGAAGAGAGGCAGGCAGTGGTGAGAACAGTTCCTGTCTGATCAATTTCTGACTCTCCTGGGATGGGAAATGTTCAGACATTTTCATAATCTCTAGCATGAGCCTGAGCACTTTCCTTCAATCTTCAGTGCTAAAGTTTTCAAGAATGTATATTTTAAAAATTTTTTTCTTTGTATCTATACATACCTCAGAATGGGAAATCATTTTGATTTTTAGGTTTTGCTGTTATTGCTATTTTGTTCGCAATTGGGCCTGACAATTGCTCTGTAACTCTAACACACTTATATTTCTGTCTCCTCCTTGAATACAGAGGTGAGTAATGATCTGAATAATGTCATTGACTTCTGCAAGTTTAGTCAGTCAGTGAGTAGTTAACTATCTTGTCTGAATGTGACATCAGGAGCAGCTGCTCACAGTTCTCCCTACATTTCCTTCTCTATTTCAACACACAGAATTTAAAAAACTATTTTGCTTGAGTAATTTATCCTTCTTCTGCTTATTGTTGAAAATATTGCATTTGCTACCCTTCACTTCAGGAATGCAGTTCATCCTGGAACTATAGATGATGTTTTTTGTTTACCAAAACAGAACATCCTACTAAGTAGTTCAGGAGTATTTAGTGTAGCAGGAATATTATCTCCTTGCTCAACATCATCAAGCAAAGTGCATGTAGATAAAATCTACACCTGACAACTTGGTTGTAACCATTTTCCTTTCAACCCTACTATTCACTTAAACAAGCTTAAAAGAACATTGAATTGCTTAGTGAGAGTTTCTCACTCATCTGAGATACCATGTTGTTAGCTGAAGATTCCTTCCCTATGTTTAATTTCTAGGTGCTTAGAGTAGTGATTTCCTGGATTTGCTTGATGCTATTTGGTTTGGAAATACATTGTAGGAAAGACTGTTCAAATTTCATTCCTTTGCCTGGCCTCTACTTAGACCTTTACTGTATTATAACACCAAACTACTTTCCTTTTTGACCTGGCCTTGCCCCTTCTGAATCCTGTTTCTCAACTACCCCATATCTACCTGTCTTACTGGTTAATATCCCTTTACTAAATGCTTACAGACAGAAACCTATTCTGAAAGCTGCAGGCCTTTTCTACAAGAAAATATACACTCTTTGTCCTAGGTATGGGGACAAGTGCCTCCGGTTTTGGTAACACTGTCTGTTTCATGTTCTGCAGTTAAATTATTGTATAGGGGAAGATGCAGATTCCTATGCTGAGTTAAGCCTAAATCTTTAAACAGATTGATCTTCAACAGCAAATATGAGCTAAAATAATTGGGAATGATTTGCTTAAGGGCACCTGTGACTCATGAGCATAGCTGAAGTAGAAATTAAATCTCAGTTCTCCAGTACCACATTCAGACAACTTGAATGGAATCTATTTCTCCCATCTTAAGCATCAAAGAATGATAGCTTTAGGGCTCAGCTTGTCACTTGAAACTTTTTTAAGAGTCACTGAAGAGAATGGCCTCTGGAGTGAATTACTTGTCTCAACCAAAGAAAGCTTTTTAGGGCAGGTCAAAGACCTGGCATAGACAAGGAACATATTGTCTGTGTAGCAAGAGATTGATAAGTGGAAATAACTAACATCTCGATCCCTGATGTTGATCAAAAGAATTCAATCCTAGGAGTGCAAAACAGATGTTAGGCATAAATATCATTTTTCTGAATGGTAGAATTATCATATTAGACAAAAGTGAGAGAGTATTGGTTGTTTGGTTCCTGATTTTAAACTGTGAGATGATCTACAATGTGTGATTGTCTCAGAATAAATGCAGGTATATGCAATCTGTGTGCGCTCTATGACCCTCAAGTAAAGGGGACTATAGAGAATTGAAACAATATTGGGAAAATTGAGAGAGTAATTGCATTGAGAATGAAAAAGGTAACCTTTTTGATTATTTTTATATGATAAGCAAGGGACATAAAGAGAACATAGCAATTACACAGGGGGAATCTTAACTCTCAGAAGATAAGGGCACACCTACCAGTTCAGTGACAGTAACAGATGAGTCTTTTACCTTCATGATAAATGTAAAAAGCATTTACTTTGACTTCTGAATTTCATTTAGCACATTTAGTTGTGACATATCACCATGCAAAATAGGAAAAATCCTGAAGTTGCTTAGAAAATGAATAAAACATATAATGATATTAATATTTATAAATTATAGCACAAAGAAGACTGGTAGCAGCTAATTAATGCTCAGTGGTATGAAAAGATCTGTATGTTATCCCCATTGGACAGCAGTCACTGAAGCTGGATTCCAAGTTGACTAATACAACCTCCCTCAGATGTCACTCTGTTTACTACTCTCATGCTGACATTTACCTGGGTTTGTTATATACATAGATGTAGTGTCTTGGTTTTCAGAAAGTCTAATCTTTTCCTAGATGATAGCTGCCTCAACAAGTCAGCTGTGGTGCTTTGAGACAGATGTGTTGGCCATGCTAATATAAACTCTTGAGCACACTCAGTCAATAGTTTGCTTCTTGTTTTGAAGAAATAAATAAAGTCGCCCTTTAAGCCCTTTTTGAAGATATGTTACAGAGTCTATGAAAATCTGTACTTAATCTCAATTTAAAATAATTTTTTAAATGCAGGAATTCAATGAAGATAAGCACTCTTTTAAAAAATTGAATTAACCATGGATATATATCATTGTACCTTGCAAATTTAAGGTAATTAGAGGAGTACAGAACTTGTGTGATATAAGTAGCAAAATTAACCTAGACAATGATGTTCTATACTAAATTTATTTAATTTATCCAGTTGTGAAATTGAGGCAATACATATCTTAAAAATACTGTCATTTGTAAACTGCTTTGGTTGATATTTTAACTGCCATATAAAGAGAGAAAACATCAGATAAGATCCAAGAGAGAATATAAATTACAACCAGTAGGCTTCTTTCATTCCAGTCATACCTGCTTTGCTGAGGCGTAAGGAGGTTCCACTATACATACTTAGATAAAAGCAACTATATGAATATGTAAGGTAATAACACTTTCCTATTATTATATCTGTCCTTTGTCATTATTTTTTTTTCCTTGCTCTTTGGCTAAGCTACTCTCACTCAAAACCTCCCACATTCATCATACAGCAGATCTGAGTAGGCTTAAGGAAATTATTTAAAATATGCTCCTATAGATTCTTGAATGTATTTTTAGGACCATTATGAAATAAAGAGGTCATGGACAAATTGTTTGGACATGGGGCTCTGAATAGATCTCTCTTTATATTTTATACTTAATTTCATTAAACTGCTATTTAAATTGCATTAATTTATTACAGTATCTTTCCAGGTAGGAAAGTCTGACATGGCATGTGTTTCATGTACAGTTTCTGTTTCTGTATGTTGGCCTGCTGATCTTATGGAGCACCTTGCTGATATGCCATCAAGTTTTGCCTCTAGAAGGCTCGACCTCTATGCCCTGATATGATAACTCTCCTAAAGAAGATGTGGTATGTTTCAACAGAGAGTTAATTAAGTGGAAGTCAGAAATATGGAGTTCTTTAATACCACTTTGCAACTCTGTCATCCTGATTCTATTGAGCTGAAATAAATAATAATTTAAAATATCTTTACACAAGAATGAAGTAAAATTGAGATTCTTATATTTCACTTTGTCTTGTAAATGTTTAGATTTTATACTTGGTTTTCTGCTATATCTTTAGACAGAAAGTGCAGCTCTGCTCCTTCACATACTTAGGTCTTAGCAGTGTTCAAAGGAATTTGGTACTGGTATATTAGAGCTTTCTACTTAGGGGACCATATGCAGAACAGACAATTTCCTGGTAGTTAAACTAAGGCCAGAGCAGGCAGACCTGGTTTTCCCCATCATGAAAGGAAGGAAATTGAAATGTAGTTAGTGCTGAATATTTTGGTAGAAACAGTATTTTTCTCTCTTTCCCTCACTTGTGTTTTTATAACCTAATTTTATGTTTCAGCTCTTTGTAAATTCAAACTAAGTTATTGTGGGAAGCTTGTTAAACTGACAAGAAAGTACACTGATTTATATATAAATTTTACCTTCTGTCTTTCAAAATACTGCCTTGAGAAATTGAATAGCATATTCTGAAATCTCACTTCCCCAGTAGCACCATGCCCAGAAGTGTCAATCCTACACAGACACTGCAATTGGGTGCAGCATTAAGTGCAGCTGGCACAAAGGGAAGAGGAGACGTTCAGTTCAACTGTCAGCAGAAAGAGAGAATTTCAGAACTGCCAGTTTGGGTGGGTAAAAAGGGAAATACGTAGGAAAGGAATCCAAGAACAGTGGTTCTCAGAGCATTCAAACTGTGCTCTGTGAAAGCTCTCACTTCCAGAAGGAGGTATACTTTGCATGCCTGCCCTCATTGTTTTTTCAAGTGGGTTCTCCAATGGGGGCAGAACTGTTTTCTGTAGTCGGGAAGCCTCCTGTGTATCATTTCATCATGTGTTACAGTGATACTACTTTCTTACTGCTACCATAGCCCATGCAGTTGCATGAGGCAAATGCATTCTACTTTTTTCTTGCCTCCCAGTTTGAGCTATGTTTCACTTAACTTCCCTCTGTCTTTGCTTTTGCACTTTAAAGTTTAACCAATTGCATAAAGAAAGCACTGCTTTGAGACTTTGAAAAAACAACAGTTGCCCTATTCTGTTAGACAGTGGGTCCATCAAGCCCACTATCCTGTCTAAAGATGCTGCCAAAAGCTTGTGCTTTGAGAAAAAGCATAAGAAATGGTGTGAAAATTATTTGGTCTCTCTGATTATGTTTAGATTCAAATATTAATTGTACCACTCTATCACATTTATATGAGTGACAATTCATAGACATCCAATGCCAAAATAAATCTGGTATGATACCAAGGGTGTATGTTAGTAATTTGTAGTGAGAGCAAATTAAGGAGAGAATATTCTTTCCAAATCTTCAATTTGACATTTTTTGTGGGATATGCTATCACAGATCTCTAGGTTCTCTAATATCTAAAACCAAAAAGAGTTATATAATTTGCTTATTTTTTTTTATTGTTGTTACAGAAGCTGCAAAGCCCATATCACCTGTGAAGAATTCCTTTATGGAGAAATATATTGGGAACAGTATACCAAGATTGATTATGAGATGCAGAACAGGAATAACAGACACACGCAGACAGATTTAAAATCTATTTGAAAGCTAATTAAAATAGTGAAAATTGTTCCCGACTTTCAACAGGTTAAAATAATTTATTTGGCTGTCTGTATCACTGATGTCTCTTTCTAGACTGTGCATCAAAGAAAGGTTCAACCAGGTCATCCTTCAGGTCCCTTCCAACCTGGAATTCTATGACTGACTCTATGTTTTATTTCGAAACAGATTTCTTCAGATACCTCAGAGTAAATATGTGTCTAAGTTCTTTTGATGAGGGGATTTGGTGTCTGCCAAATGAGAAGGTTTAATATTGGACATGAACTCAGCAAAGTAAGCTTAAATTAACTGTTTCCTTTCTTGAATCTTTTGGATCTTCTGAAAGTTAATATTTCTCCCTTTCTGCTTGCACACTTGCCTCTGAATATTTATAGCTGTCAATGACATTCAGCAGGTTTCATGAACAAAGAGCATTACAATGGGGACTGAGTGTTAATACTGTTATTTTCTTCCTCATTTTTAATGTAATGGAGAAAATAAAAACTTAATCACTAACAATCATTAGTAATTAGCATCACAACTCAGTCATTTGGGGATTTTTCACTCATACCTTGCATAATATATATAGCATTAAATGCTTTTAAAAACTTACTGCTTGCTATCAATTTTCATAAAAATATCTCACATCTGCTATTTTAGTTTTAATGAAAAGTTCACTTTGTGTGTGTGTGTGTGAATGGAAATTAAGTATTAACTTTTTTTTTAGCATATGTATTATCAAGGGAGATTAACTCTTTGATTTATTCATTGGTTTTTCTGTCTCATCAGAATTCATATTCTTCCTTCTGAGGACTCAAAGTTATTAGTGTAGGCAAAGGTGGCAAAACTTTAAGTTTCGGGAACTGATTTAATAGAGGAACGCACAGATTCACTGCGTAATGGCTTTGGCATTACACACTACATTTTTAAGTATATGAGCGTCATGCATATTCCTTTTGTTTCTTGTATTCAGTGGAAAACATGTTATCAGCAAAATGATATCCATGGTGATTCTCCAGAATCGACTTAAAAATCTGTGCCTCTCACACAGAATCCACCATCTCTCCATCACCCACCTTTCTGTCCTGTGGTCTGTTAGAATAATATGCATGCTACATAGACTTTAAGATAAATTCCTGTGACACAAGGAGTTCCTGTTTAATTAAACAACACGAATCAGATGCATCAAGTTTAGCATGGTAGCAGCTCTTATTGCTATCTTAAGGTTATAAGTGGTGTAAAATTCTACCAAAATTTGAGTTGCATAAGCAATAAAGGTAAAAACATGACTGTTTGATAAAATTAAATGAAAGGTATATGGAAAATAACTAAACTAGGGTGTGTAAGTAATGTAAAAGTTAATACAAATACAAGAGGTAAACCATTCAAGTTTAATATTCAACTGTTTCAGTTTCTTTCCTACAGGAGTTCTATTTGATCTGGCTCAAAGCCTCTATTTCAAGTCTTTATTCATCTTATACAGGATGTTCACGTTTTTATATATTTCTTGACACTTAGAACAAATATCATAATATTCATTATTTAACTGGTCACTTAATTTGTTTTCCTAATATTTTCTTTAAATGCTATTATTCTATTTTTTAAATGTTAGATATAAATGTATGGCGAAATGGGCACTTGTTGGCAAATATTAGTAAAATCCTTTTTGCTATGCTTCTGTATATTGTATCTATAAAGATATTAAAAGGTAAATATTCATATTGTCTTTCATTTTTATCAGAGATCCTAGGCTAGTGCCTATGTTTTATTCATGAATGAAGGGATGAGTACACGGTGCCTGTAAAAAGAGTGAGTCTGCTTCATGACAATGACAATCCAGCAGCCTGTAGAGGATTTATAGTATCTGTTTATCTGTGATAACTAATAAAGTATTGGCACATGAAGAAGCCATTTCATTTCTACATTTATTACATAGATTAATCCTTACTCTGGGCAACCTTTTGCCAAGATCAGTTTCAGCTATATGCAGCCCATCTTTCCCTATATTTAATCAGTCTGGTAAGGTTAATTGGAATATAAATGAGGAGTGAAGAAAGGACTGCACAAATATTTCAGTCTTTGAAGACTGTGAAATAGCAACACCTATGGAAAACTTACATTTAGAGGTGTTGCACAACAAATATAAGATAACATAGGTTACAATTCCTATTGGTTTTGAATATAGTCTTAAATTTGTTTTGTTGACTTGTGTGAAACTGGCTGAGATCCAGCTCAGGATTAAATTTCTTGTCTGCCAACAGAGCAAATGAAGTTATGATTTTATAACTTAATCCTTTTTTTTTTCTTTTTCCCCACTAATTCTATCCATGGCTAATATCCTTGGATAGTGTAATTAGTTTGTTACACTGACAACCTTTATGAAGAAGTTTTGCTTTGTAGGTTTTTTTTTTGTGATTCTGTCCTTACTATTGATGGCAAATTTTAATTCCTCAATTTCCATGTCTCAGTTCTGTTTAAACTCTTAAATACTTTGTTCCACTAGAAATACAAATTCTAAAATTTCCAGTTCAAAAGATGAAAATGTATTGAAATTGTGTTTACCTAATAATAAAAAATACTACGACGCTTGCATTTTTAACTGTAAAACTGATGATTTAGTCATCAGATTTTCTTTGTTGACTGTAATTCTTAAGATTTCAGCTTAAAGCTTTCCTAAACTTTTCCATCTGCAATTTTGCCAATCCCTGATTCACAGATCACAAATTTCTTGGCCATGTCTCACAGCATGGTATTCGGGTATTCGACTGACCTGAATGGCTTCAGTCATACAATACCTACATGTGGGTTATTATAAGACTTGAGAAAGCTCAAGTTGGGATGTGCCCTCAAAGTTAGAGTTCCTTCACCTTGCACTAGGATGGACTATTGACAAATGACATCTCATGTAAGCTCTTGTTTCTTTTATGACCAGTGAAAAAAAAGAGACATAATTTCAGATTATGATTCAGATTCAGTTCCATAATCAACTTTTTGGTCATTTGCTATCTAACAAGTCCTAAAATCTCTAGATCATGTAGTAAAACAAAGCTTTAAAAAGCAGTGAAGACTGAATATCTAGACCTGTCCCACAATATAATTAATACTTTTTAAAGTGTTTTGGGGTTTTTTTTTTTAGCATATTAGAGGTTTGGTTCTCATAACTCTAATGGAAAGTCAAAATTCTATTGAATTTAATGGAAAAATATTAAGATCTATTATTAATATCACTTGGAGGATTGCATTTATTTCTTAAAATAAAACCCTTTCCCATGTTTCAGTAGCTAATTATCTGGGATGAAAATATGAAAATTTTCAGGTTGGACATCTGCCTCAGTTTTGTTTTTAGACTTGTTTATTTATGGAAACTTTCATTCAAAACAGTTCATCTCTTTCTGAGAAAAGGCAAAGCAAAAATGTTTTGATAGAAAATAGGCCATTTATTTAAAAAAAAAAAAAAAAAAAAAAAAAAGATTTACAGAAGCCTGGTCCAGTGGGAGGTATCCCTGATTGTGCAGGGAGGGTTGGAACTAGAGGATTTTTGAGGAACCCCTCCAACAAGAACCATTCTATGATTTTATGATTCTATGATAAATTCTAGGGCTTTCAAGCAATAGGGATTTGATAAATTATAAGCAGGCAATTTTTCATTCAGAAATATGAATTACCACTTTAAAGCTGATCATACTTTGTCAAATTGCTTAAAATCGAAAATGTATTCTCAATAACTGTTTAGACTCAATTTATATGTCCTCTGCTCAACTACTAAGATATCCCTCCAATTCATAACTGGACTACTACACACAGTGATATATATATATATGCTGCTCAGGACAGTTGAATGGAGATCAGGTATAGTTATTAACATTGACCCTTTTCCTGTGCTTAGGTGGAAAAATTGAAGAGATTCCTACTATACTCTTCCCTCTTGTACAAGTATTGTAGGGAGTAAGTGGGGGCAAATGACTGGTAGCAGTGACAAAAAACACTAAAGTTAAATGATTACAGGCAGGATGGAAGAAGTGAAGGAGTATGCAGCTAGGAATGAACATTCAAGGAAAAGACTCTTGTGAGTCGGGTGGTGTGGATGACGAGAAAACAAACATGGAAGGAGTGTTGCCCTCAGCTAGGATGCTGGAGAAGATAGATTACTAGGCTCCTTGTATCCTTATTGATGATTTTATTTGAAAGTAGATTTGAAGTATTTTATTTATATTAGAATCATAGAATCATCATCATGGTTGGAAAGGACATTCAAGATCATCAAGTCCAACTGTCAGTCCTACAACACTGTAATCATCTCCCAGAGCACCCTGTCTACCTGTTTATTGAATAACTACAGGGAGAACCTGCCACCTCCCTGGGCAATCTGTTCTAATGCTTCACCACTCTTTCAGTGAAGAAATTTTTCCTAATATCTAATCTGAACCTCCCCTAGCACAATTTTCCAATCTAATCACCAGTCACTAGGGAGAAGGTGCCAACACCCGCCACACTACAACCACCTTTCAGGTAATTTTAGAGAGCAATAAGGTCTCCCCTCAGCCTCCTCTTCTCCAGGCTGAACAGTCCCAGATCCTGTACGCTCTCTTCATAAGACTGGTTCTCCAGCCCCTAATCAGTTGCCTTTCTCTGCACCTTCTTCAGCATCTCAGTGGTCTTCCTATCCTGAGGCACCCAAAACTGCACACAGTGTTCTTATTGCAGCATCTACTGGTCACAGCCAAAATCTAGCTCCATTTGAAGTAACTTCAACTTGGAGAGAATACTCCCCAAAGGCCAGCATAGTAATGTTTGTTTGATTGAGTTCTTTATTGGAACAATGCTTTGTGAGAACTGTTTTGGCCTTAATTGAAAGCTCAGTCTGCTTAGTTATTAATTGGAAAAGGTTACTGCAAGTGGGAAAAGATTAGGTATGATGAAAAATGTTATTCAGAATAACATCTGATGCTAGCAGTATTGGATATCTTATTATTGGATGCTGATGATACTCTGTCTTAATGTTTAATAGTTACCATTTTTAAACCCATTCAGCAAGCCAGATTTGTGAGTCAGAGATTTAGTCTCTTTGCTATGTCCATACCAATGTATTGAAGTGTCTGTGCAGAAAAACTGAACATTTATTTCTGGAACAGAAAATCAAACTTTAAAACAGTTCTTTGTAGTGGACTCTTATGAAAGGACCACAGCTTGGTGATTTTCTTTGTTGCCTTCTGTGTGGTATTATTGTATCTGGTGTAGCTGATAAAAAAGTGGCTGACCTAAATTTGAGATTGATTAGTTAGTCAGGAAACTGTCAGGAGCAGATTTTTGGCTGCTTGTAGTAGGACTTGTTGATGGGTTGCTGTTATCTCATAACATCCCTCAAGAATACAAGCCTGAGAGGGGAGATGTGAGGTGAATGTAAATGTGGCAGAGCTTCTTACAGCTGAGGCCCTCATAATCATTGGAGCCTAAAATATTTCAAATTCCATGTGTAGAGAATTACCACTTAGCCATCTTATAAACCTGGCAGAAATCTGTTTCCACAGCAGATTAATATATATGATAATTTTATAATCCTTGATGGTATGGCTCTTTGTCATTAAAAAAATAAATCTTGAACACCTTTTTGTAACAAACAAAAACCAAAACAGAACAAAACAAAAAATAATGCATCCAGAATATGCTGTGAAGGGAAAAATTCAACAAAAGAATACATATTCATCAGGAATTCATTGAATATTCTTGATTTCCCTTGGTTCCATTAGATTTTTCTTGAAGCTTTAAGCTCATAGGACCAAATTTATCCCCAACATAAACTAAGTTTCCTGCAGTCAGTAAGTTTTGTTCCAGGTGTGTTTGAAGCTGAGAACACTCTCAGAAGTGTTTTGTACTTATTTATAAGTAAGTATATAGTTTATACTCATCTGCTGATCAAAACATCCTCTTTAGGTGTCTAAGGAGCAGTATTGTTTTTCACTTTAAAGGGAAATACTGTAGACTAGAAAGCGATGAACATACCTGATTGGATATTCATTACCATGGGCAAGTGATTAGTTACATTTTTCATTCAGAAGTGGCTTGTTTCTCTAATAAATAACTATTGTATTTGCCTCTGGTCCTCAAAATACCTGAAAATAATCAGTACTGCTATAGAAAACTGGGAATAGTTACAATTCAGTTACAGCCACATCCAGCTTTTAAGTAGGTGGTGGTGGTGCTTCCTAGAAGCAGTCTAGGAAGACAAAACCAAACTCAGGATGGGCTGCAAATCTCTGGATAAATTCTCATGGGGAAATCTTAAGTACAAGAAATTATTCTTGCCGGGTTTGAGAGATTTAAAACTTATCATGTACAATAAGTCATGTACAATAAGTACCACATACTCAAAAATTTAGTGATTTCACTTTCCTAGTGCTTGTGAAAAGCGTGTTCTAGGCTGATGAGGCACAGGTTTTGGTAGCAGGTGAGGGGCCCCTTCTCCCAGGGATGGCTCCCAGTAGCTTCTGCACAGTTCTCCCTGCTCCAAAATGCCTGGCCCGCCTCAGGCTATCAATGAACAAAAGATTTTCACCTATGCGATTAGCATATTGAAGAAGGGGAGAAACACCGGTGATTAAGAGCCGGGCAGAGGAGAAGAGGGAGGTGAGAAAAAGCAACACGTGGAGAGAAAGACCACCACCAGAAGAGAGAACAACCCCAGAGGAGAGCAATGCCGGGGCAGAGAGACTAAGGCCAGTGAGGAAGAAGAGAGAGAAGGTGCCTGAGGAGTTTTTTCTCTACATTTTGTGATGAGACAGCAAACTGTCCTCTGCACCCATGGAGATTCACGGTGGAGCGGACCCTGAAGGAGCACGGTGAAGCAGCTGCTGTGGACCTGCGTCCTGTGAGGAATCCTGCGGAAGGAATTTGTGGACCTGCAGCCTGGGAGGACCACAAGATGTTGTGGACCTGCAGCCGTGGAGGGGACTGTTCCCGAAATAGTCCGTGGCTCTGTGTGTCGCCCTCATTGGAACAGTCTGTTCCTGAGGGATTGTGCCTTGCAGGAGTAACTTGCGTTGGAAGGGTTCCTGAAGGACTTTCTCCCGTGGGAGGGACCCCAAGTTTGAGTAGGGAAAGAATGTGAGGAATCTTTCTCCCTGAAGACGAAAGAGTGGCAGAGGACAACCTGTGAGGTCCGGACTGTGAACCCCACTCCCTGTCCCACTGGAGGAAGAAGGTAGAGATATGGGGGACAAAGTACTTTGGGCTCGGGGAGAAGGAAGGGGAGGAGGGAAGTATTTAAGCTCTGGTTTGTGTTTTAACTTTGCCTTGTTTTGATTTTATTACTGATAGATGGATTTTTCCTGAGTTGAGTCAGTTTTGCCCGTGAGCATAATGGGTGAGTGAAAACCTCATAGCCCTTGCCTTGACCCACAAGGTTCTGGGTGGATTTCCTCCTCACCATCTCGTAATGGGGGAGAGGAGTGGCAGTCTGTGTGGTCCTGTGTTATCCGCCAGGCTCAAACCACACTTGTGTACTTTTCTGTTTCGGTGGGTTTGTGTTTCTAAGGTCAATGAATCTGCTGCTGCACGAAATGTGTAACTCTGAATAGTTCCCTAACTGAAAGAACAGAAGGGAAAACCCCCCAACCATTAATAAAATTAAAAGTTAAACTAGAAAAGAATTATTCAGCACAGAGAGCCCCTTTAGTTTGATACTTAGAAATCATAAGGGATATTGCAGTGTAATAGGAACGAAAGTTTTCTCTCCAAAGATGCAAGTTTTTCTTTGGAAGCTGCTCCAGATAATTTTTTTTTCTTTTCTTTTTTTTTTTTTTTCCTGTGGAAAAGCTTGTCTGTCTTTATTGTATGTATGTTAATTTAATAATCAACGAAGCACTAATTATTTTTGGGCTGTAATTTTAATAAAAACCACAGCTACTGAAATGGCCCCACAGAAGAGAATCAGATCATCACCAGTGAAGATTTTTGACAGGTTTGTACCTTAAAAAGTCAGGAATTCTTATACGTCTTGAGATAAATAAATACATATATATATATATGTCGAATAAGGGAATAATACCCAATTTTATAATGAAAGGCCTATTGTGTAGGAAAAGTATGTGATTTTAATCAACTTTATTTAAAAAGACAGAAAACAAAACAAGCAAAAAAACCCAAACCAAAAACCTGCTGAGAATACGAATTTATTTCCAAGGATTCAAATCCATGGCATGGAGGACTTGGTTAGGCTTGGAAAATACTTGCAGCTCCTCAAGAAAATCAAAAAATATGAAAAAGCAGGATGGGTGAAATTGCTCAGGGTACTTCTCTGACACATAAACCAGCTGGCATTGTATCAGTCATTTCCACAACCTGCCTGTCCAAAAAGCTGGCCTCATTGAAACTGCCTCATCTCTGCATGTGTGTTCAGTCCAGACTAACTCCTGTAGCATGCCAGAGGATATTTCAGAAGTTTTACATAGCAAGGACCAAACTTACATCAGTGATTAACCTAAAATGATGCATAGCAGAAAGCATTTGTATCTTGTTTAATTTGCTGCATAAAAGTAGAATTAAAGTCTTGAAGCCATCAAGACTTCAATCAGCCTTGTAGCTAGACACATTGGAAATAACTCTGAAAATGATCCACTCACCATAGTTCTCAGGAGACAGAAATGGATGGTTCTCTTAAAGAGCTTCACATAGTAACTACAGTGTGAAACTGACGGACAATCACTGTAATCTCTAAAATCTGGAGTATGTAATTCCATCTCAGTCCCAGCACAGTATATATTATGGATAAAGAAAGCTGTAATAGAATTTTTTTGTAAGTTTATATAACCTTATAGATATGAGCCTAAATAAAGAAAACACATCCCAGCAGTCAGGCAAGTGCTGGAAAGGTTTCCACTGAACAATTCTGCATTCTCCATTTTCTGAGATTCCTAAGGGCCTACCTCGCATGTTGGTCTCATATAAAAAATCTAATGTATGTTTTTAATTAATTAGGGATGGTTTGCCTTAAATGGACCTTTGATGCTGCCTGTTTTTCTAAAAATACAATGATTACATATGACAGACAATTGTCACCTGCATGTCAGGTTGTTGATCATAGAATCATAAAATCATCAAGGTTGGAAAAGACCTCTTAAGATCATTGAGTCAGCTGTCCACCCTATAATCCCTAACCACTAAACTACCCACTGTACATCTTCATCTACCTGTCTTTGGAACACCTCTAGGGATGGTGCCCCACCACCCCTGTGGGCAAACTGTTCCAGTGCCTCACCTCTCTTTCTGTGAAGTTTTTCCCAATATCTAACCTGAACCTGCCCTGATGGAGCTTTACCACATTTTCTCTTGTCCTATCACTGGTAACCAGAGAGGAGAGGCCGGCATCTGTCTCACTACCACCTCCTTTAAGGTCGTTGTAGAGAGCAATCAAATGCCTGACTGGTTAGGGGCCAGTTTGCTTCACCTAAAAGCCTAAACTTAAACAGAACAGAACCCTCCTTGTATTCTTCAGAAATCATAGAATCATAGAATTAGCTGGGTTGGAAGGGACCTCAGAGATCATCTAGTCCAACCCTTGACCCACCGGAGCAGTTGCTAGACCATGGCACTGAGTGCCACATCCAGTCTTTTTTTAAATGTCTCCAGGGACGGAGAATCTACCACCTCACTGGGCAGTCCATTCCATAGCCTAATCACCCTCTCCGTGAAGAAATTCTTTCTAATATCTAACCTAAACCTCCCCTGGCACAACTTAAGACTGTGTCCTCTTGTCTTGTTGAAGGTCGTCTGTGAAAAGAGTCCAGTTCCCACCTCGCTACAGCCTCCTTTCAGGTAGTTGTAGACAGCAATGAGGTCTCCCCTGAGCCTCCTCTTCTTCAGGCTGAACAGCCCCAGCTCTCTCAGCCTCTCCTCATAGGGCCTGTGCTCGAGTCCCTTCACCAGACTGGTTGCCCTCCTTTGGACCTGTTCCAGGACCTCTACATCCTTCTTAAACTGAGGGGCCCAGAACTGGACACAGTACTTGAGGTGTGGCCTAACCAGTGCTGAGTACAGAGGAAGAATCACCTCCCTGGACCTGCTGGTGACGCTGTTTCTGATACAGGCCAGGATGCCATTGGCCTTCTTAGCCGCCTGGGCACACTGCTGGCTCATGTTCAGTTTCTTGTCAATGCAGACTCCCAGGTCCCTTTCTGCCTGGCTGCTCTCCAGCCACTCTGTCCCCAGCCTGTAGCGCTGCATGGGGTTGTTGTGGCCAAAGTGCAGGACCCGGCACTTGGCCTTGTTGAACCTCATCCTGTTGGAATCGGCCCAGCTCTCTTCTCCCTCTTTGTCTCTCTTCACCCTTTATTTCAGAGGATGAATTCTAATCTGAAGAATGAGGCATTTAAAATTACTCAATTAGATGAACTCAAGTCCCACAATCCCTTTCTTTCATTTTAACATTATTTTAATACAGATTTCAAATTAGGATATTATAATTCATTAAAAAAAATTTCAGAACTACACAGAACTCGGGCCTGCTGTGCTTTTAGTCTCAAAAATAACTTGCATTTACCACATGTCTTATTACAGATGTGAAATTTGTGTAGGGCAGTAATGAAACTGTCATACTAAGCTTATAATGAGCTTTTTTGCTTTGTTGCTAACTGCCTCTTTGTTTGTATTATATTTCATAAGTGAACTGTATCTTCATAAATATGATTGAATACAATAATAACTTTAAAGGAATTGCAGTAACTGCTTTGCTTTGTGAAAGGTAATATTTTACTGTCTTGCCAGTTGTGTTGAACTTGTGCTGAAGATGACTATTTGTGAAATTAGAAGATTTCAAAATAAAATATGGCACTAATTAAAAAGCCTGTGCTAAATGGTATAAACCTTTGCCACACATATATGTAACTTGGCTTTGACATACAAAATTAAGCAAATTACTTAACCTCAAGCCCTGATTTCTAAAGGTGGTAAACAGCCAATATCTTTAGGATTTCACTAGAAACTATCAGGCATATTTGCAAAGTGCTTGCGAAGACAAGGAAATGAGTAAAGACCTCTTCACCTGCAAAAAAGCCCATCAAGTAAGCATGTTGATTTAGTTAAAGTACTCCAGACCTTGAAAATTGTTTTGCTGGAAAAAGATATGATCATATGAGCTTGGACATTTTCCCAACTTGTCGTAACAAGAGGTGCAGTTATAGAGATGGTGGTTAAGTAAAAATCATACTCTACCTAGGATAAATTAATTTCTGTAAAATTATCATACCTGTTTATCAATGATTCTTATTTGAGAACTTAAGCATTTCTTTAAAGGTTTGTTTGTGCTGTAAGTCTCTCCCAACACACCAGTCACTGCTTTTAGGGAATAATTCTCATTTGAGCACCTTAATAGCAATATTTTTTTTTTTTCCAGTTTCCAGTACCCCAGATTTTTCCTCATACCTGAATAGTTTCATCTAAAACAAATTTAAGCCTACTGGTAATAGATCTGGGGTTTTTTATTACCTTTAGCAGTCTGCCTAGAAGGATCAGAGGTTGTAAATCATTTTGCTAAATGGGTAAGTAGTACCAAAATATTTAAAGAAAATAGAAATATCCTAAATGTGGCATTGTGAAATGTTGCATCACTGAAAAAAACATAATACGGGTGAAAAGAAAAATAATTTCACATTGATGCAAGAGGGAGGAGGAAGGGAATCAAGGAAACCATTAATTCCATTTTCTTCTCTTCAAGGAGCCCAGAGCTTTAGTATAGGCACTTCTTGTTTCCTGTGACAGGTTTTTGTGCTTAGTTTTGTTCCATTCATGGATAAGGGTAACTGGAGTCTGAATGTGGTAAGTTCAGAGGTGTCTGACCCAGCCCATCATCTAGGGGTTTGTTCTTTCCAGGGTTTCTTAACTTTGGGTTCCCATATTAGCTAAGGGTCTCCAGAAAGCTTTGAGGGCTGAATTCCTGTTGCCCATGTTAGTTGAGAAGTGTTTGAATTCGGGACACAGGAGATTTAATTTCTAAGTATGCAACAGGTTCCAGTGGGTAGTCAGATAAGATCCACCTTGGTCTACTTGCCCATGTGCAGAATAGTCTTCAGCTATGTGAAATGGAGTTACTGCACATGCAAACATGAGAAATATAAGACCAGGTGGACAACTGGTGACAGAGCCTGATTCAAGCACTTGCAGTCTGGTCAGTCTCTTAGAGAAGGCAAAATGCTTTGAAGCCAACTCATTGACATGGGTTTGTGTATCTTTATCAGGTTCAAAAAGCTAGCAGAGATCCTGGGAGCAGGGACCAAACACCTTACCCACTCCACTAAATGTGCCATGTCCTTGTTAACCTCAGGATCCCAATTTCCTACTCCATGATCTTTTTCTTCAAAAGCCCACCACCATAATGCCATGCTCCTTCAATAAGAAAGTTTTGGAAGCAAGATTCCAAGTCGATCAAAGTGTCTGCCTTGCTCTGTTGATTCCCTGTATTTAGGAAAAGTGGTAGACGTTAAACCACTGACATGCACTAGTGTAAGAAGCAGCTATGATCTTACTGCAAAAATAATGAGAAATTTTTCTTTTATATTGATTATGTTACTTCTAGTGTACTATTGTAATATAGTGCTTCATGTAGCACACTCTTACTCTGAGGTGACTGTATCTGCAGGACTTACAAGTTATGGTCACCTAAACGGACTGTCAATTAACTCTGCACATAACTTTAGACACTCAGGATACTAAATTAATGACATTCCTTTAGTACACATCTGCCCATTATAACTGGAAGTTAGCATTAAAAGCCTGGAGATAATCTAAATTGATTAAATTGACTGGCTATTATATGGCTGCAGTGTAACAGAAGGTATTATAGGTTTTTAGTTGTAGCTATCATTGTTGGGAATCTGCCATTTTCTAGTAGCAAGAATTATCAAGCTAAACAAAATCTTCAGTATCTTGAATTATAATTTTTCTGTTTCTAGAGTGAAAACTAGAGAGTTGGTATAGTATTCAGAGCAATTTATAGTTGTGAGATTATGAAAGTTTCCTGGCAAAATATTGCAAAAACCTGATTTCAGTCATTAGGACATAATTAGTGTTAAGTATTGACAGGGCACAAAAATATTTTCCATTTAACATTATTGCAGTCTGTATTGATGATATACTGAGACCTCACATCATATATATACTTTTACACAGTACAAAAATGAAAACAAAACTCTCCTATTGTCTACAGAAAGGGGATCACAAAATAATAGTGGTGTCAAAAGGTTTCAGTCCACAAGACAGGATACATAAAATTGCTTTAAGATGCCAGAAGTAATAAAATACAGTGAGTGTAGAACTGATATAAACATTTATGTCCAGAAACAGGCTACAGTTGGAGACAGAGCCTGGCACTTAGACTTAATCATTAGTAATAAAAAACTGGACACTTCCATGTAGAAGACAATTTGAATTGCTGTGGGAAGCTTAGATAAACGACACATACCCAATAGGGAAGAACTCTCTTTTCATAATAAATAGTCAACTATTATTGAAAGAAAGAATGTCAACTAAAGAAAAAACTGTAACACCAGACTCATGATATCTACTTGATGATCTGTCAGATGAAAATTTCCAATAGTTTCCCCACTGGGTAATGTAGCAAAATTTCTAGGAAGCCTTAGGTTCAAAATGCAGCAAATCAGACTTTCAGAAACCCTTCATGAAAAGCTGATGAGAAGCATTCAACAATACAGCAAGCAACCAAAACCCAAATAAACCAGGTTGAGGTTTTGCATTCAATTTATTCTTCAAAATAATAACTCTGAAGTTGTTTAAAAGTGAAGATGTTTTCTGCACTTCACAATAATTAAGACTCTAAAGTGTGAAGTGAAGATGTTTTCTGCACTTCACAATAATTAAGACTCTAAAGTGTGAAGCTGCAGGGACAAGGTGAACAATGAGGGCCACAAAAATGGTTAGAAGGCTGGAATCCTTCTGTGAAGGTTGAAACAGGTGCAGTTGTTCAGCCTAGAGAAAAGGCGGCTCTGGGGATACCTTATTGAGGACTTCCAATATTTAAAGGGTTTGTGAGGAAGATGAAGACAAACTTTTTAGCAGGGCTTGTAGAGATCAGACATGGGGTAATGTAATGGTTTTAAACTAAAAGAGTAGAGATTCAGAACAGAATTTTTTTATGATGAAAGTGGTGAAACACTGGAACAAGTTGCTCAGAGAGATGGATGCCTCATCCCTGGAAACATTTAAGGTCGGGTAGATGGGTCCCTAAGCAACCTGATGCAGTTGAAGTCCATATTAATTGCAGTGAGTTTTGACAATCTGATCCTTCTAAAGGTCCCTTCCAGTCTAAATTGTCCTATGATTCAATGATTTTTCTGTCACACTTTCATCAGATCACTGTGACATTTTTCAAATTTATAATTACCCTTGAGGTAGGGGTGGGTAGAATTTAAGATCCACAGAAGCAGCCTTGGTGCAGTGCTTACCAAGTTGTTTCTTTAAAAATAAGCCTGCAATGGGATAGATATTGTACTGAAATACAATTACTTCATCCAGAAGCTACCTAAAACCTCTGTAGCTTCCTTTCTTCATCATGTGAACAGCAAAAAGAAACAAAGAAAATGACATAGATACTTACTCTACATGGTAGTTACTATTCTTCTACAAAAGTATTCCAGTCCCATTGAGAAAGTACATCCCAAAGAGGAATCAGTGATATGCATAATATTTTGGTCTGTAATTCTACTGTAATTTGTGCAGGCAGAAATTTCCTCAACACAGAAACAGTTTTCTCACTGACTGTTCCTCTTGCAGTCCTCAATGATCTGTATCACCTGTGCCAACTGAGGCCTCCTATTAGGAGTTACCTGTGTGTGAAGGATTTGTAGTATTTCTGTCCCTACAATGTCTCCTTTGCTCAGTCTGGGAGTATCATTCCCACATGTATTAGGATAAAACCAGTAATAACTCTGCACATCTGTTGTTTGTTGATATGAAGTCCATGTTAGCCAATCTCTCCTCAGGGTATTTCATCCCATTTTTGTGTAGAAACTTTCAAGCTGTTAGCTTGGAATAAGCTTGTGCTTCATTTTGTCCCTGAAATGCTGGCCTGGACTTTTAATTTCAGCTGTGGTAATTGTAATACCTTCCCTCTGGACTCACTGAATTAATGCCATTGGAGCAAGATCATGGCTCAGCATATCTGTTTATGAGACATTGATGAATGACATATACTTCCTCTGTTGAAGATTTTGGGATTTCTAGGCTTTCAGAGTTTTTGAAGTCACTTATAATACCGGGTCTGCAGCAATGGAAATCAGTGCAATAGCACACACTCTTAAACAGAAATTAATAGTTTGAGTCATGTTTTTTTCTCTTTCCAAGTACTTCACAGGGTTCTTATAGCTGGGCAACACAGATGATGTGGTGTCTTTCATCCCATCTCAGATTCAAACATCATTGTGTATGTTAGTATAAAAGTTATCTCTGGACTGGCTGAAGCCTTAGCAGACATGCAGGATGTAGTGGCTTGTGATGACTGCTGGTGATTAAACAGAGCCTGCAACCTCCAGTCTTAGATGGGTGCCAGAGACACAGTGGTTGTCTGAAGTATGGGCAGAAGAGCCAAGAATCTGATCTCTGATGTGATACCAGCTTCTAAAACCCTGCCAATGCCACAGCTGCTTTGTGTTTGAGGCGGCTAATTTTGCTGGTCTTATGTGACTTTTCATTATTCTTGAAAAATATCATAGAGATTTGCTCCCTGTGTGACTTTATCACAGTTTGGAAGATAATAGAACCGGACTTGGCTGCATCCCCAGGCTTACTGTGCTTAGAAAAGAGTATGATTATTTATAAAAGGAGAATACTTTATCCAAGAGGAAATGGAACAAATGAGCACAAGAAATGCTTCCATTAACTCTGTATATTCCTGCTTTATCATAAATTGTGTGCTTGACCAGCCTGATAGGAATCAAACAAAGGTAGAAATTTTCAGTGAAATGAATGTAAGTCAAAGCTTGAATGCATTTTTAGAGAGCTCAAAGCTCTAAACAAAATAAAAAAGAAACATCTTCATTTTTACTATGTGCTTCTGAAAACTACAATCTAGAAAGTTAACATTATTTTAGCAGAAAAAAATATAATATTTTTATCAGACAAGATCACATTCTGGAGACTTCTGCACTGAAGTCTGCTTTGCAGTTCACACTTTCCCTTTCTGATTAAACTCTTAAGAATGGAACATTCCATAAAAATGGTTTCTTTTTAGATCCTTTGGTTTTTCCCATCTGGTAGAAGCTTTAATTATTACTTTGCTCCCTGAATTTCAGTGAGTGTTCTGAGCTCCATGTATTTCAGTGTCAGTATAGGAGTTTTAAATTTTTCCTTATTATTATTTCTTATTATTTAGCTTTTCAATCCTACTATTCACCTAGATAGTTAGACACTAGTGTCTTTTAAGCTCACCTGAAAAAGGTGGTCTCCAAAACAAAAAACAATTTCTAGATGCATTTGCTTAACACAAAGAGCAGCATTACCATCTTCCTTCTGAAGACAACATTTTAAGAGTACTCAGAACTTGTGGGAACGATGGTGACTCTTGTCTGATTTGCTGCAGTAAAAGCATTGCATGTTAACTGGATGTCTACCAAGCCTTCTCAGTATTTAGTTCTGCTACAGGCACAATTGGTGAGTTATCAGTTTCTATTACTGTCTTTAGCAATGTCAAGAATTCAAGCTCAAGGTAACAGGAAGCTCGTAACTGTTTTACTGGCCACTATAATTTATTTTCTGGACAGGGCATATCATCAAATTGAGTAATAAACATTGAGTGCCATCTAGTGTATATATAATAGTACATGGACAAAAGCAGCCTAGGAAAGTCTAAAGATCCTTGTGATAGTTCATATAAAAAAAAAAAAACAAACCAAACAAAAAACAAAAAGTGTAGAAAAGGTCACTTTATCTGAAACAGGAATAATTTAATTAAATTACAGTATCTCAATAAAAAAACATTTAAATATATTTCAGATTAGAGAGAGAGATACAGGGACACAAAACTATTGGAGTGTCATGCAAATTACTTCTGTAGGTTGAGCTCATTAAACACACCAGGAGTTCTTTGTGTTCTCTTATTCTCCACGTGATTTCCCAGTGTACCACCTTCTCATTCCACTTTATGTCTTAGAACAGTTAAGCCATTTACAACTTGTAATTTGCTAAATTACCCCTGTGCTTTCCTTCTGGGAGAGAAGTAAATCTTAAATGAGATGTTGGGCAGGGTTAAAATCTATTATATTGCTCCGGTGCTTTGATCTACAGGCAATTATAATCCTGGTAGGTGTCAAATTAACTTATCAATTGCCATGGTTTTCTTGGTCCCACACATCCATTTCCAAGTTTCCTGTTTTCAAAAAAACAATAGGACCCTTCCCACTCATATTTGCACTATTTTATCAAAGAATGGTTGCACTATAGCCACGCAAACAGACATATTGCAGAAAAATGCCACAGGTGTGAATGTAAATCCTTGCTTCACTTTGGACAATGAAGAATTCAAACATATAAAGCTGAAGTTTAACCATCTATTGGAACTTCTTAGGTGATAGGTGTTTATCTAAAGTGATAGCTAGTATAGTTTGAAATGGCAAAAAGGTAACTTAACAGTTTCGTCATAAACATATAGTATCTCATAAGTATCTTTTTGAACAGAAGCTGGATGTATACAATACTCACACTGATATATTTGTCCAGTTTTTGTTTACATGATTCAATATATATCACTTCTCATTTCATCTTACAGATGTGAAAAATTTAGCTATGGAGCTGGTTAACGGTATCTGAAGACATCTATAGGTGCATTTCCAAATTTAGTATAATTTCATTTAACATCTAGTTGAGCTTTCTTCAGAAAGTTTCTTCAGTCTGCACCACTAGGTGCTCCAAAAGCCTGGATGAGACAATGTCATTAGAGATTCCATAAAATCTTTTATGATGAACAAGTTTCTATGTCACTGTGTTAAAAGAAGTAATAACTCGAAAACTTCTATAAAGCCACCGAGAAGGTCTCCAAGTTGCCCAACAAATTACAGAATATGGAATCTGTGCTTTTAGAAGAAAATTACGCACTTGAAAGGATAAATGGCTCTTGAAGTATTTGTTAAGTGTGGTATACTACATATAGATTACAAGTACAAAGATAGACAGAAAAGCTACTTACTGCTTTCAGCAGCAATTATTGATGAAGCTGTTCCTGTTTGTACACCGGAAGTGAAAAGGACAGAAAGAACTATTGCAACCAAGTTTACTGACTCTGAGCTGCAGTTCCTTGCTGTACCTTACTATGCAAGGAGGCTGGTGGAGAAAACAGAGACACACACACCCCCAAACCTGCTTAAAATTCTGTATATATACTGAACCCAGTTATATAGTAAAAGATAATATTGCAGCAGCTAAAATGTGGGGAACTGCAAATACAAGAGCAGCACTCTTCCTCCACCAGAGGAGGTGGGGACCTCCTGCTGCAGATACCCCATGGCATTGGCCAGGTGCAGCACCCTTACCCAGGGAAACAGGCCTGGAGTGATCCTGGTCCCTGTCTTCTGCCTCTGTTCCTGCAGGGGCTGTGGCTGACGTTTTTTCAGCTGGTTGCTATCTCTGTGTTTTTATGCTATACAGGTTGTTTTACATTGGAGCCAGTTTCTGCTCAGCTCTCAGGACTGCATTGATTTAGTGAGCAGTAACGTAGCAATTGTCCTTTCTGCAGTTGCCCAAGAACAGCCCTACACTTGCACTGTCAGTTCCTCTGATATAAACCTAGCCTTGGGTTCTTGGTACAGACCAGATGAAGGGTGAAAAACTGACAAGCAAGTATTATTTTACAGTGACAGGCCTGGTTTTGTTCATTAAAAGTGTAATTTCTGTTGTCCTTAAGGTGAAAAACATTTCTTTCTTTCCAGAGAAATTATCTTCATCCATGAAAGGCATATAAAATGAACTAGAGAAATACATCTGTCAGAAATCAAAGACTTATTTTAGATTAGTATAATATACTAGACATTGTCATAATTGGCAGTTCATTATATATTTGTGTATTTGAGGGACAACTTGCTAGAAGTAGTGTAGTGTTAAAAACAGGCTTAGCATCTGAATGGAAATCAGCATGTCACCAAGTAAGTAAAAGAGAGTTACTCTTGAGACATCAATATACCAGGTGAGAGTGAGTCATGTCTCATGGCTGAATCACAACTTAGAAAAGACTACGTGTCTTCCTCACACCAATAAAACAGTAAGAGCCCTTCAGCCTGTGAGATAAAGCAGAACAATTGACAAACTTATTTGATGAAAGCTTGGTTGCCATAGAGAGACAAAGTAATTCCTCAAGACAGCTTTTGCTGGGAAGGAGAGGTAAAGAAATAAATATGATAAGAGGTAGTTATCTTTGAGGTGGAAGAAAAGGTCATGATTTTTATAACAATTTAGGAGAGGGGTAGAAAATAACAGAAACATGAAAATAACAGAAACATGAAAATAACAGAAACATAAGGACTTAGAGATCAGATTTCTTTTTCAGAAATACATATCTTTCCTATGTGACCTTTTACAGAGGTTTTTGAATGGTTATCCAGACATGAGAGGGACTGTGACACAGGATACACTACATGATAAATGAATATGACATGGCACTTTCTCCAGAAATTATCGCTAGACGTTCACTCTCCAGTACATAGAAGAAGATTCCTATACTAACACTGATAGATACAGAGACAAGTGCATCATGGAAGGAGAAGTCCTATCAATCTCTTGCCCTAGGACTTCAAAATTGGAAATAATACATAGAAAGTAGCATCATAGTTTTGCCTCTGCTGCCTGCAAGCTTCAGAAAGACAATGGACCTTCACCACTATAGCTGTGGGGAGCTGAGAGAGTTGCACTGCCTAGAACAAATCAATCCTGAGGCCTTGCAAACTCAGAACAAAGCTTTAATAAGCTTTAATACTGCCTTTAAGTATTTCTCGAAAATTTTCATTAAAAACAAAGACAATCACTACTCTTTTGTTGATTGGTCAAAATGAATTTACCAATAAGGCTTATTATGCATAAATATGGTTCTTGTCAGCTGTGACAATACCACTGTTAAAATAAGTATAACTTATAAACTGACAAGAAATTTGTAATATATAAAAACAAGACTGTGGGTAGGTATCTCCAAGATATCTGGACTTCGTCATTTCATGCCTTTCAATAGCTTAGGTTTTGACTTGGGTCACTGTCTAAAAAATCTGAAACAAGAAACCATGGTGGTTGTAGGAAATTGACTAAAATGCATAATGAATTTAGCAAAGATGGATGAATAGATTGATGCCACTGGGAGATTATGAGCTATGCTTGACAGTAGCTCCTTGTAAGGGGCAGCATCACAAAGAAAATATTATGCTTGGAATAGGCTGTGTGACAGATTTCAGTTGAATCAGCTGCTAAAGTCTGGATAGAGAAAAGATGGTTTAGGTTATTCTTTTGAGTTTCTAAGTGGTAGAGACTGTGCCATACCCAGCTCAAAGTTCTACATATATCACATCTACTCTAGAATAGACAACCTGGGATCTGTCTTAAAAGGGTCTCTATGACACCTGCTAAAAAAGCAGCCAGACCCTGTAAATAACCTGGTTCCCAGGGTGACTGAGGTCACTCACATGCTGCTAAGAGCAGCAGTGCTCCAGGACTGCAGGCTGCTCCCATGGCTCAGATTAAAAAGCTTTGGCTGCCAAGCTAGGGCTGTTTCAGCAGTGCAATTTGGCAGATCCTTTCATGACCATATAACTTATTTTAGAAAACTCTCCATTAAATCAACAAATGTGCAGCAAATCTAAAAAAATCCAGATGTTAGTTGCCTGAAAAATATTTACAACTAGTAAATTAATTAGAGCATATAAAAATATATAATGTAATATTTTGAATATAATATTAAATAATTATGTTAGCAAAAATAGAACTAATGAGACTGTTCTAAATTAGTTTTCTCTTTTTTTATGTCAAATTCTTTTCTAAGAGTCTGGCAAATGACAATACCTTTTGCTAGTTATCATTTCTGCTTTGTATCAGTTCAGATTTTGTAAAATACAGGTAAGGAGTTTACTGGGGACTTTTTACAGTTAACATATTTGAAAATGAACAGTAAAATGCAAGTTACAAGGAAAGATGCAGAGCGTGTGCAATTCAAGTTGACCATTCTTATTTGCTACAAAATGCTGCTTTAGTGGATGGGTAGCTTTACAGTTAAGGAGGGTCTGGAAAGGTTCCAAGTCTCCCAGAGCAGTCATGTTTTCTTTGAGTGCTTTGCAGACCCATATTAATCCTGAAATCAAGCATGCTCCTTTATGTATCAATCCAAAATATCTGTCTGTTCTTTACACTATTAGCTCATAAGAGCTGTCAATGTTTGGATCAACCTTATTATCTGTATTCTGTAACTCACACTAGTTTCAAAATATTAATTAATAATAAAAAATAGACTAAACCAAGGAAGCAAAACACTGGATTTTGTATTTGATTTAATTATACGTGAGTGGTTTTTTATACAGAAAACAAACAAACAAGTATGAAAAAGCTCTTAAAACCTGAGAAATTTAAGAAGCTCCCAAAACTGAAACCGTTGCAGGGCTCCATACTGTATGGGTTGATTTTCTCTTAATTTTTAGTTTTTAAGGTTTAAAATATCTGTGTATCAGTGTTAAAACATGTGCTGCTTTCCTGTTGAATAGAACACAAATCCACATTTTCTGGAGTTACGGCACCATCTCCTGGCAAGTTGGAGTGTTCTCTCTTAAACGAGAATGATAAAATTTGTCAAAAAAAATTGATGTAACATACTCTTGATCAAACCCAAAAGGGTGTCTAGAGGCTTCCTCTGAAGTTTCCCTCTCCAGCTCATTTCAGTTACCAGAATTCACAACTGTTTGTGGTAAAATTGGGAATGGAGGAGCACATCCCTATGATGTGCAGCTTTTTACCAAAAGAAAAATGAAAACAGAATCAGAAATATTGATGAATTTTTGAAGAGTCTCAGAAACAGTTTCTGTTTGGTAGATGTGCAGAGAGATACCTCCTTTTACTTAAAATATGCGTTATGATATAGTGGAACTTTACTGTGAAAAGCAACAGACTTTTCTCCCTTTTCTTCCTCAGTCAAGTCTTCTCTTACACCTTCATGAAGTCATGGAATAGTCAAATCGACATCCAACTAGGTATAGGTAAGTGGTTTGAGATTAGAAAGTATGTGTTACCACATGAACAGGATGTCATAACGTTTCTTGCAATACTTAGGGCTGTGCTTTACGCTTCAGGTTCCACAGAGCCATCAAAGCACATCAGACACAAATTTCTAAGGTCCCTTCTTGCAGAAATTATCATTTGACCCCGTGGATTCTTCAACAGTATGATTCCACAAATTTTTTATTTTGAAATTTTATTTTTGAGATAATTTAATTTCTTATGGATCTGGGAAAAAAAATTACTGGTGAAAGAAGAAACAGAAACACAAAGAAAGTGATAAGTTTCTGGTCTCTGATTAATTATTTTTTTTGACACGGAAGTCACTGTCACATCTTCACAGACACCAGTAGTCTGTTAAATTAATGTTAATGTTTCTTGAAGCTGCAGAAGTGATAACATTAAAATAATGTTGCAAGGTAGCAGTATGAGTATTAAATGGAAAAACCATTAAACGGCAATTTTTTTAAGGAAAATATTTGATTATTGTAAAATGTACACATTATTTGGATGAAATTGCTTTGGTAGAAGAGACAAAAGAATACTAAGATCTCTTACTATCCTAATTTGTGTGATTTGCCTCCATTTGGTTCCATTTTGTGCAAGCTGAATCAAAAGAAGATATAGGATAATTTTATTAACATATATTAAAAACAAGCTTTTGTTAGATATACTCATTTATCAGTGGGGCATATTTTCTCATGCTTATGACCAAAGGTAAGTGTAACAGCAGTGATGTGAGATACCCAAGGCTTCTGTCAGCACCTTCATATCCACTCTTTGGGCATTTTCTCACACAACTGTATTTTGCAACGCATGAAGAATGGGTGAATTTTCTTATTAAAATGCTAAAATATTGTTCAATGTTTAGAATTTGTCAGTATTTCAGTTTATTACATCTTCTCTGTACAGACAATGCTAGGAATTTAATTTTGAAAAGGTAGCCTGTAATCTTTCACTTAAAAGTGAAAAAAATCATTTACAATTCAGAATTTTATGTGGATTTTTCTGTTTGTCTATATACCAAAGCATTTTAAAAGCTATCCTGAGCATCAAGACCATAACAAGATCTCTTGCTACCTTTTTAGATTGTCTGAAATATAAGAAGTACTGCTCACATGTTTGAATTGCCCCATCTCCATGGTAAAGAAAGAGCAAACCTTTTTAACAGCCACATGGCACTGTAAACTGACATGGACAGATCTTTCTTTTTCCTTGTTTTTTAGTCATGGTCCATAATAGAAACTAGCATCATTAAAAAACAAACCAAACCAAATTGTTCATAGAATAGAATTTACTTTTTTGATTGAAAATATAAAATTTACCTGGGCTGGTAAGACAATTTCTAATCTTCTAAACATTTCTGAAATAGTTTCAGACTTCTGACAGAAGATAGGCTTCTAACTTGGTAAATTGGTCTATGAGATTTAGTTTTTCACTCAGCAATCAATCATCAAAATTCTACAAAATTCTTCCTGCAGAATCACACAGCATCCAGTCATGGGGAACTGGAACATACTGCAATATCTAGATCTATCTACATATAGATATATTCCCAATAGTTCTTTGTCTGAAATCAGGTGGAAATATCAGTAAAGCAGTGCTGAAATACATATCCTTAAGCATATGTTTCACTAATGGATTTTCATTTATGTTTACAAGTCAAGTTTGCTAGCATTTGAGTGGTTGTACCCATAAAATTGTAATTTAAAAGTATTTTTGGTACAATTCATGTAACTTAAAATAGGGTACCTGGTTCTGAACTTCACTTGCATTACTTTTGGCATAGATAGGGGATGGGAAAGGTGGTAGATGGAGTCACAACTTTGTTTTAATTCCTCTATCCCAGCTCTGAGAAGAAATAACTGTCTTGCCAGCTGCTCACTCTTCTGGCAAATCCTGTTCTAGCACAGAAATCCTCAGACAATCCTTCAATGTATTTATATTTTATCTTCATAAAAACTGTTAATGCTTTTTCATTTGCCTTGCAGAAGTGTGTGTGTCTTTGAGAGTGCTTGTAAGTAGTTAATGTTGTAATGTTAATTTTTAAAAGGTATGTTTTTCCCATGATTTTCTAAATCCTCACTTTAGCCTGACAAGAATGGCACTTTGCACTCACTCACAGTGAGTTTTTGCATCATTGCTTTCAGCTGCACATCCTGGAACTTCCAAAGGAGATTTCTGCACACCTGGCTTTTGAAATTTAGTCCCATTATCACTGCTGAGCTTCTTGGGCTGTCTGCAACCCCTCCAGCTTGTAAAAATGAACACTATGGGCTAGCACAGGACCTCAGAAATACATTCCACTTTATTTGTGTTAAGTACATCTCTCAAAATTCTTGACCTAAAGAATTTCCTACTCTTTTTTAACTAAAAGAGTAATTTTAATTTAATTAAGATTGAATTTTTAGATCCACTTGCAGATTTTGCTGCTTTCTAAAAGGAAGAGTGGTTTCCACGTAAATAGAAATATAAAATTATAGTTGTGCCTAAATAAAATATTAAATTTTTTTCGGTAGAACTAAACTCCTGTCTCACCAGATAGGGGAGGGTAGCTTCTCCCCGTGAAGTGTGCTATCAGTTCCAAAATTACTTACGTGTCTTGCCAAATACGTGATGAGGAAACCGAAGGACGATGCTGCTTTCGCTGCTGCCATCTGCTGCTTCCTTTAAAATCAACATCCTTTCAGTGTCAAAAAAGAAATTCGGTCTGGAGCTTAAGCTTCTGATTTTCACAAATAGTAACAAAAGATGTAAGAACTGTACTTATAACTGATCTTTATTTTAAATAATAAATAAAAATCATTTAATTCTGTTCTTTAGGTGCGTACACCACTGTTAAAAACATTTAAAATCCGTGGCAATTAATAGTGCCTGCACACATTTTACATAAAATAGGTATTAATGTTTCCTTTTAGTTTATAATTTTATAATTTTTTTTCTTTTTAACTTTATTGCCGTATTGATATTACCTTAAAATGTAGTCATACTGTCTTCAACTGATGTTTTCTAAAGAAAGATGAAAGCTTGTATTGGTGGGGAGTGCTCCAGATTTCTGTAGCCCCTGGGTGTTCTTCCTCAGAGAGTTTACTACCTCCTTTTTTCCTTATTCTTATATCTCTAGGCTGTTGCCTAGTCAGCATTCTTCATATTCTTTTGAAGTTTAAATTAAGGTTTTCTGACCATGGATGAAATGTATCTGATACTGGAAAGGTACCACAGATCCAAGACTATAATTAATAAGTATATTAAAAAATCAGTTCAGAACACCAGGGAATCTTGCTAATAATATGTTTTATACAAATAAAAATAGCTGTTTAGAATTGTTAATATTGTTCTTGTTAACACAGAATGAAATCATCAATTTCTACACATTTTCCTGTATATTTGTATATATTTAGTAATTTTACCTATTTATCACTACTGTTTCATTAAAGTTGTGTAGTTTAGTTTCCAACCCATAAGTCTCTCTTCCTTATTCTCTCTCCTTTCTCTATCAAGGAGAGAGAGAGATTAATAGAGAGCGTCTGTTATTCGGTTTAATTGCCGGGCCAGTGTTAAACCGTGACAGATTGATTGGCGCCCAACGTGGGGCCCGAGCTAATTGGCTCGAGTCCAGTTTAAATTTTGACTAAATTGCCTGAACAGTTTGAATTCCAACTCCAGTGAAAGAATGGCTTTCCTGAGCTGGAATCAGACCTTGTTCTTTGGAAATTTCACAGGGTTGGAGATTAAACCAATCGTGCCGTACCTTTGGTATTTAGGGTATGCAATCTGTCTTTTCGCAGCTGGAATTGCTGTTACTTTGTGGTTTGTCTTTCGTAAGAGCTGCTTAAGAACCATCATTGCAATATTGTCCTCAATACTGGTGTATATCATGGTGCATGGTGCAGTAGTGTTTCATACAGAGATAAAAAACTTGGTTGGTAATTACACTCCCAGTTTTAATTTGGAAAATTATACCATTCCATCGTATTTTGGGCTGACTCCACCTGATTTTAGTAACAGTAGCATTTCATCTCTCAATCTTTTAGTGGGTGTTGTTAATTTCTCTCATATATTGGTGAGGAGTAACACAAAAACCACAGTAATGAGATTGAGTATGCCTTTTCGGAGGCCGAGAGTTGCTGTTCGGAGAGTGAGAGCTGCTCCTCGTACAGAGAGCACCCCCACTCCTGCCTGCACAGCCGCTTCTCGCCCCCCCTCACGCAAGGGCACAACTCAGATAAGGCCGGCCAGCATCGCCAGTGTTTCTGCTTCAGCTCCAGTTGCTGTGTCTACTCCCACAGACACTGCTGCTGCTCAGAAAACAAGCCCTGCTGCTGCCACTGCTGCAGATGCCTCAGCCTCTCCCCCTCAGCCCACACAGTTACTTGTTAACCCTGTAACTAGGAGAAAAGGAAAACAAGGGAAATCAGAAACGAGCCGTAACCCTTCCAAGTCTGAACAAGATGACCAGGTGATAGAGGAAATAGAGGATAATGGCTCTCCTCCCAGACCAGGTAGAGCAGCTAGTGCAGAGTCAGATGAGGACTCAGACTCAGAATCTGCTCAGCTCTATTCCATGAGAGACTTGCGTACTCTGAGAAAAGATTTCAGCCGTTTTCCAGGTGAACCACTTCTCTCTTGGTTACTCCGATGCTGGAACGAGGGGGCTGCTACCATAACATTAACTCAGAAGGAAGCCAGGCAGTTGGGATCCCTGGCCAAAGATGCAGGTATTGATCGGGCATTTGGGGAAAAGGCTGGAACTACCAGCCTGTGGAAACGACTCTTGTCAGCTGTAAAGGAGAGATATCCCTATAAAGAGGAAATAGACTGCCCACAGATCAAAGCACGCAACCTTGGAAAAGCTATCAGGTATCTCGAAGAATTGGCTGTGCGAGACGTGATCTATAATAATGATGACATTGAAGATCCCTATCACGTACCATGCCCTAAACCTATGATGCAAAGGTTTGTGCATGCTGCACCACCACCTTTTAATCATACACTATCAGTAATGCTATGGGTTCCTGCAGAGACAGATACAACTGTGGGTGATGTGATTAAAACTGTACGAGAGTGTGAAGATGCTGTCATAGCCCCTTGTCGGGCCTGGGTCTCAGCTATCAAGAGAGCATCTGAGGAATGGCATTCACCCCTTTCTCCTCAGACAGACGGAGGACGCCGCATTGCAGCCATTAAGAGGAGACGCCCTCCTATGAGACAGAATCGAGAGAAACAGAAATCAGCAAGAGGGACCCTATGGGTAATCCTGTGTGAGTGTGGGGAGGACATGAAAAAGTGGGACAAAAAACCTACTGCTGCCCTACAGGACCGAGTGATTGAGTTGATAAGTAAGCTAAAGGCAAAAGGAGGTCCTTCTAAAAAGATGGCTGCTCAAGTCTCCAGTGTAGAGTTACCCAATCCAAAAATGCTGGTGACTCAAGATCCCTGCACATCAGGTGTGAGTACTGGGGATGCAAGCTCCAGTAATGCACATACTGACAATGCTGTATGTGCTCAAGCTTAGAGGTGCCCTGCCTCCAGCCAGGTGGAGGAGAGGGACAACCGAATCTATTGGATTGTGTGGATTCGATGGCCTGGCACATTAGAGCCACAAAAGTATAAAGCCTTGGTGGACACTGGTGCACAGTGCACCCTAATGCCATCGAATCAGAAAGGCACAGACTCCGTCACTATTTCTGGAGTGACGGGGGGATCTAAAGAACTGACTATTGTGAAGGCTGATGTGAGCCTCACTGGAATAAAGTGGCATAAACACCCAATAGTGACTGGTCCAGATGCTCCGTGCATCCTTGGCATAGACTACCTCAAGGGAGGTGATTTCGAGGACCCGAAAGGGTACCGCTGGTCCTTTGGTACTGCAGCTATTAAGACTGAGAATGCAGAATGGCTGCATTCTTTGTTTGGCCTTTCAGATAAATCCTTTGTAGTGGGATTGCTGAGGACTACAAACCAGCGTCTGCCAACTGCTACTTCAGTAGTGCATCGTAGACAATATCGTGTCAACAGAGATGCTGTGGTCCCCATTCACAAGCTGATCCGGCAATTAGAGAGCCAAGGAGTGATCAGCAAGACTCATTCACCCTTCAACAGTCCTGTATGGCCAGTGAAAAAGCCAAATGGAGAGTGGAGGCTGACAGTGGACTATCGTGCCCTGAATGAGGTTACACCACCACTAAGCGCTGCTGTGCCGGACATACTAGAACTTCAGTACGAGCTGGAGTCAAAGGCAGCCAGGTGGTATGCTACTATTGATATTGCTAATGCATTTTTTGCTATTCCTATAGCACCAGAATGCAGAGCACAGTTTGCCTTCACCTGGAGAGGTGTTCAGTACACTTGGAATCGACTGCCCCAGGGGTGGAAACACAGTCCTACCATCTGCCATGGACTGATCCATGATACCTTGGAAAAGGGTGGAGCTCCAGAACATCTACAGTACATCGATGACATCATTGTATGGGGTGACTCAGCAAAGGAAGTCTACGAGAAAGGTAAGAAGATAATTGAAATCCTTCTAGAGGCTGGTTTTGCTATTAAAAGGAGCAAGGTTAAGGGACCTGCACAAGAGATACAGTTTCTGGGAGTTAAGTGGCAAGATGGACGTCGCCACATCCCAATGGACGTGATTAACAAAATAACTGCTATGGCCCCACCAACTACCAAAAAGGAAACTCAGTCCTTCTTAGGAACTGTTGGTTTCTGGAGAATGCATATTCCTTTATATAATCAGGTTGTGAAACCTCTCTATGAGGTTACCCAGAAGAAGAAAGACTTTAAATGGGGCTCAGAACAACAAGCTGCTTTTGAGAATATTAAACAAGAGATTGTGCAGGCAATGGCCCTTGGACCAATTCAAACAGGGCCAGACATCAAAAATATTCTTTACACCGGAGATGGAGGTGATGGTCCTTCATGGAGCCTCTGGCAGAAAGCTCCAGGAGAGACTCGAGGCCGACCTCTAGGATTTTGGGGTCGAAACTACAAAGGCTCTGAAGCCAACTACACAGCTGCTGAAAAAGAGATACTGGCCGCATACGAAGGAGTTAGAGCTGCTTCAGAAGTGATTGGTACTGAAGCACAGCTCCTCCTAGTGCCACGATTACCTGTACTAGGTTTTATGTACACAGGTAGAGAATCTTCCCATCATGCTACCGATGCTACCTGGAGTAAATGGATTGCTTTACTCTCACAGAGAGCTAGGATAGGAAGACTTAATCGTCCAGGAATTGTAGAAGCAATAACACATTGGCCAGAAGGCAAACACTTTGGAATGCCACCAGGAAAAGTGGTAAAACGGGCTGAAGAAGCCCCACCATACGACCAGCTACCAGAGAATGAAAAACAATATGCTCTTTTCACTGATGGATCCTGTCGTCTGGTAGGAGGCCATCGAAGGTGGAAAGCTGCTGTATGGAATCCTACACGACTAGTTGCAAAAACAGATGAAGGAGATGGTGAATCAAGTCAATTTGCAGAGGTAAAAGCCATCCAATTGGCTTTGGACATTGCTGAACAAGAAAAGTGGCCGAGACTTTATCTCTATACTGACTCATGGATGGTAGCAAATGCCTTATGGGGTTGGTTAAAGCAGTGGAAGCAAAACAACTGGCAACGTAGAGATAAACCTATCTGGGCTGCTGAACTTTGGAAAGACATTGCTACTAGGTTAGAGAAACTTGATGTAAAAGTGCGTCACGTAGATGCCCACGTACCTTCATATCGAGCTACCGAGGAACATCGAAACAACCAACGAGCAGATGAGGCTGCTCAAGTGTTCTAAATAGATCTGGACTGGGACCATAAAGGTGAACTATTTTTGGCCAAATGGGCCCACAATGCTTCAGGTCATCAAGGCAGGGATGGAACATATCGATGGGCTCGTGACCGAGGGGTGGATTTATCTTTGGACTCTATTGCGCAGGTTATCCACGATTGTGACATATGTGCTGCAATTAAGCAAGCTAAAAGGTTGAAACCTCTATGGTATGAAGGGAGATGGTCAAAATATAGGTATGGGGAGGCCTGGCAAGTCGACTACATCACATTGCCTCAAACTCGCCAGGGTAAGCGCTATGTGCTTACAATGGTGGAGGCAAGTACAGGATGGCTGGAAACATATCCTGTGCCTCATGCCACAGCCCGGAACACTATCCTGGGCCTAGAGAAACAAGTCTTGTGGAGACATGGTACACCAGAGAGAATTGAGTCAGATAATGGAACTCATTTCAAAAATAGTCTCATAAATAACTGGGCCAAAGAACATGGTATTGAGTGGATATACCATATTCCCTATCATGCACCAGCCTCAGGTAAAATTGAAAGGTACAATGGTCTGTTAAAAACTACCTTAAAAGCAATGGGTGGTGGAACTTTCAAAAATTGGGACAAGCACTTAGCAAAAGCCACCTGGTTAGTTAATACCAGGGGTTCCATCAATCGAGCTGGTCCTGCTCAGTCAGATCTTCTACACACAGTAGATGGAGACAAAGTGCCTGTGGTGCATGAGAAGAATCTGCTAGGGAAAACAGTTTGGATTTATCCTGCCTCGGGCAAAGGCAAACCCATTCGTGGGGTTGCTTTCGCTCAAGGGTCTGGACACACTTGGTGGGTGATGATGAAAGATGGAGAAGTACAATGTGTACCACAAGGGAATCTAACACTAGGTGAGAATTCCTAATTTCTGCTTGTCTAGTTTAATCAGTAATGCATGGACTCTTTGGGAGTCATGAACTTGTATCCCACCATAACTAGTTATGTGAACTGTTGCATAAACTAACAGTGTTCTATGAGTGTTTTTCAGGATGATTTTGTGGTGATGAAGCCAGAACTAGGTTCATCGGCTGGCATCCAGTAACTTCCTTGAAATTACCATCTGCAACCTGCAACTTGTGGACCATGGACATGAACTGTGAAGACTGGTCCTTCTTTTGAGAATCTGCTACAATAGATGAACATCTGCAATTGTAGACTGAATTACTTAGTGAATTTTAGCACTGAGAGATAGTAATAATTTGTGTATAGATGTGTTTAAGGATAAGAGTTAGTAATGATTGGAGCACGACGCAAATGGTATGGAATAAGGGGTGGAATGTCCTGGCTTGGACCAGGATAAAGGTGGTTTTCTGTTTCTGTACTTTTGCTTTTAGCTAAGTCCCTTGTAAGTAGTTGCATTTGCTGAAATTAACAGCAAGTTTCTCATACAGTGTGTGTGCTTTTAGGACTGATAACACTTGATGTTTATAGTTACTGCTAAAGACTGGTATGCAGAGCCAAGGACACAGAGGCCCCACCTGAACCCTCCTTTAGGGAGGAACGGGCAAGATAGATGCCAGAATTGACCAAACAGAGTATTCCATCCCATATACGTCACACTCAGTATAAATTTGAGGCATCACGTGGGCCGAGCCAGATCTTTTCCTGCTTCCCTTCCTCCCCGGCATCCTGGAAGGATCCTGTCTGTTCATCTGCCTGTGGTCCTGATCCGTGCCAGCCCATATCTGTGTGTTCCTGCCTCCGGTTCCCAACTGCTGCCGACTCCAGGAGTCCAGCCTGGACTTTCCCAGGGCTGCCCTACAGCCTCGGTGGTGACGTGAGAGTTATTGGGGGAAAGGAGGGAGGAATGTGGTTTCCATTTTCCTGTATATTTGTATATATTTAGTAATTTTTCCTATTTATCACTACTGTTTCATTAAAGTTGTGTAGTTTAGTTTCCAACCCATAAGTCTCTCTTCCTTATTCTCTCTCCTTTCTCTATCAAGGAGAGAGAGAGATTAATAGAGAGCGTCTGTTATTCGGTTTAATTGCCGGGCCAGTGTTAAACCGTGACAACCTTTAGTTTTCATACTCTCACTTCTACTCTCATTTATAAACATAAAAAGTATTATCTTAAAAAACCTGGGCTTACGACTACTGAAGTATTTTTAAAAGCCCATACTGCATCTGTGTCAGGTTCCTTGCAAGGGTAGCTCTTTAGCAGTGTGAATGTACAGGAATACTGATATACATTTAGATATATCACTTCCACAAGGACCTATCACTTCTACAAGGATCTCTCAAGGTGAGTAGTACTTTCTAACATGAGGTCAACTGGGACAATGTATTTAATGAACACTTTCTCTCTTAAAAAAGAAGATCCCACCTAATTTTTTATCAAAGCTTAATTAATCTACAACATATATTTTTAAAATAGGGATAATGTATTACTAAACTTTCAGTATTAGTCTCAGTGCTACCCTGGATATTGAGCAATGCTGTAAATGGCACAGGCTCTGTGCGATAGGTGCTACACCAGGTGATAAATTCCACCAGGGTCCTTCAGTCACTGGCTTCCATCTTTAAACATCAGACAAAAGGTATCCAGTGCACAGGCTCTGCACATCACACGTAGAACTGAGCTTCAGAAATGGTGACTGAGAACAATCTATTTAAAGTTCTCGTCCATTAGATATTTCGCTTTACAAAGTAAATATTTAAATAGGACTGACTGGGAAGGACCAGACTGGCAAACCAAGTCTCAGCAGAGTTTTGCTTTATTCATGTAGGGACCTTCTCAGATTCAAATCAATGATTTCTGCACAGCCTGAGCTCACCCCAGCTGCCAAATGGATGGTCCAAACCATGTCCAACCCAGATACAAGGGCTCTGGGTGTACTCAGAGATAAAGTGCCACCATCCAGTTTGATGTTCAGTGTCTGCAGCTTTAAAATGTATTAAATGTTCTTTGATAATACAGAGCTACAGTGTTAAGAAAAAGCAATAGGGTTTGTGTTTGGTTTTTTGTTTTAATTGAAAGAATGACACAATATTTTTTTTACATTTTTAAATAATTGTTTTTATTTTATGTATCTTCATATTGATCCACTCAGAGGTTAACTAATTTCTAGGTTTCTGTGTTTATTGCTTGCAGACAGAAAGCGTATCACAGCCATTAAAATAAAGATTAATTTTTTGTGTAATTGGAAAATGGCTCAAATGTACTAGAGAGATGCAAATTATTACAAGATTTAATTCCAAGGCAAAAGGGTCACTGATACTGTCTTTTTTTTCCTGTTTAGAAGCAGAGGCCTCAAGAGTATAAGGATAGCATGACATGAGGGGTTCTAAAGGCAAAAATACATATCCCATCAATCAAGAGATGCAGCCCTGATCTGGGCAGAGCCTGGCTCCACCATAGCAGAGACCATAAGGAACATGGACCCATCACATGTAAAACAACCTGTATAGCATAAAAACACAGAGATAGCAACAAGGTAAAAAAAGGGCAGCCAGAGTCCCTGCAGGAACAGAGGCAGAAGACAGGGAGCAGGATCACTCCAGGCCTCTTTCCCTGGGTAAGGGTGCTGCACCTGGCCAATGCCATGGGGTATCTGCAGCAGGAGGTCCCCACCTCCTCTGGTGGAGGAAGAGTGCTGCTCTTGTATTTGCAATTCTCCACATTTTGCTGCTGCAAGCCAGCAGTCATCACTAACATGTTAACTTTTACTTTATAACGAGGTTAAATATATCAGAATTTTAAGCAGGTGTGAGGGCATGTGTGTCTCTTTTTGGCACAGGGCTAAATCAGAGCAAACTAGGAAACACCACATCTTAAAACAAGTCAGATGGCACTGGCAAAACTGCTGCTGCTTGGAGTTGTTTCTTGGTGTTGTGATAGCAAGAGTGTTTTTAAGAGCTTCTGCAACAATTAAAAAAAATGGTGAATTTTTCTCACTTGCTGCATTATCATCGGTCAGTGATTTTAAATACAGAGAACTGAAAACCATCAGTTTAAAACTTTCAAATCTCACATTTTTTTTCCCAAATGCCAATTATTTCTTATAAAATCATCTATGGCAGATTTTACAGACCTTCTTTATTTATTCAATTTGACACATGCAAAAAAAATTCTCTCAAGAAGTTTTCAAAGTAACTCAGTTCTATCAGGAAACATTTTCCCCATGGTTATTAACATTCATGTTTGCTTTGCTCCTTTATTAACCCTATGGTCAACATTTTTTCTTTCTGTTTATCTTTTTGTTCTTATTGACCTATACATTAGCAACTACTTCATGACTTAGCTGATGATATTATGTGATTAAACTTTGCCTTTGAGAGCTTATTAGAGAGACTAATATTTCCCTTTTGAGTTTTATGTAGGCACATTGCTTTACTGTGCCCTCAAATATTTACTCTCCGTGTTGATCAAACTAAGATGTAGAAACTAAGCTTAATAATAATGATAAATAGAATTTTTCTCTCTCTTATACTTTTGAGAAGCCTCATGGCATCAGAACAACATGGTGCGAAACCACGTTCATCTTAAAGATCTTAATAAGCACCACAGCAGGAATGAGAACATCCCCGCAGAAAAACCTGGTGAAAAATCTTTCTGTGGAACAACAGTTGTAGAACCCATTAATATTAACTAAACAAAGATTACATCACATAAGCTCTGGTAGTAAAGCTGTTTAAAAGTTCTCATGCCTGCATCCCTCTATCTATAAACAATAATGAAAAGAAGAAAAATAATAACTAAATCCTACTGTGTCCTAAAGCCATGCCAGATGAGACTGAGAGAAGAATATAGTACTAACAGAGTCTTAGCTTTCAAGTCATTAATATATTTTTTTAATTTCATCTTCTGAATGCCTAGGATGGAGCAAGAATGATGTGCCCCCAGGCTGTAAAAGCTCCTCTGAATTCTCCAAGCTATTGATGAGAATGAGCCTCTTATTACCATTGTCAATTAAAGCAGAGACTGCAAGTGGCTCTGAGAAGCTACTCAAATGTGTTCAGCCCACATCTGCTTCAAAGAGAGCATGCAAGCTCTAGGCACTTGCTGTCAGCATGAATGCTTACCATGATTTAGTTGGCGTTTCCTTCCGGACTTCCTCTTTTTAAATCCAAAGAAATATTCTAGGGTTTATTAATTTGATTTTCAGAACCCTGAACTGAAATGAGATTTTCTGTATTTAACTTCCTCTTAGAGGAAGACGGTGAGTGAAGCCTATCATTTACAAAGAAAAAGATGAGAAAGTCTTGGTAACTTGAAGACCTTCGGAAAGAGACTTTCTTGTGTCTCAGCTCCTCCACCTGTGAAAGAAAAGGACTAGCACTTCCCTATTTTCTGTAGTCTGCATAGATAAAAAAGTTTGTGAATATTTATAATCATCTTTATTGTTCTTAGTAAAATTGCTTAGTATCCATACTAGGAAAAAGCATTTATTTATATTATCAGGACTTTCTTTCCAATGCCTTGTTTGACAGCATTAAAAAGTCTAAAAGTCAAATTTTGATTCCTTTAGATGCTAAAGTTCAACTCACAGAAAACAAATTTTCACTCACTTATGGAAATAGTAGTTGGGTTTAACCATTCTCTAACACCTTTACCTCTTTATTTATTCTTCTGGAAAGAATTTTAAATCCACCTCATGGAAGGTATGTTATTCTTTATTTTTTTGTATTTACTACATTCCTTTCAGCAAAATAAACTTTTGTAGTTCACAAAATAAATATTTGCATTTACTTAATTTCTTCATAGATAATAATTACTGTTTAGTTCATATTTGGAGCAGGACTTTAAATCTTTGTGCATTAACAATACACTGTCATTTTCTGATGCTGAGTGGGGGATGCTGGAGTCATTATAGCTCCTATGTGTAGGATTAACAGTGAATGTTCAAAATCCTCTATGAATCCCCTAAATTCTCAATTTAATAGATTTTTTTCATGTTCATATGTTTTTCAATGTTCATTTTTTTCATTTTTCATGTTCAACTGGCTACCTGGATTATTAAAGAAAACTACTAATGGTTTTTATTCTTAGAAAACACTCATGCAATAAATTTAGAAAATAATTTACTAATATTTTGAATGGGAGTCAATTATATTTCCAGTGGTTGTCAAGAAAGGGGCCAGTCTCTTTTCAGGCGTGCTCTGTGACAGGACAAGGGACAACAAGGGGCACCTCAATATGAGAAATGTTTTTACTGTAAAGGTGAGAGCATGAGAAGAGGCTGCCCAGAGAGGTTGTGGAGTCTCCTTCTCTAGAGTCTTTCAGGACCCATCTGGATGTGTTTCTGTGTGACCTGCCTGAGGTGACCCTGCTTTGGCAGTGGGGTTGGACTTGATGATCTCTAGAGGTCCCTTCTAAACCCTACCATTCTATGAATATGTGATTAATTACAAATTAATAATCAAAGACTTTCCATTAATAAGAGCAGGTAGAATCCTAACCCAGCAAACTGAGTGCTTTTAGAAAATTCCAGAGAACTGAAGGTCCTTCACATAGCTGTGCTGTTTTGCCATTGCTTAAATAGTGTATCTTGTCTCATAAAAAGAGGATTATAGGTGTTTTAAGCCCTGGATTAGTCCAGTCTCATCCCACTTTCACCTCAATACTGCAGCTCTTTGTCTGCTTGACTTTTGCATCCCATTTGTGGCTGATTGTCCCACTGGCTGTGTTTTTTTGGCACAGAGGCTTCTGAAGCAGAAGATGTAGCTCAGTGCAGCAACTTGGATCTCCGTGTTTTTTTCCCAGAGAAGTCCTGCACTGCAGCCTGACCCTACCTTGGCATACAGCTAAGTGAATTAGTTTAAAAACAAGAAAATTATGAACTTTGTATATGAAGGTCAAATATTTCAGCAATTAACATAACGAAAATTAAATTATACCTAATTTCTGAAACTCTACTGCTCCCTGCTGACTAGAAGGAGTCTTGTGTGTACCACAGCTAATCCAGGCACCCAGAATGTGGTGAGAAGTCTAAGGAGAGTTTTTGTTTTGACTTTGGAACTCAAGAAAGCAATGGACTAAATGCAAAGGGAAATAGGACAGAAGTGTTTAAGTTTAAATTCCTCTTTATAGCAGTTCACAGCAAACATTCCTAACCAGCATTCTAGTTTCCTTCTTGTTCATTTTTTTCTTTAATAATCCTGTTGAAGCTGAGTCCCTTAGCACTCAGACATCAAAGAAGCAAAGTTCCCAGTAGTTGCAAGAATATGTAGGCTACTGGCTCCACCACTCAACCCATCAGTATTCAGTCTTTTCAGTTTGTGATTTCCTTTTGTTTTGCTTGGTTTTGGATGCATGTCTCAAAACATAAAGTGTCATATTGGATGGGGTTCTGAGCAACCTGATCTAGTTGAAGATGTCCCTGGTCATTGCAGGGGTGCTGGACTAGATGGCCTTTAAAGCTCCCTTCTAACCCAAAATATCCTGTTCTTATTAAAAGAATTATGTTGAAGATATTTGCTACAACGTGCTAATTAGAGTCCCTGACAGTTTGAGCTCCTGAAAGGAAAGGGAGATTTGTAAAAAATCATATAATTTTTGTGACTTGGGACCTGTTTTTCAACTTTGCATGGTTGGGGAGCAGTAACTTCTGTAGACTCAAGGTCTTAGCAGTCCCTGGGAAGAAAGCCCTCCCAGAGATGTCCCAGCACACACAGGGATTCATGGTCAGTTCAATATGCCTGAAGAGCTGTGTTCCTGGGGACATTTTTAACAGTTTCTAAGTATAAATCCTAATGTCCAGACATGCTTGAGTTACTAATATAAGGGAAACCAAAATGTGTTGAGCCAACAAGTCTGTAAAACTTCTGTGAAAAGAGGACAGAGTAGAGAAGAAGGTGTCCCTGATACATGAATTCATTGGAAGAGAAAGCATGGCTGGATTTTTTTTCTGATTTGAAAAAAAAAAAAAAAAAAAAAAAAAAAAAAAAAAAAGGAAAAAAGTGCAGCAAACAGCTATTCAAGCAGTTCTAGAGGGACAAAATTGTGGTTGAAATGTAGTTGCAGCACCAGAGGATGCTGCAAGGGGCAGCATGGCCCTGAGCTGGTGCTGTTCGTTGGCAGCTTGTGGTTCTTGTCACACTGAGGAGCTGTATGATGGTTGTTAATAGCCGAGAACTGAGGGATCCATCCTCAGTGCCAAAATGCTAAGCTCGATGAATCTCTACATTTTTCAGTGACTTCTCTCTATAGAAGATTTAATTGAAGCCCTTATTTTAAAAACATTTCCAGTTTCACATTGGATGCCACACAGAGCTTCATGCTCAGACCCCCCAACAGCACTGTGAGGAAATATTTCATGCACACTCTGCACTTTGCTGAGTGCTTTAAATGAGTAAACACACATTTTTGTTAAACATTGTTAATTATTTAAAAATAAGTGTATTGTTAATTCATTCTCTTGGTGTGTGAAAGGACACTGGGATTTTTCTCTCTGTAAGGTAGTTTCCTGCAGTTAGATTCAAATGAACCTAAAGCTTCTGCAGCTGCAAATTTGTCAGCTTTTGTCCCAGAAGCTCTAAACATTTCAGAAATCCTTTCTGACCTTTTCCAGTGGGTCACTATGCTGGGCAGGAGCTTCCTCATGAAAATAAAGAGGATTTTGAGAAGTGGGTCAGATTGTCAGGTAAAGTGTTGGTTGTAGCTATCACTATTTCCTCCAAGAGAGACACTCAAAGTACCCTGAATGTTTATCTCTTTGATTAAGGCAGGTACTGGAAAGTCTGGAGTTTGGTTACTGATGGACATTAAGTAGGACTTAGCCTCTGTCACCATTATTAGCAGATAGGTTAATGTTAAAAACAGCATCTCTGTTGTCAAGGCATCCTTAAAAGTGTTGGCTATTTCCCACTATGTTATTTTTGAGAAAAGGACATCAACTGAGAGAAAACGACATCAACTGAGAGAAAACATTCCAGGCTATGTGGTCCAGTTGCCAGACTCAAGAATCAACTTATTTTATTTGGGGAGCATGACTTTTTTATTATTTGTATCAAGGAGGGAAACTACTGAAATATAAAAAATACAGGTCTAGATGCGGATCATTTAAAATGCAAGCTCTGTGGGAAAACCTCATGGATGTTTACAAGTCAGATGTTTTAGATTCAGTAATATAAAACCTATTGCAGAAAAGAAATATTCTTTATAATAAAGTTAAAAGATATTGTTTCTGGAAAATCTCTTTAGGATTTATCAGATGCTTTCTTATTCTGCTTTCATCAGGAACTTGAAAGGTACAGACTGGACACTCAAAAAAATATTGAGCCAGGCCACAATTTCAATTCATCATTGCTTTGAAATGAGGAGACAAAACTCTGTACATTCCTAAACTGTGCTGATGTATGCAAGTTTATTTGTTATTTATACAAGATGCCAGAGATTAATCTATGTGCATATAACAAGAAGCTGCATGTGGCTTCTGGTTCTGCCTTGTTTGAAGAAGGTTTGATGACCTATTTCTTATTGCAAAATGAAATGTGGCATGTTCGGGATACCCTGGGAGTTGAGCTAATACAGGACAGATTAATATAGTCAGTGTGTGCAGTATTACAATAAAACCACTGTGGTCAACATATTGGAAATCTGAGCAAGCAAAATAAATTTTTATGTTAGTTAAGGAAAACAAACCAAACCAGATATTTTAAATATTTATTTGTTAGACTGGGTTAACAGCCTTTATACAGCACAATTTGCATAAGTTCTCAAGATACATCCTGTGTACAATCACAAAACCATGGCATGGATTTATACATAAAGTGAAAACTCAGACAGATTTACAAGCATTTTTATACAATTCTCATACTGCTTTTCTTTTGTTTTATACAACTTTTAAGACTGTGTTGCTTTTTTTCTGATGAATCTTGAAGCAAAACGTAAATTAAAAGAAATTTAAACCAAAATGACTATCAACAAACCACCACCTATGCATGCAACATTCACTGTGGAAACATTACATTTCTCCAAGGACTCATCTTTTTGTGTGTGTGTGTTTTTGTGGGTTTTTTGGTGTTTTTGAGCTCTTTAAACATTGGGTATGCTGTACATGTCTGCAGCATGACAGCACACACACTAGTCAGCCATTTTTGAGCACCTGAGCACATCACTGAACATCTAGAAAATACAGTCAAATAAGGACACATTCACATGCTTGGATGTCAGATGGAGTTAATAATTTCAACTTAGTTTGTTTACAAAAATGTATACTTATTTACAGGGTAACAAATTAAGAAAACAGCTTTTGCTCAAATCATCTATTTTGAGATATGGATATATATATTATAACTTTTGAGCTCATCAGTATATTTTCTTATTAATCTTTTGAAAATAATAAAACAGAACATATAGAAAACATTAAAATGCTTCCTATGATTTAAAGAGAGAGTATCCGGTTCCATTTATTCCTTCTATTTTCCATCTAAATGCAACATGTATTCATAAAGAGCAACTGATCCTACATGCCAGGGGCACTGTAAATTCACAAGGCATGTAGATGTTTAAATGTAACGTAGGTGGATACTTACATTAAATTTCTTCTCTGTTTCATTATCTTTATAAGTTACAATCACACAAATGCAAATTTTCTCTGTTATTCACATAGGTATGTACATATCTAGATATATACTCAATGGAATCTGGGACATTCAGCATTTTAGCAATGAAAATAAAGTACTTAAAAATAGTGTCAGTTATGATTCAAATAATAAGTTAAAAAAATACTATTAACATCTTTATGATATCTCCATGAAACTAAGTCCTAATTAAATAATCTCTATTGGGCACACACTAGCTTACAATATAATAGATGTCTTCTTTTTCTTCATCATCATCCTCAAAGTAAGAATCAATATCAGCTGGTTACCAGCTACCATATCCCACAGCCTAACCATACACACACCCAGCATCCAGAAAAATAACTCATATATTTCCTAGGTCTTCATTTAGAACCAGTTTAAGTCAAAAGATTGGTTGTTGCTGACTTCAGCTGGTTTGGATTGGGGTTTTTTATCTTACACACAGGATCCATGTAATGTAAAAATATGGATAATAATAAAGAAGCAGCACTCATTGCCCCTGGATACTATCCCTTTAAAGTGTTATGATAAAGAAGTAGCTCAACATTCATCATAGAAACTCTCATGTCTAGTTTTAACCTGGAAAAAAAACCAAAAAACTGGCTGTTTGCTACTCATTGTATACATAAAAATAATGATAACATTAGAAATCCCTGTCATTTGTAAATACATACACTGTGCTTTTGCTCATTTTTCAGCTTGTTTCCACTACACAAGACCTTGAAAAAAGAAGCAGCTTCAATCTGTGTTGATTCAGCAGATTTATGAATAAAAAAAGTGAAAATGCCTCTGCTATTGCCTCCCTGCAAAAAGCAATGCCTGCCTCCCTGTCTTCAAAGCAATCATAGAAATGTGTGAATTTATTAATAATCGATCACTCAGAAATAATAAAAGCTGTTGCCACATCTAAGCAAGTTTGGCCAGATATAAGAAACAAAAATTAATGAGAAAAAAAGTGAAAAAACCATACTGAGATATATACAAAAAAGTAAAAAAATACTAATAGTACTTGTTTGATTATATTTTTTAAAAACTTGGTCACAAGAGAGTTTTCCCCGACATTCATAAAACAAGAAAAAACCAAAACAAACCAACCAAACAAACAATAATCAAACCCAGTCAAACATGAATCTGTGTTGCATAGAGTGATTCCAGTACAACCTAGAAATTTGGTCAAAAAAAGGAACTTGGCACACTTTGAAAGCATACTCTAACCTCTGAAATGATGCTGCCTCTGAAAAGAGAGAATGCATGGGCCCAGGTCTGTCACTGGCCCATCCTGGGTGACCCAAAGCAGCCGTGTCCTTGCTGGAGCTGACCAAGGCCTCCCTCCTGACAAACTCTGCTCTTTGTGTTTCATGATGGGAGCCTGATCAACCTGCAGAAGCATTTTGTGGGTGCTCAGAGAATCACAGATGTTTCCATTAAACCAGTTGCCACCAGCTGATTACCCCACAAAGGGAGCTGTTCCATACAGCTGCAGCAACACCACCCAACACAACCCTTTTATAAAATTCTTTGCCACGTTGGTATGTGTGTGAGAGCAAAGCATGTCTGTCCACTAATTCAATTTCAAGTGATGATTACAGGCTTCTCTGTAAGGCAGGCAGATAGTGCTTGCTCCTGCTGGAAATCTCCATAGCAACTACCAGCATGACTTGCTGTCTTTATAACAAATCTCAACAAGAACAAAATCACCAGCAGTTTGCACAAAATTGCACACCTTATGGTTTGTACTTCACACAGTAATTGAAACTGGAACTTTTTTTTTTCACCAAATAAGAAACACACAGTAGCCATCAATGTAAAATAAACCATCAAAAGAGCAACATAAATGTCAAATATATCCACACAAGATTTTTTGGTTTGATTGGGAATTTTTTCTTTGAAGTATTTATCTTCTTATAAAAACATACACAACAACAAAACATACAGGATGTTTACAATAACTGCAGAGGATTGCTTTTAAAATGTATGAGAGGTATACATACACTGGTGAAAGCATAAAATTCAACATTAAAGCAGACATCCTACTCCCACTGTCAGTGATGTTGTATTTTTAAATAGCTAAATAGATTTTGGTAAGATTTCTCTGCTTGCAAGTTAAGCAGGCTACCAGAAGATTATCAATAATTTAACAGGAGTTTCCTTGTTGTGTATGTTATGAATATCTTCTATGTTTTTCTCATGTTCCTTTTCCAGACTTATATTAACTCGACAAAGATAAATTGAAAACTGTATGTGGGAAGTCTCACCAAATTAAATGGTGTAGATTTTAACTGTAATTCCAGCTTCTGAGTAAGCTGAGACTTATTTTTCATTTTTTTAAAAGCATATATTATTTCCAGAATATGTTCCATTGGTCTTGTGCAACCTGTGGCACTGTACTACATATATTCAGAAAGTACAAGGAGACATACATTAAACCATTTGTGAAAAGTTCTCAATGGACAAGAAAAATAAATGTTTGAAGTACAGAAGTTAGGTTATTTTCTTTGTAAATATGTAAAGGTCATGAGGTAATATTTCAAGGGAAACTCTTTTCTAATCAAGCTTTGGAAAATTAAATTACTTCTGAGTAACAAGGGAGTTGGTACCATATTGATTCTTGCTTTTTAAAGAAAGTGCTATACTTTTAGGAATGGGAGAGAAGTCTTTCCCTTCTCCAAAACTGGCACCAGGCAAAACACAACCAGCCAAAACTATCCCAGGCTGTAGTTTCTTAGCAAGTGAGTTAACCACTCAGTTTCACACCCCTGAAAGTGGTACTTCAAGCATGGAAGTGCTTACACAGTCTTAAATATTGCAAGTTACCTTCCTATTCACTTCTTTGCTAACTGAGAAGCCATGCTGTTGAGTGGATTATACTCAGGCATTCACCTATGATAACAGGAGGATATTCTTAATTCTCTCTAATGTAATAGCATCCAGGCAGGAACTGCCCTGCTATCTCTTCCACTTAGATTTCAAGTGTGTCATTGGTGTTGATAGAGAATCCTACACCGAGCTGGCTGGTGGTAGCACGGTGGATCTACTTCTCCAAAGTGCCAAAACAGCCTAGAATTCATCATCTCCTTAGCGTTTCAGAATAAAACTTGTTACTGAATAATAGATGGACTAGTTGAAATAATTGTGTCAGTCAGAGTAAGTCTTGTCACTTCCAAACTTTTTTTACATTGCTGATTCAAAGGGTAGGGTAAAGTACAGTGTCACTGACAGTGAAACAGTGTTTTTATTTCCTGATGTAGTGCAGTTCACATCCTGTCCTTTCTCTTAAAAACACACCCCAAATTATAAACCATATTGGTTTTATCCATTACATTCTAGGACAGTGTTTATATTCATTAACACATAGAAACAAATGAAACAATCATATCTGATTCACCACAGGATAGTTTCTGGAGGAATAAGAAGGAAAAAAAGTAATGTAAAATAATATTACCACTCTTGCAAACTCTTTGAAGTTTGTGTCAAGTGGCATAATCTCACTACAGCAAATTATCAGACAACCTAAGGTGCAGACAAAAAAGTTTTGCACTTCTGAAAAGTGAGATTTGGAAAGTCAATCACCCTAAGTGCTTTTGCATAAAATGATCTCCTTCTGGTTGCACAGAAACCCAGACTGCTCTTTCCATCAGACTACCTCCAGCTGCAGCCAAACTCTGAACCTGCCTTCCAGCCTTCGTTCTTTCCTTCACAGTTACTCTCTTCACAAAGAGTCCAACAACACGGAGCCCTTGTAATCCATCAGTCTTCACTTCAAACAGCCTCGCTTTACTTCTGGGCCCAGGTTTTCTTTGACTTTGCTGTCTTGCAGCAAAACAAGTGTACTAGCCCTCCTTCAAGTGTGCTATGTAGCCCAGAGACTGCTCTTTTCTACTTTGTATTCTGAAAGACTAGCTAAACACAATAATATCAAACTATAGTCTTGGAGTGGTGCTGTTTATAGCAGACTCTGCAGGTTGTGTGCCCTAAGCAGACAGCTCTGCTCAGTGCGCTTGTGTGGAGCTGACCAAGAGTTTGTGCCAGTTTACTATTCTTTTCCTTAGATCCACTTTGTCAAGCCAGATATAAGCTTCCCCAATCAATGTCTTTTTCATAAACTTCCCTCCATTGGAGACAAGCAGAATCTGGGAAAATAATAACAATAAAACAGAATTATCATTGTGCATTGTATGGCATTTGTTGGCAGGCATAAAAGATTAGGAAATGTTGAACTCTGTTTCGGTACCTCCAGAGGAGAAAAGAAACACTGACCCTAACCCTTCATATAGAGGCTTATTTCCAACAGAAAAGAACAGTTTTTCCCTGTGAAAACTGAACCTTCCCTTTCTTCTATTTTATCATCATGGGATATAGCAACTAGATGACAACCTTGAACTTCAGTGAGCAGTTTGTTCACCTGCTGGTTATCAAAAACAAGCACAAGGTCAAGTTTTAAGTTACAGGATGAAGCTTTATATAACGAAAGTATCAGCTCTTTTTAAGGGCATGTGAGTCGAAGGGAACTCTGCATGTAGGCTGTAAATCCAAGCAGACTTAGTGTGTTCTGGCTTCTGACCTCATCATGTGGTTGTCTAACCTAAAATATAGAATTCATCTGAAATCTTACTCCTACTCTGCCATTGCTGGAGGGCACACAGTATTGCATCTCATTTTATAGAGAGTGGGAAGGGCAAAGAACAGCCCCCAGCACTTATGTGAGCTACTCAGGCTGGGTGTTCAAGATTCTCCTTGATGTATCATACAGGCATGAGTTTTCCAGATAAGCAGGCTCATGTCATGCAAGCAATAATCTTCTCTGAATTATTTCAATCTATGAGCTTCTGGGAAAAATATATTTGATAAAATATATATACTTTAGGGGTGGATTGAAGTTACATGGTCAGATTACTTAATTATTGAGTAACTGGATTAGCAAGCCTCTTTAAAAACAAACAAACAAACAAACAAAAATCCATAAGTGTTCCAAAAAGAAAAAGAACTCATGAAAAACTGCAGTTCCAAGACAGGATTAGCAGCAGGTTTAAAATATTCACAGTCACTGAATACATCTCTGGCAATGAGCAAAGGAGGCAACTGGTAACAGTAGGAGGCTGTCAACCTGTGTGTGAAACAGCAGGAGCAAAAATAGACTATTTTACTGCTCGGTTTCGCAGATCTAGGTTAACAGAAGACCAGTAGGACTCAAGGACCTCATAGTCCACTGAGAGGCTAGAAGAACCCATATAGCAATAGAGATGTAACAGAAAGATAGAAGAACTAGAGCTTCCAGTAACCAAGAACTTTAAAGATTTTTAAAGATTTTTTCCATTTTGATTTGAGAAAAAAGTAAACTTTACTGTACAATGGAAATTTAATTTTTCTTTAAAGGGGAGGCAAGAAATTTGCAATAGTTTTCCTCAATGAAATTCCTAGGAAAAAGTTCATCCAGAACTTTGACCAGTTCTCTGGTCAAGCTTGGTATCAGTAAAGTATGTACCTGGAAAGTTTAGACACCAACATGCCTGTCACTCAACAGCTTTGGTGATGGAAGATCAAGTGACTCTTAGGCACTGAGCTATTAGGGAACCCTGTTTCACTCAGAAAGCTCATCCTTGTGTAAAAAAGGCAGACTGGCCGAACTGCCAGTGGCTTCTAGGTCACTTGGTTCAGTGTTTCTTGAGAAATGGACAGTCCAATAGCAGGAAAGCCAAACCAGAACATCTGTGAAAAAAATTCTTCTGGGTTTTTCTGATTACCCTCACATAAGACATTATGTATTTCTAATTGCAGCAAGCCAGTCAGCCAGGAGCCAGCTGTGGAACAAGGAAGAGGAGCCAAGATCTCAGTGCTTTGCAGAAGGGTCCCAGGTGGGTTGCCAAGGAACAGGGAAATTAGAGGAGTGAGTGAGCAAGCTGCCAGGGGCTGACGGCAAGTGCCTGTCTGAAAGCTGGCAAAATGTTTTCCTTTATCACAGTTTTTTGTGATTAAAAAAAATTGTAATGGAAATTTTCCACTGCTTCCATCCTTGATACTTTTATCTGGAGCCCTTTGGCTTTTATTTTAATGATAAATTCAATAAGCCTAATGCAGGCAGTTAGATAATCCAGTCTAACTTTAGTTAGCAAAATTATAAATTGGTCTTCCAGATTTAAAGGTACATCAAGTAGATGCTGTTATGCTCAACAATGCCTCCTACTTGTAAGATTAGCATGTAGATACTCCTGGAATTGTCCATTTCTTTCTACTGCCTAGAGGAATCCTGATTATCTGTATTTTATTATTTTCCTACTCATGTGAAAGCAAATGAAGGCAGGTAAAGTGAATTCTACCTGTACAAAAAAGCACATCTGGCCAAATGATCAAATGTGTCTAAGCAACTGAAACATAGGACAGGGACCATTCCCTGAATCACAGATCATTTGATGTGTCACAGACCAAAAATACTGTCATCTGCTTTACTGTAATACTGCTTTACAAATGGACACATGTTATAATCCATGATTCTGAAATGCCTGAGATCATGACTATTCCGCCTAACTCTGCACCACAGCTTCTTGAGCAGTTGAACTGAAGAGAATGAAAAAATATATGAAAAAATAACAGGACATGACAAAGAAGTTTTGTTTACTTATCCTGGAAAAACAGAGAGACAGGACAGTAACCTTTCAGTGTGCAAAGATTTTTTTTTTAATGAAAAAGAAATGAGAGAACTGTGCTTTGTGAGGATTTTAAAAGATAATTTTAAAATATGGCAAAGTTAAGTTAGCTATTACAATGAACTTTCTAGATTTCCAGAAAAGTGCTTTTGGAAAACACGCATAACTTACTTCTCTAGGGGATTTTAAGAACAGCTTAAGCTTAAAACTTTGGGGCCTGGTCTAAAAATACCCTCCCTCAGTATGAGGGGATGGATTAAACTCTCTTTTAGAATGTCCTCCACACACATATGTCCATCTTTAAGAGGTTGTGTTATTTCCTTTGTAATTTGAAGACTGATCTCAAATGCCCATAGCACAGCATGGACAACATCCAAAATTAGGTTTTAATAAAATGCAGAATTACCTGAAGAGAATGCCCAGCAGGACTCAAGCTAAATCTAAATGTTTCATTGAATGAAGGCTCTCGGTCGTGCCTGCATACCCTGGTTTTCTTCTTAATTACTCTCTTTTGGGTAGAGATATTGACAACGTACAGCTTCACATACAGGTCTGGGGGAAGAACAGTTGAACGAGTTAAACACAGAAGCTTTTAAATAATCATCGTTGATAATGATTTCAACAGAGGGGAAGTGTGAAGAAAGAGTGTGGTACTTTACAGAGCCACATTCTGTTCACATTCACATAATGTAGAAATGGAATGACCCCGCTAAATCTAAGGTAATTACTTTGTGTTTACAATGCTATCATTAAAAGAACAAACACCTTGATGTCTTTCTGTATGCATGTATGAAAATATCATTACCAGAACGAGTTTTTATTTTTTAAATGCTGTGTCACTTAAATATAATTTTTCACTAGATACAATTGTTCTTTAAAAATTTAGGGAGTTATAATTTTTGTTAAAAAGGACTAATTTTTTTACAATAAAAAGTAAATTAAAGGAGGATTAACTTCTGAGAGTTCATTCACTTCTACAAAATGATTTTATTTTCATTAAACTTGCTCATAGGAGAAAAAAAAAGCACTTCAAAAAAGTCCTATAGAATATGTCATTCTGATTAAGAAGCAATTTTCTTTCCCATTTTAGTGGTGATATTAAATGACTTCTGATACAACCTAATTAATGCTTTCAAAGTATCATGAAGCTATTCTTTTTGTGATACCTGGTAGATGATCTGGAGATTTAAATTTGTATGTGATATTTCTGCACTGAAGGATTTCTACTATCAGTTGTTCTCCATCTGTCTTCATTTCCTTCTTTAATGCAATCTTGATTTCACCCATAACCTGTGTTTTACCTGGAAAAGCAGAAAAAGCAACCCTCATTAATGGAAAAGAAAACTGAGTGTATCTTTCTAACTTGGAAAGAAGTAGAGTTTTCTGGTTTGATTTTTGGTTTTAGTTTGGGGGTGGGGGGGCATTGTCCTTATTTTTCTTTCAGGACAGCTTATAATTTTTAGTCTGGAGTATAAGGATAATGTGTTGCTTGAATGAACAAATGGAAGATGCTTCCATACTGATTTTCATCTGTTCCACAGTATGCAGTGAAAAAGCCTTAACACCATCCTTATGAAACATTGCACTAAATGAATCACAGCTTCAAAACCTAGCAGATTTTAGAAGACTCAGAAGAGATTCCTACTTTTTAATTGTCTGGCTTTTTCCCCTCTTCCTCATGTATGTTCAATACATATTTCCTTTGACAGGGGTGTAAGAACAGCTTGGAGTTGATTTTTTAATGGAAATACATTTAGAAAAAGAGATATACTGATGAAGGGAGACGTTCAGAGAGATCATAGCAGACTGAGCTGGACACGTATGTTCTTTGACTGACACAACACAAATTAAGTTGCTCAGTGTGTCATAGGATTGGACAATCCTGAGGACTGCATTGGTCAAAATACAGTGCCCAGTCATAAGCTTTTCTTCTTAAGTTTAGAAACCATCAATCACAAAGTGATGTGTAAATGGAAATGTCTGGGTATTTTGCTAGCCATTGGATCATGATAAACAAATGATATAATGCAACTTGGAAGAAAGTAAATGCAGTGGAAGAGACACTGCATACCTTTCTAGAGAAGTAAAACTACAGCTTTCTAAAACACTGGGAAATAATTTATAAGTTGAATATTTCTTTTTGCCTCAAGAAAGATTTATTTCAGGTGAAATGTGCAAACCATGATTATCACAGTGGCAAAGAAGCATATAGTAAAATACTATTTTCTAATTTTGTCTGGGAAACAAGCCTGGAGAAGGGTAGAATTGCTTTCTGTGAACATACAATAAAGTAAATATTGAAAGGGAAAAGAAATTTTAAGCTGAATTTGTGTGATATTTTATAGGTTACATATATATTAAATGTGCACTTACTGATGTACCTACCACAAGAGAACCACGGGCATGCACAGCAGCATCATATTCATTTTAGGAACATATTAACAGCAATTAATCAATTATTAAAAATATATAGCTATGATTAAATACATCAGGGGATTTTTACATGACAATGCAGATCTTTTTAGGGCACCAGATTTATTGAAAATCCATTGACAATTAAAAGGGGAAGCTTAATTAACTAAGTTGCTGCAAGGTATTTGAGAAGTCAAGGGGTTTAAACTGACTATCGTGATATTCTTGTTTTTGGAGAACAGTCACACTCCACACTGGGAAAGGTTAATTAGTTCTGCTGTTAGTCTTAAATTAGTGCTATGGTAAATCACAGGATGTGTCATCTGCACTGTTGTCAACTTCCAGGGATTGTTAACTAAGGACTGTTTTCCCATTCCTTTTTGATCAGATGTCTATTGTCAAATAAAATTACCCAAGACAATAGTAAATAGGTGTCTGCCATTGATCTGTGTTATCAAGGCTAATTCATCATTAACAAGTAGGTAAATCTCACTTGGTAATAAGAGGAATTTCATTCAGTTCAAAAGTCTAAATGGAAATTTCTGAACTGATTTACACACGTATTCAAAAACCATCTTTTGAGATTAACTATGTCTATTCACATAAATGGACCAAGTGTGAGTAGGTTGAATATGGCAATTTGAATATGAGGTGCCTCACTGCTGCTACCTGATGAGCATCTTCTACAGTAATTTGCTGTATGGATGCCACATGGCAGAAAACAGCATTAAGAAAATATATAAACAAACACTCTGTTCCATGATTCTGTATAATTTAGTATAGGCTCCTTCAGTTCCAGAAGAGTGACAGAGGGCATTAGAATACTACTGGGGGTAGTGGGATTAGAAATAAAATAGGAAGGGGGTAGGAGGGTGGAACATGGACAATAATATCCCAGCATTTACCAGGTTTCCAAATGTTGGTGCAGAATAAGAGAAGACTAGACTGCTTTGCTATTAGTTTTAAGTCTGACTCCCATCTTGTTGGTCTGTGACAGGAACACAAAACCTAATTTTTTTGTGATATTTAGTGCAAAGAAATTGAAAAAAACGTAGAGTTGTCTTATTGCAGCATGATGATGATGGTATATAACCAGAGAGCAAGAGAGAACAAAGGAGATTTTGGTGGTGCAGGCCCTGCTGTGTTAGTGCTGGCAGTCAGTATAGTGCACAGTGAAACAAACATGTCCTCTGCACTGTTAGAAGACCGGAAAACTGTCTTCAGAACCTAAGTTTTTTCTCAGAAAGAGCAAGTTAGTTTATGCTAAAAAAATTCCCAGAAAAAAACAAAGATAATTCAATATGGAAATCAAAGAACCCAGAGCGCTGAGTTAACCAAGGAGAGAAATTACATGACAGCACAAATGCTAGTTATACTACATGAAGCAATTCTGTAAATGTTCTCTTGAGGAATGTTTGGAATACTGAACTCCATAGATTTTTGCATTTGCGGCTTCTGGTATTTGGTACTTGTCATATTTTTCAAGTGTTCCCCACAAGCAAATTGAAGTGAATGAAATTTGCCTGCCAACTTCTCTTAAAAGCATTTCTGAGTGTTACATGCAGTATTATTCCCTATGAATCTGTTACATCTATAATTATGAAAGAGTAAGTAAAAAGTTTTCAGTATAAGATAGAGAGATGAGCAATGATTACTACAGTGTCATCATAAGCATATGATCAGAAATGAAGACTTCTTTTCTAGAACTAATTTAATTTCTTTAGGTTGAAATCTGGTTTTGTACCCCGAGATTAAAATAATGAATCTCTGAGAGCTCTATGCAGTGTTCATTGACAGAGAACAGGAATGTCTTTGATATATTTTACCATTGCTTGCTCGTCTCATACGTATCTAATGACCTGGACTTGGTGCAGCTAGTTATATCTAGTAGTGTGTAATGAGAAATCATATTTTTCAGAACTGAGCACTTCAAATGGTCCCTATGTAGCTTTACTGCTTAAACACGCAAAATCTTAAATACAGAATATTGGGGTATATTTGTAATCTTTAGTAGATTAGAATCTGTAGTTGTATGTGATAAAGTTTAAAAAAACATGAGGTGGGCTCTTGAGAATTTGATTCAAAAAATGAAATACAATACTTTAAAATATAGGACACGATTAAAGAAAACCCTAAACCATGGGTTCTCTCCCAAGATCCCATCCTTTTGTAGCTTTCTTGGATCTTAGACTTCATCTGTGGCTAATCTCATAGGTGGAGATAATAACATCTAAAGATGTTATAAAAAGAGCTGTTTGGATCTGGTAAAACATAAAGACTTAGAAGGGCTGATGACGACCTATGACACCGTTTTGTTTCCTTCCACCATAATCCATGAAGCTTGCACAAAAATAATTTTCTGTGTAACAGAATGCTGTTGTAGCAGGAAATATATTTCTGTTGGGTTCTCTTAAAATAATTTTGAGAACCATGCTTCAGTAGACAGCTGTGCTTCAGGAAAACAAGCAGACATAATTTTTTTGTAATAAATAATACAGTATTACTGCAAATACTATCCATTTATTATTTACATTTGAGTACAGGAGATAAACAAGTCCAACTGAAGATAAAGTAAAAGGTACTTGGTACTTGGTTTTTTATTTAACATCACCAAAGTTACTTTAAGTACCAGCTGTTTGTTTTCATAATACTTTTCAGCCTCTTACTGGGATATGAACTACTGGCAAGGCTGTTGTAAAATAATGATGGATGAACTTTAGAAACAATGCTTCCCGATGTTTATGGGCCCTGATTTTTCTGTCCTTTTGAGGGTTTTCTATTACCTTCTCTTTGTCATTCACCTTTCTCCTTGAGAACTGCCACAATTTTCTCTATAGGCTAGTTTTATCTTTGTGTTCCCTACTGTAAGAATCAGACATCTAATACAGTCTTAACTGCTACCTCCTCCTGTCTCACAGTCGTCTAAATAGATGTTGATTGGTTAGGTTACTGGCATAGAACTGTCTCAATAATTATGCTGCCCAACTCCAGCGATGAGGCAGAATATGTGCAGGTTCTGAAATCTGTTGCTCCTCTTGCAACTGGGTACCCATCCTGCTCTGCACCATCAACAGGACAGGGGACAATCTACGGAGTAGACAACCTCAGAGTGAGAGGTATTTCAACTGTTGAGGGTTCCTGCAATGCATTCAAAGTCTTCTCTCATCTGCCTACATGAAGGCAAGGTATTCTTAAACATGAGGTGTTATTACAATTTATTCCTTCTCTTACCTTATGTAGGTAGGGACACTGTGTGCAGGCAGCCATACTCCTCTGAGATGGAAAATGCTATCTGTTCAACACCTGAAAAACAGGTTCCCATGGGATACAGGGATGCTCTGCAGTGGGAGCAGACATGAACCCCAGGAACTGCTCCCTCTTTTCCCTTCCTTCTCCTTACCCTGTAGATGTGAACTGCTGTGAGCAGGCCATGTATTATGAGAAAAGCAAAGTTCTTTCATTTATATCTCCCTGTCTCCTTACAGTGAGGAACAGAAGCAGAATTAAGGAACGTTGCTCTCAACAAACACAGATAATAAGAGTGGCTGGCATTAAGGGTCAGGCATATGAACAAGTTGACAGGTTTATGTTATGATTTTTACAGCTAGGAGCCTCACTGCCCACAAAAGTTTGAATTTACTAATGCAGAAGTTTAGCCTATATGCCCAAAATTCTTAGTATGATTAGGCAAAGAACATTTGAAGGAAAATGTTTTGAGGTCTTATTTTCAGATGAAAATAAACTGTTGTGCAAAATGTATTTTAAAAACAGGGAACTCCTTTTGTCTGTTGAGATTTTGAGGTGGGAAATATTTCCCCCCCAAAATATAAACATTGTTCCTTTTATTGGTCCCTGTGTATGTGCACCTCATACAGAGATATGATTCATTTCTTTTGAAAGAAAATTTTAAAAAGAAGACAAGATAGTGCTGACTGAACTGATGACATATGTAAAAGTTCTTGGCCTGAAGTGATTTGTGGAAAAATGACGCCAATACTTCACACATGCACAAATATGAAAAATAAAACTCAGACTTGCACCAATCCAGTTTCAACTGGCTCTATTTCAGATAAGTGGCATTCTAAAAGGCTGTAGGAAAAGGTTAATGAGACAGTAGGAAGAGGTTAATGAAGCAATAAGATTAGAGGATATGGATTAGAAGAGAAAATTTCTCTCCTGTCAGGAGGTGGTCATGTCAGTGACCTAAAAGAAAGTATGTGGGATCAGAGATTTCTCCAGAAAGATTTTTGCAATATTTTAGTAAGAGTTGTCACTGTACAATTGAATACATGAAGGGAAAATAATGAGAATTGTAAATTTCACATTAAACCAATTTAGGTGATCAGAGACAACTACAGAGAATGATGCTGATGAATACAGAATACCTGGATTTGACATGATAGTCACAGGGAGAATAAAATTAAAGTGAGGGAAGTCAGGAGTTACAAAACTAAATCATAGTACTTCCTTCAAGATGTATCCTACAAGATATTTCTTATTTGTATTTATTGATACTTATTTATATTTCTGTGAAAGGGAAAGCTGTTTATTCTATCAAAATACTCAAACACTGGAATTTCCAAAAATTTAGCTTTGGTTTAGAATAATAAACTGGTGACAGAGATAATCATAAGAAAGTTTAGGTTTCTCACTTGAAGTCCCTAGTCTCTGTAGTCAAAATAGATAGCACCTCCTTAAATTTACATCTTAGGATGGCTAAGTGACCTTGGGAGGTGTCTGTCTTATTTGTCTTATTTTTTTCAATGACAGTGGTGAAGCAAGGTGATAGCTTTGATATAAAAGCCTGGCTTTTAAATGGTGAAACTGGGCCACAATTATCAAAATGCAATTTTACAAGTCTAACATTTTTCATAATTTCAATGACAAAAAGCTAAAATGGCAGTTGAAATTATTCTTGCTACTGTTATTCAATTTCAAAGATAGGCGCAGCCTGGATCTGGTAGGGGTAACTATGCAGCTCCAGTTCTCAGAAGCCAAAACGCTCTTCAGACACCTTTGCTCCCTTTCATCCTCACCATAGATCACTGTCCGTGCCTAAATATACATTCACAGTCTCCACAATTTTAGCATCTTACATAAGAAGACATATCAGAAGCAGCAGATTCAGCTGCATAAAAGATGGCTTGCCACAGCATGTCTGAAATTCTGATGATGAAAAGTACACTTCGCCCTGACTTTTGCACAGACAAAGGTTCACACAGGGAAAAGAAATAAAAGTATTTAATGTCATACATTTAGAGAAACCCAAACCTAGATTATTTTAAGCTTATTCTATTGCATCTTTGCCACAGAGAAAATGTGTAGCCAAAGTGAGAAGAAATTTGCCAACTTGCATTAAAAATCTGTGTTTGACATATCCATAGTATTTTCCACAATAAAATGATCATCTTTGTGTAATATAGAATAAATGTTCTGTTAAAATAGGACAAGCGAGTCTGCAAGCTATTTTTGTATGTCAGCATGAGAATACAAAATGGGTATTACCTATAGAAAAAGAGGGAGGATTTTGCTAGATTTTGATTTTGTTTAGGTTCTCATTTAAATGTTGACAGATTGTAAGCTACTTCCTGTCTCTCATGGCAAATACATTTTTAATCTTTTTTTTTTTTTTTTTTTTTTTTTTTTTTTTTTTTAAGTTTTGTTATGCAATTTTTTGAGGGTTTGACAATATAGTCTGAAAAGACAAAATCCCTTCTGAGCCAACTTTTCCTTTTGGTGCCAAAATAATGAAAAAGTTTACACTTTCTAAGTCTGAATATATAAATGAAGATTGGGATATCATAACAGATTTATTTATTCTTTTTCTCTGCTGATGTAATAAAATTAGACATTTCAGCTTGAAACACTAGAAACCCCAGGAAATGGATTAAAGTCTATTTGTCTTTTATTACAATATGATGAAAGTATAATGGAAAGAATAGGAACACTTTAGTGAAATAACTCCCATGTATGGTAGCAAGAGATAATAGAAAATTTGCCCAAAGTTACAAGAAAGAGGTATCAAATAATTATAAAGATAACTCAGAAATATTAGCTAGTAGAGAATCAGAAGGGTAAAAACTAGATTGCAAAGTGGGCTTTGTATATTATTTACTTTTGTGGATTGAAGAAGAAAATAATCCTTTGAACAGCATATTTTATACTTGGCACGTAAACAAACATCCTTCAACCAGACTGTTTATAAAAATACTGTAAGAGCAACATATTTCCTGAGAACAACAGCTAGAAGTGGAAGCAATGGAACCAAAGTACTTGAAAATTGCATTTCTGAAAAATAATTGCTTTGTTAGAAAACCTGCTGACCACTTGGAGAGCAGAGTGACATGAAAATTAAGTTTTTTTATGTAATTTCTGCCTAATTTGTAGGTGAGCAGAATCAGTCTACTGCATTTAAAGGAAAACCAAAGACCATGTTGTGTTTCAGGAACACCTAGGAACTTCCCTATTTGCTTCAGCTGCTTAGGTGGTGATTTTTCATTTGTTTTAGTGTTTTGGATTTGCGGTCTGATTAAAGAAAAAAAAATCAAGTCTCAAAGCTAGATGGATAAAATAACATGCAGGTCTAAGAATTTAGATCATTAGAAAGATACACATAAAAACAGCTCAAGAGGAAGTGATGAGTTTAGGAGTAAATGGGCTTAGTTTCACTAGACACAGTAAAGATTTTTAAAGTAGCAATCAAACTGAAATAATACTGATGTTTTCTGACTTAGCAGTGCAAGTAATAGAGTATTTTAGTTTGTTCCCTTTGTCATAAAGTCATGCTAGCACAGGGAATTATACAGAGTATATGATAACTGGTGTAAGAACCACATATGATGAATTTTCATTCCAGGTAGTTTAGAGAGTGGCTCATGGCACATTTACTGCACAGACAATAAGCACTGAGCCTGCACTGCTAGTGCAGTGCAACAAGCTGTTTCATTTCACAGCTTGCCCAAGTCATTTATAGCCCATAAAAAATTACTTAACACATGGTGGCATATGTAATTCCATAAAGATTTCTTTGAGAAGGAGGTGGACGATGACATTTGTATACACAAAGAAATCCATACACATAATCAAGCTAACACAATATGTTAGCAATCTTTGGTGCTATAAACCTAATAGGTACACTATCCTGGTAGATGAAAATGAATTTTTTTATAAGATCCTGCCTATTCATTCCTCACATCATGTTTTCCAGATTCCCCCTCAGATTTATACTGCAGCTCTGAAGCTCTTCAGTGAAATATGCTTAAAGTCTTGCTCATACCTCCCTGGAACTACAAACTGGTGAGCACAGTCGTCTGTGCTACACAGCTTGGGTACCAGAGCAGATGCTTCTGTACTGACTGTTCATGTGGAAAACAGGTAATACCGTTATATTAATAGATTTTCTTTTGCATACTTACATTACCTGGTACAGTGGTAGCAGCCCACTGTTGAGATGTTATTTCTCTATCATTTAATAAGAAATATTACAGAAATAATTGTTGCTAATAAGACTACTGAGTATAAAAGTATGATCAATTGCCTCTTCAATGTGATAATAAGAACTGTTATAATTCTAACAAAGCTCATTATGTCTAATATATGAAAGAAAGCCAAATCTATCTTCCAGGACCACCGGAGTGTTTGTGGTTAGCTGTAGAGAACCTAGAAAATTTTAGTACAAAAATGACTACTTGTAATTAATACTGAGATTCAACTACCTTCATAATCTTTCCAGCAGAGCAATTGTCCTTTACATTAATCATGTTTACATTAATCATGTAATCATTAAACATGGAATTATCTCAGTCAAACTGAAAAAATTTGTTAATCCAAATTTTGATCAGGAAGGTTTAATAGAAATGTTATGCAGAGTATTTGACAGTACTATGCAGAATTTGGAGTTCTACAGTCCCTGGAGGCTTGATGCCTGAAATCATTACTTACAAAACGGGGAGAAGGTTCCTAAAGTTGTTAGCAGTTTTGAAAAATATCAATCTACCTTTCAGCTCCTGCCCAGAGTATGGTTGGGTTTTTTTTTTTCTGTTTGTCTGTTTTTATAACCTGCACTGGAAATCTTTATGGACTAAAGTAGCTACTTTTCATTGAAATACATACTTTACATTTTATCTCTCTACAGTGTCATTACTCTTCACCTTACGCAACACTGTTTTCTTCTGTTATAGTAAACATATCCTAAAGTTGCTATTGCATTGCACTGTTGAACTGATGTGTGTGGTAGCAAAGAATCAAGGCAAAAAAATGTTTCATGGTGCAGGACTGAAAATTTTCCAATATGAAGACCTAAAGTATTTATTGAGGAATTTAAAGGTAAAAAAAAAGTCAGGGACTGATTCCTGGAAATCTTATATCTGAGATGCTGAGACCTCTCCTTGGTGCCACACAGGACAGCGGTATTCAATACCCTTTTTTTGGGAGCAGAGGGTCTGTCCTAAATAAGAGGTCTTGAGGTTGTGATCTGTTGGCCTTCACCTAGATTTGACAGAAATTCCACCTGCAAATGTGAAATCTGTCTGATGAAAGTTGACTTGAAATTACGTGCCCTAGAAAAAGTGAATTAGAAAACACATATATGTTTATATTTAAATATGTGTGTCTGGCTTAGAAACTCCTCTTATTTTTCTGAAGTCATTGAAGTAAATACCATCTATTTGTAGCTAGAAAAAAAAAAACCCAACCATTTTGTATCTCATTAAAAACTTTTTGCTTCTGGGCAGTGCATAGCCACTTGTATCTCATAGTCAATGTTTTCAATAATTAATACAAAGGAGTATCTCATAGCAAGAGAATGCTCTGAGAGCCCCTGTAGATTTACTTTCAAGAAACTGTCTAGAAACAGAAATGAGGCTGTTTCTCTGTCTCTTGCCACAGTGAGACTGTTTTGAGAGTTAATTCCTCACAGCCTTTTATGCACTGAGGCCAAAACTCATGATTTTATCAAGACTCTCTGAGATTTAGTACTGCTTTTTTGAACGTGACTGCTGAAGTCTTGATCATAATTTATGTTTAAAAATCAAAACTGTGCATACTGGAATTCACAGCAGGGGTTTGCAAGATCTCACAAACTGGAAGTGCAAAATGGATTATTTGCATAATGTGATTTTAAAACTTGTCTGGTCCCAGGACCTGGGAAAATATTATTACTGTGTATATTCATTATACATTTGCAATAAAATACAGACAAACACTTCATTTGTAGTTATAATCCATAAATATGATTCCACTACCTGCAGGAATTACATAATTTCTCTACAGTTTCAGCCAATTTAAAGCCGAAAGTATAAAATTTTCCTTCAACTAAAAATGAAGACAGATTTTAGGAAGGCAGAACACATATTCTCTTCAATTTGAAAGTTACTCAGGAAGCACCTGAGTAACCTGTAAGAGAGAAGATTGAAAAATATCTGATTTTCAGTTCAGATTTAGATTAACTGTTGAAGGATGCCTTGCCTCAAAAAATCACCACAAAGAGGGTCTTGAATTACAAAAAGAATATATACAAAAAATATACAGTGCTGCTGTTTTAGAAACCCTAAAGACACCTGGTATGTCCACTTAAAAATATGAAACTTAGGGTAGTGTTCATGAAGAATAACTTGCTGAGCTAGTGCCATGCCACAAGAAGTTACCATGCCACATGGCACTCTTGGTATCACTGCCAAAAACCTTGTGAAGAATTTTAAATTATCATGTGAGACTACTGTTTCTAGCATAAGTTTTCAGTTTTATTTGTGCACAACCTGATGCACAACAAATTGTGTCTGAATCCATGAGGAAAAACAGACTCTAATTTCTTACAGAAAACAAGTCTCTTAATTTTTCTGCACTCAGTCAGAAAAAAACATCAACAGCTGTGAAAAATATCAGAAAGAAGTCTGACTGCTTAATGTGTATGCTGAATATTAAATGTTTGAAGACAGAAAAAAACTCCAGAGGATCTGGACCAGATAGTAGCTCTCATTAGTATTTGACATTATTTAATGACTTGAACAACTGCTCATTGAGTTACCAAGACAAGTAACTAATCACTGAGAAAATAAGCATAAAAGTAGAAATATTAAATTGAAAATATTGAAGTATAGATACAGATTATCTCAGTAATATTAACAACCAAGGTTACCAAAAATACATTCAGATTATAAACTGCCTCTGGAAAGAAATTCTATTTTCCTAAAAGTCTATGAGGCAACTTTTTCAGTAGTAATGAATATGAATGGATCTTAACTAATCTGTGTAAAATTCCAACTATGTGGATTCATCATATAAAATTGTCTTTCATTTGCTCTGAGAGCACTGTCAAGCTGCCCATCTGATTTAGAAAATACCACATATTTATACTCAAAGATACTAAGACTCTGCACTTACTGAATGTGGTGGTAGTTCTAATTATTTCTACAAAGTTCTTATCATTGTGAAAGATATAGCTGCGAGTCTGAAGAACCTGAAGGCCAAATTCTATGTTTCACATAATTTTACCCTCTTATGGCCAAGTATACCAGAGGTGTCCCCTCACATGGGGTTTCACAAGCAAAGCTTTGGGGATTCAGTGCTGACCAGCAAGTCTGTAAGTGCTGATATATTCATCTTCCTCTCAGTGTATCCACCAGATCCCTCTATTGGTAGCATTTCCAACAAGGGAGAAGCTTTGTTTACCAGTCAAATATATAAATTTTACTATCATCAGCTCTGAAATCTGAGGACAAGTATAACATAACTCAGGTAAACTCTGTTTTAACTCCTTTCATCATTTGCATTCCTCCTTCCTGGTACAATTTGACCAGAGGAAATAATGCAGCCATTTCAATCCATGATGCAGAACCAAGGATGTGAGAGACTGAAACTTGAATCTGAAATGGTTTGCAAGACATCTAATTAACATGTGAAAGGCCCTTAACTTCAAACTTTGAAATAAAATTTAAATAATGTAATTAATTTGAATAACAGATACCATCCTATACTTTAACAAGAATGAAGACTGAGGTGCCCATCATGCTGCCAATTAATAGTCATGACTTCATTCAAAATAATCAAAATTTGTATCTCAGATCCTTTGTTACAAATTCTCTCAATTACTTGCAGACTGTTCAATTTAAAATTAAGTTTTGCTTTCCTTACTAACAGTCCCATGGGTAATTAGCAAAAGACAAAATTTTAAGAAGACGGTATCATTATTTTCACTTTACAAGGACTGAGGCTTAAAGAGAGCAAAAAACAAAGCTGCCCAAAAATTCCCAACCCAGCAGCAAAAAATAATCATGTAATTCTGTTTTCTTTTTTAGTTCTGAGTCATGTTGGAGAGGATACAGTATTCTTTGCACACCGATGTTTTTCAGTGGTCTGTATTGTATGTTCACATTCATTTTATTTGCACAGAATTATAAGTAATTATAAGCAGGCCTTCTAATCAGAAGAGTCAAGCAACTACAGCTCCAGCCAGTAACTGCAACTGAATGTTTATTGGCAATCTTCATTATTTTTCTGACCTATCTGAGAGAAGCACAAAGAGAAAACATAATAAGGAGCTTTCAAGCTCCATGCTGAATTTCTTTCCTTTCTCCATGTGACATATAAGCTGCAGCAAAGGAAGACTTTTTATCAAGAATGCTTCAAGACATAAAGCAAGTCTGCTACCCTGCTGAGCAGTGGGCTTTCTGATTGTGAAAGCTGTTTGTTACGCTGTGAAAACAAGACCCTGGTAATGAGAGAATTAACTCCTCTACTTTCAAAGACAGAACTTGTGCCATTGGGACCTACAAATGCTGTTGCCGAGTATTCCTTAATGCTTTCCCTATAAACCCATCATTCTACTGCTCAGACAAAGAAAAGGCAAAGGAAATCTGGTTTATATTCTGTTATCTAGAGAGGATATTTTTTTAAAATAACCCTTTATTTACAGAGTCTGCAATGAGATATGCCAGGTCTTGCTGATATTTGTAGGGTAGAAAAAGAAAATGTTATCTGTGGGAAGTTGAAGCAGGAAACTGCAAGCAATAGAAAATAATTACCTGGAGGAATCTGGCCAACTCAGAGGTTATGGAAAGCACTATGGAGTGTTTAATAAATAGTAGCAGCAGACTGCTACTTTAAACTTAATGGCGAGATGTCCCCTTAAAGAAAATAATGACATCTTTAGCACCTGTCTAGCTCCAAAAAAACATCATTACCAGTAACTAATCACTGATTCTTACTCATCTTAAAATGGCATAAACAGGCACTGGCAATGAAAGAGCTCTCTTCACACTCCTGCTTATTTCTTCCCACACAGTTTCCCTAGCATTTTTGAGCAACAATGATGGTTTATGACAAAGTGCTCTTTATGAAGCAATTGCAGACTGGTAAAATAATTCAGAAAGGAATGGACTGTTGGAGGTCTCCAGTCAAATCCCGCATTCACCATCCCTTAAACATATTACTGTCACCCTGCTGGAGTCACCTCATCTACAGAGCCCCCATACCATATACAATGTTCAGTATGTGGCCTTACAAGTACTCACTGGAAGGGAATAATCCCTTCCTATTTGTTGCTTCCTACATGGTTACTTTTGCAGCCCTTTATACAGCATCAGTGATCACAAAGCCATTTTCCAAATTAATATTGTTTAAAGAAAGGTTGTTGCTGTCATCATACTAGTGACTTTCACAGAGAAAATCTGACTTGAAGAGTGCTTTAAAGAACCTCTGTTGAACAGAATGGGAGCACACATTTTGAGATGAGGGCATGTAAAAATCAATTGCTTTGTTGGAAAGGGACATTGTCTCTAACACCATCACTCCCATTTTTTTTAAATTGCTTTGGGCATCAACTGAAGGTTTTTAGTTTTATTCATTTTAAAGAAGGCTAAAGAATATTGAAACTGCTTTGTGGTATCTGCATTATTTCCCAACTGTTTGAAAACCAACAAAAATCTCTTTTCACAGACCATCATTTTTACTGTCAACAATAAAGAAAATCTGCCTCAGGAAAAGAGCTTTAAACATAGCTGTGGTGATATCAACAAGTCAGCACTCCTGCATGAAAGCAAGTCCAGTTGTTTATTTGTGTGTGTTGCTGCAGGAGACAGAAATCACCAGTGCTGCAGCAGGAATGTAAGCTCATTCTTGACTGTTCTTCATTGCTTAGTTTTTCTGCAGGGCACTGGAGATATCAAATGCATACATCTTTCTGATTTGCCATGTATGTTGGGCTTGCTCTTTATATAAACAGAAGGCTGGTTGTGACTCCCAAAGGGCTACTACTGCTGGGAATGTTCATGAATGTTCATCTGAATATTAAGTTTATATAAAGACAGCTAGTAATTTCTCAGAAGGGAGGTTTGCCCAGCTGTTATGCTGAAATCAAGGTGGTTTTGTAACAGCCTTGATCATTTTTTGCCAGCTGCATATAAGAGTTGTGGCACAGGCTGTGAGCCCATGTGTGACAGTCCACATGGAGCTGCTCAGAGTTCAAGGAGTTCAAGTTGTCATTCCCTAGGAAAGTCTAAACAATGAAATTTAGGCTTTTCCTCACTCTTTTTTCTGACAGATATATGTTTCATTTCCTTGTAATCTGCTCACTTCCCAAGGTTCTAGGGTCAGTGCTTCCAAACAGGCACATGATAGAGATTATGAGGATTATTTAATATCCTTTGAGTAGTTCCCACATCAGCTTTGTCCTTTCTTTCCAGTTTCATCTTTGTTCCTCTAACAGTTCCCAGAGTTCTTCATCTTCCACCTTCTGACCTGGTGAAGGCAACCTACTACAATCCTTGTCTTTCTTCTATTAACAATTAAACTAAACATTTAAATACTGATGAGTTAGGAACCCAGAACAAAACAGTGAAACATAAGACAGAAAACTTGTTTTAACTGTTAAAGTATTTCCATGCATCTCTCAAGCCCTAATGCTAAAATTACACAAGACATGCATAAATCTGAGACAGTTATTATCTTTTATATACCCCGTGATCTAGTTGTGATGGATACCAGTGATTGTGTGTAAAAAAGGAGGAAGCTACTAATCATTGTTTTACTTTGATTTGTGTTTCCTGATGCTTTTTCCCAATATTATAACAGAGCTTATGAGTCTGTGTTCTTTTTTGCAGTGAACTACAGTGAAGTACAAAGGGATAGAGACAACATCTCCAGAGAAGTACAGAATTCACAGAAAAGTGTATATGGTCTCTTTAGAAAACTCAGGGTTTCTTGCCATGGTTGCCCTCAGGTCAACAAGGGGGACTGCTATCTGCTAGTGTGTTTTGAGGGTGAAATTCTTTCAATACAAGGTACCACTGCTTCTGAGAGACTAACCCGGTTGAGACAATCAGTAGCTCCAGGTACAGTGGGAATCATGACTGTTTCTAGCTCTCCCCTTTCTAATGAGATTTGTGTCAGTCACTGAATTCATCAAAGAATTCTGCAGGCTTTCTATACCATTTCTACAACATGGGTTTGTGGTTTTTTTTAGTCTTCTGAGTGAAAGGTGGAGATAAGGGAGGAATAGTGTAGGGCATTCCTCAAGTAGAAATAAATGAGAAACTTAACATTGGTCACTAAACCTGGCAGAATTGCTGTTGTCTTGTGGAAAGAAAAAAAAACAAAACAAAAAACCCAAACTGATTAGCAACATTTAATTTGGAGAACTGAAAGGATTAGCTCATATAAATGCAATGAAAACAGAAATAGTATTTGTTAACTAAAGATGCACAAAATTGATCCTTAACTCAGATTTGTGACTTGCTTTGGTTTTCATCTTCAATGGAAAAAACCTGATCTGTGTTATCCTATTGTACACCTGATTTCAAGATGGCTGTCATACTTGAGTAAAATTTTAACCCCAGATTTCCCTCGTTTCTTTTTTTAAAATTTCCTAATTTGAAACTTTTCTAACAAATATATAAAATTGAATTGACATCTTGTGCTTCTTGTTAGTTCAAGATAATTATGGAACTTAACACTCCAAATGGTAATTACACTTGCTGTTGAGCTCAGCAGCCATTTTAGAACTGCAGACCAAGTCAAATTAGCATTTTTGTCAAATGAAGTTAGATGTGCATGAAAGTTACTTTTTGATGCATATAAAAAAAAAACAATTTTATGGTGACTGTCACCTAACATCTGTTGGAGGTAGAGCCTGCTGCTAGGACCCATCTACCTGAACTCTGATGTCTGCATCTGAGTTAGATGTCAAGACTCCTTCTACAGCAAAAGGAGGGCAATTGCTCTTCTATAATGTAGTTTGTCTTATTTGGAAATAGATCTCTAAAATAGGTTGGATGAGTAGTACCTTCAAAATGGTTAATGCTTTCCACTGACTGCAAAAGTTTTACGTAAGTGGCTGATCCTTCTGTAACTCCCATTAGAAAATTTCTCATCCTGTTGCTTTTTTCAGAGGTCCCAGCTGCAGAAGGATATTTACTTTAGATTTTTTTACATAGTAGACAAAACAATTTTTTAAGTAGACAGCATAAAATTCCTAGACTACTTAAGCAGGTCCTGTTTGCAATATCTAAAGGATCAGATCAGAATTCTCCTTTTCCTTTAAGATTCAAAAGAAATTGCCAATGAAATAACTAATAATTACATTATTGTAAGTGTATCTAAATAAATAAAAAAAATTATACATTAGAACATGTAAAAGTCAATTTGAAAACTGAATGACAAGGGTGTTTAGCAAGGACAAGGGGAAATTGTTTAAAACTTGGAGAGTGGAGATTTAGTTTAGAAATTAGAAAAAAATTATTTCCTGTGAGGGTGGTGAGACACTGGCACAGGTTGCCCACAGAGGTTGTGGCTGCTCCCTCCCTGGAAGTGTTCAAAGCCAGATTGGATGGGGCCTTGAACAGTCTGGTCTAGTGGAAGGTGTTCATTTCCATGCAGTGGTTTGGAATTAGATGATCTTTACAGTCCATTCCAACCCAAGGGAATTCTATGATTTTAACAGGATTAACTATGTTTCTGTATGAGAGCCAGCATGAAACACAGGTCTCATCTTTTTTTGTTATCCATTGCAGTCATACCAACTTATTTTCCAGATTATAAAAGCTCATGAAACAAAGGTGATATTTTGAATAATGGAGAATCCTGTAGACCTAGATGTAGCACTTCATTCAGAACTGAGGGTTTTTTCCCCAAATGTGTGTAGAATTATAAGTAGATTATAATATATATAGGTATAGAGATACATTTATATACATGTGCATATATGTGCATTTATACAAATGTATGCACACTGAATTGTTGAAGGTGACCCTATCCTAGGAATCAATATATATTCAACCTACCTTGACTCAGCACAAAACATTATCTTGTTGAACTAATCTATACTAAATCCTTGGGGTCAAATTTAAGTTTATGAAGTTATAGCTACCTAAATTATCATCAAATTGTTGACTTCGCTTTTACTTCTAACATGTACTATTATACAAATTTTGCACTTCCAAGTTCTTCAGATATCTCACTTTCCATTTCACAATCTAATTGCAACTTCAAAGAAGAAAAGCCACACACTGACATCAGTACAGAAACCAGCTAGGAGAGAAAAAAAAATTACATGGTTGGGATATATTTCTGAGGACAAATGACCTAAATTCCAACAGGATTGTGCTGAAAAGGATTCCTTACATTTTTATGAGCAACTTTAAGTAAGCAGTACTTTATTTCATAAAGTAAACATAGTACAGTGCTTTAGACCAGTGAAAACCTGGGGAGTTAAAGATCATTGGTAGTGTAGGATAAAAGTGCTGATACAGTAAATAATAGGGTAAAAGTTGAAGAGTCTGAGCTCAAGGTTGCTCAGCAGACAGACTTCCCACCTTCACAGATCATTTGCAGCATTTTAGTTGCTCAGTCAGCTAAATGCTTTGATCCTAACTTTTCTGCACTCACCAGTATCATACCTGTGCTGTTCATAGTACTTGAAAGTTTCTCACTCTCTCATGCCAATCCTAGGCTGATTAAATGCCAGTGACTTTCATGGAATATGTCCTGAGCTAAACTGTTACACAATATTAGCCTAGCCCACTGCCTGTGTATGTCACCTAAGTATGTAATGACCAGCTATACACAGTCTATACTTTATATTTTAGTGAAGAAACATTTCCTGCATGATGCAATGAAATATGGTAGTTTGTTTCAAAATTTATTGCAGAACTCAAAAGGCATTATGAGAAACTCAGATTCCCAGTGGCAAAACTTGCATTAATTCACTGGGGGCAAACCATCCTGTTAAATTCAGCGCTTGAATTCTACAGCTTTATGAAAGGATGAGTTAAATATAATTTTATTAATAGCTATGTATATATCGAGAAGTTGCTTAATTCAGTTCATACAGTAAGAGGAAAAAAAAATTCAAAGAATCCTGATTGTCTGCAACATAACTTGACAAGATCTTTCAAGCTTTAATATACGTTTCAAGATGAATATATAAAAAACACTAGACAACACCTTCTTATAGATCAATTCACATAAAATGGGCAACATAGGATGAACAAAAAAAATGAGTGAAAAGATTAAACGGGAAGAACTACCAAAACACTGTGGGACTTCGTGTGTTTTACTTATTTACTCCTCCAAAGGACCAGAAAAAATCTTTATTAGAGATCTTTCCTCACTGCAATGTGGTAGAAAGAGATAAATTGTGCATCTTTCTTGTTTGATTTGTTGTATAATATGGAAGCTGACACATTTATTTTTTTTATTTTGTCTTGGGCACAAAGGACTTTTCTCAAACTGATCACAGGAGATAATGAAAAAGCAGTATGCAAATATATATAAATATATATATATATAAACATATCACAATTTTAAAAATCAATAGAAAACTGGGTTTTCAAAAGTTACAAGTGTTGAACCAAGTCCTTAGGCTCCTGCTTTGGTGTTTGCTTAATTATCTCTTACTGTGTCTATATAGCACTAATTTGGTGGAACAGGAACAAATCAGTAGATGAAAGCAATTTGTTCTGAGGCACCTACCTCTATATTACATAAGGCTAAAAGCTATTTGCTTGAAAATAGAATTACCATGGTCTTTGATATAAATATTGCTTTTCCAGATGTGGTCCAGCTCTGTCTAAAGGATCCATCATTGGTTATGACATACAGAGGGAGAGGAGCATTTCAGGTGGGTGCCAGTACCACTGAAGTGATGCATGTCTCACTGTCTTATTGTAATGAGTTGAATGTCATTTCAAATATTGATTTGAGACTGAAAAGCTAACATGTAGGACAGATGGAAGGAAACAATGCACAAAGTGTACATTATCTAAATTTTTCAGATACAATCACTGACTTCAGTTACTAACTGAAGTCTTAACAAAATGATGCAGAAACCTTGAAATTCCTCTACTATCAAGGGTAACATAGTACTATCATAAAAGATAATTACATAAGTCTTCCCAACAAGTATTTTCAAAGAATTTCAGGCAGCTGAGAATATACTGAAATCCTCATTTTGTAATGGCAAACTACATTATAAAAATCAGATTATTCACTCAAATCCTTCATTAAGAAACTAAGGAAAAAGGATGTCAATTTTATGTATCCTTTCCTAATTTTTTTTAGCATCTTTTTTAATATAGATTTTATAATTTCATCAAAATTTGTAATTTTTTGAAGAAATCTATACTGAGAAATTTGTTTACATTGGTCTTTATTGTGAAAATACCTGCTATAATATAATCATGGTTTATTCAAAGACAATAATAATTTAGATAAATTCACAAGGTGCATCCAAAAAATCTGTCCTCTTTGCATTTAACATATAACCAGAGGAGACAGTGTTCCTAAGAAATAATTTTCTGCTTAAAATTATAGCAGAAACCAGAATATGTATTTCTTTTGGTCAATGTTTTAAATATAGCTTTATTTATTCAGTTGATTCCAGAGAGGAGCAGGGAAGAGAGAATGTGTTTGGAGCTTGTGTGTGTCTTTTCTCCCAGGATTTGCATCACTTCCTATTGTATCTATTTTTCAAGCTGTCTTCAATTTAGAATCTTTAGCTGGTGGCAGAAAAATATACTCGAAACAAATTACTCAGCTTTGTTCAACAGGAAATCTGCAATATTTAATTTTGGAATTTGATTCAGAACAAGTAGCCTGAGGGCAGTAGATGCTGCCAATAAAGAGGGGGCTGATTTGTCATATTAGACTTGGATGCATCTGGGATTTCAGTGCAGTCTTTCTCTTACAACGTGACATGGCACACATCCAAAATGATGAGACACTTATGTGGAAGCTATGGTCGCTTCATCCTCCCTCCTTCTCCATAAAACTATCCGCAGGCAACCAGAAAGTTTAAAGTAATCAATTCCAAGAGACTGGGAAAAGAAGCACAGTGTACAGTGACATTAGTTACTGGCCTTTGTCAGAATGACAAAATTTAGGAAGACTGGCTTTGTCTCGCTCATGTGTTTTGCTGTTTTCTGATGGAAAACAACATGCATTCATATATTTTTTCTACCACTGGAGATAAATTGGAAAAGTTTATTTCATAGAATTTTCAGAGTTGGAAGGGATCTTTAAGATCATCTAGTTCCAACCCCCTGCCATGGGCAGGGACACCTCCCACTAGATCAGGTTGCTCCAGGCCCTGTTCAGCCTGGCTTAAAAAGCTTCCAGGGATGGGGCTTCCACCACCTCTCTGGGCAACCGGTTCCAGTGCCTCACCACCCTCATGGTGAGGAACTTCTTCCTAATATCTAAACTAAATCTATCCTCCTCTAGTTTGAAACCATTCCCCCTAGTCCTATCACTACCTGACAGTCTAAAATATCCATTGCCAACTGTCTTGTAGGCCCCAATACACTATGATTTTGCAAGTATTCCCGAGTAAAAACAGGCCCCTAATCCTTATTTTATGTTCAGTTCAGAAGACCATACTTAAATCATTTTCTGTAGGCAAGGTGAGACTCAATATTTCATTCTCTTTGCATACATTCATAAATCTGGAGTGGCCCCTTTACTCAATGGAACAGCACCTAGGTAAGGTGTTAAAGACAGACGAAGCAGCTCCTAGGCTCTGCTTCCCAAGCTCCATTGCCCTCTTGACATGAAAGTTCCTTTTGTGCACAAAATGTCCATCAACAGGGAGAAAAAAAAAATAATCGTATTTTTTTCATTTTCTCTCTAAAACTGCTCAGATTTCTTCTTTGGAGATGCCATCTATTATTTACAGATTTAAAATAGACTTAAAAACCTATTGTTACACTGTGTAGTCTCCAAATGATAATAAACTGTAGCATAATTTTACAGGAACTTAGGTAATTTTACTTTGTCAGTGTTTGAAAAGCAAGCACTGAGCATGAAGGAAAATGTTTAGGGTTGACACTGTGTAGGGCCCTTTTTAAAACATGGAGAAGAGTTTGAAAAATGGGTCTGTGTGAAGTCAGAGAGTCTGCATAGAGCTTTAAAACAAAGAAAACCACCAAATAGCCTTAAAATCAACGTATAAACAATGAACTAAGGTATTTATGTTTGTTACTCTATCAAAAACAAGGAAAACCTTTTCTTTCATTTACTTGTCAAGAGAGAAGGAATTCTTAAGACAAGCAGACTGGTAAGAAGGTCGTAGTTTTTAAGTCAAATTGCATTCAGATCAGTGAGAATCCAGTTCCTTCAAGCATGTAGCAACATTCCAAAAGAATTAAACAGCCAGGTACAGGTAAGGACATCAGGTGGCTGGTCAATAAATACTATAGATATTAGATAAGCAGCAGAAGGAGACATAGTGTACTCATTGATGCAAGTTACATATGAAGCCTTTTCCTAAGAAATTGCACAAAATTACTAATTACTGTAGGCAGCATGTCCCCAGTCTTCTAGAAAATACATGTTCTTAGTTACTATAGGAGTGTGAAACATGAAGGCAGATGTATACATCAGGTATTTGACCAAGTTAATCGTCAGAATGTCTGTGCATGGAAATTCAGTCATGTTATGTTCTTGTCAAATCACAATCAATCAGAGGGTAAAGACAATGTGACAGACAAGAAACTTTAAGAAAACTTATGAAAGAAAGTATAACGTAAAAAAAAGCATCCCAAAGGGAGTTTCAGAAAAGAAAGACCTATGCGATGGATGGTATCAACACACATAAACACCCAGGGACCATGTGGTAGAACTTCCCATTTGATATCAGCTATCAGAAATTTAGATATGAAAACTAAAATACTTATAGATATAAATACTTAAGCTATAAATACTGCAATTTTTCATTATAATCTTTTGGTGTTTAATAGGGAGTGGACTGACACTCCAGGTAGCTGACATTGAAGAAAATCCTGAATACTGCCTGGGCTGTAGAAGCAATGCTTGGGTTCAGTTAAGATATACCAGTGAAACTGGAGTATCTGGTCAGTAATAACAGATGTGATAAAGAATCTGGGTGTCTGGAGCAGCAACTGGACTGAGGCAGAAAAATACTTTAGAGTATTTAAAACAATAGGATAGACCTAATCTCCTGAATCCTTTTGTAAATAAAATTGTACACACTGCATCCTCCTCTATCTACGCAGTATCTGACAATAGATTTGACCAGTCTGGCCATTTAATTCTCTCTCAGTCATAGGCTAGTAGTATCAGAATAAATAATATACAAAATGGAAGCACAGCACTAAGTAATTGCCTAAAGTAATTCCAAATGCCTACACAGGACAAAATGCCACAGATTCTTTAAGAGAAATACACATTCTGAAGCTTTTCCTTAACAGATAAATTACTCATATACTGTTGCAATGGATAACACATTTCATTAAAGCTGCACCCCTGTAAGGCTTCTGTCGTAGGAAAAAATAATGGACATGGTCCCTAATGAGAAGCATACGATTCTGAAAATAAATTGGGGCCAAGTACTATGTTTAACCACAGATAAGAAAACAAAATCTCTACCATGAGAATCAGAAGCAACTGGGCAGTTTTATCATAGGAAAGCTTTATATTCATTTTAAGGCACTAATTTTCAAAATCTTCTGCCTTGAAATACAACCTATAGTCCACTAATCCTGAGCAGTCTCACATCCTGACATAAATACCATTTGAAGCTTAATTTTAGCTTGTAATGTAATCCCACCTGGGAGGCTCTAGATGCATCTGCATTTAAACAGCATTCCAAAAATAACTATTTGAATACCAGTTTTAAGGAGTTTATACTACAAGAACTCCTTTCTGAGTTGCTAGCATAATAGCTTATTTTCTAAGCAAGTTATAAATTCTCTAACAAAAAATATAATAAAAAAGCAATCTTGTAAACTATACACATGTAATGCAATACTAGCTTCTTTTATACGATATTAAGGAAGTACAAGGGACTGCTTGGTATGGAAACAGTTTATGGTTTTCCAATTTTTTTGCCATTTCAAATATATACAACAAAAGTGGGGCTCTAACACAGAACTCTTCAGTAGAAGCAGCTGTAGCTGTGTTATCCTTTGTAGGAAACTTCAGAAATAGTCTATTTTTAGGAAATGCTTGATGAAATGTGTTATGTTTGTGAATGGAATAAGCTTAGATTTTTGGATTCTTATTTCTCTCCTAGAGTATTTATTGCAGCAAACAAGATTCATCTAGCAGTTAGGAAAAACATTTTAGTGTTAAGGATAATCAAATACTAGAACAGACTAATGAAGCTGTGAAGTTTCTATCACCACAAAGAATTTTTTGATGCAAATTTTCAAAAGTATTTTAGGAAAAACATTGTGTTTTGAAGCAATGGCATGACTTCTTGATATCCTCTCAACCCCATTCTTGCTAGATAATAGCTCATATATACTTGAGCACTAAATGTTATACGAGATCTATTTTACTTACTTTTTTCCTGGAGTAGGCACAAAATTCCAGTCCTAATCACACTGCTAAATGGAGATGATCACCTGAATTACCTAGGAAGATGACCTTTAAAAACTCTACTCTGTATCCTTTAATATTATTCCCATCACAGAGGTAAATTTAATTAGGATTTAGCAATTCACCTTCTAGCATGTCATTGCTTCAACCTGACTTTTGCAGATTCTAAAAGAACACCAATCATCAAAAGTGATTCTGTTTCATAGTTGTTTAAAATTACTCACTAGGTGAAGCAGCCCTTCTTCAGACTCACACCAGACAAGGTTCAGGTCCAGTTACCACACATTCCAGAATCTTCACCTTTATTCCCATTTGCTGGGGGGAGACCCCCTGGTTTGCTTTCCAGTGTTGAAGGTCTTCTTCTATCAACTGGTAGCTGTACTAAATGTGCCAGTTGTTATCAAAACACATTTCCTTCATATATTTCTAAAGAGACAGAATTATACTCAAACTTTTTGGGTTTTTTTCCAAAACCAAAATCAGGTGGCTTTGTTAGATTGTTTTTGTACAATTACTACCACTCTGATCTCCAGCCCATTAGACCTCCAAGGAGCCAGCAGAAAAACATGCCGTACAACTTTCTATTGGTGGAAATGCATTTAAGAGCTAGGCCAATAGAAGTGATTAAGAACAACTGGCAAGAAATTACCTTTCCAGGTGATTACTGAAGCCTCATATCAAAGGGTGATATTTTGCTTTCAAGATGCAATTCATGTGCTTTCAGTTTTTTCTGTTTTTCTTTCTGCTTGTTTGTCTTCTTAATATTTATTAATTTTCTACAGATCTCATGGCAAAAGCAGACTTTAATGAAAGCTTCAGAAAAAAATAGCAAGTTTTTTGAATTTTTTTGCCACATTATTTAATGGCTAATAGCTATCCAGTCCCAGTTCATATAGGAGTGACAAAAGCTGCTCAACAGCCACCAATTAATTACAGTCATGCTCCTTGGTTTATTTACTTCCCTTTTAATGACACTTTATACCATCAATTCAGGAACAGGATGTAACTATATAGAGCATATTGTTTGTGATGTGGATAGAAGAATATAGAAGATTATCTTGTTCTTTTTTTCTGCTGTTTCAATCTCTGTCTGAAGTCTTCATTCTTATGTAAATTATTTCTTCTTCTTTTTAGGAAAACCAGCTGGATTATACTGGCAAATACCTCAGGAAGGCAGAACTAATTGTTCCAATTATTACTGGAGAGCCAGGTGAGCCAGGCTGGCACAGAGTACTGGGCTAATCAGCAATAGAAACAAGAAGTATTTCCCAGAATTCAGAAAGGAAGTTGTAAGCCTCATTCTTAGATTTACAGTTCTGCTGTTGTTCATCTTGAATCACTTTTTCAAAAAAATGTAGTATTTAGGTATTAGTGTTATGGCTGTTCCTAGCTTGAGGGATCATGCAGAAAATAATATAGACAGCTTTAAAAAATAAAGGGGATAAAAGATAAAGACTATTGTCACTGTGCAAATTTCATTCATTGCTTAAGGATCCCTTATGACAGAAAGATCTTTTCAGTTTTTAATTTAAGATTAGCATTCCCAAAAATAAAGGAGGTGCACTTTGAGAGGACCAACATGTGAAAGCCTAGCTGCAAGTGCTTTCCTTATTTATTTTCTATTCCCTTGTGTCCCTTTTTATATCTGTATTGAAGGAACTACTCATGCAAAAAATCAGCCTTGCTGGTATTTCCTGCTTTAAACTTAGTTGGCATGGGTTAATCTTACACTGTCAGGAGTATTAGCAGGTAGACCTTTGGTAGAACCTGACAGCAGAAAGCAAGGCTGTGATTTTATATTAAAGACAGTTTAAAGAATGCCAGGCTGAATTTTAGGCTCTTTATTTATAGAGATAGTAGAGAAGTCTGGCAGTGATTTTTTCTTCAGTTAGATCTCTTATTGGCTTAATATCACATTTTATTCAGTATTATTTTGTTTTACAGACTGACCTCATCAACATGCAAATCAGAATGGCAATAAGACGATATTATGGCTGGTAAAAATATGTTTTAGAAAAGAGATCAATAGGCTCATAATGCTTTTTAGGAAAGACACTGACTGTGTGCAGCGATTTCTTTTGCTACAAAATACTGGATGTGAACTTAAAACCAAAAAATGCAGCTCAACCTCTGTCAAGTCAGTACTAGTAACATTTCAGATTAGCTGGATTTCTCTTTAAATCCATGTATTGGTACCCATAACAATCAATTCAAGTCTTGTACTTAGTACAAGATTTTATTGATTCATAAAAAATACTTTAAAGTCCAGGCTTTTTTTTTCAGGTTCTTACATTTTAGATTATATTAGGATTAAAGATTCATTACTCGTGAGACATTTGTGTTATTGGGAAGGCAAACAGCAAGGATATTATTTGACATGTGTGCAAGAACAAAATAGATGGTGTTCCCATCAGTCTTTCAGACACCAGTCTAAAAAGGCCTTGAAAAGAATTGAACTGAACCTTAGTCCAAAGAAAGCATGGAACCATTCCAAAATAACTTAAATTCTCTGTTATTGGGAAAGCAACTGGTTCTGACTCGGTCATTTATTTCTCATCTATATCCTGCTAGTGTGCTACAAGTCAGGGACTACGTTATAGGAGGTAGGAATTTTCTCTCTGGAAGATGAAGTTCATTTTAGCTAAATAAATACTTAGTGTATGATTTGTAGGTTAATTGGAGAAAACTCTTACTAGTAACCTTGGGTGTGTGGATTCACAATTTATCTGTCTATTCATTCACTTCCTGACATAAACACAGAAATGAGAGGTTGTATGATATATAATGATGCTTTCAATTTTCCTGGGAAAACTCAGACTCTTTACTACCCAATACTATACATGTGACAATCTATATTTCTTCAGTAATCAAAGCTCAAGACAAAGATAAGAAACTGAAAGAAAGTGGAATTTTCATGGCACAGAGGCACTGAACAGATCTGTTGAAGACAAAGTGATGGGTGAAGTAATTGAGACATTCATGCTCGAAACTCCTTGTCAAAGGTACAGAAGAAACTACTATCAAGGGATAAAAGTGTTTGTTTTATAACTTTAAAATATTTTTACTTGTATGGACAACTATTCCTTGAATACCACTCACACAGTAAGGGAGTATTTGCATTTTTTTATTGAAGCTTTCAATAATCCTTGTTACCTATTTAATATCATAGGATCATAGAATTATATGAGCTGAAAGGGACCTTTAAAGACCATCTAGACCAACTCCCCTGCCATGAACAGGGACATCTTTCACTAGATCCTTTCACTGATCATTTTTATGCCCTCCCTCTGTACTCACTCCAGCAGTTCCACGTCTTTTCTGCAGTGAGATCTCCAGAACTGGACACTGCTCCAGATGGGGTCTCTACCAGAGGGGAGTAGAGGGGAAGAATCACTTCCCTTGACCTGTTGGCCACTCCTCTTTTGATGCAGCCCAGGATATGCTTGGCTTTCTGGGCTGAGAACACATGTTGCCGGCTTCTGTCCAGTTTCCTATCCACCAGTACCCCCAAGTCCTTCTCTGCAGGGCTGATCTCAAGTAATGTATTCCCCATCTTTGAGTTATGGTAACAAATATAGTAACAAATAGTTAAGCCTTCTGCAAGAAGTAATCTAGTATAATTTTCTGATTACTGACCAAGAAAAGCAAAAAAGGCTTAATCATAAAAAAATAAATTATTAGAGATTAGTAGAGAATTCCCCTCATACCAAAGGAAGTTAAGGGTATATTTATAACACCTAAATGCCTAATAGGTGCATCATATAGTCCATGAGAAGATTTAGACACCTGTAGGGGAAGATTACAGCAAATAATCTAGGTGCTGGTATACTTTGTAGCACTAGTCTGAGGCAATGGTATGCCGGTCCCTACAGAAAGTGAGGATGTAGTCTCATAATGAAGAGGCACACCAGAGACTATCTGCTGCCTATAGCTAGCAGCTATTCAGGAGAATAACTGGTTGGCTGACTTTTTTCCTGGAGCCCCCTGGTATGCAAGGGCTGCTGAGGTGGCTGAGGGTACCTTTGCCTCTTTCCTTCCAAGAGAGATATTCCCAAGCAAAAGCCTCCCAAAAATTCTCCAGAATGGAAATTCATGCAAATCCCTCTTGTCCAAACCCAGAAGATCTCTCTTAGAGTGTCTTTATCACATTAAAGTACTTGTCAATTAAAAATCAAAGAACTTATTCCAAACTACAAGCAACAGGATGTTTTATCATCTTGTTTCTCTTACACACCTCTGTGTAAGGACCCATAAATATTTTTATGCTTTCTTCCTTTCTGATTTTTTTTTCTGTTGATGTTTAAGAGAAGTTAATGACAAAAATGCTTGTGAGGGAAAAAATGGCGACATATGTCATTCTGCTATTCATATCAGGTGACATAAGATGAATTTTTTTTCATAGAAATTCCCTCCTAGTAGATAGAGATATAAATGAGACTTGATTATGAAAGAAGGAAAGTCTCAGATGATCCCAAAGTCAAATAAATTTATTATTTAACCTTATCTCTGTCCTACATTTTTCCCAGTCTCGGCGTTTTTATTCAAAGTCACCATTGCTTGTGCAAGAGCAATAAAATTCACCTCAATTTTAATCCACCAACTTAAATTCTTATTATAACTTTCTTAATGAATATTAAGTATCATATTTTAATCTGTTCACCCTTTTTTTTTCTTTTGATTTTTTTTTCTTGTGAAATGATACAGACAACTTTAAGAAAACTTTCTAATTTGCAGCAAAGCCCATATTTTCAGCCTGGTCAACCAAGACATCAAAGTACAGCTTTGGGCACAGGCAAAAATCTCAGTTACTGTTTTAAGGATTAGTCCTTAATAATATCCTTCATCTGTCTTTGTTCTCTTCTTACTTATAACTTTTTGGTTGAAGGTCCAATATTAAGACCATTTCTCTGTGAATATACTCATAAAGACTAATACTACAGTTTTCATATTTCAACCTCTGAAGTTAAAAAAATCAAAATGCTAAATTTTTTAAGTAGTCAATGCTGCAAGTTTATTTAAGCAACACAGCAAGCCCTTAGTCTTTCCTCAGTCATACCACAGTGCGTCCCTTGCCTTAAACAGAATTTCTATAGTCTAACTAAACAGCAAGCAAAAGGAATTCTTTTTTCTCCCAGCTTTGATTACTTCAAAGAATGTGGCAATGCTCAGTTGTGACTCTGCAGCAGTTTTTTTCATACCTTGTTTTACTTGAAAGAGCTAATCCACATGCTACTCCTGGGCATTCCTTCATGAGAAAATATGATACAGTTGTGCAATAATTTACTACAGTCTTTCTGTGCAGGCATGATGGATACAGATTTCACTGGAACTATAAAAGAAAAGCTATAAAGGAAAATCTACAAGCCAAATGATTGTCAGTCACTTATTTTCAGAAGTCATGCACCTTTTGTCCTAAATGCCAGTAGAATGACCACCTAGCCTGTTTTATGATTTTTGTAGTATTTCAACCATTTTTCTCATAAATAATGACCATCCTGTCTTAATTAGTGAAATATAAAGTTAAGCAATTAAATTGTTAAGATATAATATCTTGGTTTATAGTTCATATTGATGAATCACAAATTTCAAAAATTAAGGAAAAAAACAAGAGGATGTTTTTAGCTTAGACTACTCTGAATAAATGAAATTTGCCTGTAAAGTGTGGTGTTATAACAGAGCTTAGTTTTTGTTTGGTAATTTTTACTTTATTTATTTTTTTAACCTATAACTCAGGCAAATGCACAGCATACAATAAAGGAAAACCATGGAAGCGTTCATTAAAAGTTATCTGAACATTGGCTTCATATCACTAGGATATCAACTTGTAGAAGTCCAGTAAGTATGTGTGCATCATCATATTTTTCAGTAGTGCATATCTCTTCCTTCTGGAATATACAGAGAGAGAGTTTCTTACAGAACTTTGATTTACTGAATTCAAAGGACCACTGGAAATGTTAGAAAGAGAACCTCTGAGCCATGTCAGGACTGTGCAGAGAAGGTTTTGTAATTCAGGACAGAGACTGCATGGAAATGTTTTATTTTAAAGTAAAAAAAATCCTTTCTTTTGGAAGATGTGATTGGTGAGCCACTCTGTTCCTATAAAAAGTTTACAATTTTCTGGCTGAAAATGCTGACAACCAGGCCAAGCACAGAGGATGACAGAACCACTGTGACTCTCACTGAATGAGTGAAGCCTAGCCATGCCTATCAACATGTACATCTTTCCTAAAAAAGCCTTCATTTGAGTTGAATCTCAAAGTCTACATAATACTAGAGGAATGATATTTTGCATGTATAAAACATTTTCAGAAAAAGGAGATGCTAAAATTCCCTTTAGTAAATTATTTCAATTTAAGTGCTACTAATACTGGCATATCATTCTTCTTCACACTTTTTAATTATACAAAAATAATTTTCCCCATATTTTTCTTAGTTGGGTAATTGGTAATAGACCAATCATGATCTACAACTGAATCAAGATATTAATCATGTGCTTTTAATTATTAGTTTCAGTCCTTACATGGAAAGCAATGGGATTTTTTGTCTCTATTCCACAGCATGTCATAGGAAATCATTAAACAAAAGGGATTGCACTTTTTAAAACAAATGGAGAAATCAGTTTGCATAACTCAATGAGGACCACAATATGCATCTTAAATTTTACTGAAGTTTAAGAAGATCACTTCATCTGCTCAGGGCAGAATGTCCAGTGTAAGATAGCATGCAACAATGCATATCATAAAAATAACTGTAACACCATGTCCAAGAGCAAAACCGAATTTTTTTATATTATTAAGTAGAGATGAAAATACAGAATGTGACCGGATAATCACTTCAGAGAAACAAAGATGATCATAGCAATACTCAGTTGTTTATATTGACCATTCAGTTGTGTCAGCAAAGTAAATATTACTGATTTCCAATACTTAGTTATAATTTCACATCTTAATAGCACAAAAACTATTCCAAATGGAACATATAGCACGTTTCTCAAGAGGGTAAACAGATACAAAAGGAGCATATTTTTCCCTGGTGATTCCACTTATGCACATGCCTAAATTTTTATGTCATACCCTGTGAGCTGAACATGATGAATTTGTTGATTCACCTGCCTAGAAATCAGTTCTCATTGCCATTTGTGAGTCCTACCTTCCTCTGCCTCCAGCTACTCGTCTTAAAGATCTTGTTACTATAAGCCCCCTGCCATATTGCCAGGCCTGTGTGGATGACTTAGATGACCAAAACTTTTCAAGTACAGTAGATCTGCAGATCTGTTTAAGCAACTGGATGTACTCTGCATAGTTTTAAAGAGAGTAATCTGCAGTTAACTGTCCACAGAAATTATCCATTAAGAATATTTGGATATATAAAAATAGTATTAATATTAAAACATGCTAATCATAACACTAAATTTGTGTTTGCAAATGAGAATACAAATGTCAACTATGGGAGCCCTCTACAAATTAATGAAAAATGGGAATGGATATTTGCTTCTAATCAAATGCAAAGCTCATTTTGTCCACACACAGGTAAGTGAACTAGAGAAAAGATATCGTTTGATCTTTAAGACTGAAAAATTTTCATTCACTTTTTTTCATCTACAAAAATAATGCCACAATAAATCTGTAACTCAATTCTCAGTTAATTATAGAATCTTGAGTTCTCTTTAAATTCTTAACTACATCCCTGTAAGATAATTATATTTACAGGCTGAAATGGAAATGTTCTTGAATTGTTTTTCAGCTTTTATTTAATGTATCATTTGAGATTGATCTTTCCCATCTTAGTCAGCTAGAAATCAGACATTCAAAGCTAGGCTGGCTGCCCAGCTTCTCTCAGTGGGGAGAAACAACACTCAGTAAGAATCATTCACTCTATCAGACTCAGAGGTGTAATTCTTACTAACTGTTCAAGTTGGTAGAGGTGAATTGCATCATAAGTGAAAATTAGGGAATCGCAGCTCTTATTTGCAGATTTTGAGGATGAGCAGAAACATGACTTTGACTGGAAAAGGAAGTTTAGCTATATACACATCTTTTAGAATGTTTCAAAATGTGGTTTTTGGTTGAGTTTGGTTGTATTTTTTATTTTTTTGAATGGTACAAACATGAAATCAAGACATTTTGTATTTGTATGTTCTGAAATTTATGACCCAGGACATTACCTAAGGGGTACTTTATGATGAACAAATGATGAAAAGCTTTTTTTTTTTTTTTTTTTACAATTACCATTCTGTATAAAACACACAAAGTAAAAATGGAAAATTCCTGATTTCCCATTTTCATCCCACCATTTCTCTTTAAAAAAATAGTTTGTTTCTCAAATACCTAAAAGTATAGCTGAACAAACCGAAGTTTGATAAGCAACTGAATTTGGATTTCTCTATGATGTGTACTATGTACTAGAAGTGTAGTTGAATGCATATACACGTTTAAGGTTTCTTGCTTTGGAAAAGACACTTTTTTGAAGTTCTACCTTCAAATTATAATTTGATTTCTTCAAATCTGTGGAACATTAAGCCACTTTATCTCAAATATAGCAACACAAATTATTTCACCATGTATACAGATGGCATAAGTGTGAGAAATGTTGATTTTTTGAGTCTGAACTTAACATGAAGTTAACTTCAATTGTGTGCATGAATTTCAATTTATGATCTAATTAAACCTGCAAAGTGGCATTGAAATGCATTTAAATTTTAAAAGTATTACTTTAATGATAAAATGAAGGTCCTGATATATTATATTTGAGGTTAACATACACTTGAAAGAAAACACCTCTTATTCCAAGGGAAATGGAATTTTCCTAACATTTTTCAATACAAAACACTCAATTTTCATGCAAATGTTCATTATTACATATGAAAGAGATAATCACATTGCTCAGGAAACTTTGGCAGCCATTCCATCAGGCTCTTTCCAGCTCCAATATTACAATGTCTCCCTTTAGCAGCACCACATTCACACCAAAAAAAAATTCACTCAGGACTTCCCAATTTGATAAGAGTTTCACTATAGTCTAAAGTGCAGTAGTCAAGCTTGATGTTCAGCTAATATTTTTATTCAAGCTTACTCTTTTCTATACACACCAAAATTCATAATTGCTTTATGAAGTAAATACTCTGAAATGTTATAAAAATAGAGCCAGACAGCCAGTGGACATCTTCTTTTGATTTGATGGGTATTGAGCTCCATACTTCATATTTTTTGTTACAATACTATGAAAAGCAATGAACATTGAAAGACAGATATTATTCATTGCAATCTAACTACTTAATTACTTTAAATACACAGGTAAGACACTGTTCTCATTTAAACTGAAGACTCATTACATTGGTGCTATGTGAAAGGGGCCCTCAGAGTAAATTAAATTCAGAATATTAATCTATAATACAAAGAGAACATAAGCTAGTCTTCATAGCACAACAAGAAAATGAAAAAAACTTATTTTTTCTATAAACATGTGATACCACTTTAGTGTTGTTTGTATTTCTTTTTACCTTCTGCATCGGTTAATCCTACTCCTGACTGCTTTAATGGTTCTTGTCCATTCTGGCTCATCTTCCCTCTGTTAAAAAAAGATATGGTGGAAGTTGTCAATAAGATCATAAAGAGATGGGAGGTAAGAAAATGATACACCAAACAAACAAACTCCTGTGTATGTGCATGTATATTATATATATATATACTTAATCTACTGAAAATAAAGTGGACCATAGATTTATTGCTATTTGGACAGCTCGCTTAAGGTTATTTTTTTCTATTTTGGAGGCAACTGCAATTGCATCTCCCTAAGCCTGTACATTCTTGTAGAGTAGGGCCATCTGGTGCTATCTGGTACCTGCCCCCATCAGCCTAGGGTTCTGAATCATCCTACATAGATTCTATCCTCAGTTTATCCTGTTATAGTGAAGAGTAAAAAACATAAGAAGGTATCACAAAACTGGTATTTGGTCTACAGTATTGTTACTTCAAAGGTAAGGCACGATTGTGGTCCCTATCTTCTTTTAATGATTCCTTTTACAGTACATAAGAACAACAATCCAGTTCCTAGACTTATATTTCATCTCAAAGTAAGGTAAGTGGAATAAATCATGCTCTGGACATTCTTCTTTTTCTCCACTGACTGTATAAACAACCTCTATTACAATCTAGATTTTTCGGCAGTGGAAGCTAGGCAGAATACAAGCTATATTTTAAACATGCTTGTTGGAAGCTCTACGGCATGATTACAGTCACTCCCAAAATCATATCTGCTACTATGCTATGTTTGTGCTTCTATTTGCTTTTCTCCCTTAAGACTCTGAAATGCTGTGATAGAGAAGGCAATATCTTCAGATGCATGTGATTAGTCTGGGGTTAAAGGGTTAGTGCTGTTCTGTGCCACTTCACATTTCACAGTAGCAACAGAAACTGTCCCAGTTCACAATGAACTAAAACATTAGTATAGAATGTCAGTTTTTAAAGTGATTTTAAATTAAATTCTAACTGAAAGATATTCTTTCCCCCTTTTCTGATGTAATGTTTAATAGAACATATTACAAATATAAATACCAGCATATAAAATATTTACTTTTAAAATGCCATAATAACATATAGTCTGGTCCCTAACAGAAAATTAGAGGGCTGGTTATATCCTATTTAGTAAAATTAATGAGAGCAGATTACTATAAGAAAAAAACTAAAGGCATGGATACTTTTTCCTGCTTTCCAGAAATGGTGGTTAGACACTGGAACAGGATGCCCAAGGAAGCTGTGGCTGCCCTCTCCCTGGAAGTGTCCAAGGGCAGGTTGGATGGGGCTTTGAGCAATCTGGTCTAGTGGGCTTTATTTTAGAAAATTATGAATATTTTAAAATGTCAGTACTAGAGAATTAATGTTTTCCTCACTCAAGCTTTTTAACAAAGATAATGTCAAGTTCTTGTGACTAATAATTCAGGACTTTTAGGGAAAAGCAAAAACTTGTGTCATAGAGGAAAACATAGAACAAGTATTGCATACACTGAACAGTGACCAACAATATTTTGTGAACAATCAATTTGTAAAATTTTCAGGCCAGAAACATTACATTGATAGGGAGAAATTACCCTATGAAGAAATATAAATGAAATTTCTAAATGAAGGTGAATGCTGCCAAAGGTGAGGGGAAAAAATCCTGGTAAAACTTTTCTCTGTGGAGCAATTAATTGGGTAAAAGAAATTAAAATATTTTTATAGGATTATTGCACTGAAAGTAGCTTGATAATTCCAATAGGGACTCTGTCCTCAAAACTTGGGAAAAGCTGGGCTGTATCCCGAATGTGAATTTCAGTTTCACTAGCAACACTTTTTTTCTAGAAGGAAATCAATCTGAAAACATGCTAAGCACTCTCAGCCCTACAAAAGTTTTACTTTTAAAACACAACCCAAACCACCTCTACACATTTTCATCAGAAGCTGAGACTAACGCCTCTCGTGTGACAGAAACAAATTCATGATGTTGAGGCAGAGGTTTGGTTGCTTATTAAAAATTCAGTGCTCAGCAAGGAGCATGGAAGTGTGAGCTCTGAGAAATTCTCCCAGTATCTGCTATTACCCAGCCTGACTTGTCTGCAGAGGAAACTATGCAAGAGGACAAGTGGCAAGTGAAAGGGCTATATGGAGGATATAGTAGAATAAAGGAAAAGCCTTACATTCTTGGGATGGGAAATAGGTTATTTTCTCCTGTGGCACTGCTGCTGCCTTCGCTATCCATGCTGTATCCACTGCCAAAACTACTGGCTGAGGAGCCAGTGGAGACAGAACTTTCTGCGGGTCGGTGGTTAGCAGACCTTGCTGTACAGGGTGGGAACAATGTGTTACCAAAAACCTTGCAAGATATCAGTACCATCCACGCTAAGAAAAAAATTTAATTTATCAAATCACATGCTGCAAACACTTTCAGCTATTTTTACTCTACATTCCAGTGTTGTGCTAACATCTTTTGCAGATGATGCATATTTTCCTGTAGAATAAGGTGCTGTAAACCAAATAGAATACCAGCATATTTTTTTCTCTGATCATGCTAATAGGTCAAAACAACACTCTCAGGGAAAAAAAGAATGAGTTAGCTTGATTATTACACTGAAAGTAAATGTAACTTTTCTGATTAAAGTTACAGAAAACTAGTTACTAATGGGAAACATTTAATAAGTTAGTCTCAGTGGGTGTTCTGGTATTCCTCATGGAACATTCTTTGCATTTGGTGGTTTTGACAAGGAGAGAAATCTGAAAAGAAATGCAGGTACACCATCTATTGTCAGAGACTGTATGAAGACCTTCACCCCTCCTCAGAGACAACACAGCTACTGCATTATATTTCTCAACTGCTTCTACCCATCTGGATCTCTCTTAATACATGCCTAGAATTTTAATGCACATATTTTGATGGTAGGTGTTCTTACTTTGTTTAAGACCTTTTGGTGTAGAAAATTTATAACAGTATATGATATTTTTATTTCAGATTCCTAATTTTGTGCTTTGGATATTATTTTTCCACATGAACAAATCTTTCAGTATTCAGCTGTTAGCCCGTTGAGAAATATAAACAAAAAAGGACACAGTGACATTACACATCATATTTAATACAAGAAGAATAGAGTAACTATTCTCATATTGAATAGCACAATTTTGGGGGAATATTAATACAGGTTTTTTAAAATTTTTTTTGGTAAATGTTCCCTACTGCATCTACTATTGTTCTATGTCATCTATTCCAACTAACTGAGAGTATATACTGAAGACAAGAAGTACTTTTTATAAAGTTATTCTGTGAAGTTTCATGTTATTTTTGTTGAATTGTGGAACTTTAATGCAAGCAGTTAAAAGAGATCCTTCTTTAATCAAGAAATTAGTCAAATATCTAAATGGAAATTAGTTCAAATAAGAGCCAGAGCTCCAATAGTTTCTTGCCTTAAACTGAACGAATAGTCTCTTTGATAAAGACTGCTGTGTGCTGCCTGATGTGGGATTGGGAAGCTCAGTGTGACTCCTCAAACATAATGCAAAAACAGATTCTTCACTGCTAAACTAAGATGTGTAAGATGTGAATTTTTTGTTTGCTTGTTTGGTTTTCTTTTGGTTTTTTTTTAAACCTCTTGTTAGGCTCCTCTGTCTCACTGTCACCTACAGCCACAGATGGAATGTCTCAATCTAAATTATTTTCAGACAAAATATTCTTTAACTTTATTTCATGCGTTTACTCTAGTTCATGATTTTATATTGATCATAGGCTACCTTCTTGGATATAAACACAAATTAACAAACTGCAAAATCATAGTGTTAGTAACAGATACTCCCAGTACCTGGAAAAGAAAGTCACCCCCGTTTTTTCTGCCAGAGCCAGCCAGAGCACCGTGATGTGCTCTGCTCAGGCAGCTGTGATCAGTGATTTATCACTTTCAGTTTGTGGTACTGTGATGATGAGGACAAGTCAAGAAACTGCTTGTGGGAAATGTCAGGCAGGAGTGAGATTTCAGAGAAGAGAGAAGCATCTCTCCTCTAAAGTGCATCATTGCCAGCTGCCCTGCATTCAGCAGCCTGGATTGGAGCTGTCTCCTGCCAGTCCCAAACTAATCCATAACCTCTCTTCTCACAGTTTTTGTATGACCTGTGTGACTCCTGAGGTTTGCTGTTTGGGGCTCTGAGGGTTTCTTTGTGTTGTGTTGTGTTTCTTTTCCATGGCATGACAGATGTCTTATAGGTGTGGACAGAGAGGAAAACTACATATCTCCAAAATCCTTGGAAGCTAAGACAGTATTTTGCCTGCACAAAAAGGTGTCTGTAGTCCTTCTAATACATCTCCACCATAAAATATGTGGCTGAAATAGTGTTTCATATCTGGGCTCTTGTTTTTATTGACTTTGCTGCAAAGCTAGTTTCTGAAATAATCTCTTACATCTTTACTGGTGTATTTCTGAAACAAGTAAGAACCTAGGGTTGAGTTCAAGCCAGGAAAGCTTGAATTAAGCCTTTACAAATTGCTTAGAAGTTTTGCTACATCTAAAAACATTGTTGTTTCTTTTGAAACAGCTGCATCCTGATGATACATTCAGTATGCTACATTTTAATTTCTCTACTGTTTCACTAATTATCTCTGTTGATGTTTATCCCGTAAGATCCCTTGATGAGTGGTTAAAATGGCTCCAAGATTAGATTCATGACTGGATTTTGACAATTCTGAAATTCAATGTTATTATTTCTTTTTTTTTTCATTCACACTATATGAAAGCAATGAGCTACAGCATTCAGTTTGTGACAGGATATAAAATCCATGAATAGATGTACAGATGGTTTTGTGAGCTTCACTATAAGTCATAAGACATCCACATTATATATATATATATATATATATATATATATATATATATATCTTTACAGATAAATCTACGCCTCTAAGCTTCTACTTGTTATATAGGAAACATCCAAGTTCTGAAGAAGTGGCAATACCTGCTACCAGGCTGCCTTTAGTCTGAGAGTTACAATGTAGATGTTTCCCTTTTCAGGTATCTGTCTAGAAGCAGAAACGCTACTGGGAAAGAGTTCTATTTGTAAACCAAAACAGGGGACTGATAGTTGCATCTTTTGTGAACTGGCAACAGAATGGAAATAGATAATAAATAATTAGTGATCAAAGGGATATGCCTCAGGTCAGTCCTGATAATTTCCTCTCCTCACCCTTCCTCATATTGAACAGTACTTTGAACCATGGTCTCACCCATTTCAGCCATATTTTTATATCAGAAACTGCTTTGACCACACACTGAGCAGTGATATTTTCTGAAATTTCAACATAACTCTTTAGAGAGCAATTTAACATTAGAAATGAGTAACTACAGAACAGCACTCAAACTGTGGTGATGGCATTTCTTTACCTAGCAAAGCAATTCTGATGAAATAATTTTCTTCCATGTGCTCTGTAGGTTTATGATACAATCTAACAGACATCTGAAATAAGAGTTATCAAATGAAGAATTTGAGCAATTTCCTGAAATTACATGTCAGCTTAAAATGGTGTAAGAGTAAATAGTAGGAATCACCAAAGCAAAATGTGCCAGCTATTAGACTGAGACAAGACTCAAAAGACCTCAGATTATTGCTATCTACAGAGAGTGGGGACAAACTGTTCTTGCTTTGATAATGACTCTTGGAAATGGGTTATTTGTAGCAATATGAAGGCCCATTTAACTTGAAGATTAAGAGACAAGTGAAACTGGGCATAAAACAGTTCTGGAGAGTAAATTATTGAAAGTGTGAGAGAAACATTCAAAATTATTGTAGGAAATAAAAATACGGCATTGCCTATTAAAAGTATAAACATGGATATAGCCCTAAAGGAATCCCAAGTAAGCAGGTATTTAAATTCAAAATCATATCCAATCCCGGAGATTTATAGAATCTAGGAATCCTTTCCTTTTCCTCCATATTGTTGCTAGCATCAGGAAATAGTACTTAGTGAAAAGGAAAATTTCTGTCAGTTTTAATTTTTTGCAGATAAGTGCCTAGAATGTACAGTGCTGGCTCAGACCTGCATCAGGGATTTCACAGTGCTAGCAATATCTTGGTGCAGGTAACACAACACATTTTTGGGTAGCTTTAACCTGTTAGACTGACACTCAAGTGTCAAAGTTGTGAAAGATATTGAACCAAGGGTATGCTGCCTTTTGAACTAGCATGTTTTAAACTAGAGGTTTTTGAGAGGTGTAAATTAACAGCCTTAACTGGGTACAATTGTGCAAATGCAAAGTCTATCTACACTGGATGGTCTAGCTGCCAATATTAGCTGTCTGATAGTAGACCTCTCTCTGACCAGTAAAATAATTTGACTCACCACTATTTGGAAAATAGCTTTCTTTTAGAATATCACAGAAAAGATTTTGTGTTTCAGAAAATGTGATTTTAAATTCCCAAATTTTCTATTGTAGGGAGGCTAACTATGTGCACCCTTCTACTTCACGTAGGTGCTGAAGGGAAATTTTGCTGTTCTCTGTCTTTCTCATTCACTTTACTTTACTGGAAGTTACTAAATTTAAAGCATGTGGTTCATCCTTTTAAAACTACAAAATAGCTTTCGAAAGGCCTTTTATATGAAATCAGTAAATAACTGTACTGTAGATACACCTGCTCTTTTCTATATATATATCCAGAACTGGCAATTATCTTCATAGTTTCTCTAAAGTCATATTATCTGAAGAACCTAAAAATAATTTATTATATTTAAAATATAAGTGGCCTACCAAGAGAATTCCACACAATAGGAAGATACTCTGTGGGATAAATTACGTACCTAAAAGAAGATGGACACCCTTGCACTACCTCCAAATCTGGTGGATAAACTCTAATACACAGAATTATGTTGAAAGGAATGTGCTTAATTTTGTGTGAATGTGTAACTGGCAATGATGCAGATTTTTACAAAAATTAAATCAAACTAACTCAAAGTTAGGCATTCCTCTGTACTTCTGACTTGGATCCCTTGTAACTTGTGTGTTTTAAGATCTGGCTCTGAAATTTCACTGTTCCTCTCTGAGAGGTATGATGAGTATATGTATTATGCTGTTAGTTTCTTTGCAGATCATACTCTTTATCTCTCAGAGGTAATAAGGAAATTATACTTTAGAGTTTATTTTTAAACAAATGCAGTAGTCATATATTGGGCTTTACAAAGGTACTGATCAAAGACCAATGTTTTCTGTTGTAGCTTCACCTTAATTTTTAAGTAGATTGGTTAAAATACATTTTGCACTGCTTAAAATAAATATATAAATAGTCCTGTCCAAAAAACTTAAACTGATGCAAGTCCTTTGCCTTTACAAAATATAGTATGTATATCATGGCTTCTGGTTTTGTTTATTATTTCCTTTTTACTTTTCATCAGACATACAATTAATAACTTACAAAATACAATTAATATAAAATGTTCTAGGGTTCAGAAGTAGAGAAAGATCTACTTAGGGCATTTTAAGAGTGACTCAGAGTTCTTGTTTTGTTTTTTCAAGTGCCAGTTCAAGGAAAAAAAATTGCATTCTCTTAGGCAGAGAAGGAGAATAAAACTTTTCTCATCACCCTTGTGGAAATCTGCTAGATTATGACTACCTTGTGTGCTTGGGCTGAAAAAACCCAAACAATTATTGTAAAAGTTTCTGTTCTCTGATAGAGTCACAGAGAAATAGCTGTGCTAAAGAAAATGAATAATGCTGTGGGTTCTCTGTAATGGCTTCCTTAATAAGTGTCTTTGAGAATCAGTGACAAAAAATCACCAACTTGCCAACGTGAGCTCCAGTCCATAACACCAGTTTATAATGGCTTCTTTTCCATGTGCCAGTATGGTAGGTTGTAATGGAAGTGGTACCACAAACATGCGTTCACCCTCTAGGAATGGACTTGCAAACTGATGATGCCCTAATATTCACTGTTCACAATAGTCTCAACTTTTAGAATTTTTGAACTGCAGAGAAAACCTCTCCTTCTATCTCTTTTCTCTTGCAAAGAACTTGATAAATTGAAAGCTGTTTTGTGTATCTTTAATGCTTTTTCTATTCAAGGTCATAGTGTCTTCTTATTTAATCCTTGAAAAAAATACAGTTAACTAATCTTGCTTCTTGCTCCTGCTGAAATGCATGAGATCCATGAACCTCAAAATGGTGATCACTGGGGTGCCCCATATGAATAAACCATGACAAACTAGACTGGGAAGAGTAAGAAGAAGCCACAACTTTTCACAGATCTCAAACTAGACTTGTAAACTTACAGAATGCTATGCATTCTGCAAATTTGTCAGAAGTAAAAAGACACAAGTACGTCTCTTCACAGTAACTTTAACCTCACTTATATATTAATGTGGGTTCTTATTCCCCTCACTCTCTTTGATGTTTCTAATATTGCTGAGCCAAATATATATTGATACAAACCCTTTATTGCAGTTTTAAAAGTAAAGAAGCTAGTATAATAGTTCAAGGGCAAGGGTACTTGAAGCCAACAGCTTTGATATTTTATTATTGTAGAGGTGTATGTGAACCCTGATTCAATTTTACATTACAAGAAAAAATGTTTTTGCACCACAGAGAGGAGAGAAGAATAATTTCAGTGGGCTGGGACTTTCAGTGGTCACCTGAAACCTGAACAATTCAGGTACCAGAAGGTAAAGCATATTTTCAATGGCATTGTCCAAATGTATCTTAAAGAGTAACAGTCTTGTTACTGACCACCTCTCTAGGAAGCCTTTTCTATTGTATGCTTCCTAATGTCCAGTCTAAACCTCTCCTGACTCAGCTTTCCCACACATCCTATCACTGAATACCAGAATGACAAGATCAGCAGCTCCATCTCCACATCTGTTTTTCAAGAAGCTGTAGAGAGCAGTGTAGTCACTACTTAGCCTAATTTTCTCCAAATTAGACAACCCCAAAGTCCTTAGGCACTCCTCAGAGAACATTCCTTCCACAATTATATTTCTATGGTAATACAGCTCAGGAATACGGTGTCTCTTTCAGTCATGATGCTTGAACAAGTACCCTGATATCCTCTGGTCACTACCTGAACTGTGTGTCTGTAGCTGAGCTGTAGAGTAAGGCAATGTGTGGGGATGGATGGACACGTGTATAGACATATATATTTATAGAAGTGTTCTGAAGGCTTTCATAAGAAGCAACCTTGTTCTTTCTAAATGCAGTGTTTAAAAATATGTGTTAAGTTTGCCCTTGTTAATTAGCTGTTCTAACATCACACTAGTTTTTGTAATGATTTGTTGCCTTTACAGGCAATTTTGAGATATCATTGCCTCTTTCTTTCCTACAGCCTTCTCAGATGGACTGTATTGTCCACAACGTGTGTTGATGCTGACAGAAAAACCTTTGTTGAATTTAAATCAAACTTTATTGAGTCAAACCTGGGGCTGTGATTACAGCATAAGAGAAGGTCTGGAATTCCAGTCTGTACATTTATTAGGATAATCTGTAATTCCACAGAAACAAACAAAAGGCTAAAGTAGTCAAAAGAACAATGCCAATTTGGACCAGTTGAAATTCTGGCTCTTTATTTGTGATGAGAGGATAAACTGATGATATGTGGTATTTAAGTTTGATGTAGAGGTGCCTACAGGAACAAAATAATTTTTTTTTAAGAGGCTGACAAAAAAGTTATCAAGAGCTATATCTGGATCCAAACTCCTTTCCTTTCCACTGGCTGTTTAAAAAATTATCTATTCTAATGACTTTTGACATAACAACTACGTTGAGAGAGGAATAGGAAACTGTTAATGTCCCAATTAGAATTCCAGAAACAAAAGTATGTAAATAGGGTTTTGTCACAGTACAAAAACTGTTCAGTCATGCTTAAGCAGACCAACTTGGATGCATGCTTTTAATTAGGCAACAACATGAGCAAAGCTATACTACTTTTCAACAGAAGTTAAAGTCTGCCAGTGGAATGGAAGTGCATACTTATTGTTTTGTAATGTTTTTAGCATAGCTTCTCCTTATGGATTTATGCACTGATATGGAGAAATCAAGCAGTTCTTGATCCATGTTTACATTTACAGCACTTAATGTAAAATAAATAATTAAATATAAAAATGAATTAGCAGACATGGCAAGAAGGATTTGGGATGTAGCTGGTTTTTTAACCATGTCTTTCTGCTCACCTCCTTCAGGCTTGACAGGTCCATCAGACATCACTTTCCTGAGGGCTAGTTGACTTTGGTCTTTGTTGTCATTGGCTGGTGGAGGCAGATTGTCAGACTGAGTTCTTTGAATAGGGAGGACTCCTGCTATGCTGTGTCTGTGCTGCTTCCTGGCATGATTAGACTGACCGCTTTTATGTGCTGCTGTGGCAGTGTGGGTGAAATGGAAACCCAGAGTATGTATCCTCAGATGGAACCAGCTTTAATGTTATTCATGCAAACAGAAGTGTGGGGTTTTTTTTTTCTGTATTTAAATAAATAGTGTTTTCAAACACCAAAGAGACACCACATGCACAGCGTTAAAAAGTATTAAAACTGGCTGTTTCTTTATTAATGATGGTGAAGATAAGGGAAATGATTTTCCCCTACTTTTTCCATTATAACATGGCAAGTTTATGGCATGTCAACAAATCCTGAAGACAAACAATGATTTCACAGTCAGAGAGTGTTAATCTGCCATCAACTAAAACCTCAACTGGAAACCAGGTACTGGTGTGAAGTATACTCTGGGGAGCAGTCCTTTTGAATGAAAAGGTTTTAATTTATTAATCTATTTGAAGTTGTCAGATGAAAACTATCTTGTTGTTTAACCAGTCCAAAGCACAAAAATTACTAGAAAAAATGAGCTGACTGTGACACGTGGCTTAGCTCTCAAGTCCCTTTGACTTTGCTACCTTGACAAAATCTGTTGAAATCTGATGCTGTTAATGGCTTTGTGTAAAGTTTTTGTGTTTCATACGTTTAATATTTCTGTCTATTGCTGTTCTGTTCATCACTATCATGATTTTATCTGAGATATTAAGAAAATCACCTTATATTTCCTTTTAAAAAATGGCTATTTACAGTCATGTTTTAAAAATAGAAATCTCAGCCATGTGGTTAAAAGCTTCTTTAAACGTAGATGTTCTTTTGTGATGTAGGATCATCCTTCCTGATTACTGCTTATAGATATATCTTGTTAATGTGTTCTCAACACTTGTTGCATGCAGCTGCAAGAGCTGGCAGCTGCATCTCTGCAGGCTTTGATTATTTTATTGGCAGTTATTTAGTGACATCAAAACACCACCACACAATGGAACTCTCTGAGTCATGCACAACCACGGAACATCATGAACTATGAGTGAAGAGACTGATGGAGAAACAGCCAGTTTCACTGCAGTCTATATAAATTAAAATAAATAAATAAAGAAAAGACCTCTAAATACAAGAGTATATTGTAATTATATGTATTCACACACAGGCACACAAAGAAAGACACTGAACGGAGTGAGCACAGTGTGCCAAGACAGAAAAAAGAAAAAACAAAACAAATAGCCTAAAAGGGAAGGACAGCAGGGAAAAAGGCAACAGATGAACATTAAGCTGCCATGCTGAGGAATTTATTTGCGTCTTTTACTTGGTTGAAGGCGAAGCTGCTGGACAGCTGCTTCAGCAGCAGCAATGGCTGCCCCAGCGTCTTCCAGGTGGGTTTGGGTGACGCTGGTTTTGCTTTGACTGCGGGAGGGACCGTGGGAGCGTAGATGTCCTTCAGAGGAAGACTTGGAGCTTCCTGGACTGCTGTGAGATTTCTCAATGGTGGGAACCTGCATGTCTACCAAGAACATGAAGAAGAACGAGTATTGCATTTATTAAAAATGAGCAAACAATTTCATTTTCTTTCTCTGGACTGGCCTTTCCAGCTGCATTCCAGAACAAAGAATAAAGATTAAGCTGTTCAATGTCATTGAAAGTCTTGGGATATACTTTGATTAGGAAATGCTCATGAAGAACCATTTTATACTTTCCCACTTTTCCCTGGGCCCAGGGAATAATCAGCTTACTATTGGTTTTCTCTCACCTTTGACTTATATCTCCTATGCTAGATCACACTGGTAGCTTAAAGACATTAATTTCCCATTTTCTACTTTTCTAGTGTGTAGAGACTCACTAGTATCACTTACACCATTACTGAATACTTAGCTAACCCAAGAAGTTTTACTCTGATGAATGCCCTGATCAAAACCATAGACTAACTTACAAAAGCTTCTATATTAGCCTCTAATTTAGATACCAATCTTATATAGTTGATAGACTATATATATATACTATAGTAGATATAGTCCCTAGCAAAATATTACACAGAGAAATATTATCACAGAGGTCCACATCTGGATGTGTTTAGGGTGGCTTTTACTTTAACATAACATATACTGTGTTTTTAAGTGAGCAACTGCAGACCAAGTACTCAGTATAGAGTAAGAGTAGAGAAAATTTCTTGGAGCAGGAGACACTGAGATCACTCTGCTGTTGTAAATACTGGTACAATTCTACTGTATCAGCTCCACCAATTTCCAGTACAATTGAGATATGCTAGAGCCTATTATCACTGACTGGAAATTCATATGTATTATTATAATTTTTATTCTATAAAATATTAATGTTAAATTTCCAGAAGATAAAATGCCACAGAGTATTTATAAAATATGAAAAACAGAAAGCTAATGATCTATTGAATTTGGCTAAGGCTACCAACAAAATGAAAAGGGCACAGAATGTACAGTAGATTTAAGCTGGCTGGCACTGATCGAGACAAATTAAGCCTTGGTTCCAATGAATTAATCAGAGAAAAGTATTATTTCCATAAAAGTGTATGCAAACTTTGTAGCAGTAACTTTTCACTTCTATTAGAACTTACATATTCCCATCATCTTGGAAAACACGTTATATCAGATGCACCAAGACAGTCCTACCCTTAGAGGGGTCCGGGAAAATTCCATGACTTCTGCTCTTGATGACAGATGGTTTTGGAGATTGCTGGCTACTCTGTCCAGAATGAGATTTCCCATGATCAGCGTTTTCACTCTGTTCCTTCAGAGGATACCACCGAGGAGTGTTGTCAAGCTGGGAGATGCTGGATAACTCGATCAATACCTACAAACAAACCCAAGTACAGTATTTAGCGTGTATTTGATGTATTAACAGTTGTGTGCAGATAAGTCTACAGTCATTGCCAGAAGTTGCAGTCAAAAGTATGAATTTAGGGGTAGAAGGCTGCAGTGGCTGACAGATGCAGGACTCTTTGCCCTTGTTCTGACCTCTCCTGATTTAAACCAACTGGGGTCCCAAATCCACATTTGTTAGCATATCAGTGTGGCTGAACTAGTATGTCTTCTCAACAGCCACCCATCAAGGACTATGAGCTTAGACATAACTCCACAACAAAATGGTTAGGTAAAGTGTAGCCTGCCATCACTAGCTTGAAAGCTAAACTAAAAAGACATCTAGTTATTCTGCTAGATTCTGACAGAAGTGGGCAGTGTTATTTTCTCCCTTCCATAAGTATTAGTAAAGGAGCAATAATACAATATCTGTTTTTAATAAGGTCTTCTATAATAATAGACTGGTGCTTATTGATTTTTTTAAAAATCTACATATGCAGAATTAATACCAAAAATAAAATAACAGGGATACCTTTGCACTTCATTAAAATAGTAGAATTCAATAAGCCACCTAGGCCTCAAAACTTTAAGGGAGAAAAAAAATGGAAGATGACATCGCAAAGTGGAAATGTAATGAGCAACTTTGCTAAAAAACTTAATACTACTGTAGCTAAAATCTTCTCAAGGCCAAGTGCATTGCAAGCAGGGGATCAATGACATTCTTTATAATAACAAAAAAAACCTCAAAACAAAATAACTAAAAAAAGAGCATTGGGACCAATAGGAAGCCTTCCTCCACTAATGGTCTTGAAGCTGAGAGGGCCAAGAGATTTAAAGTAAATAGTAAGTAGTCATCCCGGAGTCTTGATTGAAAGAAAGGACTCAAGACCCTTGCATTTGGCTCTAAGTTGATAGGCTTAAAACTAATGTCAGGTATAGAAGGTTTACAACTGCTAGATTAACAGATCTTCAATTACTACTGATTTCCTCAAGGGACAATTTCTTTGTTGCCTTATTACAAGTCCCTGAAAAAAAAGAAAGCCCCTTCAAGTTTAGGGATGAGGGAATCTCTTCACAAGTTATTTTTTCTAAATGTTTAAAAGCCTTTTTAGTTTCTGTTTCATAACTGCTATATGACCTGGCTTGGTCTTTGTGGTTAGGCCTATACTGAAGCTGAACATATTAACTATTTATGCTCTCTAGTGTATTTTGTGGTTATAGCTTTGGAAATGACTTGGAAGACAGCATGTTTGCAGATTGTTCCCAATAGGAAACACAGGCTGGGAACTCTGCTTTGTAGGAGAAGAGGGTTCACATTCCATGGATTTGAACCTTCTGGAGCATGCAAGTGGTGCTAGCTCTATCCAAGCAAGTCCTTAGGCATAATTTTCATATTCCATATACAATGTTATTGTGCAGGACTCCTCTAGATATTCTTGTCTGAAATATGCTTCTCCATTCCTTTTATTTATTTTTTTATTCCTGGAGAAATTTTTCCATACTTAAATACAAATGATTTAATAAATAAAATAGAAGTTAAAAATACTTTAAGGCAAATATTTAAATCTTCCTGTAGCAGCTGCTATGATATCCATTTTCTTTATCAATAGCAATGATGCAAAGAGTCAGTAAAGCCCTGCATTTGAACAAAGATGCTGAACTCAACAAGAATATTGACACAGTATTCAGGAAATAAGTAATCATGTAGCTGCTTCCTCTACATTTATTTTAGTAATCGTTCACACTGTGACACTGATTGCTCAGTTTTGTAGTTACTAAAAGGAGCACTGGAATGGAACTGAGTGGCTTTTTGCAAAATTCAGATGTAGAATGCGGAGAAATACAGAGTTACCCTGTACACAAGCAATCGATTTTCCTGGGCTTCTGTTTCTAATTATAATCCTCTTCTGTAATAACATTTTAAATTATATTTTTGACACAATGACTACTGCTGGTAATTTTGTATTTTATGTGCATATGTTTGTTTATTTGCTTTTAATACAAAGAGCATACCTCTTCCCATGATCACTCATTTATTATTAATTATAATTACAAGATTTTACCTTCAATCATAGTAAGGATACTACTACTTTGAAGTGTTAAGAATAAGATTTTGATCAGGAAGGCCAATTTATTCACACTTGCATGTGCTAAATTATGGTTTGATGGCAGAATCTAATCCTTCAATCATTTACAAAGACTGATACCTCCTCAACCTTCTAAAGTTATCTTAAGATCAGGGCAGACAGTTCATAAATTGTAACAAGAATTCCCAATTGACTAACTGTTTAACCCGTTACTATCTCAGGATCAAAAAAAAAAAAAAAATCTTATCAGTGAAGTAACATTATGTTGAATCTTAAATGAACTTTCCCGCAGTTTACTTAGGTAAAGAGAAGGCACCTTTCATGTGTGAAAGTAAGAAATCATGACCATTTGTTATGAAGTCAGCAGTAAAACTGTGATGCAAAAAGCTGTCTCCAAATACCAGCATGCAGTTAATCAGCTTTTAAACTACCCAGCATTAGAGAGAAGGAACTGAGATACTCACTTCACCAAGAAAGTCATTCGAGGAGAATCTATCATAATCCCAGACAGTCACTTCCAGTGTTTTCTTTTTCAGCTGCAATTTAAGACAAAGGATAATTAACCCCATTGCCATCATAAACTTCAGATCATGTCTTTATGGTTCTATTCATTATCTCCTCTTTGTTACCTTTTTTAAACTGACATGCAGGTCTTGTCCTCCCATCATCCTCAATCTCAGAAAAATAGTTTGGGGCTATTATTTGTTATCAAGACAAATGGGCTTGTGCTTGGCCCTATTTTAGAGATTTCCACAAGTTGTTTTTTGTAGAATTTATGTCTACTACAAGAGGAAAACTGATTTCTGAAGACCCATTCTTGTACTTCTGCAGCTTTTCTCATTGCCAGACCAGAGCTGTCTGGACTCAAACACTTGCCTGAAGTGCATTTTGAGTGTGAATTTCAAATGTATTACTTACAGCACCCTATTTACACAATCTCATCTGTGAAGACCAGGCTTTAATACTCTTACAATTCAGTGTAGTCAATGGGACTCCCTAGGTATCCAGACCTGCAGGACAAGTTGTACTGTTAGGTATTAATGACAGCCATCAAAACCCATTATCTCCAGCCCTTGTTAAGCCCGGTAGCTGTGTCAAATGCTGTTCCTACAAGCTACAGTCAGAAACAAGGGATTCTTTTTTTATGTCAAGATAGCACAAGGCAGGAAAGCTGTTGACCAAAGCAGTTGACCATATTGGAAAGCTAGATCTGAGTTTCATTCCAGGGGTCTGTGGGACAGGTAGGGAGAAAACTGATCACTGATGCCAAAAGGCAGCAGGTGGCTAGAGAGGCACTAAAGAACTCAGGTGGGTTGAAAGAAAGAATGACAAAATCCTGGGTGTATGGGAGGTTTGTTGAGTCAGGCTTAAAAGTTGTAAGGGAAGAATTTGTTGGACACTTCCAAGCATTACTAAGGAAAATAAGACTCTTTTCACATACTTGAATAAAAGAGGTCAGAACCAGAAATTATAAGTGACAACTGAAGTCATCATCCTAACAGAAGCAACATGTCACTCACTGTACTGAATATTAAAGAGCTGCTTTGAACAAAGAGACAACAGAAGAGCAAATCTTTGTTCAAAATTATAAGCTATACTGAATATTTTACTGTATTTCAAGAAAAGCACTGCTAGCAATTTACATCCTGCTTTGGTTTAATGCAACACAGACACAAACAGATCTTAATAACTTTAAGTCACCTTTAAATTGTAATTTAATCTCACTACTATGGATTAAGTGTATCTTCTCCCAGCTAACTTCAGAAAAACGAGCAACGGTGCAAAGCCAATGTCTTTGAAAATCAAGTTTAAATCAGCATATCTTGGAAAATCCACACAAATGGGAATTGTGCTATTTTTAGCAACAACAATGTACTCTTTAAGTAACATGATTTTCAAACTAAGAGTATAAATAAATTATATTTGAGAGCAATTCCTTAATCTTTCTCTTTTATTTCTTCATAATTAGGCAATGTTCTTCTTAAATATTCTTTTTAAAATATCCTGCAAAAAATAAGGAAAAAGTTTAATGAAAACATTTTCTTTTGAACATCCCTTACAGAATAATTGTAAAGTTGATTTCCTTGACTGAATAAAATTCTTTTTCTTTGCCATTCCAAGACAGTATTGAAACTGCAATGTGAAAAATAATCTGAAAAAAAAAAAAAAAATCTGAGTTGAGCAGCCATTGGCCCATGCTATTTTTAGTTTCCTGCATGATACATTTTGCTGCTAGATGCAATACTAATTATATGTATTTTAAATCTTTAAGAAAGAGGAATGGCATACTCGGAATTTCAGCATTTCAGAAATGTATTGCCTCAATACTGTTGGGTGTTTGGGGAGGACATGTCTTCTTGCTTAATGTGATGACTGTGCAAGGACAGAGAGAAGACTGTCTCTATCCAGAAGAAGAAAAAAACCCAAAACAACAAAGAGTTGAAGGATTTTTGGTGGAAAGGGGAAAGTAAAGATGATTGTCAACTAACTGCAGCCCTACTTTGCTAGCTCCTTGGCATTAGTATGATAATAAAATGGTGCTGAAGACTAGCAGTACTCTACATTTCTCTGAGATACTGATTTTAAGCTTCTTATTTTAATAAAGCTGTTATAAAATATTATGAAAATGAAAATCCATCAAACCAGTTTTATTTGGCAGAGGACATGAAATGAGTTTCAAAAGGACAAAAAATTTCTTTCCTGAATATATATTTATGTCATATAAAAAGAAGGCACAAAGCATTTAATGGCCAGTGATTTTAAAAGCAGCCATTATACCTTCACAGCAAAGTTGGGCTTTGCCTTGCATCATCCACTCTTTGATTGTGAAGCTGCAAATTCAGATCCCCATCTGGAATTTAACTGACAGTGATAACGAAATGGGTTGCAGAAGCCCACTATCCGATCTGACAGTGGACTTGTGCAAGTGGCAATGCACAAACAGTAAAACTGGAAAAGTTATCCTAAAAGAAGGAAAGAAGTTTGGTCCAGTTAACCTAACATATGTTGTGAACCTCATCTGAGTTTAAAGCATATCATGAAAACAGTGTTCCTAATGGTAACAGATTTCAGACTAAACCTGATAAATACATTCATACCTAAAGAAAAAAAATGAAAAGAAAAAAAAAAAAAAGAAAAAAGAGAAAAGAAAAAAGAGGGAAAAAAAAAGAAAAGAGGAAAGAAAAGAGAGGGGGAAGAAAAAAAGAAAAAAGAAAAAGAGAAAACCTACCTCAAAGCACATTACCACATGTGAAATTCAGTTAGCTTTAGGATGCTATGGACAGCCATCGTTAAAGGAAAATAAAGAAATACACATAAAGAGCCAATGTAAATAATATTTTCTCTTATAGAAGACATAAATGAACACCACAGGACAGAAATGTCTTTCTTGTTTTAAATGTCTGGAGATCACTAGGTGTTCTTACAGATAATAGAAGTGTGTGTATCTAAATATGCATTACTTGAAATATTTTATATCTATTTCTTGAAAATCTCATATGGTTCATGAATAGTGGAAAGAAATAATTTCATGCAGTTAGGTTTTTTCCTATGCTTAAACTCCTGTAATTAATTCAGAATTACAGTCAGGATATTTGATGAGTAGAAATGAAGGTGTTGCATTAGGTCACAGATTTTACTTACTTGTGTTTACATTCAAATTTAACATTTTATTTTACTCTACGCTGCTATACTTCAGTACATAGTAGGATGGAAAGACTTCTGCTAGGTCACTTAGAAACTTCCTTTCTCTTGTCAAGGATATCAAGTAAGATTTAGGCATCAACACCCTGCTGATTCACATAAAAACTTTTCTTATTTTGGAAAATAAAGCATCGACTCCTACATTATTCAAGGAGTTAAAAAATATTACGCATTTTAAATATATTACCTTTAATTTGAGCACATGAGCTATAGAAAGAGCTATTTGCTTTAATGAATTATATCCATCATTTAAGGAAATACTTTTATCTGCTTTCTGACAAATAAGAAATTGTGGGAAACACAGCCAGATGTTATTATGTGGTCATATATCATACTGATGGCCTGACCTGCAACAGAACTTACATTGTTTCCCATCTCCTTAAATCATTCTAATGCTTTCTTTCATACTCTGAGTAGGTATTTGATTTTAGTTAGCAATTATCATGCAATATTTGTAATGTATGTACTCAGCCTTCTTCTCAAACTGTAATTATCTCTACTTCATTATGTAACAAAAAACTTAAATTACTAAATATTCACAGTTTAATTTGCTTTTTCTCCAACTGTCAAAGTAAAATTTGCCATGTGATAAAACTAATATCATTACAACCTTAAAATGTGTTTCATTTCAAAGAGTGATCGATTTCCATAATTATCTTCACTTTAATTTCAGCTCAGGTTTTGAAAGAAGGAAGGAAAATGAAAAATAGCACAACCAGCTAAAGTTAGACAGTGACTAGACAGTGATGTTAAAAGGACTATACTAGGAAGTGTTTAAAAATATTTATTTGCTGTCAGCAAGCAACACATGCATTGCTGGAGGGGAATTGTTATGTTAGGGTGTAACTTGGTGTATGATGCAGTTCTGCTGTTTGATGATCAGAACACTCATTCTCAGTGTACCACAATTATTACTTATACCTCTCCTATTATTCCTATGTATTTTGAAATATCCATTTATGAGGGTTATGAGTATAAACTGTTGCATGGGGATAGTTTTTCAAACTGTAGAGGGTACCCATCAGCAGCACAGAATTATGTGGTGGTTTAGATATGTGCTTGCTGTATATTGTCTGAGTCAGAGCACTGCATTTTATACAAGAAGAATCACTCACATGGGTATCATACCAGGAGACACAAATCATTGAAAGGTGTGGAAGGAAATACTTATTCCCTGAACACACGTCTGTGTGACAAGATGACAAAATATTCAACAATGTGGTGCTCAAAGCTTACATAATTGTAACAATAGGCACTGCATAAGTCTCAGAAGGGAAAAGGCGATTTGCAAATAGAAAGCAAAAGTTCAAAGAATTTAATATGTGAATTAAAGGCAAATTTCATAAAATAATGGTCAAAAAAACTGACATGAAAGATATTAGGAGAATTTCTGTCATAAAAATCTCTGTCCCAGAAGGCTGAGACTAGGATCATTATCCAATTCAAAATCTCCAAAAAAATACTGAATGTCCAAACCCCAGGCACTCTTAATTACAGCTCTCTGGAATGTCACAGCAGAGCCCAAAAGCAAATTAAGTAAACTGAAGGGGCTTTCTTAAATGGGAAGTTAGGTTTGGAAATATTGCTAAGATTTACCAAACCTTTCCACAAAACCCAGAAGACCCAAACTTTGTGTTTCAGTTAGACAAACTTAGGTTTGGTTTTGTTCTGATGCTTCTGCTGTCAATGAGCTACCATTTATGCAAAACTACATAAAAGAGCAGGAGAAACCCAGCAAACCATAGACACAACTTATAACAGGGAACCTCTGAGGTAAAATTGAGCTACTGCCTGTTAAGTTCAGATGTGTAGATAGCATGAGCAACCATGCAATTTGCTCAGTAGGAAGGGATTTGCTCCATGCAAAAATGAGTATTTTAATCTATGTTCCTCTCAATGAGTGAGAAGAATTGATATTCAAATTTTTAAGTTAGGAAGATAATACTGACATGGTGGTGACATGTTGGAGAAATACGTAAAAAGCATTGAGTAATCTATTCACTAATGAGTCTGGTTATTTTGAGCTTTTTAAAAAGGTACTGAAAGATTAAATGGTCTTGGAAAATAAAGTTGAAATTATCCAGAACAAAACATTAGGAAAGGCAAAAAGATTTAGGAATGCACTCAGATCTTTTATTTTATAATGTATGCTTCATAATTAATGGACTGATCAGTAGTTTGCTCCTTATTCTTTTTCCAAATTTTAAGAAGTCCTTCGAAAAGGGGACATGAGGAAACAGAGGACTCAATTTCTTCATATTTCCTCAATTAACCCTCTAGGTCAGTTAGGAAGTCACCAATAAACAGAAGCCTTCCACAGGCCACTTTCCCATCTGTGAGTTCAATCTTTTTATAACAAGGAAATGAAATATCTTCTAAATTTTCAGATGATCCACTACATTGCTGTACAGTGATGCTAGATCTAAAAATGTATCTCTACATTTTATAAATATTTTAAATATGAAAATGGTAGGACAGCTGTTATATGTGAGCTTGCACTGCTTTTGGAACAAAGAGTTACAATGATTTGTGCATCTGCTTCAGAAACTTACATCTTAATTTACTCCCTCTCTGTATTCTGTTATAATTCTTTAAACTGTCACATCTGTACTTACGATGTGATTATGAGTGTAATCCCCCCAAATTACCATTTTTATGAGTAGAAGGAACAAGAAAAGGAGAAGGAACAAGAAAAGAATATTTATACAGCAAGCTCTATCAGAAGCAAGGAAACAGTTCCAGCTGTCCCCTAAATCTGAAGAGATTTTTCAGGGTTTCACAGAATTGCCAGCTGCACTGCTCCCTTCGCAGTAAGTACTGTAGACCATACAAATAATAAAGCAGCAAATTGCACTGAACAGAGCTACCAGTCACACACCTGCTCCGTGGAGATATTTTTATAGATGACAGTCTGGTTCCACTCAGGATTCAAGCTTTTCTGCACGTACTTAGTTCTCCTCTTGTACTCAGCACTGAATTTGAACAAAGGAAGGAAACATTACATTAGTGATCTTTTGTTTCTTTCAGTTCTAATGCAAAGAAATCTATCCACAAACAAAAAAACAGAAAAAGAAAAGAACTGCAACTCCCATTTCTGCAAGAACCCAGGGTTAAAAGAGGACAGTAAAAGCCTTTGGGTTTTTTTCATTAGTATGTTTCCCTGACATGGTCTTTTAGAACATCTTCTGACTCTCCTGCAGGCTGGCTCTGCCTACCACCGTGACAAGAAAAAGTATTAGTAGGCACATGCACATATGCTTTGTTCATTGTTGGGCTCTGTTTATAAATTGAAGTGATAAAGCACTGATTTCTTTTCTAAGATCATCCTCCTATTAGCACTTTAAAGTAGCATGAATCCATTATATTTATAGGTTGCAGTCTCTAATTACAGGAGTCCCATCTCAGAAGAACGTTAATGAATGCCATGGGGAGACTAATATCCTGTTAATGATGGAAGCACTAATTTCTTATTGATTCTGTTCTCTGCCTGTACCTCTAACTCTACTGGAAACAAACATAAAAGTGCATCAAGCTCATGATTGCTTTGATCAATAGCCAAAAATAAAAAGTTTGGCTGCACAATCTGTTTAAAAAAAGAATTGGTAGTGCTTTCTAATGTACTTTCATTTCCTGAGTATTGAGAACACAATACACTCTCCTTTAAGAGAATATGGATTTATCTAGCTCTGTGAGCTTTAATGTCAGATTTTCTTCCATTCCAATTTTAATTTAATATAATATAATTGTTAATGGACAACTCAAAAAGAGCTAGGTAGGAGAATATAAGAAGCTTTTAATACTTTGCAGTCCCACCAAGGTATAAGGTAAAGACCCTCTTTTTGCTCCTCTGCAAGTTAACTGGCCTTTGTCTTCTGTTCAGACCCCTCATAAACTAAAGGACTTACATGCTGTAATTATTACTAAAAGAAATGTGGCCAGGACTTCAGCACTAAGGTCAAATGACAAAGAATGACCTGTATCTTCACTATCAAAATGTCTTACTGTTCTTCCACAGTAATTTTGGGTAGTGTGATGTTCTGATTGAACCATGTTTTGGTCCACCTTGTGGCACAGTCTCAGAAGTAATGAACTAAATTCCTTTTGTATGACAGGAAATCAGAAGATACACTCCAGGGACTCATTCAACCAGCTAGTTACTAATGGTGTGCCACACAGTACCAGATTAGAGCAGGTCTGAATTAATATTAGGTGAAAGATGTATGGCTTTCATTGACACATATGTGTTGACGTTGGGTCTTCAGCACCAGCAGTCTCCCTCTGTGAGCTCCATTCTTCTGTGTAGGGCTCCCATCCTGTTATTCTGAAGTATGTAGTGGCCTTATTCTTCAAAAGGGAGTGGGCTTATTCAAGCTGCCTACTATGCTGATATATTTTAATGAATAGGGCTTGCAATTATTTCTGCTCTTACTTTTTGCTCTCGTTATTCTATGTTGCTCTTTTAGGGTTTTTTCTCACAAAATCCACTGTCTTCCAATTTATCAAAAAATGTGAAGGGCATTGAGAACTGTGAAATGAAGTATCTGTCCTCCTCTGCTTATGAGAAGAAAGCACCAGCTTAAACTGACCCGTACGGAGACATGGGACACAGGCAAGTGACAGCTGTGCTGGCAGAATCTGTATCTCACAGTGCTCCTCAAATGAGTGTCTATTCTGATCAACTACTAATAAAATATTAACTTATTCAGACTCCTACATCCACAGTTACCCACTTAATTCTTACCTTAATTAACACAGGATAGTATTATATCACTTGGGCCTATCTAAATGTTGTGTGATCTACTGTTTTTAAGGAATTGATGTACTTCCATCTTGAAGAAAGTAGGAAAGGAACCTTTGTGCACTCATCAAAAAATTACATCAAGAAATTCCCTTTCCCTTCATGGGTTTCCTTTTGAAATATTACAACTGCATCAGCTTTTCAAAGTTTCTGATAACTGCATGAGGAAGTGACTGATGCAGTGTTGAGTTTTAGAGTTGGCAGTGGTAAAAGGTAAATGTGTTGTTAACATGTTAATTCTGGAGTATTTCCAGTGAAGTCCATAGAGTATCTGGATTTAAACTGGCAAAGATGGCATTAGCCTACATTCATGTAACCTATGGTCTGAGTCTGGTGCAGAGGGACGCAAAAGACCTCGACCATTTTTAAGGAGGTAGAGACTCAGACTAAGCTGGATGACATTTGAAGGGTTTGAGACCTCTGAAGAGAAGGATTTGGCAAATACCTAAGTTCATAATTGAGCACCTTCCCCGCAGACCTGTGGTTAACAAATGGCAATGCTTTAATAAAATGCATTCATTAAACCAATCTGTACCTAGTATGAAATAATTTGCACATGAAATTCAGAATATGCTCTGTGAAAAGATACAAACTGGATTGCTCATCTATTGTTTTTCTGTGCTTCCCTAAGTATACCTTTTTAGTACATAATACAATTAAAAAGATAATCAAGTAACTGCACATAAAATGTAGCATTTAAACAAATCCATTAAATAATTTTATTAAAGGAAAAACATGCTGATGATAGAGAAGATTAATATATTGATGTGTTTGATCAGGTTTCTACTTTTAAATAAATTCAGAATTAAGTTTGAATTACTATCATTATGTACTTAATGATATTAAGCCTGATATTATCATATCTTGAGAACAGAGATTTGTTTTATGTTTCCAACTCCAAGATAAATGAAGCATTAGTAATTTCAATAGCTAAAAATTCAATTTTATTTCTCAGAAGTAGCAATTTAGGTGGCCAAGCAGATTAAAGCCAGCTGGTAATTATCTAGAATTATACCTGACTTTAATGCCCATACACTGTGCAAGGTGTAGGAAAAAAAACCCTTCCACTTAACTTCTAAACAGTGTCCATTTCTCTTGGTGGTGACACCATTCAAAATCTAAATACAAGTTCCCAGTTAATTATTTAGCATCTTTTTGGTGTGATAGAATGAATTAACTGTAAATTAAATTCTTCCAGGCTTCAAAAGAAATTTTGGTTGTCAACAGATTTTGGTCTTAGAATATCACTGCATCAAGGAACATTAATTACTTCTTTCCAGTTCCTTTTGACTTAGCAATGGGATTAAAAAGAGAATAAACAGCAAAACCATGCTGCAGTCATGTGTCATCAAAACTCGAGGCAAATCCCTAGTTCAGTGCACAGGCTTATCATAATATCAAGCATGCATACAAAAATGAAAGAATAAAGTTGGAAGAAAGTACACTCTACCTTGCATTTTGGACAACCATGACTTGTCTGTATACCCAGCATTTGCAGAGTTAGGAACACAGAGGAAGCAATGTGAGGGAAATAAAGAACAGAGATGAAAGAAAACATGAATAATGGGCAGTTTCTAGTAGGAGAATCAAAAGGAATAGAGACTTTAGAAAGAATAAGAAGTCTAGAATGAACTGAACTACAGATAAAAGATAATCAGTAGCAATTCAAGTTCCTGCTTTCAGAAACAAGTTTAGCACTTTTGAGAAACTATTTATTATTGCCTAAATCCCCAAGATAAATGCAAAATTGTGACATTGCTGTGATTTAAAATACTGAACCCAAACAAAACATAAAACCAAATTCTGCAAGTTTAAACCTATATTGGACCTGGCTTAGAACTCTGCAGGGTGAACATCTCTCTACTTCAAGCCTTATTCCTGCATCAGTGAATGTACCTCCAGAATTCCCAGTAAGATTGATTTGACAACGATCTTAAAAGACTCTTAGGTGCATTGAAAAGCCCTTCAAGATTTAGGACCTGTTCCCATTATACTGAGTAATAGTTTCGGGCCCAGTGCTACTGAACAATATTGAATGCTGTAGAGCTGGAATCAGCGAGCTACAAAAGAATACACATGCCTTTTGTAGCACAATTCACATGCTTTTCGCAGTGCTTGCCCATACATCAAATGCTGAACTGTGAGCTTTACTGTTACTTTAATAGAGCAGGAATATTGATTTTTAGTTGCATAGTTCTAGCCTAATAGTCTTCAAGGATGACTGTGATTACACAAGCAGAAAAGTTTGCAGGAATTTGTCTTAGCGCTCCAAGGTCTGGTCCATCAGCTTAGCCTGAGATGTTATCACTCAAGTTAGCATGTTTATTATGACCATGTGTACTTATGTATACATATGACATTCTGCAATTTTAGGGCATTACAAGTCTAATATTGCTGATAGAGAAACATTTCTTTCAAAGGAAACACTAATGAGCTATTTGTAATTAGAGTCTAAAAAAAACGATGGTCTGTGACAAAATGATTAGTCATTTGTGTAGTCTTTGGATACAAAATCATCAGTATTTCTAAAGTCAAATCTTAGATTTTTTTTTAAAAAGTCACAGAAAAATCACATGGAATGAATGTTCTCTGTTTAGTATTTTTTGCTCACAATATTATATTGCTATCTTAAATTTCTCTCATATGCTGTACTTCTGTGTGTTTGCAAACCTGTCCAAATTCCAAATTGTCTTGGGCTGAAGCATCAATTATTTTAACCTCAACATGTACCTTTCTATACTACAGAAAGTATTACATATATTTAGTACATTTCAGTAGAATTTGTTATTCTTTTAATCATATTTTTGCATGTATTTGAATTTTTAAGTGGAAATATGAAAAACAAAAAATTAAAACTACAGGAGTGATTGTGGAGTCCCTGAGGTCATTAGCAAAGCATGAACATTCTCCTAGGAATAGGATCTGACTTTCCATTAAAAAGCCAACATTTTTCCTGGTGTTGCACCCAGATTTTCTATAGCAATAACTCCCAGTTCTGTTTACAAGCCCAAATTCAAAGACAGTTCATGATAAAATTTTTCCTACACTTACCCTCTCCCTGGAAGAAGATAAACTTTAACAAAGGGGTCAGAATAGCCATTGTTGTCTCTGGGAGCAAGGTTTCTTGCCTGAAGGATGTGAATGATAAGGTTGCCAAGGTGTTTGTCATAGTTGATTTGAAGCTAGAGAATGCATTAAAACACAGTAAGATTATATATTGTTTTTCCTTCCAAAATGATTCAATACCTCTCAAAAATACTTTTAGCAAAGTGAGTTTTAGGTCTTTACTTTGGCTGGAAATGAATGCATTTTAGGAAGTTCTCTCTCTCTCTCCTGACTAGAATGTGATGCTAGATTATTATGTTACATCTTGAAACAAATTTTGCTTTCAGAGACTGCCAGTATTGTTTGTGGGTTTCTTGTTTGTTTATTTGTTTGTTGTTTGTGTTTTATTTTGTTTTGGGGTTTTTTGCTTGCTTGTTTGTTGGTTTGTTTTTTAAAAGGAAAAACCCATATAGATCTATTCCCATTAAGCAGAAGAAATTTGAACTCTTCATATTATGCTAAGCGATTATCCCCTTACTGAATAGCAATTACAGACACTCTGACTACCTGGAGCCTAAGATCAGAAAGGAGGTTATAATTCTATAGAAAGTACGTTAGTACTAGATAGGAGAGACAGATTAATTAAGGAAAAAAAAAGACTGAAATCTCTAGGAAACTGGGCTTCATTTATTTTGCTGCTCCCAGTTCTTTGGTTTTAAAAAGCTAAAGCTCTTTCACAAAAGAGTTAAGCACAAACTTGGCATTGCAAGGAAAGAAATACATTGCACTAAAGCCACAGCAGTCTTTGCTTAAATGTAGGGTTTGAGAATTTCGTAAGTAAACCACAATAAGAGTCCAAAGATTAAAAATCAGAATTAATTTCACTACATTTTTATCTATGTTTGGGAACAGTAGCATTTTCAGTTCTTCTGCTTGTATTTCACAAGGCAACATTAAAGACAGAGGCAAAAATCTGACTTAAATTAGTAACATTTCAAGGGTTTGGAGTTGAATAAGAAATCAGCTGATGGAGATTGTTCTTCTCACTTATTAATCAGAAAAATGCAGCCAGTAGCAACAACATTATAAACAGAAAAAAGTATATATTTACCTGAATTTCTCCAGTGATAGGATGGGAAGAAGACTTCGTAGTTTCAGTGGGCTGCCAGATTGAAACACATAAATAAATACATAGGTACAAACTGACAGGTAACAAACATGCATATTGGAGAGAATAGATTTTCAAAGTTAACTTCTTTAACAGTTTTTGCTCATATGGCTGCATTACCACATATTTTTAAAAACCACTTAATCTTCTCCAATTCATAGGCTCAAAACTAAAAGTTATGTTATTTCGACAGAACTTGAAGTCCAGCCCAACCGCATTGATCAGCCCTTGTACAAGCTCAGAATTAGACAACTTGAGCACCACAATCTTCACAGTCTGAGTGGATTGCTCACACAGGGAGGCATGAGGAGAAGAAGACAGAATAGCATTAACCTTCTCTAACAAAAGTGAAGGTTGCAAAGAGAAACCAGATACTATGTCGAGCACAACTCAACTCCATAGAAAGGAGAACTTCCCTCCTTTTTCCAAAGACAGATACCTACCTGAGTATCATGCAGACTTTCAAAATGGGGCTTAAATGGCTTACAGTTCTCATACTTTACCTCTACAAATATATCTTATACTTTAATAGTTCTGATCTGAGTCTGTACTAGCACTGACAATACTGACAATATACAAAATAATATGGAGCTAGCTGTTCTACAGCTACAAAATCTCTTGCCAGATACTCTTAATACTCTAATTTTCCAGAAGATTCAACAGCAAATATAATGAGTTTTTTCACTCCAAATATCATGAAATAAATAATGTATTAATACAGATACTGTAGAAGAAGTTCAAAGAAAAGGGAATGGATATGCTGAATTTGTATAGGGACTTCCAAAGGTGGTTAAAGTGGAGTTCCCTCTAGCCATGCAGTTTCTTTGCTTTCATGTCCTTGTCTGTAAAAATAAATGTGCATTTTAATGTTTCAATATCACTGTGAAATCTCTGTTTTCATTTACAAGACTGTGATTCACCGTACTAAACATTTTGTTTTCTTTCTGATGTCTGCCTTTTTAAAACTGACCATGAAGAGCAACCCAAATATTTCAAAGAAATATGAATAATTTAGGCTGAAACAGACCTTTCAAGGTCATTTAGTCCAACACCCAACTCAGAGCTAGGCCAGCTTTGAAGTCGAATCTGGACTGAAAAGCAGAGAAGCAAATAAATATCTTTTCCTGGCCCTTGGTGATGATTAAATGGAAAAGAAGGAAAAGCAGTTCACTGCTGGCTTCTCTAGGAGCTAAAGGATTTTTAAAAATAACTAATTCTTCAAGATACAAAAACAATTAAATGTTTGTATAGGACATTTATATGCTGGGCTTAATCTGCACCCTAAAATGATCCTTCATTTCCATTACAGAAGAAATTACAGGATATAGTCAGCTCAAGGCTCCCCCCAAAGTTAAATCTCTCCTGTGACAGCTAATCTAATTTAACTCTAATTTCTTTTTATAGTCCCTGCATGCACTCACACACCCTGTGTTAAAGCTGGTGGTTTGTAATGCCATCACACCTGCTGGAGAAGGTTGTCATTACCATTATGTGAAACTCATTAATACCAGGCTCGGATGTTGTGCATTATCACTCTAGCAATGGGACAAAGTATTAAATATGAGAGGATGATCAGCACTGCAAACTATTAAAGGGACTCTGACAACATTTCTGATTGCTTATTCTATGAAAAAAGGTTTTTTTTAAAATAAACCTTACTTGCTAAAAATAAAAACAGTAGCAAAACTAAGATGTAGGCAGTTTGGATATTTATTCTGTCATGATACTTTGGCAAGGCGGCAGCCTGCCTAGAAAAGCTGTCAGCCCAAGGCAGAGAGATGTTCCACAAAGGATGAGCAGTAGGGTTTTTTTCTAAGAGAGCTCAACACCATTATAAACTTGGCCTGCAGTCATTGAACAGAAGCTACACAAGTCAACAAGAGCTATGGTTGTTATGAAATAAATGCTTCTCAACGTGATTTTCAGAAAGAAGCAAAGAATGTTTTAAACATGTACCTGATTAGTTCTGACTTTTGTATCCACTACATAAAGGCATTAGTGTAATATTTTTTATTTCATCCTTATAAGCCTCCAGCTGAATTTTCATAGAAGATTACTAACCCTCTGTGAAGCAGGAAACAAAATTTATATATCTAACTTCAGGTTACAAAGTTGGGAACCCAGACTTCTCATGTGGACAGAGAGAAACACCTCTCCAGGACACACTATAGATCAAGGATTTATGGATCTCTATATACCCTATAGTGAATTTAGGAATGTGATTCATCTGAGCAAATGTAAGGGGTTTCAGTGTAAATAGGAGTATCTACTCTAGGGCCTGCCCTCTCCTTCCCATGCAGTGCATGCATTTCAGTGGCAAGTTTCATCCAGTCTCATGAATGGTACTTCAGAGGGCATTATTCTCACTGGTATGTGAGCACATGGTAATGTAAAGTACATGGCAAACTATTTCATGTGTAGAGGTTTACAACATCCAGAGTAAGGTATAAATAAAGAGACCAATTCTGCCAGATCGCTAAAGTTAAATGCAGATACACAGATTTAACTTGTGCATTGGTGTCTCAAATTAGTTAATTTAGAAAGTCTATGGGAACTGTGGTCATACAGAATTACTACCCCAAGCAAACTGATCAATAAATACATTTAAAGGTTTTTGCTAAAATTGCTGGTTGAAAGAGATATTTGTATTTCCCCTTACATAAAAGATTGCTAAGTGTCTTGAAGAGCTATCTGAAATGAGCAGACACCATTTGCTGGCTTTTATTTGTGCAGTGCCTAACTCATTTGTACTTCAAATAACTCATAACTTCAAGAGCACAAAAATACAAACAAACAGAACAATAATGCAGCAGAAACCAGACAGTCCCAATAAGAAATAAAAATACGGAGAAATTAAGATCTAGAAAGCACCTTTTTTTGCAATGTGAAGCTTTGCTTCCAATAGTGGGACAGTGAGAAACTGACTACTCAGGACAGCAAAAAGTTTTGGATATCTTGCAAATTGCTTAAGCAAATGCAATCCTCAGAGGATTGCTTTTCACTTCAGCTGTTAGCTTTTTTGACGTAAAACACAAAAGTCTGACAGGTGACTTTATGATCTAGTTTCCAGTTTCAACTGTGAAAAAATGCTACTAAATTCTCACTCTGCACTTTCCAGGTGTGCAGGTGGGTACACAAGGAGTTCAGCTCAGAAACAGACAATACATGTTAAGAAAAATATAAAATATATATATATATTGCTTAACAGGTTCACAGGAATTAGCTAGCAACTAAATAAATCTTGATGGTAATTTTTTTTGTTGTTCTTCCCCTACTTTCAGAGATATGCTTAATGTTGTTATGACTATTCATAGCTTGTAAAAATTGTAGCAGAGAACAGAGAAATTATGGTCTTTTTAATATCAGCTTCTGTGGAACTAGCACCTCACCACGATATAGGATATGCTTAAAATCAAAACCAACAAGGAATGAAAAGGACAATTACTTTTTTTTTAAATCAGTACTACTAAATTCAAGAAATCTATTTTCAGAGGGCCCAATCTTTTCCTAATAGAATAATCTGCTTTCCTTGGGTCCAAATTTTATACCTTAACAGTAATACTCACAGAATACTCTCACAGAAATAAATTATCAATAGATGCTGTGATCTTTTGCTACACTAAAGACAAACAGGCAGCTTCTTCTTGTCATCAAAATGTTATTGCCTCATAACTATGATTTTCTTACCTTGCTGCTATGCCGTTTTTTGCTCACTGAGGGAGAACCAGGCTGACCCGGGCTGGGCACAGCACTGGAGGCAGCAGAAGTGGTTCCAGAATGACCATGAGATCCCTTTTCCACTCCAGAGGAAGCTACTAGAGGTGACTGCTGTAGAGAAACCTTTTGGAGCTCTGCAGCCAGTTGCTTGGGATCAACTCCTGGGGACTTTGTTTTATCTACTGGATTAAAGTAAAAGAGCTTTTTATAACTGCAAGCACATTCAAATCAATCTTGCCATGGTATAGGGACAGGTTAATGATCTTTACAAATTTTCCTACTATTCTGCTATACAAGCAAGACTTTGAAGATTCAAAAGACAACACGTTATAAATAGATTTCTACCCCACATCAAAATTCCTATTCCAATCTTTCCATTTAACACTCTGACAACTTATGTTACTCATCTCACAACTTTTCTGAGAAGCTAATTATTTTCTAGCAGAAAAAAATAGGCCTTGATGATTATGCTTAATCATACTGGAGTAAATTACAGTTTTAAAGACTGGACTGCACTAACTTTTGCTTTTTGGCACTGGTCCACTTTCACCAAGTATCTGAACTTCACTGTAACAAATTCTGAGCTCAATTTTTTTTTTTTTCCAGTCACCTGGACATGCAGTAAAACTGAATTCTGCTCCAGAGATAATTTATACAAAAAGCAAAATAGCTCAAAATTTTTGCATTGCAAATTAATCAAAGCAGAATAAATTGAAAACTAATACAGAGAAGAAGCCCTAATTCATCTTTCCTTATTACACATACCTATATGGGGCATCTGTGGGAGGAGTCTGATTGCCCTCCTCACTGCCCCAGCAGAATATGCAATTTGTAGATGGTAATTTCCATTTGACAGAGAAAAGACCCAAGGAATTGTGTGCCTTAAAGTGTGCAGAGTTAAAAGGATACTAGACTCAGTTTGCTTCCCAGGTTCTCATAAGTATAAGAGGTTTGAGACAATGCATTATTAGCCTTATCCTGCCTGCCAGATTTTTTTCTTTCAGTTTTTTTCTTTTTTTCTTTCTAGAGGGAATGGACATTGTTCCTTTCCAAAGCACAGTCTGATAAACTTTGCAGGTGATGGCAAGAAAAAATTGGCTTGGCAGTCAGAAAGGATTTTGCAGACTTGTTCCAACCACAAACCACTAGAAGATGCTAGACTAGGAGGAAGCTTACCTGAAAAAATGGTGTAATTACTTTTATTTCGGTTCTTACTTTGAATTTTCTGTCCCTTTGAAAACCAATTTCATTGTCTACAAATGGTGTTTTTTATTTCACTAAGGAAAAATGTTGGTAGCTCTGCATCAAAACTGTCAGACTCACTGTTTGCTTTCAGTCAGTATCAGTAATATCCATTTTCAACAAAAGGCAACTTTATAGTAAGTGTATTAACAGATGGGAAGAGATACATAGTTAGAAAACAGAGGATTTAATCAGTCAGTCAGTCAGTTACTGACTGATGCAAAATGGGATCTGGGTACAATCCATTTTAGAGGGAACAGAAGGAACAACAAACAAGCAAAACACATGCAAAGTGTGCAGTATACAGTAAAGTTATATGCGGTGCAGAGTTGCTGACTGGTGAGGAAAGAACAAGGCATGAAGCATGATAGAAAACATAAAAAGGGCCCTGGTCAGATCCTGAAGCAAAGAAGATAGAATCACCAACACTGCCCATCCCCAGCACGGAGGACATCACACTGGTCCCAGCAAACTCCCCAGGACAATGTCTCCTTGCTGCAATGTCCCTGCAGTGAAAGCTCTGCCCACAGGGCTTGGAGAAGATGCAGAAAGGGTAGCACCATGGCACAGTTTTCTGTGGCATGAATAGATAAACAGTGACTAGCAGGAGGTTTTCCCTGGATAACAAAGGTTAGCTGCAGTGCTGATACTGAGATTTTCTTTGTGTTAATTAGATATGTGGATTGTGTTATTTTGGAATGAACTGTCCTAATAATGAAAAAAACAAAAATAAATGTTTGGCTTGGTGTATAAGGTGTGGTCCTCTTTTTGCCCATGGCAAGATCTGTAATACCTGAATTCACAATGCTAATACTTTAGTTTATATCATATTTTCAGCTCCTACTCATTCCTCCAGTATCAAAGCAACAACTTATTGCTTACCTGCCTTTACTGGTTCGTGCAGCTCCAGGTGCTGGGGATTGTCAGAGTCTGAGAGCATGTTCAGGTCCCTAAAGAAAATTATGAAAAGCCTGAGACAAAAGAAACTCTTTCCTCATACCCTCATTATTGTATTAAGTAGATAAATGAATAGTGGTTCGTGACAGAAAGCAGCTCCCAAGCATGGCCCCTTCTTAGCTGATATGTATTTGCAATGCTATTAAAGACCTGAGAAAAAAAGGTTCTTTTACGGTGAAATCTTTAATGGACTGAATGTAAGTCTACACATTTCTCATGATGCTTAAGTGACTTTCATCTAAAGGCTACAGATTTCATTAAAAGTCAAGTAAGTGCTAAATTACTTTTTTTCCTAACCTCAGTAAATTCTGTGAATTGTATGTGTGTCGATGAGAGGAGACTGGCCTGACAATGGAGATATCATTGTTTATAAAAGCATAATTACTAACATTTTCCTCAACTTATCTTTCCTTACAAATTTCAAAAAACAAAAGAGCAAACAGACCTCCCACACTCACAGTGAATTCTTGTTAATTATTACATTGAAGCTTCATGCTAACAAAGGTTCCACCTTAACAACTATAAATTAAAAAGAAAAAAAAAAAGCCATGAAAAGCCAAAAATAATGGAAACAGAAAGATGGGGAAAAACTCACAGTCTTACACATATTTCTGCTTCCCCACTCTGTTGAAAAATAATGCTCTGAACTTCTTCGTAAGTTCTCCCAGTCAAGGGAATGCCATTCCATTCCAGCACCTGCATTCCTAAGAAGGAAAAGCAGTATGTGATCAAGTGGTCAGATTTTGACATAGGTATCATGTAGACTGCAAGAAGATTTGATGTGACTCTCAGTGAATGTTATTTAAATGGCACAACACATTAGCAAAGCCCTTTCACTTCACACAGGTTAGACTGTTGAATATTGTTATTCCATCAGCTATAACTTACCTGCTGAAACAAGTCAGGAGATTAATTTCTTTATGATTCAAACTATACATGCACTCTCCACAGTCTGGGTTGCATAGTATTGAAAAAAATTTGCAATATCAAAACATGCACACCTACCAACATGGCAAGAAACCAAAACATTTTATGTATCGGACACTTCTTGGACAGCCATGATCTTGGAAGATTACTGCTCCCTACAGTGGCACATTGCTCTAAGAAGCTAAGCCACAAAATGGGACTAAATTTGTGAATGTGATTAAAGTACAAATATTGTGAATGTGACTCAAAATCAAATATATTTTCTCTACTTTGTCACTTAAGAAAACACAAGACAAAGGCAGTCGGGCTAACTGACTTTAAATTAAAATGTACCTTCACATTTCAAAAATATTTAGGTTTAAACTTTTCTTTTATACCTTTTAGTATAGAAGTGAATAAGTGACAAATCAGCTGAATATAATTAATTGTGTAAGATAGGAAGAGAGCAATGATAAACAGGCTAAAAATAACTTGTTGTGTCTTCCAAGTACCCCAGGACTGAGCCAGGAGACTCATTATGGAGCAAGGTATCACTATAGGGAGGTTTTACCCTCAGTATTTGAATAGCTAGTCCCTCTATAAATCATGTGAGAAGTACTATGCTGAGAAATCTTTTTGGTTACAATAAAGTGCTTACAAAAAGCAAACTATAGATTCATATCTGGAAGTTACAATTGAGGTTCTGAGAGCTGCATTCATATTTTAAAACAGTTAGTCATAAGAACGAGTCCAAAGACATCAATTTTTCACTAATGTACAAATGTCCAACATCCAAGCCTCGGGCTCTAGAGGGAAAAAAATGCTTAATGGGACAAGATACTGAATTCTTAATAGTCCACTAAAAGCAATGTATTACAAAACATCTGAAAAACACATCATCCACACAGCAAGGAAAACCACAAACACTTAGCTTGCTACCACTTACACAGAAAAAAACAGGTCTTCACCTGGGTCATATTTTTATTTCAAAATCCTTTGCTGTTGCGTTTAACGAATGGGAAAAATAATGAGGTGACATGTGGAGATAAATTCATAGGAAAACATGCTGCTAAATAAAAAATAATGAGAATTGTTAATGGAATAAAGCAGATGAAAATATTTTACAATGAAAAAACAAAATTTTCCACAGGACTGCATGAATTAGAATTTGAAATATCAGATTTGTACAAAACTTTTCTCAGTAAGAATGTACCATTATTTTTTCAGCAGTGCATAGAAATAAGAACTGTGCAGAATGACTAAAGTGATGCTCAGAAGGCAGCTGCTCACTGTCAAAATAGATTTGTCTTTTCCTAAAATCTAGCCTCTTTCATTTACCAGCTATCATTCAAAAGCATGATCTTGCTTTTGCTTGTTAGAGAAGACCTGGTTTTAGGCTCAATTAAAAGCTCCAGAATGAAACAATAGTAATAAAGAATAAAAGCAGCTCCCCTGATTTTCTGTCATATATATATAACATCAAATATAACTGTCCTTAGAAGTCTTCTAGTTAAACCAAACATATTAATCTACAAACATTTCACAAGAGGATCTCCTTAGTGCATTTACAATATGTGTTCATGACCAGTAATTTGAGGTTTCTTGGGAGATCCTGCTCAACAGCTGAGGCTGTCAACACTCCCTGCCATGGACCCAGACACTGGTTCTCTTTCTACTCACACGAGTTTTAGGAATTCTGATAGCTTTATTCCTGACTTGCACTAATGCAAAACACTGATGCAAACGCTCTTTTAAAAACTCAAATTATTAGATACTGACTGTAAAATAGACTTGGACCAAATTTTGCTGTGTATTTCTTTACACCAGGAATGACACAGAATTTAGAAACTTTATAGATATATATTTGAGGAGCTCCTACCCTACTTGGATGGCTGCTGCCAGCAAATATATCCTTAGTCCATCACCTATGTGAAAAAGCTGTACTGCTTAACTGAATGTGGTTGCATATATAACATTCCTTTTGATACAAAAGCCCCCAAAAATAATACAATATGCAAAAGGAACAGATCTTGGCATTACAGCTTCTAACTGTCAACTGAAGACACAATATGTATCACAGTTTCCACCTATTTTCTGTTATTTTCCATATTTTCTTCAGATTCATCTTTAGGATAAGAACTAGCTGCACGATTAAAGTTGAAATTGAAAGGGATCTGAAAATCATCAAAGGAATACAAAATTGAGCCACTGAACATCTCTTGGATTTTATTCCCATCTGTGACACAATGTAGAATATTAGAAAATTCATCTTAGTCACTTTGCAGATATTGTTACACTGCAGAGTCTTCTATTTGGTGTACTGGAGGTGCCTGAGAAGTGGGAAACCTGCTGTTTGCTGTGTCACTAAGAGTTTGTAACTCTAAAAAAATCAGACTACACATGTATTAAGACTACTATTTTTCCATTTTTTAGATCTTCAGAGATCAGAAACATCACTTTGAAATCCCAGAAATTGCTTTAAAGTTAAATGTGAACTCAGAACAGGAGAAACAATATCAATTTGCAGTCTGACACTCAACACTAAATTAGTTTATGGTCTGTGTTGTCCTGTTATTTTTCTTTTATTTCTAAATCTTTCTGATGGGTAAAAATAGGCTGACGAGAGTCAATGTTAATGCATTTTCCTGTACTGCTGGGCATGAATCACACCAAACTCATTATTCTTTGTGGAGAACTTAACTTCCTCTCTCATTCATCTTTGCTCCTAGGTTGAGTATTTTCCATTATTACAATAATTACTATATAGACAACAATCACAATTCTTAAAAATCGTTATGTTGTTCATGAAATAAAAATGATACAATGAACCTGCCTCATGGCTGCTATTGATAAAAATACAGCCAGAGCAAATCAACCTAGTATTTGGGGTGTCACTACTAAACACCTCTCTAATTTATTCTGCCTTCAAATTTCTGTAGCTATTGCCACATAATTCTGTAGAATACTGTCCAGTTTGACCCATGATAGGACAAGTGATGATCTGGATGCATTTGTACTACATGAATTGAAACTCTTGGCAAGCTGAATGAAGATTAGTGTCCATACTGAGGAAAATAACTATGGTATAGATTATAAATTTATGCTGCTTTCACCACTATTCTATCATCAAAAAAATTACATTAGGGTTACCGACATGATCAGTTTTACCATGTTAAACAAAATGCTATGGTATATTGTAGTTATTCATAGTTTCAGAAAAAGAAATATTTTTCAAAATATACTGTTCACTGAAACTCTAGAGCAATGAGTACAGTTATTTAATTTTCAGTAATGAAAGACCGAAGCAAAGACAGGATTTAAACCACTTCATAATTACTACATCAAAGAAACAGCAAATACATATTACTCTGTGGTATTCTAGTTGCCACTCAGATTGTTAGCAAGTCATCAAGCTCCCAGCACATTTACATGTGTCTTCTCAGGACACTTAGCTCAGTAAAGGGAAAGCAGCCTAAAAAAGACATGCAGAGCCACACTTAACCATAGGACTCAATAAACCTGGAACCATAGAGAGACAATTGTGGGATGATAATACCAGGACTGAGGCCACAGGATCCCAAGATAAGGAAGAAAGTGCCAGAGAGTAATCCAGCAACATGTTCCAGTGACTCAGAGAGGAATGGGCTAGAGAAATATAAGATTACAATCACTATCAGCTCTTCTAAAAGTGTGAAAAAGACATCTCCAAGACCATTACATAGTTGCCAACTTAAGATCCCAGAGGATAACAATAAGAAGATAACTTGATGGCTGGTATCCCTTTGCTCTTTGGACATAACACTTGGATACACACATCCTAGTGCTTAGGAGAACATGTATGCAAGTGAGTGGGTTTATTTAGAAAGCACAAAAGAGAAATAACTAATTTTAAAAGAAAGTTACTCTTAATGGGGGACGCCCAACCTGATGCATCTGTTGGAGCTTCCTGAAGCCAGACTCTTTTGATACAGAGCTGCACTCCCTGGGGGTCTACTCGTGCTTGATGAAGGCCTGGCTGGTATCCAGCAAGGTTACCACTAAGGGTCTAGAGTCCAGCTGAGAAAAACTGTGGAATTACTGTGATAATTCAAACACTGAAATCGTGCTGAGAATGAGCAAAGGCCACGGTTATGCATCAGATGTCTATTTATTTTGACACACATGAACAGAAACTTCCTCACAGTTAGCAAATGGCACTGTTTAATTAAAAGTCAAGCCTTAACGAAAATGGCTGAAGACCTTAAAATATCACTTTCATATAGGACAGAGTGAGACCTTTACTTGATGTGTTGTAATAGGAGTCACTCTGTCAGATAATCATCTTCTGTATTCTGGGGGTAACTTTGCAGTTCTGACATTATGTGATTATTCAAATATAAAGTAGAATTTACTCACTAGTACCTCATTTCTGAGTGTAACATAACCTGAAAACTGAGGAAACAGAATACAAACTGTTGGCGAGTTCTATGCTATTCTCACCTCCTCTATGTATTTTTTCAAATAAGCTTTTTTATTATATTGTGATGAATTTTTGAAATTCAAGTCGCAGGATAAAAACTTGATATAAGAACCAGGATTCACACAAAAGCAGAAAAAAGCACTCTGCAAAGAGCAAGAATATATCACCTCTGAGCCAGACAGAGTAGGAGAGAAGTTACAGAAAAGATAAACAAGTGTATGATATCACATCACCTTTCTGATAACTATAGCTCTAGAAATGTTATTCATGCCCCTAAAGCAGTTTCCCTCGGGGGGCAGCCAGTGTTACCATCCCAAGGATGAGAGCTGCCAAAAGAAGGCCCCTCCTTCGGCTGATGAGAGGCAAAAGAAGGACAGGGCTGGTAGTTTCAGCCCCCATTTTCAAGTCTCCTGAAGGCACTGTGGAGTTTTTTACTGAAGTAATGGAGCAGGCTAAAACCTATAGGGAATAATAGAGCCTACAAGATTTGCTTTAAGTCTTCTTGGGTCAAAGGTGTAGGCGTCGGCCTTGATTAAACTGTGTTTAGGTAGGGGCAGGGAAGGTGCTGGCAGGATGAGTGCTTCATGCTGGTGGGGAAGTGCAAGCACACATCCTGCTGGTTCTGCTGCTGTGCAGCAATAACTGCTGCCTATACAGGCACCTTCTTGCCCTGTAGCAACAACAGTAATAAACCTGTCTGTTTTGATGGTCTCATGGTCTTAACTTACCAACTACATGCTAGTCCTACAATGACCTCTGCCTTTTTTTTAAAACTTGTGTGCATTAGTTACACATCAAACCAACACATAAACACCAAACTGTCACAGCATTCTCAGCACTGCATCCTCACTTTTTATCTTCACTGGGCCTACTCTCCTTCAAAAACATGCCCCAAGTGAGATATCAAGCATTATTCTTATACTGTCAAATGTAAGTGCTAAACTGACATTTCAGCTCTGTAGACTGAAGCTCAAATGTGGATAATAGGTCAACAAGGACAAAGGAGTTTGATCATTTCCCTGTTTAATCTTTTAAGAATTTTCATTTCACCAAAGCTTTTGTACAGGTCAAAATCTTCACAGGACTGATACATTAAAATTATTATCATGAAACAATGTGAAAGATTAAGACAGTAATCTCTGCTTCTTTACATCAAACCACTAAATATTCATTCCGAGGCAAAATGAAGAAAAATAAGTCTTGCTTTTAACTGCATACAAATATTTTCTTTCTTCTAGATAAAATTTATCCAAAAACACCCTCCCCACCAAACTGAGCAATCATAATTGTGAAATATTGTGATTCTGTTATGTAAAAATAGGTCTAAATAAGGCAAATTATATCCCAAGATTTATAATTAGAAATTCTTAGTGTGAAGAATTAATTAATATAGGTAACAAGCCTTTACTGATCCCTTGCAAAAACATTGCTGTATAGAATTTAACACATCTGAAATTCAGTCCATGGGGAAGTCCATTAGGTGGCACCAAATTTTTCCATATGTATGGACATTGTAGGCAATGCAGAGAAGTGTTTATCTGCTACTAGCTGCTGGGGACTTCCCCCAGCCAGTCTCCATTCAGAGACAGAACTTCTGAGATGGCATTGCAACCCATGGGTGCCCACCACTGACAGGCATTTTTCCAAGTAGGCAAGTCTGTCTTTCACTCTGTGTTTAAGTAACTACTCAACTGCTGTAAAGCTGTTCTTATCACACCTTCCAGTTTGTCTGCATCAAACTCAACAAGGCCTACTGTGGTGCTTGAAGGTATTTTCAGTTCCTTCTTTGGATCTTCACTTTTCCCTTTGCAGTTTGAAATGTTTTTTTCTTGCCTCATGTTCTCTACAGCTACTCCATCAGAAGAAAGCCCCTACTTTTCACCTAATCAGTCAGCTTCCACTGTGTGAATTACACTGAGATAGGCTGATACTTAGAAGAATAGTAGAGCGGCCTAGAAATAAGAAAAATAACAGTGTCTTGCCCTTCTTATCTGAGACTAAAACTGTTTCTACTTCGCTGTCACCAGGACATTCCCCATTAGCAGCAGTCATGAAGTCCTTGCCCAGAGTTTTGCTTCCTTTTGTCCTTTCTTTCACACACATCTCAGGAGCTCTAGTCCTCTTTAATGAGTCACTACAGACCCATTTGAAAAGTATAATTGGTAATAGGAAGCTTTGCTTTATTTAGACATAAATCAATGCTTATTTCTTTTTAGCAAAAAGAAACCATTTATGAGCAGCAAATATATGAAGTATAAGGATTGATTCCATTTCACCCACACTATGGCAGAACTCATTTAGTAAGCTCAGTGCTCACACAGTGATGAACATCACCCAGAATTACTCATTTCCTTTTACTGTGTCATCTTAAAGGTTAACTTCATGGGGTTCTGTTGAGTAGATTATCTACTAAGAAATACTCAAACCATTTATTCACTGAGGTGATTGATCAGCAGCACTGCCACTGATTGCACCTGGGCAGGTAAATGGTACTCATCTTTCCCAAGCAAACAGATTCTAACTATTAATACGCATGATGAACACAAATGATGTACATGGGAGTTTGCTCTTTACCCCATTGCTTTCAACACAGTTCCAGAAATCCTTTGCTCTAGCACTAACCAAATCACCCTAGTGTCCTCTTTAGTGTCTGCTTGGTCTTTTTTTTTAGGTTGTATCCACCATAATGAAGCTAACATGGAGCCTGACCATCCAACATAGGACTGTCTCAATTTTCTGTGCATTTGTGATTTGGTCTGTCCATGTGTCACTGGCCTGGGCCAAGGCAACCTTGATGCCATGGTACAAACAGCAGTTGTTAGCAGTCTTCTTCCTGGTCTGATGAAAAGTGGTCAGAAAGAGTGATGGCCTGAGACTCCAAATTGCTTCTAAAAACTGAACCCTCATAGAACAGGGCCTGTGTGCAGTAGCAAAACCAACCCAGCTTGTCTTAGTACATATCTTTGAAGGCTATTATGGACATGCTTCCTGCTGAGCTGAGCTGGTTTGGAATGGGAAGAGAGAAGAAAGGTAACACATGAACAAGTAAGAAGAACCCAAATATCTTCCCTGTGTCTTTAATTACCAGTTTCTTTTTGTAAATATACTTCTATGGGCCTCTACTTTATCCCTGATGGCCTTTGAAGAATAAATTTATTAAATGAAAAAGAAAACAAATAAACACATACACACAAAACAACCAGTCAACCAAAACGAACAAACCAAAACAAAAATAACCAAACAAAAACCCCATATGAAAGCAAACAAAAAACCCAAACCAAACCAAAACCCCAGACAATCCTTTATGCTTCCACAGACTAAGGAACAGCTGTAGCACAAGCACTACTGCTACATGATTGTCTGGTTCTTTCTCAACAAGAAAATTACCTGAATCATCTTAGGACATTACTTCTCACATTAGCATGTCCTTTCAATTTGGAAGCATTAAGTCCCAAGGGAAATGTCCCTTGTAATGACAACTTATAAGTACATGCATAACATTATGTAAGTAGGTGGAAAGATCATTTTAGATCAAAGAACATTATTATTAAATCAAACTATTAATATATTTCAGTGGAGTTCTTGACATTCAGAAGTAGACATAGGGCTACAGACTCATTACTCTGTATCTCTACATTATTAGCAAACTTCATCATCAAAGCTGCAAAGTATTTTCTATTTCCTTAATATCAGAAGGCTGACACTTTTCACACCTTTTTCATGTGAGAGCTTATTGTTACTCAGACTGTTTAAATTTAATTCCAGACCTAAATGAGTGCAGAGACACAGAATGATGAAATCATAGAATGGTTTGGGTTGGGAAGGACATTAAAAATCACCTAGTTCTGCCCCCTGCCTGCATGGGCAGGAACAGCTCCTGCTAGAGACGTGGCTCAAAGCCACATCCAACCTGGCCTGGAGTCACTCTGCATGTTTTATTTTGGACTGACAGCTTACATCCAAAGAGGAGTAGGATTAATATGTTATAAACGTATAAAGAAGCCACTACTTAATTTCAAGAGTTCATCACATAGAAATACACTAACAAACAATTCCTTTTGTGAAAGTCAGTCTAAAACCCGAAGTCTAAAGAAAATTCAGCTGGAATGAGCATCACAGTCATATGATGACTGGAGTGTTTTACAGTTTCATTGGAAATAATTTTTAAGAAAGCGTCCTAATGGAAATGCCCTCATTTTTATACAATGTAAATACATATTAAAGTGTATTATATTTAGTTTAGCATCCAGTATAAATTTGTGTGTGTCCAATATAAAATTTAAATCTATAGATTAAATACGTCCACCTAGGTAGCCTTCATAAAGCCCTCAGAATTAGTTCTGTGGATGCACACCGAGTATTGTTTTCAGCCCATTTTGTTTTATTTATTTTAACATATCTGACATTTTCCTATTATGAACACTTAGTGTGTGTCCTATGGGTGGTAAGTCTCTCTTGTTGCCATTTGTTATGTTAATAATGCCCAAAGAGGATAATAGTGAGCTTTGAATGTGAATAGTGAATACTTTTCATGTAACCTGTGCTATGGAAGATGGCAGCCAAAATGTGAATGCTACAGATATATGGATATTAAAAAAATGAATGTTGAAAATGAATGGTAAAAATTTCCTACTCTTAAGGCATTTAACTGATCCCACATACATGCCACCTCAATTGATTTAAGGAGGATGTTACTTGACTGGAAATTGTACCATGAAGGGTTTAGGTACTATAACTTTATGTCTCAGGTTGAATTAACTACCCACTATGTGAGTTGGTATTTGGCCTCAAAACAGCAGTTGAAAAATTACACATAAAGATGGGCCTAATTATAACTGAAAACTATAGTTTTAAAAACCTTTTTCAACAAATCATACAAAGAGCTTTCCCAAAAAGAGCCTGAACTATCACACTAAATAATAGCTGGGAGTCTATAATTTGGGAGAAAGACAAAGAGCAAGATCCAGTTCGAAATATATTGGGTCCAGTGGCCTATTTTTAATGGAATTTAGTAGTAAGCAGCTAGCTCCTTTTCAAACACAGCTCTCCTTAGAACCAGAAGTATCTGAAACACAGAATGTCATCTGTGTTACAAGAGGTCAAGAATTAGGGTTCCCTCTTCCCTTGGTAGGTTCTGAATCACTACATTTTTACTGAAGAGCAGTCAGATCAACTACACCATATATATACGTAGACTTGGAAATATTCTTAAAATGTGCATGTTTCAAATGGGGTGTGAACCACCTTGCACACACTGAGCCCTTTCAAAAGACTTGAGCAGAGCTCAGACCATGGAGAATTCAGTTGCTGCCAGCCCATGTCTGACATCGAGATCAGCAGCCTGAAATCTCTTTGACTCCAAGTATTTTACATTTTATATTCTAGTTTGCTTCTGCTGTTACACCTAAGAAAAGGAAATGTCAGTACATCTTGACCTAAAAATACTCATTCTACCATGTATTGTTCTTGAAATCTGATCTCCAATATCCAAAGCAAATGGTTATTTGCTACAAGATTGCTGCCTTAGTGAGTTGAATGCAATTGTCTGCAAAGCCTTGAATTTCGTAATCAATGAATACTCTAACCCCACAACCATTCAAATCAAGACTAATTCAATTTTTCCAGAAAATATAAGACTTAAGTCTTATAAAAAAAACAGTTTGAAAAGTTTCCTAGAACGTACTAATGCACTTGTAAGGTGCATTGTTTCAGAACTGTTTCAGAAGTTTTCAAATGGACCAAAGTTTCCAACGTTCTTAATGGAATTCTGCTTGCTTCTGAGTTTAGAGAGATATCAAATATTCATTTTGAACCTGAGGCACTCCCATTACATGCAGTGAAAAATAATACAGATTTCAATGAGTCCTGTCTCAAATATTTTAGGATCTGTGTAGGTAAAAACGAGCATATCTTCCTACTTCTGAGCCAACAATTTTTTTTATTTTTAATATTTTTTTTAAACTGCAAACTTTTCAAAGTTGGAAAAGTCTTGTTGCAATCTACTTGCACCAAGGTTTCAATGAAATCTTTGATCCATTTTGATAAACTTGTAAATAGGATTTTTTTTCGGCAAAATATTTTGTTTTGTTATAATGGAGAACAAAAGTAAGATCTGATACTCAGAATTTGCCTGGAGAAATCATTTCAACTTTAGTCACTCATCATTTCGATAATTTGTAATTCAATATCTTCAATTACAGTTACATGTTAAGTTGTATTATTACAAGCATATGACAAGCTGAGGGTTTTCAACCGTTTCATATAGAAATGTGAAGTTATAACTACTTAATTTTATAGGGTAAGTCTCAAATATGAACTGAAGTAAAAATTATTAATCTGGATAAAAAGCAATAATTTTTAATTAATATTTTCCTCTGCTTTCTACTAAATTAATATAATCATCTGCTCCTTTCATCTCACAGAACCTGAAGATTCCCATATGAGATTTTCTCAGCCATACCTTAGGGATCATTTAATCAAGTTTTGGAACAGAACATGCTTCAAGAAATTTGAAAAAGTTTTTATGTACCTCTTTGAGAGTGATCATAGGTTTTTTTCTTTCTTTAAGACGGCTTCTAAAACATGTTCTATATTAATTTACATAACATTCCTCTTTTGTAAGGTGTGTATATTACTTAATATATATACTTATAGATAAGTATATATAATATATATTACTATATATGTATTACTATATTGCAAAACTGACTGCAGAAAATAATTTTTTTTCTTCATATTCCTTTACCCTTTTAATTGAATAAAAGAATCACTGTCAGATCAGATTAGGTTAGAACAAAGTACAGCCTACTTCAGCATCTCCTTTGAAAACAGCTGATATCAGATACTTCAGAAGTTGTTTAGAAAACCTTAGAAAATTCTGGACTAGTGTGGTTACAGATTTATTAGCTTTATCCAGAGTACCTCCAAAGATTGTTTTATTTAATCTAAATAATTTAGATCTTAGTTTTCTCAATTTCCCCTCTCTGTATTAATCAATCCTTATAGAAAATACAGCCTTTCTCTGAATGATATGTCAATTTTAAAAACCCCAAAGTAAAGCTCTGTGACCAAGAATTCCAAATTTGATCCAAGTCGTACATACTACCATGATCCAAGTCCACCTAAAACACAGATAATGTTCTTCTTTACAACCCACTTTCCACAGTCCTTCTTTCTTTACAGTAAATGATTAATAATTAATACTGTTCCTTATAGAGGATTCAAATGTGCATACAACTACCTAGAAAATACTTTAAAATACCAAGTGATTAAAGAAAGTCACCTGGTTAAAATACTTAGTTTCATTGCTAGAATAATGTGGTGTTTGGATGTGTCTTTACTTCTGGGAAGTGTGTCTTGTAAACAGGTTAAAATATCTGTGGGTAGATGCAAAATGCTTTAATGCACTTTTTGAAACCAAAGAGCAGGTGAAATTATCTATAAGGACACCGCCAAATTTCACCTGTACAAGATGATCCTTGCTTCAACTTCACTGGATTTTTCCACACTAAAACCATATCAGATTGGTGGTCTGCTACTTTCAACCCACAATAATCTGCACAGTAGGAAATGGAATAATGGTATTTTTAGCTGGAAATTCACTATCAAACAACACAGTTCAGTGGTTATAAAAAAAAAAGAAAAAAAAAACCACTGTAATAATATTTTTCTTCCTGGAATGCCCATGTATGTGAGCACATATATATATATTATTCCTTAAAAGCAACAAACTAAATATTCTTGGTTGTGTTTCATGAGATGTTAGGTTTGTAGTGAAATACCTAGGTTTCCTATACAGTTAATGGGAACAGGATGTTGCTTTTATTACTTCCATAGTTAAGATAAGTTTGTCTCCATTTAGGTACTAAAAGATTTACATTTATCCGTTTACTTTGTAAATTTGCTACACAGAAGCCTGTCCTTGAAAACAGAAGGCAGGACACAGAGCAATACAAGCACAAATTTTTGAGGCTTCAAGTTGAAATTCAACTCCCTTTTAGCACTCACAGCCAGGAGTTGCTATGCAAAGGGCCAGGCACAGTTTCTGTGTCTCCCTGCTTTTGTTATTTGCCTGTGTATCAGGTGTAACATGATCTAGAGAATGTAATTCCTAGTCTATCTCTTACAGTCCCAGACAGACTGCCTCTGTTTGACTGAAGCTGTAGCTGCATCCCTGAACATCTTGTGGCTACCAACTCAAACCGTCTCTACAGCTGAGATTCACCTCTCTGCATCTGCTGACTCTACAATCTCTGTTTTTCTCTCCAGTGCTGGCCAAATCAGAAAAGTCATGGCCTCCCCCTTGTCACCTCTGCCACTGTGTACTGCGAATACAGAACCAGGAAACGCAAGTCAATCTTCTTACAGAGCTGCATCAACTTGCTTTTAATACACTCTTATGTTGTAATGTTGTCAGTGTCTGACCTGAAGCTATGTCTCTGATGTAAAAACGGACAGATTACATTGAAACTAATGGAAGAAGTAATTAAACTCTTTTATGTAGGCAAATGAACCTTAATAGTACTCACAGTGGAAGAAAAAAGCAAGAGCATTCCAAGAAGAGTGCGGAAGACTGGGACCACCTGGCTAAGTGCCAACAACAACAGAGGCAGAAAATCAAAGCACCTGTGATCTGTGCTTTTTCTGCTGTGCTCAGAGAAAGAGGGATTCAGGCACATTCTCTGAAAGCAATGAGGACTCTTTCCAAGAAGTACCTGGATGTTCTTCTTAACAGGAAATACCCATCAAGGTCCTGAAAAATAACAGCTGTCAAAAGCAGTGTCTAATATTTACTAATAGCATAGCTCCAGGTAAGTACTTTAAAACAGCTAGTAGTGCCTTCTTACAGTATCTTAGTGGAATGCTATTGAAAGATAGTTATAGCACCAATGCCATTTTTACCAGTGATCCTCCACGATTTCTGTTATAAACCATGTGATGGTTATAAACCATCTGACTTTTACCCTGATCTTTGTCACTGTTCTCCATCTCATTACCCCCAGGAAGCCCAGTGATTGTGTCTTCATCTTCCCTCTGACTGAAGCATCCAGATTATTTTGCTTATCTTTTAAAATTACAGCTACATATTTAATACTAAACAGAGAGAAAATTTATGCAATTTCTTATTTGTTATTAAGAATACAATTTCCTGGAGTAATTTGCATGACACAGCAGTTCAGAAATTGTCAAAGTTTTTTATCATAAAGAAGGTATATTCTATACTAGTCTACACAGTGCATAAACAGGGCTAAATGCAAAAGTGAAAAATCTGTAACTTGTGTTACATAAGAGGTCTGATCTTTACCGGTGCTAATATGAACTAATATAATGCTTCTTTCTCATAGATTTATGAGTTTTATAAATGCCCCATAAATTTTCTTTTTATCTTCTGCTTTAGATTACTCTAAAAAGATCCTGAAATCTTGGTCTGTTAAGCTGCTCCATTCCTTCCTAGATCAAAGTTATCTCTAATACCTATTTTCAGTGATGATTTGTAGTGCTGAAAAATTACATCTAGAGCAATTACAGTGCTAGGTATACACATTACAAACTCATGTTACCTGTTTTAGCTCATATAAAACAGATATTCGAGATCTGCAGGAGGTTCTCTAATGAAATATCCTTGCAAAATCTCAGTAGTATCATGTTACCACCAGAAGATTGAACTAAATCATCAACTAGAAGCCCTGTGTTCTGAAGTAAAGAAAAGTATTACTTTTAAAGTGTGTTTCAATTGCCTCAAGCATTTAGTAAATAAAGTTATGGACAGCATCACAGTAACCAGCTCTCACAGATTCCCACATCAAACACTCATAATGGAAGCTTTTCTTCCCGCTTCTGTCAGCCCCACACAGATGCTGAAAAATTCTCACTCCTTACACTGCTTCTGATTTCTTTCTCCTATTGCAGCAAGTGGGCAAACTGAACTCTCAATACAGCTCACCTCCTGTCCATGTCAAGAACATGATTGAGACCATGTAGGATTTAGTAGGATTGCATATGAAATGGCTAAACCAGAATGAGAAAGCTTTCTTCCTTGCTTGCTTGATTTTAACAGATACAAGGCTAACTGCAACATGTATATGATACACTTGGTTGGCAAGTTTTTTCCACTTCATTTTAGAATAGATTTTTTCTTTCATTTATTTCTAAGTGTCTTGAAGTATATTTTTCTTATATGCTCAATGCTCACAGCCACACTTAGCAAGAATGACATTGCACATATATTTATTATTACTTATCTGAAAGAAGTACAAGGCAAAACAAAATACATGGATGAGAGAAGTACAACTACACAAGTGAAGATTTGCTGCTGATAACGGGCATTTAGGGGTTGATTTAGATTAAGCCATTTCTAAAGAGCTTTGGAGCAAAGCTTTCAAATGAGCTATGTTTTATAACAGGCATTGCCTGTTATTTTGTGCACACTTCCTTTGATAAAGTCAGTTTCTGCTGGGACAGATAAACCTGAGTCTGTAGCCCAAGGGATATGTTGAGAGCAAGCTGTTCTCTCTTCTAACCCTCAGAAAAAGCATGGACAGCACAATAAATCACAAAGACGAATGCACAGAGAACAGGGTAAAGTTATTTCTTTGTTTTCTCTGATGTGGTAATAAATTAAAGCAGCTAAACTGCAAAATGGAAGTGCAGGATGGTAAAAGTATTTTTGTTCACTTAAGACCATATCCAAAGTTTTTTGAGAATTTTCCTTCCCTTCTTATGTTCCTTTTAATTTCTTATCATCATGTTCCAGCTTCATCATGCTATCTACTTTCTGCCAGGAGTGTAACTATCAGAGGCAGACAAGAAGGGATGCTGGCTCTTCACTAGCCCAGCCATCATGGGGACTGGAAAATCTCTTTTCACTGTAATGCCCCAATCAGTGTTTCTAATTTTAGCTGGCTAAACAGAAAGCAGCACTCACTACAGCCTTTTAAAATTCAGAAAGATTTGGTTCCTATTGCAATTCCTACCAACAGATGACCAAGAGCAGTTTGTGTTACACTTGAACCCATCTATAACTCAAGGCTAAGAGGAAAGTGAAGCAAGAGGAGTAGGGGGGAGGATAGTGACTTACTGCTTCTGTTCTGCTTTTCCAACTATTTAGGTGCCCATGACCATTCCAGCCACATTCCATTTTCCAAGCAACATCCAAAGCATGATAAGAGATAGTTTTGATAAGATGAACAGCTATTACACATACAAAAGACCTTCTGAACCTGGATCTGGTCTTCTCATTCAGCACTTGCTGCTATCCAAACTAGCTCCAAAGTGTTTCAAACAAGCTGTAGAGAAATTATGCTTAACATTTTCTTTATAATCCTTTCATGGACTAGTCAATTATCCATTGCATGGCCCACTGTTTTTCTCAGAGGACTTGAAAGACATCACGTGTTTCCAGTGTTAGTAATTATATCCCTTAAGGACTTTAAACTTGAAAATTATAATTGAAAACATGATCTGAAAAGACATGATCATCTTTGAGGCATGGCTGAGGTAAAACAGCTTCTGAAAGTTGGCATGTTCACCTGGACAAGTAAGAAATCTGCTTCTACTGAAAGACGTTGCTGTCCAGAACCCAGGAAATACTTCTCAGATTAAACAGTGATGGTAACATTCCAACAGCTTCTAACCAACATTGCTTATGCCCAGATTCATCTTACTTATACTAGTCAGCCAAAGTGCAATTAATCATCTCCCCATATTGACCATCTCCTCTCTAGTCTGCTCATTAGCCTTATTTTCATTCCCCTCAGAGGAAACACAGGTACTATAAATACTCAAGGTATTTTCCTCGACTTAATGCAGACTGCACTGTGCATGAGAGATTGCTCTCACACCATGAATCTGTTGGTTTTCTTCAAGCTTTCTACACCCAAAGGTGCTACATAGGGATCCCACATTTCCTAAACCTGCTTACATTTTAGTCACATTTCTGAGTGGTCACCTGAGTCAGTTATCTGTAGTAGATTTCTGCCTAACATAATGTCTTTCCTTTTTACCATCATATACATCATATACACCTCCTTATAACCTTATTATAACTTTGTTTTTTATTAACTATGTGTACTGGCAATGACAGTTGGACTCATTTTCTTAGAAGAACTTCATGGTATTTTGAGAAGCAATGTTTCCTGCATCCTAGGGGGAGTAGTTACTAATTTAGATCAAAACAAGTGCCTAAGGATTGGACTGAGTGACGCAGCACCATTAACTACTTAGACGTCTCAAATAAAAATGCATTTTCTCTTCTCTTACCTACTTAACAGCTTTAACTGGGTTCCATTATCTTTCATTGCTTGTGCATACATCAGGTAGTTTTTCTTATACTACTATTGGACAAGTGTGAGGATGGGGAAGCTTAAAATATCCCTGTACGATGAATATTTCTATTAAATTGTAAAATGTAAGATTCTACTGAATTGAAGAGCATTCTCTTTGCTAGCATGGACTGCTTATATACCAAAAATTCTGCAGTGACTCTCTGTGATTCATAAGGTAGGTGGCATTCTTTAATGTTATGCTAAAAATGTTACATTGTTACATTTGCTATAAAACTGAAACTTGCACTGGTGGTGCTACTTCAGTATTTTTAATAATAAGAGTTTTTGTCTTCACTATATATGATTTTTGTATTTTTAAGGTTGGGAAGATACTATTTGAATGAGGCACACATATTAAAATAAACATGCACCACCATAAAGCGTGGTGTTGAGTGGATTGACCATGAGGGCAGTGAGGTCACCACAAATCAAGTTCACCATTAGCTTTTAGGCTGTGCAGGTTTCCCAGACTTGCCAGGAGACTGGAAAGTCAGGGAGTCTCTTCATCTTGGTAAATGTCAGCACTGAAACACAATCTGCTTGCCTGACTGAAAACTTGGAACAAAGACACCCATGGTTCACCAGTTCCCAGACTCTCCAGTCAGCCTCTTGAAATGGTCCAATAAGAAAACTTGAATGCTAAGGACATCCAGCAAATTTGTAACAGTTTTTTTAACACAATAATATTTAATTTCTGCTCTTTACTGTAGGTTCATCTATTTCTGAATAATACTAGAAGGATAAAATGTCATTCACCCAGTAGATTTACCAGGTGGAATATAACTGAACTGTCTCTGTCAACATGAGAGGGAGCACAGACACATCTATCAAACTGATACAGTCTCTGCACTTTATGAGCTCAGTGGAATGAGTCTTCCACCTCCAGTTTTTGTAATGCCAGTGAGAGATGAATCAGAGATATTTTTGACATCCGAAAGCAACTCAAGGTGAGAGAACCAAGAAAACTGATATTTGCCAGTCAGAACCATAAATACACTTCTCAGCACTAAAACTCCACCAAAGGTATTTAAACTTTATGGATTGCTGTTCTCCAAGGAAAGGGATGCTATTTGTAATTCTAACTGTGTCATTTCTTCATAGATCCAGTCATGCAGGATGCAGGTAGGACTTTGCCATCCTTCATAAGCATGGAAAATCTTTCCTTCCTTATATTATTGATAGAATTTTCAGAGCTGCTCTGTTTTTAAAATTAGAGAGATACATTAAATTGATGGGAGTTTTTGCAGTGAATCATGTTTTTAGAAAGGTTAATGAGTCAAGATATTAACTTGTGATAACATCAGGATATGTTTACTTGATGAATAGGTATACATTCTAACTTGAAATCAGAGCATTTCATCAGAATAAGTGACTCATTATTACTATAAAAATTATTTTGTAATTGTCATTTTCAGATAATGACATATAAAGTTTTCTCTGTGTGATGTAAAAGACATAATTACTCAAAAAGAAATTAAGGCTGGTTTCTGTTTTCAGACACAACAGTATCAGCAATATTGGCAGCATAAACAATTTGTCTGGATTTACACAGATCAGGATAAGTATTATTGAAGACCTTGACAAATTTTATCTCTTATGAAATGTAGATATTAAACGTACATCAGTCATGTTTCCACTAAAATAGCGAAGCAAAACTAAGAGTGAGGTAGCCAAATATTCTTTGTTGATTTATGACAGCCATCCAAAATGACATAAAAAGTAAACTAGATATAATGGCAAGATTTAAAAGGTAAATTACAGTAAGGGAAAATGTTTTTCTTGTGTGCTATGGTAATGGCACATTCTGCAGAAAGCATTTTTTCTCTCTGACAAAGTATCATGTCCATGGTACCACATATTCTGGGATACTGTGTGGACAAGTTCTACAGATTAATTATAGTGGTTTTGATGGATTTGATTTATGCCAACATACCCAAGTCTAGGATAATTGCATAAAGGTCAGACCAAAACAATGACTGATCATGTGATGGGAGAAAGAAACAATGGAATAAATATTTTACTGTCCTGTTCTTCTTTCTATTAAATGCAGATATAACTTCAAAATAAACTCTGTGAACAGACAGAAAAGCAAATTGCCATGTCTGAACTGTAGTTATTTTAAGTCCCAGATACTCTTGAGGACTGTTAAAATACAGCTACATGGGGAGTGAAAATTTTCTTCAGTCTTCAGTTCCTGGAAAAGTTACTGATGAGAGAAACCAGAAGACTGGAAATAATTCCAAGAAGTAACTGTTCATCCTCTTTCTTGCAATGTCCACTCACAGGAAAATATTGAATAACCACAATCTCCTCTTTACCTGCTTGGTACTAAAAGAATCCAGGAATGATCTAGCACAGCTATGGAAGACCTACCCTTTGGATGGAAGGAGCCAAAATACTCGTTTAAAAATACAATAAGTTGAGGTAAATTCTTTCATCATTTCTGTGCAAGAAGTAACATTATTCTTTCATAGAGATAGTACCCACATAATATGAATGGCAGAATAAACTCTATATGGAAGAAAGGAAGATTTTTTTATTGATCATTTCTTCACTTCAGCTTTAAACTGACACTGACATTGTTGTATGTGCACCTCTTCTGTGTATGTCTTTAAAATATTGGAAAAGAAGCAATAAAGCATGATAATGGAGCAGAGAGCATGATACAGGTGACACCACTTCTGTAAAACCAAGAACATATTTAAGCTATTCCTTGCGAATATGATACATAATCAAGTTACTCAGCTTTTCTATCTAAAAACGTACTTTTGACTTAATCATGATTTTTGTTGCATATTTACTATTCGTAAAATTTTTGTGAACTGCATTCCACCTGGGAGAATTACTTTTCTTGCTTCTTTCTGTTGTTATTTTTTTTCTGGATACCTCATTTTGCTGGAGAAATAAGAATAACTGGTTGAATGAACTAGAAAGAAATTTATTACATTTTTGTTGATGGATAAACTGACGTTTCAGGTTCATAGAGATATTAAAATGAAAAAGGAAATAAAAAACAGCTATACAGATAAAGGACCATTTATGTGATTATGAACAAAACCAAAGTGTTATCAGACAGTTATCACCTTTGTAATAGTTCAAGGAAATGTAATTATTAATCTATCTATAGTTGCCTAAAAAGATGTGTAGTCTAATGCAGTCTACTTAAAGTCAATAAGATGAGGAAGACACTCCCAGTTAATTTAACTCAGTAAAGTCTGAGTTTAGGGGATTCAAAAAAAGTTAGTGCATGTAGCAGAGAGCACTGTGCAACTAAGAAATGTAACTAATCCCCAACATAGAGACTTAGATGATCAAGACAGACCAAAGATCTTCAAAACCAGCATGTCCATGGTGTCTATGGTATGTGTTAGATGTATCTTCATGGCTGGACTCTAGTCTTACCCCCAGCACAGACAGCATGTAGGTAAAATGCCATAATCCTGCTCATTGTGGGGATTCTCTCTGGCTGCAGAAGTCACAAAATGACCTATCAGTCCTTTTCTGCTTTGAGACTCATGTAGGTTTAGGGGGCCTCTCTGATGCCCCTCACTCCTTGCACAAGATTAAACTTGTTATGCCAAACAATAGTACACAATAACATGTATTATAAATAATTCTACTGAATTTCCAACTCTCTCATGGTTTCATTTTCTTGACAATACATTTATCTTACCTTCTATCAGTTTTCCTGTCTGCTCTGCATTGCCACCTGGCAAGATCTTGGCAATGTAAGCTCCAATTTCCCCTCCAGTTCCTGGAATTTCTTTCCCACCTACAACCCTGATTCCCAGTCCATTGCCTGTGATCAAAAGAAAAAGAAAACTGTAAACAGAGATGAAACTATGAATAATTCACTGGAAAGAAATAAATATAGCAACTCATCTGATGTTAGTAGAAGATGTCACCAATAACTTCTGGCTGTGGTTGGAAGATTAATTATATTAAATTGCTAGAAATCCATGTCAAATGTGGATTTAAAGGACAGCTTTATCATATGCCTAAAACATGCATACAACTTAGCTGAAAAATTACAGTAGCTGAACTTTTGGAATCATATATATGGTGACAGGCAGAGACCACTGAGCTCCAGCTCAATTTGACATAAATTGACATAAATCTATATTTGACAGATACTATTATTTTCCTTCCATATTTATTTTTAATTGATATTTTTTGCATCAAAGAAATATAATAAAGTATAATAAATACATAATAAAATATAATATATAGAATATAATAAAATTATCAGAATGGAGAAAGCCTACACTGGTCTTTGTAAAGCATAATTAAACCTAACATATTTTCTCACTTTTTGAAAATTACAAAGATGAAAAAATTATGATCACCAATTATTTCAGCTGGAGACAAGCAGATCACTAATGTCCCTTATGTACAGAACAATAAGAATTAACCAAAGCTTAAAAAAAATAGTATCACAAGCTAATCTTATGCATTACCAATTTTTCATGCTACAAGAAAAACAAATTTCTTCTTTGAAGAAAATTTCATATGAGATGATTCACACTTTGACTTTGCAATGTAAAGGCTGATTTTCCCATCTCCATTGTACTGGCTAAATAACTACCTTTCAATTTATTAAATTAAGAAGTCAAATCTACAGAGTGATTAGACTAATCAGCTATAGGAAGCTCACCATATAATCTGTTAGCAAAACTATATCTTTTTAGATATGTTTTCCTCACAGCACTATTAGTGTTTGATAAGTCAGCCCTGAGTTTGTTTTAGAAGGAAGAGTTTCTGGTGAAAGAAGTTCCTGCTAGATTTAGTTAAATCCAGATGGTTTGTTCCTCCCCTTGCTTCATAACAAGTATTCTCGTTTCTTTTGGAATGTGCCTGGTGTTCAGACACTTGCATGGATCCTGTATAGAACAATATAAAGGTAAGGAAGGACACAGAAGAGTTGTGACTTAAGGGGTTTAGCAGAAATTCACAGAATAACAGAATTGTCATGGTTGGAAACATGAAGGAAAGTTTCCACATAAGGAAACAGCTCATTCCACCACTGCAAGCCTATAACAAAATGTGGTATCCTATTTTACTGGCAGTACAGGTGGGAAAGAGCAACCCAAAAAAAAAATGGTGAGGAATTAAAAGGAAATACATGAGGACTTCTTACAGCTACAGCAATGTAATTAGTGTTCACTGGGAGATTTAATGCACTGAGATGAAGTGACTGCTATATGACAGAGCAGTATGTGTTGCTGGAGCATGTGAGAAGTTCAACAACACATCTAGTGGTGCATGCCAGACAAGATGGATACAGATCAGTTTTGAGGAGATTGTATATTTCCACTAGACCTCCATCTTGTGACACAGTGCAGCAAAATCTGGGTGGGGATTCAATGACTGGATGACCACAGGTAATGTGCTATCAGTATATGGAGGTTTTAGTGAATGGTTTAAGTATGGGCTGACAGCCAAGGATGAGGGATGAGGGCTAGTGTATGATAAATGGTATGACAGAACTTGAGTTTGTAGCACAGATGATCAACAACACCCTTTGCAACCCAGATCTTTTCTTGTTTATCCACCATAGTGTGAAACAGGATAAATTTATTTTGGTAGGGTACTACTGGGAGTAGAGGTAGGAGTTCTATATGCATAAGGTGAACATAATTCACCTCTTGATGATATTTATATCCAAGTCTGAGGTAAAGTTCAGTTCTGTCATATAAACCCATTTCAGAGTCTGTATTTTTGCTTTACCTACGTGGTGATATTTAGCCTTGATATTTTAAGAACAGATAAGAGATTTAGGGAATATGTAACCCAACCCTCTGACAGCAATAACTGTAAGTTACAACTATACAAATATTTGGTACGGCAAGAATGTCTTACCATGTTTAAATTATTTATTGTGCAACTTTGACAGTCCAAAGATCCACTATGAAACGCTGTGCAAGCATGCTCAAGTATCTTCAGCAAGGGTTGTGAATACTCAGATGATAGTATGAAATTTGCTAGTAAGTTCCTCGAAACTTTTGCTAAAAATTTTAACCAGCTTGGCCCCTCCACCCTCTGCACATTTGTCTTCTTTTTTTTTTTTTCTTTTTTTTTTTTCTTTTCTTTTTTTTTTTAAATAATTTGAAGCCCTAAGTACCTTTTTCAAGTAAGTCAGCTTCTCGTAAGACTTTACACCTGGGACTGTAAAGTAATGCAAATGTAATGCAAAAGCATGTAACATTTTTAAGCCCTTTTTTTTTTTTTTGACATGTGAAGTGAACAGTTGGCTAGTTGTCTCTGCCTCCTTTAAGATCAAATTAAGAATGGAAAAAGGATCCCTCTAATCTTGATGGGGACCCTCCAAAAAAGATAGAGAGACTCATATAATAAAAATAAAACTATAGTGAACAATAATACTAAGCTAATAACTAGCTAATTATATGTGTGCGCATGTGATTAAATTTATACTTCAAAATGTACCATGTAATCAAGTTTAAATATAAACTTGGTCTAGGTGATAAGTAATTAACTAAACATACTGCTGCTTGGCTGGTTTCTAACATAAATGGATATACAGAAATGATGCTGTTTTAAATAATAGCCATATTGCTACTCTGGAACAGTGCTATGGGAAATTCTAAGATAATTTTTTTTGAGGGGACTTATTTTTCAGTGTAATTGGAACAAAATGCATTATTATTTTAATTTAATTACCTTATTTCAATGCAAATTTTAAATTTAACACTGTTTAAGTTTCTTTTTCATGACTCGATAGGGAAATCAAATTCACCATTTTAAGGATGGGTCTAAATGTCCTTTACAAAAGTTGAAAAATATAGTCTTTAAAAAGATAAACACATCATTGCATATAGTGAACATGTACCCCAGTAAAAGCACTTTAACTTTAGTCCATCCTTAGGCCTTAGGAATTCATGTGATTGCTCTGCACATTTACCAGAGGACTTCTGAGCAAACACTATGAAAAGACTCATTAATATTTTACAGGTCTGAGGCTCACAGCTGGGAACTATTAGGTGCAGCAAAGCCAATAAACAACTATTCTTAGTATAAAACACACACACACACACAGAAGCACACAGTAACTCACTTTTAACTCACACAGTCAACATATGGCGTTTTGAACATATCAGTACATTTCATTATGTATGGGAGTAACTCTACAGACTCAGTTTTCTCATGAAATTCTATACTGGTATCTGTTGCAGTTTAACATTGGGCTGACAGATGCTCTCTATTAACCCCTCTTGCTCCCCTACAGGGAAAGGATAGAGAATAATGGAGATTTATGGCTCAGAAACTAAACTACACAGCTTTAATGGAACAGTAGTGATGAAAAGGAAAACTATAAAATATATACAAATATATACAAAACCACTATCATGCTGCCATCCAATAATGCTCACGTCACCACCAAGGCTGCAGAGTAGGACTGGAAAATCCCAGGCTGAGCTGCTGGAGTCAGCAGCAGTTCAGAGGTGGGTGCAGGAACAGATTCAGGAGAGAAGGGATTGGGATCAAATGCAGACGAATGAAGGGAATCCTCAAATTTATACCAAGTATGACACGTATGGGATGGAATACTTTGGCCAATTTTGGTCACCTTTGACCTTTCTTTAGTCACCTGTCTGTTCTGCTCCACAGGGGGAATGCAGGTCTGACCCCTTTACTCCCTTTCTCTTTCTGGAGCATAGGACATTTTGCAGAACCAAGCAGTGACAAATGCCAGACCACTCTCCAGCTGTAGCTATAAATGTTGAGAGTGATCAGTCCTAGAAGTAGACACTAACTGAAAAACATGCTGTTAACTGCAGCAAGTGCTGCTGCTTAGAAGACAGTTAACTGAAAAGTAAAAATCCTAGAATGAAAATTGGTTCTCTCCTGGCTCAATCCAGGATAGTATTTCTGCCTCCTATGGCTTAATTGTAACAGAGAGGTGGTTTGTCATATAAATAGGCAGACAAGGCAATTGATAGGAGGCAGTTGTATGGATATACCTATGCCAGATAACTTTGAAAATCATAGCTGACATACTGGTTCTGATTTGCAATTCTAAGGTGTACATATTACTCCTCAATTATTTCCCACCTATATGTGGAAATATATTTATTATACTTTATATGTAATATATGCAGGATTTTATTCTTAGACACTTTGAAAAGACTATATTTTCAGTGTTTAGAGTGAAATGTATGACTGCTATGTTTTAGATAGCAGCATGTTTGCTAAGAGGCAGCCACAGAAGAGGGTGTGTGTGTTTGCACATGCTTTTGCTGGAAAAAATCATGGGTTACATGATTTAACTTCATTTGTCTGTATTTAATTAGAAAATTGTATTTCATTGTTATTATGCTGTAAAAACATTAGTAGAAGAAATATTTTAGCTGAAATTACAAAATTCCATTCTTGGCAGTCAAAATGAATGAGTTACTTCTTGAACTTCAAGTGTTCTGTCCAGGCTGAAAAACAAATACTGCTTGGATGTTGATATGTCTTCTTACATGAAGACATAATTTCAAACCTATTCATATCTAGTCAATATCTATTGGAAATAGTCAGTTTGCTACTTTTCTTTGCAATAACATTGCCCATCCTACCGCCTTGCTTGCAGACAGTTTAAAAATATCAGTCATACAGTTTCCCAGGTCTCTTTTCCCCTTGGTATTTTTGGGTTTTTTTGGTTTTGGTTTTTTTTTTTTGGCTAATTTAAAAAATATCTTGAAGTCTTAATTTCCATCTCTGACTATTTTGTTAAACCACACATTCATCTTTCAATTTTAGATTTTCAGATTAATGAACTACTGTTCTCTTCCTTAGAAGACACAAGACCAGTTAACCATCACAAAGCAGATCACTGGGCTTTGAATTAGAGAGGGCATATTTTTGAACTTTAAGCATTGATTTTTATGGAAAATATATTCAGGAAAACATCTCTTCAAAGGGAATTTTACACATTTCAGATCCAATCCTTTTTAGGATGCTTCAAAGCTAGAAGACTGTTAATTAATTGCAATTCTTTTTACTGATCTCCCAAGGCTGTAATCCTACACTCCTATCTAATCGGAACTAAAGCCTTCAGATGCTAAGGAAAAAAACAGCCCCCAAACCTCCAATACCCAGAAAGTCTAATGCTAAACTTTAACAAGATAGATCATGCAACTAAATTTGTTTTAAACTTTGATAAACAAACAAAGATGTATTTGTGATCCAGTGACTTATATGGCTGAAAATACACATTTAGAATCTTTGAGGAAGATTTCAAGCATGAAAAAACAGAGTTACTTTTGAGAGAATTCCAGTCTTTGAGAAAAACATTAATAAAATTATTAATAATACTGAGTGGCCAAAAGATTCTTTGGCAATTAACATATTTTGTTACTTTAAATAGGTCATTTTATTTGTCTTTTAAGATCTTTCCAGATGTCAAAATGGTTTCATTGGTGCATATTAATTATATATGCATTATATAATGATTATTATATTTATTATATATAAATATATAATAATATGTATAACATATATATATAAATATATATATGTGTGTGTATATATATGCATATGTATATACAAAAATTTCTGTCACTGGTGACCTGGCAAGCATCACTGCAAAGCAATTTAAAACAAAAATTTTTATTTTCCTTAGCTTGACCATTAGGTCCTTTGTGTTCAATTAATTTACTCTGACCTTGTGTATCCTCTCAGTGTATCTCAGCCAACTATGAAATCAAATCTCCTTGTATATTTTGTTGTGTCACAGTAGCAAAAGAGCACAAACTAGAAACATGACCCTGCGGTCACAAAATAACTTATTTTTCTGAAATAGGCTGACCAAACCTGAGAAGTTATAGTTTGGTTGTTTTTCTTGATTATGAAGATAAAGAGTATGCCACTCTGTTCCTGTTGCTCTGGTCACAGGGAAGTTCATAAAATCTTATAATCTTTTTATGACTAAAGGGAGGATCTCCACTACAGCCATTAGAGTAGAAACAGCTTTCATGGAACTATTTTAGCACCTAAGCAATGATTCAACATGTCTTCCCAAACAAATGTCAATAACCCCTTAAAGAAATTAGAAATTAAAGTTAAAAAATAAAAATAAAATAAAAAGGAAAGGGAAAGGAAAGGGAAAGCAAAGCAAAGCAAAGCAAAGCAAAAGAAAAATAGAAAAGAAAAGAAAAGAAAGGAAAAAAAAGAAAAGAAAAGAAAAGAAAAGAAAAGAAAAGAAAAGAAAAGAAAAGAAAAGAAAAGAAAAGAAAAGAAAAGAAAAGAAAAGAAAAGAAAAGAAAAGAAAAGAAAAGAAAAGAAAAGAAAAGAAAGGAAAAGAAAAGAAAGGAAAAGAAAAGAAATAAAGAAAAGAAAAGAAAAGAAAAGAAAAGAAAAGAAAAGAAAGAAAAGAAAAGAAAAGAAAAGAAAAGAAAAGAAAAGGAGAGGAAAGAAAAGAAGAGAAGAAGAAAAGGAGAAGAAAAGAAGAAGAAAAGAAGAAGAAAAGAAGAAGAAAAAAGAAAAAAATGGATAAAACCCGAAGAATTCAAGGTGTATCAGGTGGTTGGTGGTTTTAGTGGTTCTGCCTTTACACATGGGTGAAAATTAATTTTCCAGGTATGTTTTCTGTTACAAAAGTAAATAGAATTCCATCTCTAAAAGCACGGTGTGATTGTTTAATTATTAGCATCCTGTACCTTAGCAACAACTTCAACCCAGACACACAAATGCAGGTGCATGACCCAGAAGCTCTGTGCAAACATTGTTTGTGTGCTAACTCAAACAAATATTCCTCTGAGCTGATTTTTCAAAGTATGAAACCATTTGTCTATCTAATTAGATGAGCAAAGAGAGTAAAGAAGCAATTAGAATGTATAACAGATTTTCAGTAATTACGCATGAATTTGTGCAAACTGGAAACTGTATGCATGAGCATCAGTTACAGTCCAGCTCCTGTCATGGCATAGAAATGACTTTTTAATAGACTTCTAGGTGTTTCAAATTTAAAAAAGAATATTTTTAAAATGTTTCTGATTTGGATTTCTAAAAGCACAAGACCATAGCCTTCAATATGGTAGTTGAAAATCAGTGTTTCTGTAAAAGCATGTCTGGTTTACTACATTTTGATATTATGTGCTTTGAAGCTATATCTATACAGAAGTAAAATGGGGGAAATTAAAAAGGTTTAAATCATAAAACTCAGATGAGGGCCACAAAACATGTCTCTGAGTAGTTTGAAATGGAAGATATTTTTAATCCACAAAATAAAGATTAATTGTGCACAGATATACCACCAAGGGAAGAAAAAAATCACATCCAACTATGGTTTTCATCACTTTCTAATAATATTTTCAGTAACAAAATTCAAACCCAGATGTCTGATTCATAACAATGAGGCACAACAGTGACCTTTTTCAGGCAGGTTCAGTGGTACCAATTAGAAAAATGCATGAGGATAAAGAATGAAAACAAAACATTAGGCATGAAAGATTTTGCAATATGCCAAAATGCCATGTTATAACGAGAACTATTAATCAAATCAAACAATACAAAGTCTTCCAACTCTATTTGGCTGTGAACAGAGCCAGAACACACCTTCCTCTTGTGTTCATTTACTAGACATTATCTCCATGTTCCTCCTCCAGCCTTATCTGGACCAGACATATGCTAGGGTGTGGGTAGGCCCTTATCTGCCAGAACAATTTTACAGCGTGTTCCATTGCCTATATGAAAAAGAATTGTCAGCCACAGAAAAAACCCAATGATTTCATTTTGCAGAGTTCAGACTGAAAAGTCCTGTGAAGAAATAAAAGCTATTTATTTAGATAGCACAGCTGTGATAAAGCAATCTTGACAGTCTGGAGAACAGATGGAAAGGAAACCTTACAAAGCAAACAAAACCAAGTTAACTTACACAACTGGAAAGCAGAAGGAAAAGTAGTATGTATAATACAACCCAAACCAAATTTTTACTTGCATTATTATTCCTATACAGTTCTGTAAAATATAAAAACTGATGATACTTTTAAAAGCATGGTTGTCTAGATAGGTATGACACTTTCAAGATTGTGCTCAGGGTAATTGTTTTGGCACTTTCTAAATGAAATTAGCTTTAATTAAGTTGTTTCCTAGAAACATGATTATGCCTTCTCAGTAATTCCACTTCTTGGCCATTTACAATTAAAGCATAAAATATACATGAGGCCAAATCTTGAGCTGATGAAATTAAAATATACTCCAGTTGTTTTAATAGCAGGGCACTGATTTATATCATCTACAAATCTGCTTCATGCTGATTTGCACACTGCTTATCATCCTGAAGGATCACAAAATGTTTTACAAATTAGCATCTTGGAGCACTTATAACATCTACTCAAAAAGAAAATAAACAGATCTTTTCTTTTTGGATGATCTGTTACACCAGAATTTATGGCATCATCTATCGTAGACTTATACTTTAAATCTATAAAAAAAACCAGTAGGCACTGATAAAAATATCTGTTTATTGATAGAAACCAATGGCTTAATAGATGACACCAACAGCTGAACTTCATTGTTTAAAATGTTAAATTTGAACTTTTCCATGTGTATCTGCTTTGGCATTTAAGAAACAGCAGGGCAATTCTTGTAAATGGACGTAAAAAAAAGGATATAATATAACGCAACTTGTTAGATATGTAGGTGTATATGCTAGGAATAATACAATGAATAAACAAAACTCTTTGGGCAAAGAGTAGTTTTGCATTAAATGCAAAGAAGTAATCAGTGCTTCAAAAAGTGTGAGAATATTGTACCTTATATTTTTAAATACCTTGTCAAAGCCATGATGAAGGACTAGACAAATCTTATTTCTGACCTAGTTAAGCTGTTCTAATGTTTAATAAATTAGGGAAAGTTTTGTTATCTTTGGTAAGAAGAGATGATTTACACCTGCTAAAAACTTTGGGCACGTTGATGTGTAGACTTGCCCAACATTCAGCTGTGCTAAGAAGGAAGCTAGAGACACATCCCTCTCCTTCACTTTGCATTATGTCTCCAATAATCACGGTGCTGGTACTGGAGAAGAACAAAGGATATATCTATCATATATTTTTTTTGTGAAACTTAAACTGGAGGATAGGGTCAGGGATTGGAAATATTGCTCTGTTCTATTACCTTCTGGATGGTAGCTCACGCTGCGTATGTGGAGTGATGGTGCTATCCTAAAGTAAGATATGCCAGTGGTGACAGTGTTTTCTTAAATATATTCATAAATGCAGACATAGTGACCTTATTCATCATCAACTTACACCCTGGAGCACCTCGAGACTTTTTAGCAAAGGCAAGAAAGACCATTTAGTCTTGGTCTAAACTAATACAGTCAGCACTGTATTAGTCAAAACACAATCTGCACCCTTCATCTGTTCTGAATTTTTCTGCTTTCTTTGTCATACTGTTCTTGTCCACACAGCTTTATTTAGTGAGCAGGCCACATACTCCTTCCCATTCTAAAATGGAGGGACGTTTAAGTAAGTCACAAAACACCATAGATTTACACATCTTTATAGTTAAATGAAGAAGATTCTCTTTATATCTAGTATTAGTTTCTACTTTTTCAAATAATGCCCATATCCCCTCATCCTCCTGTCATGTATCACTGTAAAGAGCCTGCCTTCTTCTTGTTGATAAGCTCCTCATTGGTATGGAATGGCTGATACTGTGTCCCCCCAGAAAAACTGTCTCTTCAGAATGAACAAGCCCTGTCCCTCAGCTTCTGCTCTCTGAACAGGTTCTACAGCCCCAACAACTCAGTGACTTTCTGCTGTACTCACTTCCATTTGCCAGTGTCTTGTGTTGATGGTGGGGCAGACTGAAGACAGTATCTTGACAGTCTGACATGTCCTGAGCACAAGGGGACAGTCACTTCCCTTGATCTACTGCCATGCTTCTGGTAACACAGCCCAGGATGCTGTTGGCCACTTTTACTGCCAAGGCACATAATGTGCAGCTGGGCATCTACAGAGACCTCCCCCAGGGGCCCTTCTGCAGATCTGCTCCCCAGCTGGTCAGTCCCTTTCTCATATCATTGCAGAGGGCTCTTTCTCTCCAGGTACAGTATTTCTATTTGTCCTTGTTCAACTTCACAAGGTTTCTGTTGTCCCACTCCTCAAGCCTGTCTTGGTTCCTCCAAATAGCAGCCCCACCCTCAAGTGTATTCCCCCACTTTGATGTACTCCATCAGGGTACAGGGCAGGTCCCACCACAGGTTCTTCTCTGGTACTCTACTTATTACCTGCCTTCAGGGAAAGAACAGCTCATTAAAACCATGTTCAAAACCCAAATATCTAACCAGTTTTTACTCAGCAAGTTGCCCAGACATTCAGACCTTTACATCCCAGTTCCAAGCTAAATGTTAATGTAAGAAAACACTTGAAGTCTAATGTTACTCTCAGCTTACTGCAATACCCTAATTTCAGCCCAGTTTCTCCAAACTTTAAAGATTCTTATGAGGATGAATCAACTGTAAAAAACAACCTCTTCTTCCAATATGTCAGTTTGTTTATGGCTCCAATGTAAAAAAAAAAAAAAAAAAAAAAAAAAAAGGTACAGTTGCTGGTTTTAACTCAAGCGTTTAATTAATCTTCTCAGTAAGGAGAAAAAGTTGAAAAGATTTTATTGATGTTTACCAAATAGTATGAGGCAGCCCTGTCATCAGAGGAAAATGATTTAGACAAAAAATGTTCTGGTGGCATATCTCAATGTAGTTGGTTTGTTATGAATCACACATATTAGTGATGTCTTAGCAGCTACTCTTAGCAAACAATAGATCAGTTCTAGGTGAATTCAATGAGCTTTTTTAGCTGTTTTCTTAACATATGGGACCAAAACTTCAAAGCATTTGGGTTTATTTAACCATTTTGGAAGAGTATCTCTGGCTTTTGAAGCTATCTATATTTTTTAAAGAAAACACTAGGAAAAGACTTGAGGATTTAGCATCTTTGTGTGCTGATCTTGTGTTGTAGATGTTGGTAATGTCCAGGTATTACAGATACAGATACTTTACAAACTGTAGATACATGACAATGTGCCTGATATTAATGAAAATATGTGCTGGCAATTGTTAAATAGAAGCTACTTAACTCTACCCCTTCTTTGGGGACATGAGATACCATGGGGAGTTTACACACCATGAGGAAAACTTCAGGCTCTTGGTTAAAATTCTGAGGAATCTGCAGGAACTACAATACTGCCTGTGCTTAAAAGGCACCCAGTAAAGATTCTGCACATTTGCAAGCTCCTCTTGATGGAAAAACCAAAGGAATATCTCACCCATATGCCTCCCCTGAGCAAGAATCAACTGAAACTGTGTTGCATGGGTATCTGTCATGAATGAGGAAGAATTTTTGGAATTATGAACTGTAAAATACTCAAGAAATAATTACAGTTATTTAAGCCTTTGTAAAAATAAAGACCAAACTTGAACCTTCCTTCTTTTCTCAAGGAGGCAGTATCTAGTTTTGGGGTATCATTCCTTAAAAAATTATAATATTCACATCAATTACATAAAACAAGTGAAGGTATTGCAGTTCTGCTGATGTTAAACTTCAAATTAACTTTTGATTCCTTGCTTGGAAAAGATCTCAAGTTGGCAACAGCAGAGACAGAAACTTGTGTTTTATTTTCAGAAGAGGTATCACAGAGCAGTTGTATTATGAGGCCATTTGACATTTCATTCCTTACCAACATCCGAACTGTGGATAAGGGCTTGTTTTGTATTTGGAAAGAAAGGAAGCAAAGCAGAAAATTAACTTTTCCACATTTGAAAAGGGGAAGATGACAAACTTATTAGTTTGCTTCATTTTTTTTTCTTTTCTTTTTTTTTTTTTTTTTTTTTTTTAATAGGCATAAATCTTGTAAGACTTCATATGTTATTTGTGACCTACTCATTTGATGTCACACACAAAATTAATACTTCTGTTATTAATATACATATAGCATAATAACTATTGTAAAAGAAAAACAGCATATGAATAAAGTGCATAGTAATTTATCAGTGACCTTGCTGTTTGTTGAAATTAACCCTTCAAAAAGCAGGTTTTTTGTGCATCAGGGTTAACTGCCCTTTGTAACTGCCTCATTTAGTGTTATTACTCACCTATGCACATTTTTCACAGCCACTATGCAGAGCAGTGAGTAGAGGGTTTTCATTTTCTTCCAAGAGTCATTAAGACAATTTATGCCTCACCTGCAAACTGACACTTAAATTGCTATTACTATGTTATTAACTTTTTCTAATGCCCTTGAAAAGTTGTCTCACCAATGATGTGCTTCCCTGAATGTCTCTTCTTCTAATTCTTCATGAGAAAGTGCCAGTCTGCATAATTTATTTCCAAAACACAGAGATTTATGGCTTGGCTTCTGTTAATCTCCTTCTTGGGTGCCTGCTTTCCTCTTGACTTTCCATGGAAACCTGGGGCCCGACTTACCTATAACATTCAGTGTTCTAGTGATCTGTTTCTGCAGCCTTTTCTGCACGAGAGCTATGAAAGCAAGTTTGACCTTTATGACCAGTAGACACATTGCCCTCTGGATTATCTCCACTCATCTGAAGATCTCATTAGACATCTTTCAACAGATGTTCATACACTGAAAAATGCATAAACAACTGAGCTGCCAAAAAGAGTTAATGGAAAGTATTTTAAATTCACATAGTGCTTTTCATATTAAGTTAGTTTAGAGAGAAGAAATATAAACATGTAATATCTGTATGTCTGTATCTCTACAATATGTTTCTAAGAAATATAAAAAATTCTTAGTGGTCTTTTTTCTTTTTATTTGGAAAGGCTGAACGGTAATATGTTCTTTCTAAGACTGCTATTAAGACAGAAATGGACATCTCTTCATCCCTTTATTTTCATTCCTGTTATCACTTATTGATATATGTCTTCACTGGAAAATCTCTGACAGTGCAGGGCTGCACCAGCTCTGTCCCTTTCTGTTTACTTGTTCTTCACTTCTGCACCATGTCTCTGACAAGGGGAGATTGTTTGAGGGAATAATGGCCATTAATTAGGGATGAAATCCTTCCCCAGTGATAAGTGAGTGTTAGAGGAGAGCATTGTTTTTTTGTGCAAAGTATTATCCCAGTTCTTCACAACATTAAGCCAAAGAAACAGGATATGCAATTTTCTAAGAAAAGAGTATGGCAACAAGAGGTGGGTTACACTTCTCACCTTCTCTGACTACTCTATCACATTCAACACAGACTGTGACTATATTTAATATGGTTTTTTAAGTATTTAGTAATCACATATTCACTGAACTTCAGTATTTTGCTTGTAAAAACGGAATCTGTTGAACTCCCAGGTGTTAGTACCCTAAATTTATACAGTTCTTTATTTAGAGATTGTAGTGAGAACTTGATATAAGAAAGTTTCAAATTCTTATTTTGTCTCTTGGTATAAGCAGTCTATGAGCTGGCATGCTGCAGAAGTGTTGTGCTGTGTGCAGGAGTTAATAATCCTTAGGGAGAGTATGAGGCATCTCTGACGTCCGTGCAATGTTACAGCTACCACATCATCCTCTCAGCAGTTTCATTGACAGTACTGATAAAGTGAAGATTAGAGACCCAGTCTTCTCCCACAGTCTAATTCTCTTCTTTATTCTAAAGTTCATAGATTTCCCTGAATTGCTTCTCTCCCTTTTATTTTTTCTGGAGAACTAAAGAGGATGCTCCACAAGACAATCTGTCTCCTCAAAGCTACATCGTGCTGCTTGGAAACATGGAATATCCCACCTTTGGACAGTGAAAAGTTACTTGTGACAGGCTATGTGAGGCAAAGCAGCAAAAAATACTTGTGACTTAGATGTACCTCTTTTCTAATCAGGAATAACACTATGTTCCAACATTCCCAATGGCATTGCCAGTGCTTTCATTACCTTCAATAGACTTGTCCTCTCTTCACTTTTTCAAATATAACCATGATGTCTTAAAAAACAGAAGAAAAAATGCTGGCAGTGTTTTTGCTGCTGGGCTAAAGGTTCCAATGGGAACACAGGTTTCTCAGTCAAAAGAGTGAGATTCTGCAGAATTAAATTCTAGTCTATTATCATTCCCTGCTAACTGCTATCATTACTCTGGCACCTCAGTATAACAATGATGCCAAATCTCTTTAGTTTGTGGGGCTTTTTTTGTTTGTTTGTTTTGGTGGGTTTTTTTGTTTCTTTTTTGTTTTTATTATTATTATTTACAAATTATTGGTAAATCTTTGCTAAGAAAAACCTTGGCAATTCCTTCCTCCTATCAGGGTTGCATGCCTAGGAAAGAAAAGCTGTGAGTTCTAGATGATGGCATATGATAAAAATACAAGAACCCTCAAGAGGCTGGCCAGCTTGCATGTGTGCATTCATTTTTCATTCAGAGTTAATATTCTCTTACCATTACAATTTTGGCCCAAGTCCTCATTCCTTACACAGTTCATTTTCGTACTAAAATTTTCAGTAAATATTTTGTGTTCAAAATCATGCTAGATTATGTAAGAGGCATCAAAGGCATCTGAACCTCAGAGCCAGTTTACATTTATCAAGAAAGCAAATAAGCAAAGAATATGTGCATATAATACATAGTGATAAATCCTGGATTTCAAATTATTTGGAAATACTCTTATTATTGATATTCATAATGTGACAATTTCTGGGTCCATAATCAGGCAGTAACCTCCACTATGGTAAGAAAGTCTGTGATGAAATCTATAGAATTCAAAATACAATGGTGATACTAGAATGAAAATCAAGCGTCCCCTTATAGTTACAGCTGTGGTATAGTTATAGCTGGGTACCTGGGCTGATCATTGATGCCCAGGTTGGACCAGGAATTCTTTGGTGTGGTGATGGGCTGAACCACTGGCCATCTTCCCAGTAAAGTAGCCAACCAATGGCTATGGGAGTTCTCTAAATGGGAATTATGGACAGTATGGAAGATTTCCCCTGATAGGTCCTTCTGTGCAGACACCAGTTAAATGATAAACTATTTGTCTCCTTATGATATCTTTGTTAATTCCCTGAGAGGAGAACCTGTCAGTCTCAGGTATCCCGCCAGACAACTTCTGCTGCTGAACTGATAAAACTGCATGTAGATAATTTAAATAATCAGTGGGGACTGTTCTTGCTTGTGCAGAAATGACCCCATAGAACACCCCAATGAACTCAACGCCATTGAGGCAGGCTTGGTGCCATAACTACTTCCCTGGGGAGCCTATTCCACTGTTCAGCCACCGTCTCGGTGAAAAACTTTTTCCCTCTAGCTAACCTAAACTTCCCTCAGCAGATTTTCCTACCATTCCCTCAGACCCTATCATTTGTTTTCAGAGGGAAGGGGTCAGTGCCTGCTCCTCCTCAAGTTATCCCTAGTGGCACCCTATTCCATTTTGATTCTTTTATATACAATTTGCTTCTAAAACATATTTGTAGGGAAATCTATATAGAAGTCTGTTCAGGCCTCCCAGGGTGCATCTTGACTGTACCCCAAAGCATGGTTTGCAGAGACAGGGCTGTGCTTGCTTACTCCACTTAGAATTTAGGTACAATGTAGCACATATACAGCAGCGAGCAAACCCAGTGTGGGCTTTGAAACCTTAGCAGGCTCCTGAGTGAGTATTTTTGATGAAGTGAGATCCCATGCTGCACAGGGCATTAGCAAATGGGAAGCCAGCATCGACACTTAGGTTTTCCAGCCATTGCTAACAAGGGATTTACCCTGATGCACAGTTAAATACTGTGGCTGCAGCATGTGAGCTAGTGGAGAATTTGTAACTGGCATTTTATGTGGCACTAGAGTGAGTAAATTTATAGAAGAGAGCAGACCTTCAGCAACATTAAATCATGAGCTATACTCAGCTGTGTGGTTGCTATTCTACTTGGTGAGTAAGACAGCAGTTGGGATCACAGCATTACTCATCACCTTGCAGAACAAGTATCTCCCCTGGGATGTCAAGGAGCTCCTGTGGACTGTAGGAGCCTGGGGCAGTGGAGGCTGCCACAACAGCCAGACCCCACAGCTTCTTCCATTCCATGTGGGAAGAGGAGGCTTGCTGTACCCTGAAATCATCAGTGGGTGTTACACTGACTAGCAAGTGAATTCTTCATAATGAATAGAGAACACTCATTTAACACCCTAAGTGTGAGGTGGATACTGGGGGTGGAAATGATCAAGATTTTACTGCTAGAAACCCTGTGAAAACAATATTTAGCAATTCAAGTAAGTTCGTGCCACTTAATGCTCTAGGGAACACCAAAGTTGGCAGTTGCTCGTTAGTTCTACGTAGAAACAGTTTGGCACACACCATTAAGAATTATTTCAACAAGTTAAAGTCTGATGGTTCCACAACCAAGCTGCTTAAAGAGTGTATCTCTGAAAGAAGACAAACAGCATATTACAGAAACCTTTCAGTTCCTCATCACTGTTGTATGTGAGTACAATTACAAAAGCAAAACCAAGCCTAACCTGTGCTAGATACTGTAACTGGCAGCCTTTTCACAGAATCATAGAAAGGTTTGGTTCCAAGATAATCCAGTTATAACCCCCTTGCATGGGCAGTGACATCTCCCACTAGATCAGGTTCCTTAAAACCATGTTTTACAGTTTTATACATGAAAACATTCTTCTCCATTTCTGCTCACAGTCTGGGAGATGAATGACTATAATCTTTGCCATTTTCATATCCTTTGTAAGAAGACTCAAACTTATATGAACATTTGTGTTAGCGTTAGGGAAAAGTCTGCAGCCCTGTGATAAATGTTTCTATATGAAAATATCACTGGAAAATGGGATTTGATATTTCCTCTCTGTAGAATACTTCCAGTACAGAAGGAATAAAATTCTTTTTCCTGTACATGTTGAACACCTACAGAAGCCTATTTTATGGAAACTTCCTGTACAGAGATTATACAGAGTTATCTACAAAGCAACAACAAAACATATTGCTCATATGTGACACACAACATATTTTTCCACTATTTTTGATGTCTGAATAGCTTATGTATCCTGAACAGATGTGACCTTTTTTCCATACTGCTGCTTTCTGTTATAATGAACTAGCAAGATTGAAAATGACCACTGAATTTCCTGCTGCATACGACACAGGGACTGTTTTTAATAGTGCAAATCTTTTGCATGAGTCATGCTAATCAAATTAATTATTAGGTTAAACCAAGGTTGTTGGGTTTTTTTTACCTGAAACTGTGTGATCCTTTGGGTCTCTCAGTAGTTTGAGCCTTGCATAAGGGAAAATGTACTGCAGGGGCTTCCCATTGATCTGAGGAACACAAACATGCATGTCACAAAAACAGAAAAAGACATCAATTTCATCAATAATTATATTACCTGTCAGACTGCAAAAGCGTTCTGTGGGGGAATGGGTACTTGCTTCCATAAAGCCAGAATAATTTTGAATATGGTTTAGGTTTTGATTTTTATCTTCTATCGACTAGAATAGAACTGCCTTCTGCAGCCTCTCTAACATTAATTCCTTGTAGCAGTGATGTTCAAGAGAATGAAATTAAATATAATTTCTGTAATTATTACAAAAGCCTGTTCATACAGACCTAATCAAAATGGTAGTTGAACATGTAAGCAGCCATAAGTAACAGTTTTAGTTTCAGAAAAAGCACATATTCAAACATACCACTTGTCATCAAATTAAAAAAAAATTGCAAATCTTACCCTAAAACTTTTAGGACTACATTCCACCTGAAAATGTGCAACATTTACTTGGGTTGACATTGGAATATGTCAAACTGAAAGCAACACAACACTGCAATACACATGAAAAAGCCAGGTTTCCACCTGGGATGATCCCACCTGACCAGTGACACAGGCACAGGAGGGGCCACACAGCAGTGACTAATCCAGGGATGACTGCTGAGCCCACACCAAAACATCTCTGCAGTAAGAGTGTTTGTTGAACCACCGATGCCCCTCACAGCTATGACACCCCCTCTCTGCCTTTGGTCTTTTAGAAGTGAAGTGAAATCCACCACCTCTCTGCCCCTGCACATTGGTGCTGAGCCTGAGTGTTGCACAGAGAGAGAGAAAAGAGAATGGCTGCCTGTGACTGCTCCTGGTTGAGTGTCAACAGGATGGGACGTGGGGGAGGCAGATTCAAGGAACCAGTGGGACTATATTAATCAGCATGGATATGGAGCAATCTGAGTATATCAGCAGCCTGCTGCCAAGAGTTTGTTACTTTTATTTATATTTAAATAGCATTTGAAGTGATTAAACTCCTCCTGAACTGAGCACTTCAAACAGAGTTTCTCCCCCGGAGAATTTACTACATTAATATATAGCTCACATAAAGGATGGGAAGGGAAATGGAGAAGTCAGGGGACTCACTTAGCTCAATCCCATGGTGAGCAGAAGAGTTTATACATCTTTTGTCATAATTCCGTTTCTTACCCAGTGCATGATGTTGCATCTACAGGGCTGAAATCCTCCCGTAACACACTGAGAGTACTATTGACTGTAATCAACCTCAGTCAAAAGGAGATCATGAATTTGGTAGTGGACAAGTACCCCAGAACAGATCAGAACATGAGCTCAGGCCGACCTCAGGATTTACCAAGGAATTTTGCCAGAACACAAGTTCTAATACTATGAGAAGTATATGAAGTGACATGAGCCTTACAAGCTCACAAATGGATAGGGACATTGTTGTTTTAATGACATTATCAGAAATTCAGTAACTCTAACAGTAAAAATAATGTCTTTGACACACGTAGCTAACATAAAATCCTAAAACAACTGAAAGAATGTACCTATTTTTAAATTAAATAAAAATAATACAATACAGCGCAATACAAATTTTAACAGATCCTTAGCTGGTACCCATTTTGGTGGAGTAATTCAACTTAACTAAGAAACACTGCAGCTCATAAACTTTAATTCATGGTTTTTTTTAATTGCTCTATCCTACTTTTCTTTAGCAAGATAGCTTTTTAAAAATATATATATAATAACCCAAGAATGTTCAATGTCATATTGTACGTGATTTGCTGACAAATCTATCAGAAAATACAGACTAACTCCTACTTTAGCCTATTACTTCCTCATTATCTAACTTCCAAAATTTTATTATAAATCTTGGTGATTCATATACTTATAAATAAAAGGATTAAAGTTTATTAGCATTCAGGGTAGCTTATTATTTTATTGATATTATTTTTATTAAATTTATCATGTCATTAGGCATTGACCTAAAGAATAGAATTTGTCTGAAAGTGCCAGAATAAATAGCAAAAAATAGTGGTTGCTGTAAATAGTTAATGGAAATAACAGTTATGTTGGTTTTGATGGTTTAATTTTAGTCACTAATATCTATAGACACCTGTATGAAAACTACTGGTATATTTGAAACATCTAATTTTCACTAAAGGTGAAATCCTTTCATCTGAATATATTCCAGGGGGTTCTTCCAGCTAACTATTGCCCCAGCTACCCCAGTGAAAACACAGAGGGACCCCACTAAGATGCACAACCACAACAGCATAAATCTGAGTTTTGGCACAGAATGGACACTCTTTGTTGCAAGGCTGCAGGAATGGAGGACATGTAAGTCCCCAAGACCAGACTACAGTCACAGGGTAAAGGGTGACTTGATTCTCTTTATTTGGTCCATATCCCCCAGAGGTTCCTGCTATTAGTCCTTGTGATGGAGATCCTTCCCTTGCCTTTCTGAGAGCAAGTGGTACACTCAAGTAATGGCTTTTTCAGCTCATGTCATCCCCTTGTGATCAGACACATATTGCAATGTATCTTCCCTCCTATTGTGCTCTTAAGCCCCCGTGGAACTTAGGTCACACTTTTCTGGAGATTGCTCTGATGGCCCTTGGGGACTGCATCCCAATAAGTTAAATGAGAATGGGACTATAAAGTGTTTGCTCCAGAGATTTAAGCTTTAAGCTCTGGTCATGTATTTCATGGTATTAGCCAGTTCAAAATGTCATTCTATTCCCCCCCACCCAAAAAAAAAAAAAAAAAAAAAAAGGAATTACAAAAAGAAGGAATGAATGGAAAACAAATGTGCTGAGGTTTTCTAACAGTTAGAGAAAAACAGTTTAAATATAGACTTCATTTTTCTTACAACTTTTGTCCGACTAAGAAATTGTATGGACACTTCATATAAGGGTACTCTATAAGTAAAGAGGAAAATTAAGAGGAATAAATTTCTTTAGTAACGTATTTAAGTTTAAGAATGAAAAATCAACAAGTGTATTTTAGTATTCTAGACAAAATCCATAGGTCCATAGCAACAGCTACAATGTAGTAACTCGTCTTTTGGTCAGGTCATCAAAGCCACTGTAATTTCTGTTTTGAAATGGTGCTGCACCTCCTCTTTCACCATCTTAGACACAGCCTGAAACGGCAAATCTCAGCAATCATGCTTGTCTGTAATCCTTTTGGAAATTCAGTCTTCCAGGGAAACTTTATGGGAATTAAATCTCCAGGAAGAGCAAGGTGGATGCTCGAGGTGATGGGTCAGACATTATCTCTCCTAATTTCCAAATGGAGTAATGCACAAGTCCTTTGAAAGATGGCACCATGAATTTCCATAGCTAAGGTAATCTGACTTTGAATCATTACATCTCCTCTTTGCAGAGCACAAATATCAAGTTCTCTAGAAAACCTAAATATGAAAAGTTCTTTCTATTGATAGAATGCTGTTGATGAAGATACTTTGCAAAAGAAGTATCTGAGAAAAAAATTAACAATGTTCCTCTTCATTAAAAAATTGCAAAGTAAGTTGCCTTTGCTTCTGCAATTCAGACAGTACAAACTTGGGCTCATCCTAACATTCAATGAAATAACATTGCTGAGTGGCTAAAAATGAGAACTTGCCTGCTAAATTCAATCTTAAATTACAGTGAGGGTCTGGCTAACAATTCACTCATTAGATTAGATATTTTAACAGTTGCACTAAACTTGGAAATGTCTTGTTTCTCATGGGTGACTTAAATATTTCAAGGGAATTGTACTGACCTATGAACCAAGAAATATACTTTTTGAGGGTCTTCAGAAACAGGTTGTGTCTTTAGAGGCCTAGCCTTACTTTTTTCTTAGAAAACTGTTAAACTGATGAGTATACACTGGTCATATGATGAATTTGAGATTTTATTATTCATTTAGGGGTTAAAAAGACCCATCTATGATTACTGAAAATTCTGTATTTAGAACTTCTTACTAAAGACCTTAAAAATCATGTAATTCCAACCCCCCCCTGCCATGGGCAGGGACACTTTCCACTGGATCAGGTTGCTCAAAGCCCCATACAACCTGGCCTTGAACACATCATGGGATGGGGCAGCTACAGCTTCCCTGGGAAAAAAACGATGAAGAGGTAACTGTTTTAAAGTTCCTCCTTCCACATAATTTTTCTTCTGCAGAGGTTTTACATGGCAGCACACAATCATTTAGATCATGTTCACTTTCCAATTTCCATCCCATATTCTGCAAAACATAAAAAACTATGTTTGGCATAATTTCAAGTGTGGTACATTGGGATATCAAAACAGCTTCAAGGAGAAAAATTGTATTTTCTTATGGAAATAATCCAAGCAAACAGGAACTCTCAGGTCTCTTAACCTTCCTGCCAAGAAGGTTATCAAAGTCTGTCAACTGGTCCTAATGTAATGCTACTTATACTGGAGAAAACACAAAGATCAAACCTTTGTGTATGAGGAACTTGGCTTGGAACTGATTACCAGGACAAAAGTTCTGGAAATCTAAAAATACATCTTAGCAACTGCCTCCATATCACAGAGCTCAGGATAACATAATCTTTTTGGACAAACCTAGTTTTGAGGGCAAACTTTTAATTTTACCTCATGGCACTGCAGTAGTCAAATACAATTATATATGCTAACATGTGTTTCTTATGGAAATTAAAGTTCTCAGATAGGTAGGTTTTGATCTATTGCCTGTATTATTAATAGCTGTCCTTTATTGTGCAGTAAAATTGGCTCATAGAGTGAGTTACTTGAATAGATTGAAATAGATAGAGTAGATTTGAAAAAACTTAATATATTGTAAAACCCTCTTTCTTAACAAGAAATGAGCAGGCTCAGGACAACTTAGCCTGCTTAAAACTCAATATATGCCAAAGTAGAAATAGAGGGAAAAAGAAAAAAAATTCCACCTTGTATTGTAAGTTATTTGAATGCTTACTTTATAAAATCTACATCCTTATTTCATGAAACCTACATACTGTTGACAAAAATGTCAGTGAAAACCTCACCATTGAATAAGTTTCAAAGGCTGCATGACAGTAGTATATTCCTGTTTGTATGTCACATGAATAATTAACATGAGTAATATAAACTCTTAAGTACCACAAAGAGGCCATGTAATACCTTCTCATACATCCATTGTATCTCATGGAAAACACAGTACAATCTCAATCAGTAAAAATTATAAATGAAGCAATCTCATGAAGACCTGAAAGATTTGAAGTATATAAATTTCATTAATAGAAGGAGGACATTTGGTGGTATACTAAGGTGAACTAGATTTCAAAGCTGGCAAGCTTGAAAAGTGGAAGGCATTTTTATTTCTCATTATAATAAATGAAACATTTTAATTACTAGATTGATAAAGTCTTGCTTATTTATACAGTAGACTATAGACTATATAGGATTACGCTGACCAACAAAAAAGTGTCAACAGCATAAAGGAACCCTTTCCCTTAAACCACTAAAAGAAGGTGCTTGAATTTGGATGGGATAAAGCTAATAAGGTAAAATGGGATTGTTTTTATTTTATTTTATTTTATTTTATTTTATTTTATTTTTAATAGGAATACCTAATGTCTGGGTAGTTCTGGTTAGCAGATTAATTGCTTCTAGACATGTTTCAAAAATCAAAAGGCAACCTGCTAAATTAACACTGAATTGCAGAAAAATGTTGTTCTAATGTCATCATCGAGTACTGATGACAAATACACAGGTTCAACAGCACTTCAGCTGAATGGATCTGTAATTTGATTAATCCTCTATTCCCTGCACTACCAGAAAGTATGATTAAATTGTCAAACATTTATAACACTAAAGGCACAACTTACTTGATAGCTTATTTGATCTTGGTGTTGACTTGGTGGCCGAGAGTGGGACAACTTCTCTGGTAGCCTTCTGTCGAGGCCGTGTCCATTCTCCAAACGAGATTCCCTGGGCTTGTCAAACCAATCTGTTTCTTCCCGACGGAGATGATAGGCTTTGAAAACCAAGGACAGGTCAAATGTTCTGATCCAGTGCTGGGCAAAGGGCATTAATGGGCATTGTGCACAGCAAACATGCATATTGGTTACTAGGTGGCCATGCAGCTAAAGCAAAGTTACAGGTGAGACTTGAGACATTGAACTCAGGCATAGTTCAGCTGTAAGTGATATGGAAAAGTGAGAAGATTTCGTTTATGCTAAAAATTATGGATATTAAATACCAGAAGAAACCCACTGCCTATTGCTATAGCAATTTCCTTCCTTCTGACAGCTCAGAAATATACTACAGATTTCACATTTTTCTAAATGTTTTGATGAAAAAAGGTCAAATTAATTGCTTTGCAGTAGTCTGAGAAAACAAACAAAAAAACCCAACCCAAACCAAAATAAAGAAATCAAAAACAAAACCCAAAGAGCCAACCCTCAAAACCCAACCTCCATTGATTTTGAAACTTCTGAACTGAGTATGTTCAAAATATATTGGAAATACGGTAGAATTACTTATGAACAAATTGAGACTCCTTATGAAATCACTATCATCCTAAAAAAAAAAAAAAAAAAAAAAGATTTGAAGCCATCTCTACTCTTTGTACTTCTAAGCAGGAATACTTAAAATGTTCTTATTTTTAATGCCATCCCCTAGTTTTGCCACATGCATGCAAATTTAGCCAGAATGTTTTTTTCTACAATAATTCTTTAAGTCTAATGTTCTTAAATCTGCAGGTTTCTAAAAATGCATAAAATCCATTGTGTTAGATACCCTTTGGGAGCCAAATAACACCATTTCATTGAAATCAGTTTTGCTAATAGATTTATGCTGACACAGGTTTCACTCAATTGGGATCAGAGTCAGCTCCTATGTATTTAATATTTCCACTATGCCACTACAAATTCACATCTCTGTTGCCCATTAATGTAAACCAAAACAGTGCTAATCAGACTGCAATAAAAAGTATGAATTTTATGCTTTGTTAATCAAGATAAATTTGGAATTCAAAAGAAAATATTTATTTTAAAAAAAAAGCACCTGAAATTGCAAATCTTAAACAGGTCAGTTGTTGCTATAGTAATAAGAATGAATGCAATTGGTCCATGACACAGAAGAGAATTCTATATGAAAAATGCTAGTAATGTGCATAATCTTGTCTATTTAGTCTATTTGGTCATTATAACCATGATCTACTTGGGTTAACAAATAACTGGGAAAAAAATCTAGTAGGAGGAAAAACAATATTTTGTGTTTTAACTACTATTTTATTAAATTCCTCCAAAAAGAATAACAATATATATGCATGCTTTAAAAAAAAATATTTTGTATGTGGTAAAAACTACACCCTATATTATATTATGTCTTTTGACAATTCTTAATCTTTGTTAAGATAATATATGCAGTCTCTTACTAACTGAGCACAAATTTGATCTAGTATGAAATGTTTTGAAAATATTATTTAGATTAGCATAGATGAATTAAATAGAAGCATTATTACAGGTTGATGATTGTCCAATTAGTGATCAGTTATTAATTGCTCTCAATAAACCATTATGACCTAATATGCAAATCCTTCACACTTTACATATTTATGCCAATTGACTGCCCATGCCAGGCTGGTTCATAACTCACCCTGAAAGAACTTCTTATTGAAGCTTACATGAAGAACCTAATGCATTTTTCTGCCCCCATTTTCTAATGATCACTATTGCAATCTGTGTCATAAGCTGAGCAGAAGAGACTTTTTTTCTCTTCCTCTCTCAGCTGTAATAACTTCTGCTGTATTTCTTCTTCAGAAAAGCTAGCACATTGTGTAGCATACCATACTGCAGTTCAGAACAACCTACTTTTATATTAGACTGTGATGAACGCTTGTACTTTATATAAAATAAAAAAGGTATGTATGTATGTATGTATGTGTATATAGACACACACACGCCACACTCATAGGTACATACACACACAATTAACTGGTTTGGGCTTGATTAGTTGGGATTTGCTTCAGCTGGAAACGTGAGAACAGCCAAGATGAATCACTGACAGTCATGGAGCATGCATCCTTTTTTCTAAGACTACCAATATGCAGCCATATGGTTCCACTTGTTAAAAACTCCTGCTGGAGTCAGTAAGGTTCCATGCTGCTAATCACAAACTCTTTAACAAGGCAATATTGATAGAGAACTAATAGTGATCACTCTAAATCCCACAAATGAAAAATTACAAGGGGTCAGCTTGTGTTATGTCTTGATGTCTTCACACCTAAATGTTAAACTTCTTAACTCTACAGTAGAACTAAAAAATTAGCATATAAAAGGAAAAAAAACCCAAAACAATCCTTCAGGTGAGAAAAGATACATATCATATCTATTTACATTTTGACTATTTACATTTATAAACCTGCTTCAGCATCCTTGAAAATTACTATCTTCAACATACTAGTTTGTGGAAACTGTGGCAGCTTTAGGGTTAGGTTAATAAAGAGCTATTTGCTGGATTAGAGCTTGCACGGTATTCATGCTATTTATTTTCAGTGAGAACCTCTGGATGTCATTCTCTTTTGACACCAATGACACTGATATATGTAATTCTGCTGTAGGTATTATGTGCTGAAGCACAGTTTTAAGATTTGTTCAGTATGTTGGTGTACTGAGTAAAAACCAGAAGGTTTAACTTCAAAGTCCTATTCATATTATCTCCTAGTGTTTCTGATGGAATGTGACTCATAAAAATAAACAGAAAGTCAAGCATATCTCTCAATTTGAACTGAAGAAAACAATGTAAATTTAATATTTTGACCTACATTAATTTTTAAAAGTCTCCAAAGGTGAAAATAAAAGCTTTAGCACAAGAATTTTCCTAAGATAGTGCTTAAGATTGTGTTACTGCTGCATGGCATTGATAAGGATTCATTAAAGGAAATCAAAGAAAATTGTTTTAAAGGGCTAGATGCAACATTCCAGAATAGTTGTCTATTGTCAGGGTACTAAAGATTTCAGTCTAGGGAAAAGAAGGCCATAACTTTGTGAGGAACAGTAATGGCTTCTTTGGAGCATTTTTTATCTTATATGCAAATTGTATGAATTATTTTCAATTAAAGCTAGTTGCTCTTAGACAGCATATTTAAAAATAATGTCAAAAAGCATTTTGATTTTCCAAGAATTTCTAAATTTCTATCTATCTATCTATCTATCTATCTATCTATCTATCTATCTAATGGTGCAAAAATAAGTTATTTGTGAAGAAACAAAAGCTTGATATAAAGTAGAAATAAATTGCTGGGAAGGGAAACCCTGGTTTTCAGGGACATGTCAGTCTAATAAGGAACCTGTGAACAGTTAGAATATGTGACTTATTTAAAATTAAAACATGTTAAACCTAAGATGTAACATGCATGCCTTGGACAAACATATATATACGTTTATTTATTTAACAATGATACAAGTTGCTACTTAAGGAGTTCTTTTCAACTGCCTTCATATTTAATTACAGGACTTGATGTGCTAAGAATTTAAGAGCAAAGGTAAGATTTAAACTTGTGATAAAAGAAAGGCTGACAATTCTGAACCTCCTTTGAAACACAGACTTCATGTGGAGTTTGTAAACATCTAAAAATATCAAAAGACTCGATGATTTTAAATGTCTTTTCCAATCTAAATGATTCTATGATTCTAAACTAACAGAACAAAACACTTCAATGCATTGTAATATTCAGCAACAGAAACAGATTACATTTTCTAACTCTTATGAAATACTCGTCTTTTGCAGAGAAGTAATAGTGCAATAATGAACCCTGAGGTTAATACAAACCTGAAAAATTAACCATACTATTTCATAATCATGCAAATGTGTCTTTTGAGACAATCATTGCCATTTACAGACAATATAGAGCATGCAAAGTCTCTTTTATTGTGCAGTAAGTACACGTATGAAAAAGTTAAGGGAGTGCATACAATTTCAAACATATTAATTTCATTTTCTTTCAAACTGACTATGATTTTTAAAACAAATTAGAATATATTAAGTCTGAACTGACTCCAACAAAACTGATACATAATTTGCAGTTATTTAGTACTTCACATCAGCTTTAACATTCTGATGATTATTCAGAAGAAACATTTTTAATTGGACAATTAATAATACATGAGAAAGGTTCCTTTCATGAACCTAAGTGAGATAAAGTCTTGTGCTTATTTGGCAGACATATTGTATGGGTGCATACAAAACTAGCTATGCTGCACAATCCATCAATAGAAGTAAAATATTTTATGCAAGTTTATTGAAGGATGAGATTGTCTTGCATCATCCAAATGACAAATTATCTTACATTATCACAATTCTGAATGCACAAAAATTCCACATGACAGGATGCTTTTAACATACTATATGTAGAATGTTATTTTGCTATCATGTTAAGCTCTATATGGTTCTAACACACAATACGAGCTTGATGAACATACTATTTCTGTATAAATGCAGATCTAAAGTGGTGCATCAGGAGATGGAATTATCAATTCTTTAAATCTACCACAGAATTTCATGCAAATAAAATTATGAGAGCTTTTTAGAGGATTTGGGAGACTATTTCCAAATCCTAACAAAAACTATTGCAAGGAAGTTCAATGATTCACAGTCACTGGAGAAGGCTACACATAAAGATTGATGGTTAGGTATGTACCGTACACGGAATATTCTACACAGTATCATCAGAAAGGTAGATGCCACACATGAAAAGGAAAATGCCCAAGCAATCCAAAAGGAAAGCAAATCAACAATAATACAATGAGCATGCTAGAGTAGCTTAACACCATTCAGAAACCACTATAAGGATAAAATAAAAAACATCAAATAAAACAAAACAAATCAAACCCAAAAAATGTAGATACACAGAAGATGCACCAAGGAACAGAAAAAAGAACAAGTCTTTGCAGTATAACAAAATCAGACACATGCGTAGAAATGAGGATTTGCGTTGTGATAGTAAGATACCAGTCTGAGGCCTAATTTACCTTCACTGTCTGACATGGCATGCTGGAAGTCATCCATGATGAAGGCTATATCTCGATCATAGCCTCGAGTCCGTGACTCCTCCCTCATATGTTGCTGGACCTCAGGTAATGAATGGCTCGATCCAAACTGGTCCCTGGTATCTGCAGATATTGGTGGCAAGGGTCCAGCTGCTGCTCTTGCCATTCCCATTGGCTGGCCAACGGGACTCAGTGGGCTCTCCTCCTCTGAGTTCTGCGCTACTATTGGGATCCTTCCCCTGCTTTGGCTAATAGGTAGACTGGTGGGTTTAGTTCTTCCAGAAGGTGCTGCATGGCTAAAGGAAACATCTAGGGGTTCAGCTTCTTGAGCTTTCAGTCTCAAAGAAGAACTGGAAGAATCCCTTTTCAATGACAAATCAAGCCCATAAACTGAGGAGGGTCTAGATGAGGGCCTAGATCTACTACCACTGCTATAAGACTTGTCTGCTTCATCTTGTAATGTGGATCTCATTGTTGGGCCTAGTGCAGTCCCAAGGCCTGCTCCAATGGATGAAGTCAGTGGTTGTCCCATGTATTTCTGTTGGTCAGTGATGTTTTTTCTAAGGCCAAAAGTGATATCATCTTGAAGAAGCCTTGCCCTAGTAGTAATTCCCCCAAGTGTTGAAGTGCTAGAAGTCATATAACTCGAATAGTCAGGCTCAAGGTCTCTGCTTTCTTGGATAGGTGAAAACTTTGTTAATTTGGGATCTATCAAAGCTTTCTTGTGTTTTGACTGCTTCTGGTAAAGGAGGGCTGCTGGGAGCTGCTTAGCAGCTTGTTTCTCAAGAGTGAGTCTACCTATGCTGTATTTCTCAGATTTTGGAAAATGCCTGTAGCTGCCCTCTGCATGGTAATACTGTGACAGGCCAGCCAGATGATCAAGACTTTCTGCACCTCTACGGAACTCTTGTTTTATCTGGTGTTTCAGAAGTTTGAGCTCATAAGGGTCCTCCATTGGATCTTCATCAGCTTTAACATAGGAATGTAACCTAGAAGAAGCATGCAGTGGTGCTAGGAAGTCTGACACTTCTTGTGCTCTCCTGGCCTCACTTGTGCGAAGCAGTCGATCTGTTTTAGTCAGATCTTTTTCATGGAGGCTAAAACTGGAACCAAGTGCTCCTGTTCCTTTAGTAAGTTCTCCTATATCATCAATCAGCACATAATTTCGGGGTGTATGGTGGTGGTCTATATCTGCATAGAATGAATCTGCAGATATGCTTGATATAGGACTGCTTGCTATGCTATTTCTCTCATCTAGTCCTATCCTTAAGTCCAAGGTAGAGTATTTACTGCCCAGCTGGGAAACTGGATAATTACTGTCAGTTGAAACTGGTGCTATCATGAGAGGCTGATTGTGAATTACATCATAGTTTGTTGTTATCTTAGGTTCCAAATATAATGTAGTTTGTCTTGGTTTTGGCTGTATCACCATCATCTGTGATGGGAGTTGGTATGATGGCTGTTGAGATGGCGGAGGTTGAGCCTGTGGAGTAAAGGACATAGTAGCTCCTGTCTGGAAAGCTGTCTGGGTCTGATAGGGTGAAACCTGCTGGTGATACAAAGGCTGCTGTTGTTGGTAATGTGACTGCTGTGTAAACGGAGTCGGTGCTTGAGTAGGCAGGGCAGGAGATGAATACTGATACTGACCATATGGGCTTGTAGCAGGGGCAAACTGGGTTTCTGGCTGGGTTTGTGGTGGCATAAACTGGTTAAACTCTGTCTGGGGTGCAGTGCGTGGTCTTTCCAAACCGTGCTGAGTTTCTATTCTGGTTGACCTGGTATTATTAACTTCACTGTCTGACATATAATCACGTTCTTCTGCTACTCCTTGGAGATAGGCACGCTCTCTCTTTTCTCTTTCTTTAAGTAAGGCTTCTTTCCTCCTATTAATCCCCATTTCCAAGTATCTCAGCTTGGCATCTATTTCTTTCTCCTCCTCATCTAGCTCTGCTTGCTTCTTCCTAAGCTTGGCTGATTCACGTTCAACCAGATCCAATTCCCTGTCTATATCCTGAAGAATTTTGGCTCTGGCCATAGTGGTGGTCCTACAAATCCTTCTGCGTGAAACCGATCCCACAGAAGTGTATGGCGATTGAGTTCCTGGTGTTGCTTCTTCTGGAGGTGGGTTAGGCAGAGTCCTCTTCACCTTCTTTTGAGTTCCTGATGGAGTTATACTTGAAGAACCTTTTGTCTGCAACAACAATACAACAACAACAAAAGACTGAGTCACTATTCTAGAGGCTTGATTTCAAATAAGTCACAAGGTCTTCTAATTTTTTTTCATCATATGGCTTTATATCTTAATTCAATATGTTCTCTAATGGAGAGGAAGCTTGTGGTATTTGTGAAAAAGAAGAAAACAGCATCAAAGAATGATGGCATTAGTCTGATAAAGTTCAAGAAAATAAGCAACCTAATGCAAAATAATAGTGACATTCACTAGGACTTTGTTTAGCCTAAGGCTGAAAATTTACTTTATATCCCGAAAACTGAACTGATTGTAACTTAAGTTTTTTTAATTGCTACTTATACATTCATATATACAACTATTTAGTGTGTGGGAAGGGAATATATAGAGATCTACACACCTTTCTTTTATATAATATTTAATATATATAATATAAATGTACATGTATACATATATGTATATACATATGATTATAAATGTACATATCAATATATGTACAATCTGTACAAATAAATAGAAATGTTTGCTACACATATATTTTCAGGGAAGATTCTTGTGCTTTACAATAGTGACACGAGCTTTCTTCAGTTAATTGAAGGCTTATATTAAATTTGTTCTAGTTCCAAAGCTACAGCTTAAAACTTGCAAAAATAAGCAGTCTAAAAATATAGGAAGTTCATTTAGTCCACATTTACAGACCTCCCCACAGTTAATGGTCAATTGACCCTCATTTAGGAAAGGATCAGATCTACCTTAGGGTGATGAACCATTCCTTGGAGATGACTATCTCTCTTCATCAACTAGAAAGCTAGGCAACACAAATGGTTAGATGGAATCTAAACTGCACCCTAAATTACTAGGGTTTTGGAAAGGTTCTTTTTAGCTTTGAAGTAACTTTAGGCTCCCACAAAACATAGACACATTAAGAAATGGCACTTGAATGATTTTAAAATTGTATCCTATCTCCCGAACCACTTCTTACAAATTGTACTTTAGTAAAGAAAAAGGGATACACTAATAATATGCATACACTAAAAATAATTGCATTACAGAATCCAGTCATGTTATAGCAAAATAGAGAAACACTTTAGAACAGTTTAATAAGGGAAGTAAAAAGAATTTAAGCCAATTTGACTCTTCTGCCTCTGCAGGCAAGCACAACACTTCAGCAAGCATTAACTGATTTAATTAAAATGGAATTTCATCTTAAAGAAGATATTTTTCTTCTAAATTCTACTTCACTCAGACAAGAAGTCAAAAAGATTAAATGAAATTAGAAGTTTAAAAATTATTACTTTCCCAGTTTATTCAAATATTGTGTCAACAAATTGTAGAAGTTTTTAAAAAGTGTTGACAATCCGCTTTTACTGCTGTGGTTACCTAGCCTTAATAAACCACAATAATCAACACATCACTTTTATTAGATCCTTAAAGAAACATTCAGAGCCTTTCCAAGTACCATGTAAGCTCTTGCCATGCTCTTCATCTAAATCACATCAACTTTTGCGTGTTTCAGATTACAATAAATGCAACATAATTTTATTTTCAGCTTCCCGTGGCCATTTCCCAAACCCATGTTGTACAAACAAATCAAAGAAACCAATTTTCTCTCTCTCAGTGTGTACTTATAATCAAATACAAATTAATAATCTGCAGTAGGTAGAGTTGGCTATTAATTTATATTGTATATTCAGTCCAATACCACTGCTATCCCCCCTCCCAAACTGAAATAGCAATCACAGATGGTGAAACAGTCACAGATGGCCACCGGTGTTGGGGAAGAGCTATTAATAACACATTCATTAAAAGATCTATAATACTTTATGGAATTATTATTTTTGTATTACAGTGAAGCTGCTGATGTATTATATTTAAAAATCTGTATGTTTTTTATATCATTGTTGACATATAAAGAAGCTCAGACTAGTAGACTGCAGGAAGATGCATACTTTGCTTTTGAAAAAGTACTGATGACTTCAAGTTGTCATCTACAATTCTTACAAAAGGCAAGTCTTAGTAATTTTTCTTTGATATTTACATTGGAATAACAACAAATAAACATGGTATTTTAGTAATGTAATAAAATGTGTGTTTTTTTCTTCATAACCAGTTATATTAGCCTTCTACTCCATTAATTGATTCAAGGGAAGTTAAACTGCAATATTTTGGCATATAAATTTAGAATAGTTGCTTAGTTTTTGCATTTCCTTTTAATTTCTTAATTTGCAAAGAAAAAAGACGAGCTAGTGATGATCTTTACCAAATTCTTATTTCTTTAACACAGAAAAATTGAGTGGAAAACAGGAGTTGTGCTGTCCAATCCAACCTCTTTATTTTGGTGTCTGTAATGAATTTATAATGTTATGCTCATTTTAGGTTTAAAGTCTCCAAAGGAAAGAGATTAGAAAACTTCATGAGAGTACTCTGGAGCCAAATTAAAAAAGGTATCAAAGGCAGGCAGGCAGGCATTCTTATGCCCAACAATTCCTGGTTAAAGGTTATGTTAGACATCAAAGAGGTGACCTTAGCAAGCTCTCTGACCAAATAAGCCATGAAGATTTTCACTCTATTTTATCACATCTTCAATCTTGTTCATTCTAGCGCATTTACTTCTAGCCATCTGCTATCACCCTCACTGATGTTTCAAAATCATTTTGTGTTCAAAAAACGATCACTCTAAATGCTGTCTGTAAATCCCAAGAACTAGAAGTGAATTATTCTGCTTCTTGTTTTCCCATGACAAATTTATAAATGTTATTACTTCATTGCTGATCTTTGTATATGGAAAGAATTTCATACTAATCTGGGACACTCTTGAAGGATGGACACAATGGTAATTGGAATTTTTTCTGAGGGAAAGCTGACCTTGCCAAAACAATTCCAAAGCTTCTGCTTGAGATAAAGCTACAGATATTCTCTCATCCAATATTATATCCAAATAAATAACTGAGGAAGAAGCAATATTCCCCACAATTTTTAAACTTAACACTTGGATAATGAAAATAGGAGAAGAATGCATACCTCAGTCTTGTAGACCAATGACAAGATAACATCAGAGAAGAACTCAAAACAGTGAACTGAAGGTTTTGCGCAAACAGATTTAGCAAATCTTTCCTTCTCTGCCTTGTCAATGCGCATTAGTCTCCAAGTGCTTAATCTCGAGTTTTCATTTTTAGAGGTCATCTGGACAAAGGCTTGAGAACTCTGTTAAATTGCGATGTGATTTTGGAATAATCCTTTGAGATGACCATACTATTCCTTGTGAAATTTTCTGAAAATACTTCTTTCTACCTAATTCTGTCTCCAATTTGATGACATTGCTCGCAAAGACAGCAAGACTTAAATCTACGAGACTGAGACAAGCACTAGAAAATTCCAATACATTCCACTGTTTATATCTGTTTTAAAAAAATTGTTTACTTTGGGAGCTAAGTAGCTCAGGTGGTTGGTGATGAATTTCTACCTCTAGCCATTGTGTTTGATTCTAGTTATCAACATTTTCCCCCCTCTTATCTGCTGAAATTGTTTGAATGTGATACGGTGCTATTCTTGCATTCCCCTCTCTCTTTATTCATCTAGCCATGCTTGGATACTAGCTTCATTTACTCAAAAAGCTGAGCTTTCACATTTTGCCATACACTCCTATGTATATTTTGGGGTTTTGCAAATATTTAACCCTCATTATTGATCTTTTAACATTTTCTGTGATCACAACACAAATAAACTTAACCTTCTTCTGTCCTCTTTAAAGCTAAATAAATAGACCTGCTTTTATATATATTTTTTTGTATAAGAAGGGACAAATCCTGCAAATACTGCATACAATATGTAGACAAATATGCATATGCACAAACCTATTACAACTCTATTGATAGCTATTTTGTTACAGTTTGCTATAACTAGATTGTCTATGTAATAGACACAGTGATTTTGCATTGCCTACAGTCTAAATTAAGCCTGGGTCCTAAATTAAGCCACTCCTCTGCCACAATCCTCTGTGGACTTCATAGCGTGGTGGAAATCCTATTTGGCTCTCTAGAGGAACAAAAACTTACTCTCTACAGAGTAGGATTTGCTGAAGCACATGATGCTGACTTGCAACAGACTTGAAATGTCTGTGGAAAGTTGGCTGTACCCTGATTGCCAGAAACAGAATGCAAATAAAACTTTTCATCTCCAAAGACTATACAGTCAATAAGCTTGCTCAGCAAACTCATGACTAGCAATAGATTGAGAAATGCATGCCAATGTATTAAATTAAATTACTGGAAATAAATCATTTGCAACTAGAAAAGATGTCAAAGAGTGGGAAGACAGAAATTACTCTCCTTTCAGAAAAGAGGTTAGATGGGGATCAATGCAGGTTCCTATGGCAGCAGTGGGATGGAAGGTGCAGCCTGTGGTGTAGCTCTCTCTGTTTCAGGACTCACATTTGGGAGTTTTCCTGTATCAAAAAACTGCCCAAATGCAACCCTTCCAACCCTCCAAAACTCACAGTAGAAAAATGCAATTGTAACGTAGTAATCCTATTTATAAAGAGTATGTGTTACACAGTATTAGAGCTCTTCATTGCTAGCAATACATCAGTAAGAGCAGTTAGAAATTTTGGCAGTTCATAATTTTAAACATTCAATTTGCTTCAAAGAAGTTATCACTCATTAAGGACCTTTCAGTAATTTAACACTATCTTTAAAATTGCTTATAAATGGAACTTAATTCCAAAAGATACTAACATAATACACTAATATTAGATTACTTCACTGTAGGTATGGAATCCTTAATGCATTCTCTTGTCGGATGCAAACAGACAATGTTTTGTTGCTCGTTCTCCAAAAGTAAATAGCTTCTCATGTAAGTTCTTGTGAAATCTTCTGGACTATCTTTTATGTGGTAACCACTGATTAGGGGAGACCAGTTGTTTAACTCTTGGTAACAAATGTTAGAACAAGAATTTTTAGAAACTTTTTTCCACTGGCTAAGGCTGACACAGAGTCACTTTTGTAGTATGAAGAACCACAAGTATGAGAAGACACTTCTGAAGTCAACAGGTAAAGGGAAGCAGATGAATTTTGCATAGTATGGAAAATATACTAAAACATATATTTATAAAAGCCAGTCTAATCAGCAGTGATGAAAATGGAGTAATACGTGCTCTAAACAAATTCCAACCATCAATCAGCAAACCTGTACTGCCTTGCCTTGTATGTCATTGCTGTCAAGGGGCACAGAAGACAAATTTGATGAGCTGAATTTGTCCTTGTGTATGTGAGGTAAATGTCCTACTTCATGAGTATTACACTAGAGCCTTCCTTTAACATAATCTTTTTCTTTTTCTTCTTTTTCCTTTTTCTTTTTCTTTTTCTTTTCTGCAAGTATTTTGCTCTGGGGCTGAGCAGTCAGGCAGAAAACTAGTTTGTAAATCACTACACAGCAGCACTGAGATGCCAGTTGCTCTGATTTTCTCAGAGTCTAGGGTTTTTTTCCGCTATGGAGGCTGTTTTATCTTCTGATAAAGCCAATATAAATTTTTTAGAAATAGTCTGTTCCAAAACAATACACATTTTCCAGCTTTTTGCTTTCATTCGTGTCAGAGACACTCATTCCTTAGATGAGGACTTGTGTACTTTCTATTCTCTTGCTCCTTTAATTTTCTCAGTGAAATTGTTTAGAATCACCATTTTCACTTCAATTGCACAGGGAATAGCACACTACATTTCCTAAGAGCTGACGTGACGAGAGATCAACTGCTCTCATCAGTTAAAAAACCAGAAGGCCATATGCTCCTTTTGATATCAAGGAGAGGAAGAAGAAATTAAAGGGAAATTCAATATACAAACTACAGACAGATGTGGCCCTTAAACACTGGTTTTCAAAGGGATCTAAACCTAAATTTCATCTGCTTTGTGTGAGTAGGCACGTCAGTTGTTCTCAGTTATTTGCATAGAAGTGGTAGTTTTGCACAAACTAATTTGTGATTCATTTGGAACAGGACTGACTTTTGCCTATAAGGGCAATGGGGGACCCCCTGAATTTATACTACTAAAATGAGAAACAGAAGGTTAAAAGAACAGAAATACATCAACAGAAAATCAGCTTGTAAAAATGAAATCCAATGTTTTGAAACTTTGACTTTAAATATTGTAACTGGAACAATACTCCAAACCTCTGTGTTTAGTGATTACAGACAACAGACACATTACTCACAAGCTATGCTTTAATTTCTTTAGCTCATATCTTCAAGCTGTATCTACACCGTTTGCTTTTTCTGCTCACTGAAGACACAAGAGCCTTTTCACCCATTCTCAAAGACATTTAGTCTGTGAACTAAAATCTCTCTTCATTTGTAAACTACTTGTGAATTTTAAGAAGCTAGTTCAAATTTTGTTTAAAAGAAAAAAGGATCCAGATGAATGGATTTATATAGATGCTATCTTCCTCATGAGTTATGAAAGTCTCTGAAGCATATTCTGTTTTGACAACCCAAAAGATTATGAAATAAAGTACAAAACAAGGGAAAAGATATACAGAACTCTATGTACTGCAAAAGTGCAAGCTGAGCAAGAGAAAGAATTACTCTGGAAAAACACTAATTTCAAAGCTAGAATTGCTATGAGGTAAATGCTTAAGAAGATTAAGACAAAGTCTGTAGATTCATGGTGACTACGTTCTACACTTTAGCATAGCACATTACATTATAACATAATTAGTGTTTCTTAATCAATCTTGATCAATCTCAATCAATCTTAATTTTCTTTCCCCTATTGATTCACTGGCAGTCTACCAGGCACTTTACAGCAAACTGTACATCCTCAGCCCAAACTGTGGAAAGTTATCAGAAGGTCTGTGAAATGGGTGGACCATTCATTGCCCGTGCTAGGTTAAGAAACAAATACTTTTGCAAATGATGCAAACATGTGCATGTGTTTCCAGGACAGCTTGGTTTGGGATTGAACTAATTAGTGACCCAGAACTGTAACTCAGTATTATGTTCTGATACAGAAGTGATTCTGCTACTGGTAATTCAAAACAGTTATATTAAAGGATACTATACCAAAGTACTAATTATTAGATACAGTATTAATTTATTATGAAGCTACTTGTGGCAGCATCATCATCTTCATCTTGGAATGACAATGTCTTTGGAATGAATCTTTTTGGACAAAATGCAAAATCTTTAGCATGGGCTCATTCACTACTAGCAATTATTAATGCACAAATAATTTTATATCATTCCCCTCAGTCAGAATAATAAATTTGATTTGAAACTTAGATCTCATCTATGGAAAATTTTCTTGAATTATAGTCTTTTCCCAGTCAATGAGAATATACTTTAAAAATTCTTTGCAATATGGGAATCCTAGACAAAAAATACCTGTGAGAAAAATTCAGAACAGTTTATACTTATCAGTAGGATATGCATATGCAGAATTAACAGATATTCAACAGAATTTCAACAGATATTAGACTACCTTGCAAAACTTCAGCTGCAATGGCAAAAATTGCAAAAAAACCAACAAACACCAATAAACAAACAAACAACAGGAACAGAAACAACAGATACCCAACAACAAAACTCTCTCTACCTCTGAAAGAAAGGAAATATTAACCTTGTTTCACAGGAAAACAAACAAACAAAAAGGTGTGAGAAGATCTTGACTTTTTCTGCCTCTGCTTCACTAGTGACTTCCTCCAAAGAATGTTGGCTGACAAGACTCCCTCCACATGCTGTGCCACAGCTCTTGTTTATTCACAAGAGTGAGGATTCATCTGCCTAAGTGCAGACATGTACAGAGCTAATCTGAGCTAGTCCTCCAGACTACTGAACTGAAAGTGCTATTTTAATTCATCTTGCTCCAGAATCACACCTGTTTCTCTTACCAACTGTAGAAACAGCCACATGTAACATAGATGTCACCTGTAAATGTCTCAAAAGAGAGGAGGTCAGTCCCACTCCTAGCAACTGCAGAAATTTGAATTCCTGCTCCTCATGTGAGATTTGTTTTGTAGTAAAGTTTTTCTCCATGCAGGAAGGAATCTTGCCACCTCTGCAATTCTTCAGAAATGACGCTGCTCTTTAGTAATCAAAAGCTCTGGGTTTGGCTCAGTTTGATCATTCAGGCAGTATTTTTTTATTTCACTCTGCACCCATGATGCTTTGCTTCCCTGATCTAAGACTAAGGCTGGCAGGTATTTATGGATTGACAGCAGAACTGTTGGGTGCAAGTGTGATTTGTCAAAGATGTTCTTACTAGGATTTGTCAAAGATGTTCTTACTAGTCCATATTTAGTTGGAAAACAGGAAAAAATGGCTGAGCATGAAAAGGGTTCTTCTAAACATTCTTTGCACAGTGCTACCACTGTACATCACTACTAAGAAATAACTTTAGCTGGGTGTAAAAAACTTATTCAGGTGTGGCTGCACCCCAAAATCCCCAGGGTAAGAACCACCGTGGAAAAAAGTCTTGGCTTTTTGAAAACAGCAAAGGATGGAAAGACAAGAGGAACAGACTTGATGCAGCTGTTTTCTGGAAGTCACTGTTCAGTAACAGGTCATATTGGTATGTTTAATATTAATGGTGAGGAATGCCTACCTGAAACACTAGATACCTGGATGTAAGACAGTATTTGATGTAGAAGAGTTCTGTTCATCAGCTCACCTGTATAAAATCTATGAGCGGCAGAGTCTTTATTAAACTTTTTTTTTTATTTTGAAATTTTTTTTTGTGCAGGTCCTAAGATTATTACCTATTAAGAGCACCTATATCTAAATGCCAAACTTAAAATTATTTTTATTTCACATTTTTGCAAACTATGAATAATTTTGGTATTTATTTGAGGCAACCCCATCAACATCACTTAGGTGAAAAATTCTTACTCTGTATCAAAGTTAATTCCTAAAAGGCTTAGGCTTATTAGCTATTAATTTATTTGCCTCTGAGCTAAGACTGACAAAAGGTTATTACTTAGAATCAATCAGACACTGACTTTAAAGACTTGGACAGATCAGGACAGAGAACATAAAGTACTCTCCCATGATGAAAATTGCTGTTATTTACTCTCCGAATTACTGAGGCAGGAACCTAAGTGGTTTCTACTTAATTTTCAGATGGCAGTATTTATATTCATAGATCATTGATAAGTCCATCAAGAAAAGAAAATAACCTTTCTGTAAGTATTACAGTACTTGTATTTCAGCAGGGAACATGAAATCCTTTCATTCTTAGAAGTCTCCTCTTGCAGTTGAAGGCACAGTACCCACCCTAGCACATAGCACAGGAGCCAGGCTGTAGATGTAGTGATGTAGATTATCTTGACTGACAAATCATTGATGACATTTACCTCACCATGCATTATCTATGAGCTGTGTGTATCAGTGTGCAATTTCTTATTGTGTTGTCTGAACATCAGTTTACACATAAACACTAAGTACTGAGCTAATGATGAAACATTTTTCTTTACCTGCTCTGCTCTTTCTGAAAGATTCAATGACTTTGTATGACCAACATTTTTAATCTACACTGCTTTTTTGCCATAGTATCAGTTCCTTCTAAGAATATTTTACAAATTAAATATTAATGAAATACAACTACAATGGGGTAATATAATAATTTCAGAGATGTGAGATGACAAAGAATCAAAATTGGAATACCTATCCAATACATTTTAGCTCAAAGTAACATAAGAAAAAGTTTTTTTTTTTAATTATGAACAGTTAAAACTCAGGACCGAGTCAGGAGCAGCCCATCAGCACAAGGGCCTCTGCCAAAAAACAAACCTTGATCTCCCTGTAAGACTTAAAAAAAAAAAGATTCTGAAGAAGAGAGAAAAGGTGACACTGCTACTTTCTAACATGTTCATACATCTGGGTGGGAACATAAGGTCAGCTTGCTCCATACAAGCAAAATCTCCTCAACATATATGCTCATGTCACAAAGCCCTAACACCACATAGTCCTCCTATGCAGCAGCTCTGAAAGAAACCTGGAAAAGAAGTACACAACTTAATAAATATGGGTTGTATACATGATGAATATACTCTACCTCTTGTGAAAAACCATTTTTTTACATGTATGTGGGGTTTATATGCATAGTTCTCTGCCTCACCCCAGATAGGGGTAAGCACCCAGCAATCCAAATGATTTGGAAAACAACTAGTTATTCAAAACCTAGTGTGTTTGACACTTTAAAAACATTCAATAGCAGAAAATGTCTGCTGCAGACATCCTATACAAAGTGGAAGAACAGGTTCAGAAAAAAACAACTGTACTCTGTCCCACCATTTTCCTTAAAGCACTGAATACTTTTTAATATATGGTAATTATGTGTATAATCCATTCTGTCTTCAGACCAAAAAATAAAAAGGAGAACATTTTTATGGGTAAAGCCACTGTGCTTGATTTAATAGTTAGCCTTAAGTAAACAATAAAGACAAATATATTAGATCTCCACAGGTAAGCTAAATTCCATCACAGAGGATGACACGTCAGAAGTTGACTACCTCATCCTTTTCTGAAAATACAGATGAGCAGATCACTGACAGGGAGAAAAGGCAGAATTAGGTGGACTTGGATCTGAAATTATGTTGCAGATCCTGTCCTCATGAAACTATATTCCAGTTGTTGCACTGCATGTGAAAAAGAACACACAATGGAAAGCCTTCAATTTGTTCAGTGTTTTCTTTCTTTTTTACCTCACAAGAGAAAAAACTCCTGAGTTCAATTTGTTTTTTCTCAGTTTGTCACTGAATTTGCAAACTACATGCAAACTCTGAATATTCTGAACTACAGAAAAAAAAAATTTCAACACATTTCCTAAAACAATGTTATAGAGCTTAAGAAGACATTATTAGTAATACTTTGAATTTTAGCAGAAAACTCACCTAAGATACCAGTGATTTTCAGATACAGGATCAGAAATATATTTTTAAAACATCTACATGTTTTTCCCCATTACATAATTATCTGGTCTTTGGTATAATTAAGATAAAACATACTTTATTTTGAATTTCTATGCTTTGTGAACAGGACACTCTTCTTTCATTATCTCTGTACTTAATTTATTGCTTATTCCAGCGTCCATGTAACATAATGATACTGTTAGGATGAGCATCAAAATAAGTTACTAGAGACTGATAAAAGCAGAATCATAAACCTGATGCAAAAAGACACTTCTATAGTGTCAATTATGCTATTAATATATCTAGTTCAATATATACATTCAGAGCTATTCTATATATTGAACTCCTTCCGGGCTTTGAAGCAATATGGAGCTAATTATTATTGTCTGTCACTTCCAACCATTTACTTTATTGACTGTATTGCTAATACTTCTAAAACAAGTCAGATAATTGGAAATTCTTCTCTATTAATAAAAACGTTTTCTTTTCGCCCCAAAATATTTCCAATAGGATCAGAAGTAGAGGAAAACACAAAGCATGCTTGGTTTTGTGTGTTAGGGGTTTTTTTTGTTTTTTTACTTTGGGGATTTTTGGAGAATCACTGTCTAATTTTTCAGTTTGCCAGCTACTAAGGCCTGATTTTTACTTTTTCTCCATAGACAGATGGCCAACTATCACTTAATTTTTTTCCCCTAGTATATAAAATGCCATTTTTCCTTGACACAAAATTGAAATTTAAAGGGTATTTTATACCAGCACAACCCCAACGAGACTATTTCAATCATTTAAATGAACACCTTTTCTCCTTGTTACTCAGATTCCGTCTATTTGGGCATTCCGTTTTTTATAATAATCACACTCGAGAGATTCTGTTTTGAAGAAAGTTAAAAAAAAAAGCCTCTTCATATTAGAAACAGTGTAATAACCAGTTCAGAGAGAGAAAAAAATTAATTTCCTCAAGGCATGATCTATGGCTGAATTAGCAGAGTGCACATCTTCTACATCAGTCCCTGAGACAAAAGCTTTAAAAGTAAATTGACACAGTTCTGAACTTCAGTCATTGTAACAGATGGCAAAGGTTTTAGAGGAGATTTGTAGAGTATTTCCTTCTCTCCACATTTCTCTTTCTGCATCCTCACTTGTGTCCTACACCAGAGTAAGCTGGGAAACCAGTGGACACAATTTTTCTTCTGCAGACAGTATGCAGATGAGTGGGGAATAAGGCTAGTACTGTGTGTTATCTTGCACAAAGTGCAATTTTAATATAAGACTTCTAGTTCTTCAAATAGCTTCTTTAGAGCCAGTTTAGACTTCCCTACACGATGCTATTAAGGCTTTATTATGAGCTGGACATGTATCTGTTAGTTTGCCTCTTCTCCTTTTCCACATTTAATTTTAATGTAACATTTTTTTAAGTTTATTTTTGAGCTTGACCAATAGATGGCAGATCTCTGTGCCCCTTTCTGATATCATTCATATTCTTGGTGGTTAAGGTGGAAATTGTCTCACATGGTAACAGAGATTGCTTTGACTATTAATGATTTAAAAGATTCATGTAGGCACCAAACATGCTTTAAGTAATGACTCTGTGGGGAAAACACAGAAGTTACACAAAGAAACTGAAAAACAAGGCAAAAAGAATACAATTAGTAAATGAGATGAAGAAAGAATGAGGGAAAGGAGAAGTCTGAAGAAAACAGGGAGAGTCTACACGGGTTGAACAAAATGGAAATGTGCACAACCAGTCTGAACTGGATATGAATGACCGGGAAAGTAATAAGAAACAGAAACAGAGCATTTGCTTCTTAATTTGTTTTCTACCTTCTTACTAGTTTTCTACATTAAGCTTTCTACATTAAGCACACAATTAATTATAGAAGAGAGAAAAAAAATTATTTCCTTCCCCCCCTCTCCCCTGAGGTTATACCTTAATCACTTAGCTTAAATTTTATCTGTCTTAAAATGCAGACATCTTATGACACATTTAATATTAAAAAGTTAAATTAATAAAATGATGACCTCTTCTAACAAATATTGTTCCCTGTTACTTGGAGGTGACATTTATGGATAATAAACAAACTTTCCTATTTCAACAGGAATTGAAAGACAGGTCTACATTTGCACACAAAATTATTTGCTTAAACATACTAAAGGCAATTGATACTGAATTCTAATGAAAGACTGGCATTTCTTCGTGGCAGAGGGCCATACAACCCACAAAACTTTGAAGAATTTGTAAACCAAAGCAGAAATAGCAGTCAAAACCATTAGTTAGGAGTCACTGTTCTCCAAGAAAATTTAGAGTTACTTTAATAAAGACATTTGCTTTAAATGATACTTTAAAAAACCTAGTACTTCCAAAACAGTTTCCAGAACAGAAGAAAATATTACAACATTAAGATTCTAAAAATCATATTCAAAGACAATAAGAATAAAAACACATTGAGTGCCAACTTAAATTTGGGATGGTGCTGAAACAAAACTGTTTTGGCAGTGCTCCATCACTCATGCTTCAATTGTGGCTCCTTATTTTCTTTAGTATAAAAGATAGAAATACTTTGTGTCATATTTTTGAAGGAAATTCCTCATTTAGATATTTTACAAATACATTCATTTCTCTCTATAATGATGACATTGAGGTGTTAGCATCTCAGAATTTATGTATCACCAATGTATTACTTTCCTATATACTAGTTTTCATTACGAAAAGACAATTTCTCTAAACTTCAGTGTATCAAAAAAGCATCTAGAAAACAAGAAAGTGATGTTAGTGGCAAACATTCCACCCTAACCCTAATTACTGAGTTTGAGAGCTTAATGGGGGCTATAGACTAGTGTTTCCTGAACAGTAGTGTGCATTTCTTTGTAATGCTGGATAGAAAGTGCTGGAGGGAACATGATTTGCTTCTGAAGTGAAGCAGTACAGCATGTCAAGTGTCACTGCACTCAAGATAATTGAGAATAACACCACTAACTAGAAGAGAAGTATTGAGGAGAGGTTCCCATACACCTTCCGTCCCATTTTATATCCACCCAAAGCACTGAAAATTTTAGCTAGAAAGCTCAATCCAGGCCCAGTAAGATGATAAGGGCTTGAGAGAAGTGGCTTTTCCACTTAGAGAAGCTAAGTTGAACTAAGCTTTCAGTCTGTAAAAAAAAACAGGTAGTTGTTGTCTTCAACTCTCAAATGCAACACTACCAAAAAGACAGACTCAGACTCTTCAAGAGATGCAGAGTGAAGGACAAGAAGGCACAAGTTGCAGGAGAGAAAGGAAGCATTCTTTAACATGAAAACAGTGAAGCTTCAGAACAGGATGCCCAGAGAGACAATAAAATCTTCATCCTTACAGAATTTCGAAATTCAACTGGACAAACCTCCTAGATATCTGTTCTAGCTTTGAAAAGCCAGCACTGAGATGGAAGTGGGACTACATATCCTCCACATAAACTTCCCAATGCATTTTTTTTATTTTTTTCAGTCACTGTGATAGCTGAGGAGCTTAGACAGTTAATACTTGCAAAGCATAATACAGGCACTGACATTCTAAGGGATTTACTGTCAAGATGTTGTGGAAGGCGTGAAAGAGTAAAAACTGCAGTATTTATTTTTATTAAATATAAGCTTTAATAGAAAACAGAGATAAAAAAATACTGATAATCATGTTTGCAAAATATCTTCAAGAAAAGCCATTGGCTTTTTAACATATTATATATGTACATATATAATATAAATATAGTAAATATAGAAATTATCTATACATATAATAAAAATATTATTTAATAATATTGACAAAACTTCCCGTTTTCTTTGGTGAGGTCTTGGGTCAAATGAGGAAGAAGCAGGAAAAAAAAAAAAGATAAAAAGAGATTCCTCTGCCCAGGTTATGGTTCTCTCAGACAAGCAATGTTCGAACAGACTGTAGGAACATAAGGACTCAGAGCAGCCTACTCCTCTGCTGTCAAAAGAATTGTCTGCCTGAAGAAATATCTAGAGGAATTACCATAAAACACCCTATGCTACATCACCGATCAAATGAGCAAAAGATAAACTCACTAATTCCTCTACATTCTTCAGCAAAGGCAATAATATTTCTTCTGCGGCTTAGAACTTGGAAATCATAAAAGGAAAAGTAAGTCATTGGTTCCAACTTCACCTTGGCAAGAAGTATAATTTTATTTCACTGTTACCATCTTACATCATATATATACAGTTAAACCACAACTATGAAAGAGGTTACATAAGATGTGCTTCAAAAAGTTATGGAGTAAATATTACTTCCAAGCTACTTTATGATTTCCTGAGGTTTATTAACTTTCTTTTATTAATGCCATACAGCAGTTGAAAATAAAGAGCATCATAATAATCTTCCCTATATTAGGTTTAAATTTGAGGTGGGTAACTCTCAATCTGATCCACCTCGACCATCACTTCTCACATCATTTCACCTCTGGCAACTGATGACTGTCTATATCAAGTTGTAATATAAATTTAGAGAAATCAGGACCGTTAAACTTCTCATCCTACACACAGAGGAGGAAATACTCAGTATTTAATTCCCCTTCAGGCTTTCCTTCATACTAGCTATTTAATTTCAAATCCTGCCTTTACTTTTAGCTAATGGCTGGTCCATTTAGTCTGTTTGGCATTTATGATCCTACACAAGGGAAAAGGCTTCCCAGGCAGTGTAAGAGCAGCATAACACTCAATACTTGAGCTAGATTCAGCATTAGAAAACATCATGCGGAGTGAATAAGGTGAGATTATAAAAGCTGTATTTTTATAGGAACCACTTAGATTGGATAAGAGAAGCTGTCAGAGAGAAACTGTCAAAGAAAATGAAGTAGGGTATAGGAAGGAGATTAGAGAGAAGATATGGACAGATGGAGAATGTGAACAGAAATTGAACTGAGCCATGAATTCACTTGGTACAAAATGCAAGAATTTCTGGAGGAGAAGAGCCAAAAGACAGGCTTCTTCTCTAGTCAGAGAGTGAGAGGAATACGAAGAAAGTGATTTCAGACTCTGCATCAGTTTCAGAGAGATGTCTAAGCCATATCCTGTGACAATGTTTCAGACTTACCCCTGTATTTGAAGTTTCAAAACGGCTGATGAAAGCAACACAGCACTGAGCAAACTGTTAACTCCTGTCTCATATCTTCATTCTAAACACAGAGACTGTAAGCACTGAACGTATTATTCATTATGGATCCTACTCCCTGAGCTGAATATTGCAGCAGATAAAACATTTTTGAGTTTCTAAAAAACACGAATGTATAAATCCTTCTTGGTAACAAAGCCAGAAATTATTTAGAGAAACTGATAAGCATGAAGGAAAAAACATCTTGGTCTCTCCAGGTCAGATTTGAGAACTATGGATAGGATAGCTTCTGAAAGTCTGAATTGGTGTCAATTATTTTCTGTACTATGATGCCCACCTGTTACCAGCCATTTACCTTAACACTACGCTGACACAAGCTTTGGCACCAAGAAAGCAATTTACAATCCAAACTTTAACTGAATCATAAATTCTTCTGTGCAGAATTGATAGAGGTCATGAGCAAATAATGAACAGTTTTTAATGAGATAAAAAGTAGGAAATAAGAACATACAATCACAGGACTGTCATGGTTTGAAAAGACCTCTAAGATCACCGAGTCCACCTGCCAAACCAGAAAAAACCCCACTATGACCACAAAGAATGTCCTGAAGTGTCAGGTCTACATGTTTTCTTAATACCTTCAGGGATACTGACTCTACCACCTGGGCAGCTCTTTCCACTGCCTGACTATTCTCAGTGAAGAAGTTCTTTAATACCAAGTCTAATACTTCCCTGGTACAACTTCAGGATATTTCCTCTTGCTGTATTATTATTTACCTGGGAGAAGAGGCAAACACCCACCTCAATACAAACCTCCTTTCACGTAGTTAGAGAGGGGGATAAAGTACACCTTGAGCCTCCTCTTCTTCAAACTAAACAATCCCAGTTCCCTCAGCTTCTCCACATAGGGCTTTTTTTCTCTAGACCCTTGATTGCCTTTCTCTGGACCTGCTCCAACAACTTAATGTCCTTCTTGTAGGGAGAGGCCCAGAACTGAATACAGTACTTGAGGTGTGGCCTCATCAGTGCCAAGCACAGTTCCCTCGTCTTGTTGGCCAATGTTTCAGATAGAAGCCATGATGCTGTTGGCCTTCCTGGCTACCTGTGCACACTGCTGGCTCACATTCAGTTGGCTGTTGACCAACACTCCCAAGTTCTTTTCTGCTAGGCAGCTCACCAGTCACTCTTCACCAGGGCCATAGCCTTGCAAGGGGCTGTTGTGACTGTAATGCATGACCATCACTTGGCCCTGCTGAACCTCATACAACTGGTTTTGGCTCATCAGTCCAGTCTGTCCAGGTCCCCGGACAGAGAGACCATGGGATTCAAGTGTCTAAATCCAGTCTTGGTCAATTAGAATCTGTTCACAGTCAACGCAGAAATTGGTGGAAATTTTAAAATACAAACATAAAACAAGCAGATGAACCAATTTGAATTAACATATCTACTTCCATTTTAAAATAGCAATTGCAAAAATTTTAGTGTATCTATAAACAATATTGTGATAGAGTCAGAAATCAATAGAAGAGACTATTTTTCTTAGTGGTTAATACTACTTAAATTTGATTTTTCAGCATCAACATGTAAACCCAAAAGCCTACATCTAGTTTAATTTATAATTTTAAATAGTTATTTAGCTTAACAAATAACTTTTTAAAATGCAAAACACATTAAAAAGAATTCAACAGTGTCCCACATGATATTCTTGTCTCTAAACTGGAACAATATGGACGGATCACTCATTGGACAAGAAGCTGGCTGGATGGTCACACCCAAAGAGTTGTGATCAATGGCTCAGTGTTCAAATGGAGATGTGTGATGGGTGGTGTTCCTCAAGGGTCAGTACTCAGACAAGTGCTATTTAACATCTTTGTTGGTGACATTAACATTGAAATTGAATGCATCCTCAGCAAGTCTGCTGATAACACCAGACTGTGTGGTGAACAGGCTAGAGGGAAGGGAAGCCATCCAGAGGGACCTTGGCCAGTACAAGAAAGGGGCTCATTCAAACTGCATGAAGTTCAACAAGGCCAAGTGCAAGGTTCTGCGCTTGGGTCAATGTAATTCCATGCAGAAACACAGGTTAGGAGGAGGAAGGATTGAGGACAGTCCTGAGGAGATGGACTTGGGAGTGATGGTGGACTAGAAGCTTAACATGAGCCATCAATGTGAGATTGCAGCTCAGAAAGCCAACCGCTGTCCTAGGTTGCATTGAAAGAAGCATAACCAGCCAGTCAAGAGAACTGTTTCTCCCCCTCCACCCATGTGAGATGCCAGCTTGAGTACTGTGTCCAGTTCTGGAGTCCCCAGCACAAGAAGCACATAGAGCTCCTTGAGTGTGTCCAGAGGAGAGCTACAAAAATGATCATAGGGCTGGAGCACCTCCACTATAACGATAGCCTCAGGAAGTTGGGGTTTTCCAGCCTGGAGAAGAGGAGGCTCTGAGGTGACCATATACTGCCTTTCCAATACCTGAAGGGGGCAAACAAGGAAGTTGGGGCAGGACTTTTATTTTCTCCATGGGTGTGTAGCAAGAGGACAAGGGGCAATGGTTTAAAACTTGAAGAGAGAAGATTTAGATTAGATGTTAGAATGAAATTCTTTACTATGAAGGTGGTAAGCCACTGGAACAGGTTGCATGGGGATATTGTGGATGTCTTCTCTAGAAGTCCTCTAAAAAAAAGGAGGATAATTAAAAAAAAAAAAAAAATAACAGGGATAATTTAAAATTCACTGATTTGTATCAAATGAGCATCTCAGAGACCTCCTGTACAGAGGAAGGATATTCATACACACAGAGAAGGATGAAGATGCACACAGAATATCTTTTTACTGTTCTCAAATTTTTTTTCTTTTTAATTATATTTGATCATAAGTTTTGTATGTACCACACTCCTGGGGATTTTTAAAGTAATATTCACATATGACATATGACCTGTTATGGATTTTGCCAGTCTTCATCACTTCCAAGTGGCATATTTGGCTGATCAAGTCAGTATATTACAAATTTAAAACTATTTTAATGAAAATATGAGGAAAAGTGCTGGAATTATAGCTTGTATTTCATTACAAGATGAAACTTGGAATACTTTGACAAGAACAAAATGGTTGTCTCTAGTTAGTGCACATTGCTACAGTTTGCAGGGAGGTTTTCATACAGGGAACCTAGATTCCTTCTGGAGAAGACTAAGTAGGTAGCTCCATTCTAAGTGCATCTCAAGTGGGCTCAAATCCCAGCAGGGAAAATTAGTCCAAACCAACAACTGGCTCCTCTTGGACAACATCATAATATACTTGCAGAGACTTTAGCATCAGTTGCTTTGATCTATTTTTATGTTTTATTGTAGCAATCAGTGCTTTCTTTCTGGTCAGTATGTGCCCCTATGTCATTCCTCTGTGCCTGCTTGTTTCTGCTGTATACATTTATATTCTGTATTTACCCTGAAAGCCGGGAACATGGTAGTGCTCTCTTTACACAACTGAAACTCAAAGTAGCTCAGTAATGGATAACCAAGATAAACTAGTCAGCTGGAAATGAGTGAAAATATATTACAGTACCTTCATTCTGTGTCTTTTATGGAAGATAAGAATGAGGAATGGATTTGTGACCAAGGACATTTTAAAAATGGGTATATAAGAGCTGGTTTAAAAGGAAGGTGGATAAGCTGACAGCAGGTAAGAAAAGGCCCAAGTGACAAGACAGCTAGGCTTTTTGTCATCTCTGCCATAAATCTCATGCTTTATAAATGATTCTTAAGAATTCCATCTGAAAAATAAAGGTTTGAATAACATAGTAATTTTCTATTTTGCACGAATGTTCCTTAGTTGAATAGATAATGTATGACATGGACTAATTTAAAAGGATAATGCAAGACAGACTGACCCAGTTAAATGTGCTTTAGAAAATGATGTTTATATGGTATGCTGAGCAAATGTGGGGTAGTCTTCCTGTTTTGAAGATCTAATAGAGGGAAAAAGATGCCTCATTTGTGTCACACAGATGCTATTCCACAGGATTTCAAACACAGCACATGAAGCAGTAGCTTAAAATGTGGACAGGACTCTAAAGTGCAAATAATTCAGATCATTAGAAGCAAACGTAATCTTAAATCTAGTTAAAATTACCTAGTTAAAGGAGAAGATAGGTAAATCCTCTTTTTTACATTTACACAGGGATAAGACTGTCTAGAATTGTTTCTAGATACAAGTGAGATCCTCTTTTCAACTCAGTTTTCAGTGAATTTGTTTGAAACATACACAAGAAGTGTGTGACTTGATATTTAAGTCCAAAAGGAACTCAATAGGTACATCTACAACTTCTCTGGATTTTTAGCCTGGATTCAATCTCAAAATCTCCTGTCCATAAGAAATAAACCAGCCTCATATGTAGCTGCAGGTGAATCTTCAGGGATGCAGGAACTTGTGTGCCTTACCAGAGGTGATGGCTTAGTCTATTGCTGAGTGTGGTAACACACTGTCTGGCAGATCCACCCATGCTGTTAATTAATTGCATGCTAACCTAACGAGTTATGCTAATCAGGCCACTCCCAGACTAGTCTCCATAATATCTTTTCTTGAAATATTGAAATAAATATATTTTTCAATGGAAGAAGTGGTGAAAGAGCATTGCCTGAAGGACAAGTTATCATTTCATTGTAATCCTTGGAAGGAGACTAACTTTAACCTTAATTTTTTAGTCCCACTGTTTGAATAAGGATCAACTTGTCTGATAAACTATCATAAAAAGAAGCCCGTGAAACATATACATGAAACCCCTTTTCACCTGCAATGTTTATGAATTCAGACAAAGTCATGACCCTGAGACAAGAACTATTGAAAAAATTATGAGATATTTGTCCAGGCAAAAAATATAAACACACTTCACTTCCCTAAGGTAGTGAAAGATCAATCTGTCATTTCGATTTTATGATTTTATGTTCAGCTCTAGTAAATTCTGCTTTCCAGAGTGAGCTGTTTCACAGGTTTGTCTGCACTCAACTTCATTGTTTTGCATGAAATAACTGATCTCTTCTAACCTTTCCTTTTTATAATTCTGGAATTAGGAGCTCTCCAGTCAGTAGGCACAAAAAGATACAAAGAGAATTAACATATAAGGGTTTTGGCTGTCATGGGCACTGCATGAAGAATGAAAAAACAGTCCTACTGCCAAAAATATTTTGAAGTTGAGGAAACATCTTACTTTCACGCTCAGCAAGATAATCCAAGTCTCATGGAAACCAGGAGATCATTCAGATCTTATACTGCAGATCCCTCCTTCACAACAGAACTGTACTCAGTAATTGAGAACTGAAACTAATACAGCAACTGCAAAAGTAATGTATGCCCATATTTCATAGAATCATTGAACGCTGATGTCATTAGACTGCTTTCTGTAGGTGTCACTCTGAATATTTTCTTTTTTTGTTTTATATATATTTTCCTCCTTTAAATTTTAGGTACTTAATGTCACAGTAAGCTAAGTGAACTTTAGATACTTGATTAACAAAACTCTACCATAGAGAGAGGTATAACAGACTGAATGCTTAACAACTTCAGAGATAAAACCAGACATGGTGGTCACAAGAGGTTCAGAGAGCAGCTTCCTTGCCAGATACCTCATGATACAGAGGGTGTAGTACACTTCATGTCCATGGGAATTTTTTCATTTTCCTTGTTCTTGTCTGCTTTCACCCCATGTTCCATGAAAATGTCCACCTCATTTATTTACACTGTAAGTGCTTAGAGACACGGGCTATTTGCTGGTTGATGGCCATATTCTGATAAGAACATTCTAGCTCATTACTGTTTGGACTCAAGGTAAAATGTTAATAAATATGTGGGCTTGTATGAACAATCCCTTTTCATGTCTCATTAATGAATACTGTTTGTGATCAAAATCTACTGTAAAGGCCTTTAAACAATCAACTGTTTATAGAATTTATCATCCATCATACAAAGTTTACAGTTATATTAAATACATATCTATGAAATAAGCAAATTGAGTAATTTTTTCTCAGTAATCGTTTCATTGACAGTTATTTTACAATATTATACCTGCTCTCCAATATCTAGTAAACCCAACTATAACTAATGAGCAATTTTTCTTCAAGGTGATGTTACAAATCCTCTATGTGGAACTTCAATGCTTCTGCTACAATTTTATGCACTGTGCTAATCATGCATTAGAGAACGAGGCTGGTATGGACTGCCAATGGCATCATTACAGTTTTCTCAAGGACTGTTTTCCAAGTAGTAACAGCATAGGAAATGTTTAATATCCACACAAATATGTGAGTTAACTGCTTACTGTGGAAGTCTTAGAGGGTATAACTAGATAATTCGGCATTTGAAAGCCACCAGAAATACCAAACATCAAGAACAATCACCTCTGCTGGGTGTTGTATCATGAGAAAGAAAATGCTTTCCACTTTCTGGAGAATTAGAGGTAACAACTATATTGCGGTGCCTTCCAAATTGTGAATAAGAATTTGCTGTATTTTTTTCTGAAATCTTAGTAAGACTGTAATATGTACTCCTATATTTCCAGGCAAATCAATGAAGAAAATAACCACTGCTTTTTTTCAGGAAGGTGTGCAAAAATGAAACATACGCAAGGATTGTGAATAAGTGTGTAAGCCTTCATGCTGTACTGATAGCTGCAGAATTACACTTAAAAAAAAAAAAAAAAGGAAAGCAAATACTTCTTACCATGAAACCCTCAGTGTACTGAAACTGAGCTCTGGAACTGTCTTCTGCTGTGGGACTCAGGGGCTTAGGATCAGACATAGAACGTTGCATCATCTTTGCTGCCTTTGGGCTTGATGGAGGAACCTTGGCAATGTCAGCATGCAGCATCTTCTGAGGGCTGATGTCATCAGTAATGGGTTTTTCATAGGGTACAAAAGCTGACTCTATAACTTTGCTTGGTGAAACAGGTGAAATGGGTGAATAGAGAACTTTGGGAGATTTGGGAGGGGAAGGGACTACCTGCAATGTGGAGTCTGGACGAAGGTGGGATGAGTATCCTATCTCTAATGGTGTTGGGCGTTTTTTATCCTTCTGAGGAGATGAAGCTGACAGATATTGAGGACTCTGAGAATCTGACTCAGCCTCTGTCTGACATCCCAGACTTTCTCCTTTGTATGTTTTTTCTGGAGCTGAAATGTGCTTTATGATTTCAACCTTAGCATCTAATCTGGCCCTGATTGAAGGTGTTCTTATTGTTCCTACAGGTTCTGTTTGTACTGAAATCTCTGCCACAGTCTGAACTGCAATACTAGATACTTTGGAGAACTGTTTAGCTTTGTCTGCCTCAGTGGTACTCTCACTGTATTTCCCTACACGAGGCTTCCTTCTGGATCTGCTAGAAAGATCCCATTCATCTTGATCTTCATCATCTGTCTGAACACTTGTATCAACGCTCTTCTTGGGTCTCCGTCTCCTGTTTGTGTAACCTCTGTCTGCTCCATCTTCATCATCGGTTTGCACTCCACTGTCCACTATCTTTTTGAAACACCGGGGCTCCTCTTCAAGGGTCTCTTCAAGCTCCTCATATGGGCCACGTAATTTTGGCATAGAACTTCTCTTTTTCAATTGTTTCTCTTCTCTAACATCAATATCCTTAAGAGACATTTCTGAAACAGAGCTTAGGATACCAGACCTAGGCATGTACTGGGTAATGCCATCAGACTGAACTGTGTACCATGTTTGGCTTTGTGGAATTTCAATACCCAGCATTCCTGAAGCAGTAGTGGTTGCATCATCAGTAGGCCAAAACTGGCCATTTTCTGTAGTTGCATACTGTCCTTCCAAAAGAGTTTGATCTGTGGTAGTTTGTGGAGAGCCAGTTCCTGAAGGGTCATAACCATACTGATATATTTGACGAATTTTTTGCTCCTCTAACTGTTGGTGTAGCTGTTGTTGAAGTTGCTGAAATTGTTCAAGCTGCAATTGCTGCTGAGCTAATGTCTCTTGTCTCATCATAAACTGAGCTTGTCGTTCCTCTTCTTGCTGAAATAAGAGATGATGTTTCATGGATTGCAACTCTTCAAGCTTTTTTTGCACCATGAATTTTTCTTGTTCCCTAAATCTTTGAATTTCCTGGCGCTCCCATTCCAGCTCTTCTGCAAAGCGTTGCTGCTTAATTTTCTCAAGCTCAAGAAGTTCACGCTCCAAATCAAGCTGCTGCTGTTTGCCTTCTTCAGGGGCAATGAGAAGGGCAACCTCATCTTCAATTACATCTGTATAAACTTCAGATGCTGTAGTTAAAGCTGGTATCAAGGTAGTCGGCTCAGTGGTAACAGTTTCTAGGCCAAGAGGTGGTAACCCTGTCTCCAAATCAATGGCAGTAATTGCACTATCTTTTTCAGCTGCCACTGTTGTCAAGAAACTGTATGACCTTGGGAGTGGTTGACTCTGTTGCAAAGTTGATAAAGAGGGAACAGAGTCAATTGTTTGGATAGTAGGTAAATCTCTGACACTTGTACTGAAAATAGAACCAGGTTGTGTAGTGATGGCAAATGTGGATGGGATTGGAGTTGCTACTGAAGAATAAACAACACCATTGGATGATCTTAAAACACTTCCAACACCAAATTGAGAACCCAGAGATGATGCCATTCTTGCTTGGGAATATTGTGGTGTACTGATCCCGATGCCAGAAATGACCTGACGAGTCTCTGGATAAGGACCAGTAGTCTTGCTTGAATAATCCATAACCTCACCTGAAATTACAGGGCAAAGTTACAGTCCAGTCCCACAAAAGAATGTTGCTTTGCGGATTCTGAAAGTCATTCCATCTTGATGAATTAAATGGGAAGGGGAAACTGCATGCAAATCTTCAGGTTAATGATCTACTTTAGATGTGAAGGAAACAGCATTTCTGAACATGCAGGCACATGCAGGCACCTCTGTGCAAAACACATAAGTAAAATGAAGAAATGAAAAGCACGTGTAATCCAGAATAATTTGTCACACTGTCCAAAAGAAAACAAAACAATAGAAAGAAGGGAAAAATAACAAAAAAAAAATCATCCTGAAATGAGGTGAGGAACATCAAAATTATATTTCAAAGAAAGATCTGCTGCTGTGTCATACTGACCTGTAGTAACTCTTCCAGAGGTAAGATCTACTGCTGCATCAGTAGCCCCAACTCGATAATCAAAACTATTCTTGCTTTTGTATGCAAACAGTCCAGCTTCTGACAAATTTGTGTCAGACATAGATGGTTTCATACCTCCTATTCCTCGGTAGCTATATGACCCTGAACGATCATATTGATAATGGTCATCTCTGTAACCAAAGCGATCTTCAGGAAGTGTGGCTGGTGGCTGCTGTGCTGTACAACTCCTACCAAATGGCAACTTATAAACCATATCACAGCAGACAGCTCTTCGCCCTGCAGTCAGATCCACAGGCTTTTCATCATCTTCTATTACTGTTGTTATGACACCGGAAGTAGTTTCATCCATTGTTACTACTGTTCTGTGGGATTTTGCAGTGCTAAGGTCAACTGCTTCACCCTCCATTGGCTCCTGAGAAGTGGAGAGATCAGTCCAACCGTTTGTAACACCAACAGGTGGTACAGTAACAGGCTTTGTAGTAGCCCATGTCACTGCATGTGCTGATGTACCAAGGGATAAATTTATTGGCACTTCATCTCTACCTGCAGAGAATGGCTGGCTCCCTGTTACTCTGTATGCAGGCTCAAAATGTTTCGATGTTGTTAGCTGGAGTGGTGTTGTCATTGCATGTCCCAGATCCACAAATGTGTCTTTACTGGCAGTGAAGCTTACAGTGGTTGTGCAGGTCATTACAGTTACTGTCTCGGTGACTACAGACAGAGAAGGACCTGCAATACATGCAGTACTAAGATTGATTATAGCTGGCTGGACAGTACTCACTGTCCGCCCACATGTATCACTTGCTGGCATTTGCTTTCTTATGTCTGTGGAAACAGCAGACAGATCCATGCAGCTGTCTTTCATCTCAATATCCATCTTAGTTAAAGTGCGAAGATCTATGACATCACCTAAAGGATGGAATCTTCCATTCTCTTTGTACCTGGTTTGATCTACTATATGTAGTGGCTCTGGAGGTATAGTAATAGCAACACTACCTAGACCAAAACCAGGCATCGGGGCCTTAACCACAGACACTGGGGGCTTGGCTACCTCTGTCGTTACTATTTCTAATTTTGAACTTGGTATTTTTTCCAATGTTGATTGTGTTGTGACAGGAATATCTTGCAAAGCACCTGAAATATACATATTCTGATCTGCCATACTTTGGATTTCCATTGTTTTCATTGATGGAGTAAAAATTGGTTGCACAGGCTGGGGAATCTGTTCTTTAGAAGGTGCTTCTAATGGCCAGCTGGTAATAGCCTGAGTAGTTAAAGCTTCTGTGGGAGTTCCAGGCTCAGATGGCAATGTGATGACAACGTAAGTTTCCAGTGAGGGTTTTGTCCACCTTGGTGAAGATTTGTTAGAGTGGGGAGACAAAGGGGAAGTGGGAGATGCTATTTTGTATTCAGCTGCAGGAATCAAATTCAGTGTCATGCTCGAAGTCATTGACAGACCTGTTGGTTTGGGCTGTGTTTCTGCTGGCTTATGAACGGATATTGGGAGCGGAGGAACTGCTGGTTTAGGAGCAATTGGAGGTTTAGTTACTTCAGTGGGCCTGTGACTGAAAACAAGCCCTGCTGGAATGGAGGATGGTTTGGGTGGTACAGGAGGAGGTGTTGAAGTGTATGTTTTTGTGACAGGTACCACATGATTCTTTAATACAGCAGTGGAGTCGAGTGTTGGAACACTTGTGACTGAAGGTACCACTGTGGGTGCTGTTGCTGCACAAGTCTTAATCTGTGATGCCTTTTTAGGATAAATGGCTGGTTTAGGTAAAATAGGTGGAGGCAATGGTGGTGGAGGAGGTGGTGGAGGAGGAGGAGGTGGGGGTGGAGAAGGTTGTGCAGAAGAATCCAAAGAAGAGCTTCTAAAAAGTGAGAATACTTTGGGTGTTACAGCAGGAGCTGAGAAAGGCACAGAGGCCAGGCTGCTCTTACTTACAACACTGGGAGCAGGTACAGAAGATGTTTCTGATGCAGGCTCTGTAACTGGTACTGATACAATACATACAGGTGGTTGCTCAGATGTAGCACTAGTAAAATTAATGTCTGTCATACCAACACCCAATTCTTTTTGTGATTCTTCATGATGAACTCTAACATCAGCCTCTATTGTACTAATTTTTCTAGCGGCTTCCTTTTCTATTTTGGAGATATCAAAAGTAATGGCATCAGCTGCATATTCCTTGGGTTTTACAACTGTGGTTGTCACTTCTGAAGGTGTAGTTTCAGGCAAACAAACTACAGCTTGGGCTACACTTTCCATATCTGATGGCTTTTTGGTGACTCCAGCAGCAGAGTCATAAAGCATGCCCACTTCAGAGGGCTTTTTCGTAGATGCTAAGGGAACTTGGGTTTCTGTCCCGACACCTTCAGAATCTGCTATTTTATTTAGAACATCTGTTGTATCTACATAACCTGTGGTTGCACTATCTATTGGTGATGAACTATCTGTAGTACAAACTGAAGATGTAGATGATGTTAAAGAAGCTGTATCAGAAGGTAAAACTGATGCAGCACCTTCCGATGTCTCAGAGTATGTCAAAATTGATGTTTCATGAGAAAGTATTTCTTGAATTTCTCTGGCATAATCTGTTAAGTATTCATCTTCAATTTCCTCTGCTGTAAAATGTTGTGTTATTTTAACATCGGGGATAGAAAGTGCTGAGCTACTGACAGGTGATACATCTGAGATTGCTGAAGTAGTGCTTGATGTTAAAGATGTACTGTCCACCATTTCTCCAACACTAGATATCTTTGCATCAGATGTGGGAACAAAATCTGAAGTTGGCTGTGTTGGACTGGACCCAGGGGTTAGTTGCATTTTCTGTCTTTTCATAAACTCTTCATAAGCAGCTTCTGCATCTAACAACTGTTTTTCTTCAGTGGTAGAAGTTACTGTGCTGTCTAATACAACTATTTCATGGCTTTCTGGCATAATATAAGAACTAGAAACAATATCTTCTTGAGGCACAATAGAATGTAAAGTCTCAACACTATAGTAGTCTTTCTGTAGATCAGTAATTTTCTGTGGTTCTTCATAGGTCTGTTCTGAGGCTCTTATTTTTTTATCTTTTCCCCTCTGTTGCATATATTCATTACTCTCATCTTGTCTCATTACAAGACTAGTATCAATAGTTCCATTGTAAGTATCCTCTACTAAAGATTCATAAATATAATCTTCTATTAGCATCCCACCATATAAAGATTCTTTTTCAAATACTTCATCTTTTTCATTTGCAATTTGAAATGACTTGGACTTATGAGTCTTATGCATCATCTCCTCATATACCTCTTCAGCACTCTTCAGTGTCTTCTGACCACTTTCTTCTTTTGAGAGTCCAATTGGTTGTTCATCTGTTGGTGAGTACAGAGAGACAGCAGTAGGCAATTTATAAACTTTCTGTACTTCTATTATTTTTTCTGGGCTGATTTCAAATCCTTCAGGATCTGACTCAATACTGGGTGAATATTCAGAACAGGAAGACCTGTGCAGCTCTTCCATTTCTGCTGCCTGTCTTAATTCTTCTGTTGGAGATGCATCTTCAATAGGAGAAAGATTACTTGGTGGAGTCTTTGGACGTTCCCTTCTTCTTTGAGCTCTTAGCTCATCCTTGTCCTTTTTTGATTTTTTGCTAGAACTTTTTCTTTGTTGTTGCTGCTGTTGTTGTTGCTGTTGCTGCTGCTCTTGTTGCTCTAATTCCCGCTGTTTTTCTTGTTCCTTTAGCAGTTCTTCCTCTTCCCGTAATTCTTCTTCTTCTGATGAATCTTCAATAGTTGGAAGAAGAGGACCATGTGACCGATGCCTGGCCTTGCGCTGTTGCTTGCTCTCTCCTCCTAGTTTTTTGTGACTGGGACTGCTGTCACTGTCCTCATCAAGTGATGAGACTGAAGTAGGGGATGTACCTGGTGTAAAACTAGAAGCATGTAAACTAGAAGACCCTTCTCCTCTAGATCTATCTTCTGGTGAATCTGTAAGACTCTCCATCTCTAGCTCAGGCTCTTCATCAAAATACAAAATACCTTTCTGTTGTTCAGATGCTTCAGAATATTTGTTTTCTATTGTACTATTTAATTCTATTGTTTTGAAACGCCGAAGGCCTCCTCCTCCAGTTACTCCAAGTTCTTCACTGTCTTGACTTTTAGTTTCCCTGTATTTTGGCTCTGGGCTTTCATCAAAAGTCTCATCATCATCATCATGCCATGAATGCCTTCTTCCTGCATCCTCATCATAGCCTGCACTACTTTTTCGTATCATTCTTCTATGTTTTCCAGCTGTTCCTTTGGCTTTGCTTTTCACTTCTTCTTTCTTTTGGCTTTCAGTTACACTGATCTCTTTGAGCTGATTTCTAATGAATTCATCATCTTCAGAAGCTGAGGCATCTTCATCAGCACTCATCTCTATAATCTGTTTTCTAATGAACTCTTCTTCATCACCTGATCCTTGACTGTCATCTCGTTTGTACTCATCGCTGCTTGAAGAACCAACACTAGCTCTTCTTTTTCTCCTTGGGACGGGTGAATTTTCACTCTCACTGCTGTCTTCTACAGAATCATAGCGTTGCCTTCTTGTTGAAATGTCATCTCTGGCATCTTCTGCCTTGTAGTCTGCCTGGGAGGAAGCACTTCCTTTGCTACCTGCTGCAACAATTCCTTCACCTTCTTGAATAGTTCCTAAGTCTTCCTCATCAGAACTGTAAGATTCTGGTGTGACTGGCAAAGGCTTTGTTTTAAGTTGATCCTTCATCTGTTCACCGTATGATTCATAAAGTTCTTTGCTTTTCGCAGATTTTTCACCCGAAAGATTACTTGCCTGAGCTTCCAAAATAGAAAGTACTGTACTTTCCAGTTTAGCTAGATCTGAAGGGCTTGGTGGACTCTCTTGTGAAATAGTGTCTTTTATTTTAGTTTCTCTGAGTAAATCCTTTTCATCACTGGGGATATGACTTGGAATTTCACCAAGTGAACTTGATATTCCATCAGAAGAATAGCCGGTGTCACTCAGACCTTGTGGACTTTTCTGTTGCTGAGAGCTTGATGTGTCTGATTTGTCATCCTCTTTTTCCTAAAAAAATAAATACATATGTGTATGTATATATTTATATATAGATTCTTAACGTCTCCAGGCAATTATATACGTGATCTTTTTTCTGAAAGATGAATTATTTCTCAGATGAAAAATTATGATGACAAGAAGAATAAAATTAAACCATAAAAGAGTGAGCACTATTTTTTTTTATTAAAAGCTATAAAAATGTCACACAAAGTTCCTCATGTTTTGAGTTTTTTGCATTGGCTCCAATTATGCTTTAAGTGGCTGTTCACACTGGCAACTAATTTTAATTGTATGATGATTTTCTATTATTCAGTATAAACCGGTACTGTGTGTAATTAGCTTAAGAACACTTACTGATGATAACCCATCATTTGTTCACATATGAATGGGACAAGTCGTCTGGGGGCTAATGTAAATGAAGATTTTAGTTACCTATCTGTCAAAATGGCCTACATAATTCTAGATCCAAAGTAATAGAACTTGCCAAAGGTCAGCCTGTAGTATTTCTGGGGTCTACTCCTTTCTTTGCCTGTTTAATCTTTTATAGTTGTCTAGCAATATGTCAATCTTCTCAAATTTTGGATCTACATTTTCATTCTATTGATTTAAGCATTACACACTGTAACATGCAACAGCATACATGGAATACTGAAGTATGATTTAATGCAATTTGGAATATCTCCACATCTGCAGTTCAGCATGTACAAACATTTTCTGAGTACCTCATAAAAAAGAAGTTTCTCAGTATATTTGGAATGAATAGGTCAGCTGCTGGCACAGAAGTTAATTGTGAGAAAGAAAGCATAATGGTCATCTATTGATCAGAGGAAATAAGGAAGCAAACAACGGAGATATACTTGACTGAGCATCATAAATAATGTTTTCTCTCTCATCCCTAATTAAACATCCTTAGCCATTCTCCCAGCTTTCAGATCATTCTATACCACCCTGACTGACAAGAACCTTCACCTCCTGCTTTAGCCAAACAAAAATACAAAGAATATCCTACAGAGTTGTATTCCCACACTGGTTTCCCTACTGTTTTTCTGAACTGTGAAATGCTCTGTACTTAGTGAAACTATCTCATCATTCAGCTGACAAAACAGCCCAGTGTCCAAATGACAGGTCAACTTAGTTACCATTTAAGCTGGAAATCTTATGAAGTGTCCCCACCTCCACTGGCAGTTTAAGAATAAGCATCCCAAAGTCTGCTGACTTTAATAATATGATGTGATCTTCATATCTGTTATGGCCCTAAACAATATCAGTAAGTAGCATTTATCAACTTTGCTAATATAAGTCAATGCTTTTGGAGGTACTGCAGACCATTTATTGAAAATCTTAATATATCAACTGCCTTGTCGATATGCTGAGTTACAGAAAAATCATATGGACTACATACGTGAAGGAAATTACAACAACAGTTAATTATAGAAATTTATATATTAATATGGAGAAACCTATAGTACTCCAAAAGCTTGGGGAAGTCATCACCACTTAAAAGATCTCAGCACTTATTATACTGAAATATATACTCTTGGATATTTCCCAGCCCTTTATGGCAGAATTATACATACTCTTCTTAAAAAGTTAGTAATGAGGTATAGTCAAAAATTCTAGGTTTTGTATGCCACATTACATTTTTGTTAAAGAAGAAAATTCTTAAGGATAATTTACTGGGCTATGTTTTAAAAAAAATAAATAAATAGACGTTTCAAAAGACATTTCATTAAAACTAAAGGATTTTTCCATCTAGAAATATCAGGTTCCTTACCAAAATTTCACCCATGACATTTGATTGTTAGATTTTTTATTTCATTTCCTGTATGTCCATACATATAAAGACATATGCAGCTGAACACACTGTGACCAATTTAAATGGACTTTTTTCAAGCTGAGAAGGTCTCTTAGGAGTTGGTGGAGAGACTGTGCCCATCTAGAGAAAGTGAATCAGTCAGATCTTGGCTATTCAGAAAAACAGGTAGACAACAACTTCTTATAAAGACCAGTTAAACCACTCTCCTTTTGTATTGTGATGGTACCACTATCTGTGAGTCCAGTGTGCAGCACCTTCTCAATGACCTAAGCAGAGGAGGTCACAATAAATATTGCTGTTGTTCTCCCTGCTGCTGAACCACAGTGCTATAACATTACTGCTATGAATAATAGGAAACTGAATACGGGAAAGACTGCTTTTTGCACAGCAAGGAGAAGTAATTTATCTAAAACAAGGATAGACTTGTCACCAAAAATGAATGTCTGAAGGATACAACTCTCTTTTTAAGGCTACCATGATATGAATTTATTTTCTATCATTTTGGTAAGTACAGTTGTCTGCCCTGTGACATGTCACGCAAAAATTATCCTGCACATCATTTTTCAAGATCATGTACATGCATTTTACATTAAATAATATTGGGTCTTTGTGCTTTTTTCCCCCGTTTCCTACAACCTGTAATGAGGTTATTGTCCTTAGCTACCTCTGCTCTTAAATGACCAGTAGTTTATTCTCTTCAGGGTTCTTCATCACATACAGGAAGATCCTATCATTGTAAAAACTTTTAAACACACCCTGAACATATAACTTTTCAATAAATAACAAAAAAATTACAGAAACAATGCTAGGGATCATATAGATACTCAACAACTCTCAGAGAATAAAAGATGTATTTTAATCAATAAGAAAAAAAACCCAAAAACCTTTTCGTATAAAGTGGGAAGTACTTTACATGTTGAAGTACTGGGCCTTTCTGAATATTTGAATCACATTTTTTCTGAAAGTTTGCCCACTGAGAGTTTTTATTACAGGGCATATTTAGCTCTACTACAGACATTGATGTGAGGATCATGTTGAGACATGAGGAGCAAGGAGACTTATAAAAGCTGCAGGTTGGATAAGACTGTTTAAAATTGCAACCTCTTTAACTAAAGGTAAAAATAATCTAATGTAGGATGTTTTCATAGTATACCAGTGGCAAATTTATAGTGTTAATGTCAATATATCATAAAACTATTTTGCATTAGAAAATTTTGATTTAGAGCTATTATTCATTCTTAAAATTCCTTACTTTTAGAATTCTTATTTGAAAACATAAAGCTCAGTGCTTTTAAAAGTTCAGTTGGTTATCACATTTAGTCAGAAATCTATTAAAAGAGATCTGATTAAAAAAAAAGAAGTCTTATCAGGTTATTTAATTATTTATAGTTAGCAAGATTCCATTCTGTTTCATAGAACAAAAATTTTATTTTGCACAGGAACTCATGATATTTAAAAGGTCATTCTGTTTATAGAAGAAATAAAGATGTCTACATTATCTCAAAAAATATTTCAGAGACCAGAAAAAAAAGACATTGGTTAAACTGTTTAATCCATATCTGAATTTTATATGATCCAAATTTTGTGTTCAAAAAAACTGCTTACAGATAAGCCTTTTCCTCCTTATTGTGGCTCCCTGGTTTGTATTTTGTAATTAATGGCATGTGTTAGAAGAATGATATCAATTTAGAATATATTAATTTCTACCTGGTTACTGAAGCTATGCACAAGAAGGTAATAATAGGAGCACTTATACAATATAGCTAATGAGTTGTAAATATATGTCCAATTGACCACGGTAACGTGGTCATATAGGTACAGTGAACTACTTATATGTTCACCTGTGAGTTTCAACATGACTGTTTTACAATAATCAGCACCTACTTTGCAGTGCTGATAAAAACCTCATCATTTTTCATTTATCAAGAAATTATGTATATTACTCACTTCAGCTCATAACATGAATTTTTGGTGAACTCACATCCAGCAAATGGATTTATATAAGAACTGCAGAGCTGTAGTACAAGCTGTTTTAAATTTATCCATTCATCTGACTTGAGAGCCCAACAATAATCCTACTAAAGTATCTGTCAACATGAGATAAGCAAATAAAATAGTAAAGATGTAAAAGTTGCATACTTTAACATACCATGTTCAGGCATCACAAAGTTTATTACATTTAAGTATTGTAAAAAACTGCACTTTATCATCACAGATTATTCCCTTCTAGGATTAAGAACTATGAGAACACTCCAATTTCAACAACTAAATACCAATATGAGGAGTCTACAGAAATGTGTAAATATATCAGAAATACTGGAAAAATTGTTAGACGGCAACTTTGCCTTAGTTTCAAACGCATAACAGCTTGAGACTGAAAATCATGCAAGTTGCGTGTAGAGCACTGGACTAACTGGTGAAACTTTCACTCAGTGGGAGTCACTGATTTTATCATTTAACACCTTCCTGTATTGAGAATAACAGTAAAGAACAGACAGGGAAAAAAGAAAGGGCATGCCAGGATCAGATTCTAAATTGTAGCAAGGGAGAATGAGGGAGGGAAGTAGAAAGCCACTTACTATTTTTTCTCTTGTTGCCTCCACATGTTCAGTTCCTGGCAAAGGTGCTGTTTGAACAGGAATTTCTTCCTGAGCTTTTTCTTTCAAAATGATTTGAGAAATCCCAGCTGTCAAACCCTCTTTTTTTACATCCTCTTGCTTCTTAGCCTGCAGTTCTTTAGAAGGTGCTTCAACTTCTGCTTTCTGTTCAACATGGTCTTTAGCCCCAGATGGAATTTGTTCTTTTTTATCCTCTGGATGTGGTGTACTTTTTTCTGGGATAACAGGTTTTTTATCTTCTTCCAGTGTGCTTAGGGGTTTCTTTTCTGAACTTACTGTTGTGGGAATTTTATCTGCTGAAAGTGACTCTGAAAGTTTTTCTTGCTGAAGTATTGATTCTGGTTTTTGACCTTCATGCTGGATTTGCTCCATTGATGAAGTTTTCATGATTTTCTCAAGTTTTGGATCTTCTTTCTGAATTCCATGTTGAATTTTATCCACTGAAACTGCCTTTGACAATCTGACCTCCTGAATCTGTGCATCTTCCTTCTGAGGAGCAGGTTGGATTTTGTCAGCTGACAGTGCCTTTGCCATTTTAATCTGTTGGAGTTTTGGGTCTTTCTGAATTCCATGTAAAATTTTGTCGGCTGAGGGTGTCTTTGACAATTTTGCCTCCTGAAGTTTTATGTCTTCCTTCTGAGCTCCATACAAAATTTTGTCAGCTGAGGCTGTTTTTGCAAGTTTTGACTCTTGAAGTTTTATGTCTTCCTTTTGAGCTCCATGTAAGATTTTGTCAGCTGAGGGTATCTTTGACAATTTTGACTCCTGAAGTTTTATGTCTTCCTTCTGAGCTCCATGCAAAATTTTGTCAGCTGAGGCTGTTTTTGCCAGTTTTGACTCTTGAAGTTTTATATCTTCCTGCTGAACTCCATGCAAAATTTTGTCAGCTGAGGCTGTTTTTGCCAGTTTTGACTCTTGAAGTTTTACGTCTTCCTGCTGAACTCCATGCAAAATTTTGTCAGCTGAGGCTGTTTTTGCCAGTTTTGTTTGCTGCAGTCTTGGGTCTTCTTTCTGAGGAACGCGCTGGATTTTATCAGCTGAGGGTGCCTTGACAAGTTTTCCCTGCTTAAGTTTTGCATCTTCTTTCTGAATTCCTTGTTGGATCTTATCAGATGACAATGTTTTCTCCAGCCTCCCCTGCTGAGCTTTTGGAACTTCCTTTTGAACACCTGGTTCTTCTTTTGGTTTTGCTGCTCCTGGAGTAGGAGGGGTGGAAGTCTTCTGAGGGGACGGTGAGACAGCAGGCACAGGCTGTTTTTGAGGAGCAGCAGGTGGTTTGGATACCGGTTGCGAAGGGACAGCTTTTGGAAGTGGCACCTTGCCCATATCCCCAAGTTGTCCTGAAATCGCCCTTTGGGTCTGGCAGTTCAAGCACAGCCATTCCTGAACCTATGACACAACAAACATAAGGAAGTTACTTATCTGAAAACTTAACACTAATATCACATGATGTTTTAAACTAATACAGTTGAATACTTTTAATCTGAATGCTGTGTATACTGAGAAGTTATTTTCTTTGCTGCTCTTGCAGGAAGAATTGTAGCACCTTTCAAACAGAAATAAAGCATGTCAGGTTCCAGAAAGCCAAGCTGAACAAATATAAAAATACACTGTGAATACTAACAGCAGTTACATTGTTCCAAAGCACTGATGACCTTTATGTACAAAGTTTGGCTGTATATTTCTAACATCTATTGTTTTCTAATGCCTCTAAAAACTACCACTAGGTCCCTCTAATTTTGTGAATCTAAGTAAAAGGGGGCCAACTGGAACTCATAACTCTTTGTGTTACCCTCTGCTCTTGAGTTTGTGTATATGTATCAGTGTATGAATTTAATAGAGTTATAACCCCAAAGGAAGATCGTCTGCCTGATCTCTTTACTGCTAAATCCCCGCTGCACACTCTCTCCTTTTACTCTTCATCCCAGAAAATCAGAAAAAAAAGGGCAAATGGTTATATCTGGGCAGAAGATCTTGTTGCCAGTTGCCTAGCTACTACACAAGAGAAGTAATCAGACTGTTTCCAGTGGGATTTGGGGTAAAGCTTCTTTAGAATAGCAAAAGGAAATTTTAAACACAAATAATACTGAAAGGGAAGAAAAATCAGTATTTCTTAAAAGTATTTGGCAATATTGTCACAATAAATGCAGTTTATCAATTGAATCAGTTGTCTCCAAATGCAACAAAGCCTCTAATACTTACTCTAACCTTTGAAACCCCAAACTAAATGTGGTTCTGTATCAGACTGCTAAATATAATTTAGGTTTAGTTTTTCTGTGAAAAAAAAGCATTAAAACATAATCCTCCAGGGAAGATTATTCTCCTCCGTAGGACTTAAGTTGTTCCAAGTACACGCCATTTGTCTGGAAAGCACTAGTTAAGAAATACAAATAATAGAAACTTCTTTTTTAAAGAATGTGCAAAATATAACTTAGTTTTCTTTCAGATATTTCTGTTAGAGGGCTTTACCTGGAATTTTTACTGTAGCTGCCTTCCTTTTTATGGGTTCCAACATTTTTTTCCAAGACAACAATGCTGGAACCCATAAGTATGTTGTCAACTGTCTTTTGTAGGAAGTAACATACCAGGAAAAAAAATGGCCCACATAAAATCATGATGTTAGTATTCTCTGGAGTCTATAAATGAATAAATATATTAGATAACATTTGGCATAAATAAAATACAGAAACAAGATCAAATTTCACAGTAATCTTGATTCTTCTTGCATAAATATTGTAAAGACCATTATGAGAAGTTGACTAGATAATTATAATAGACCAATTTTTAAATTAATTATATTGGAGGGCTAAAAAGCTTTTAAATGTGCTAAAAAGAGGGTGAGTTTTGCATTCACCAATCAGCCTGACAAATACTCATTTCACAAAGTAAGCAGAAATAATACCATTTCTATTTGTGCTAATATAGCTTCTGTCAGCATGGTTTATAGGACTAAGATGATAATTAAATGTTGTTAGGCTTCGCAGAATCTAGCCTTAACCATCTTTAATTTCACAGAAACATAATTATGTAGCTTCCACATTGAAATAATTCATGGTTCAAGAGTTTGCTGAATTTCATATACATGCTATACAGATATTAAATAATACATTAGTTTATACTTTGAATGCACATTTTTTCTTGCAGCACCATTTGTTGGTGCCATAAATTCCATTTATTTCTTTACACTATATCCATATCCATTTTCTAAGGTCTCTATGTTTGTTTCTTTTCTACACATTAACATCTGTCCTTTATTACTTCTCCTAGGACTGCTGGATATGTAGCTTCCATTATGTACCTCTTTAATTGTAACCTACACACTGCTCATACACTCACTCCTTCTCAGTCACTTCCTTTCCCTCATTTAAATCTTTCACTGACTCCATTCTTTGAACAGCCTGTAATGACTTTAGCAACTTCACTGATAGTTTTAAGTTTTTAAAACCCAAAATGGATATCCAGCCACTGCTTCCTCTCAGCTTTGCTCACTGTCCCTATCTAGACTCTTCTCCCCAGGGTAAAGGTCTTGAACTCAAGGACTGTGCTTTGTGCTGACCACATAGTAAACCAAGTCTTTTAAAAAGTAAATTACAATTCACATGAGCAAAAATAGCAAACTGCACCATATGTTGTCAAGAGATGGAACTCCCAGGCTTGCCTTCCTGCCATGCTACTGCAAGTGATGCCAGTGAAATGACCCTGAATTGTCCAGATATGCAGAACTGAATGACCCTTACCACTCTCCTCTTGGATTTTTTTTATATCTGCAACTGTTTACCAGTTCCGTTTTTAGTATTGCTATATAGACATACCAAACACTTCTTCCAAACTGTATGTTTTAAATTCTGACCTAACTTTTTAGTATTATGTGGATATTTGATCACAAAAGAGCCTATAAAAATCTTCTTATATCACTCGCCCTCTAGCTCTTGGTTCTCTCTTAGAATGGTTCTCTGTAAAATCAGATTTTGTACCATGAAGTCATATGCCTCAGCTTTAGACTTGTCTTTTCCTCAGTTAACCTCATGCCCTGAATGCAAGGTTTTTCCTAAGGCTATCTTTTCAGTTAGCCTGTCAAGCCAAATTTATTAGGACTTGGAAAATGGACATCATTTTCTTTCAGAAGTCTTCACTGGATAAATCTTCCTAGTTCTTTACAGAGTTCTTTACATCCTTTGGTTCCTAAATCAGCAGTAGACACTACTATCTGCATCACAAGTGATACTATGTGGACTTTTATATTCTGAATCCATGGCTGTCTCCCAACAATCCTTACAACCCCATATTGCTGGACAGAACAAAGCTGCTGTGTCAGTGTTCTCCTCATTAAGGTTCTTAATAAGCAAATGTCATAATGAAAAGGGCACACATCTAATATTCATTGTGAATGTCTCTTTTTCAGCTCTTATGCAAAAGCTCAGGCATTTCAGTTCCTTTGCTCTTGTATTTGCATACCGCAACATTAGATAATTTAAAGTTTAAAATAATAGGGCAATTATCCCATCCCCCTGCAAGTCAAGGTTTTTTTACTGAAGTATGTTGATAAATTTATTACCCACTCTTTGCAATTGCTAGCTGGTAAATGACACGGGTTTTTTCTAGCTAAAAGTAGCTCAAAATAATGTATCCATTAAGGTACAAACAATTTTCTTCCCATATACCATTTCTAAGCTACTTCAGAAGGTAGATGCTTTAGTTTCATCTAGATACCTTTTATTATTTTTTCTTGGCTAGTATAACCTACTCTACAGGTAAAAGTAAACCTACTATACATTGAGAATACCTGGATTCCAGAGGAATAACTGCTACTTGTGCCATCATGAAATGATTAGTCAAATTAGTCAAATAAGATTAATCAAGAAATTGTCAGTCAATGATTCATGAAATCCTACTAGTTGTACAAATGGCACTCATGTAATAGTATTCATGAGATGAATGCATTGTATTCTTAGATAAATAATAGCTAAATGTTATGACTCTATTTACCTTGCCTTTAAATGTCAGGCTATCTACCAGCCACCAAAGAGAGATCATAGAAATCCACAAAAGCTGTTTCAGGTAAATGAAAATCATCGAAGTATAACAAGCAGTAATTTCTGCAGAAAGAAGCAGCTTCTCAACAGAAGAAGTAAAGGATTACTTTTTTTTGATTGAAGTTGAAATCAAGTAAAGATTGTTATCTGAACAATGCAAAAAAATGACCAGCTTTTATCTTTCTCAAATATGATTGACAAATACCAAGTTATCACAGCATCTGTTGTCACTAATAATTGATAAGCTTACTTTTAAGCCACTACAACTTTGAAATTAAAAAGTTACTTTCCAGTGTTTTGATTGCAGAGTTGTGTATGTGTCTGGTTACCACTGCATATGTAACTTGTTGGTGTATACATTAGAAGTCATATGAACTGAAATGATAAAAATTGAATAGTTTGTATTTATTTCTATTGACACTGGGAAGTCAATATAGCAAAAATGTGTTAGAGAATCTTACTTATTTTTCCCATATACATCAACAGAAATAATTGCTATACACTTACTGACTACTCTTGTCCATTGCTTTTGAAGACAATGATTTATGTCCTGGCTTAAGCAGCTCAATAATGCTATATATATAAAAGTCTCAAAATATCTTGGTCAGTGTGTTAGGTGATACAACTAATATCAAATAAGAACAGAATCAAGCTTATTTCTGTCTATGTCAACTTTGAAGTGCAACAGCAACCTAGAACAAAAAAACCCAAAAAACCAAACAAAAAAAAAAGCCACAAAAAGTACTTAACCTTTGCCTGTTAAAAGTCATTGCCACTGACAGTGCTGGTATTTGTTCTGAACTGTGACACCACAGCATTCAGTCTGCTTGGTGAGTTACCATTTTTGGATGCTGCTGTATGGCCTTTTTTCCTTTGGTGTTTGACAGTCACCAACAAAAGCAAATCTATTTTATGCTATGGCTTCAGCAATCAATATTGTGCTTTAGATTATGGGAATTCTAATAATTCCTGAACGGAATTCTAATAAAATGTGATTCTAATAAAATAAATCTTAAGTTTCTGAAGGTTGTTTTAGCTTGCCATGTTGAAAATAAAACACTTTGGAGTAAAGTCATTAAATCCCTTAAAAATTACCTGTTGATTTTTGTTTTTCTCTTTAGTTGCTTTAAGTATCTTCCAGCATTGTATTTCTGGAAGCAAATAACAGAATTTATATTATGCTATTAACAGCATTATATTTCATGCTTTTAGAGGGAGAAAGATGCATTCCAGAACATTAGAAGGCATATTGAAGTTACATAAGTTAAAATTTATTGGAATTACTGTATAATTACTCAGTGCAGTCTAACCAATTATTCTTTAGCTTGGTAAATTTTATGTGAAGCTCAGCATTGTTCAAAACACTGGGGTAGACCTATGAGAGATGAGTGAGAAAGTAGGATTTCCATTAAACTGTGGATGTGTATTGTACAGATATCTATAACTGCAGCTGCTAACTTTTACCTTTAATGGAGGAAAATAGGAATGTTTGGAAGGCAGTTAATCTCACCTATCATGGGACACTAGATAAAATGACTGGCACTTTAAAAGAGCCTGTTTGTGCCCACTGATCATAGGGCAAGAGTGCAGCTGATCAGACCAGGTACTCATTGTCTACAGCTGACATATTGAGTATCGCTTTGACTTTTGAAAATTGGCAGAAACTGCAAAAAATTAGAAAAAAGTAAAGACATTGCAGAACACACAATCATAATAAGATAGCATTCACCAGTATGCTAGGTGCATAGCTATCCCCTCAAAATCTGCTCTGGAGCTTTTATCTTGAATGCAGTGACTATGTGGAACCACTCTGGATTTTCCCCTCCTTTTTGTTTTTCATTATGCTTTATGTCTTCCATTCAAGTTTGTGTTTGCTCACTAACAGAAGATTTCAGGGAATTCGAATTTCTGAATAAACACATCTTGGACACTGGACTAATAACTACAGCAGTTTTCAAAATGGTGCTAAACAGTCCATCTATGTTTCTAAAGTGTTAGTACATCCCAACCTTCACTACCTTATTATCATCCTGTCAAAATAAAAGGTCAAATTTATAGAGTGATAAAGCAATCAGCAATTTATTCCTAATACCCTAAGACTTTACTTTGGCTCCCTAAAAGAAAAGAAAAAATATGAAAGCACTCTGTTAGCTGGTTTGTTGTCCCTCATGTTTTCTTTTTCTCCCACACCAACTGGTAAAAGAAGAGAGTTGTAAATCTGCAGCAGGTTACTAAAAAAGTACAGAGGAATTGGCATTTCTCCCATGTGTCAGGAATTATATGCTACTTAATTTTAGTAGTGCTGGGACTGCTGAATATTCCACTCAATTATGAACAGATGAAATACAAAATATGACAACACAGGGATGACCTACTTTCTCAAGTGAAACTCTGAAATGTGTATACCCTTGCGTTACCACAACATCCATCCCAGCACCATCAGAAAAAAGTTCAAATTTTGTGTCTCTTTAGAAACTGCTCTGTTGTTTGGGAATTTTTAGTTTAGTAATTAAATTTGATAGATGATAGGATTTTTATGTGTACAGTGTGTACACTTTAATTTCCTTTAGTTATTCTGCTGAAGGTCCTTAAAGGCTTAGAATTATGATGGCAATGCACAAAAACGTATCCCTAGTGCATACAACATCATCAATGCAAAACCAGCAAAGCCGTTGAAAAATAACTTTTTTTAACTATTATTGTGGATAGGGGAACATTACGACACTTGTTCTCAGTGCACCTAACTTCACTGTTAGGTGTTTATTGCATTTTTTTCATGCACTGTTATACCAAGATGACTAGAGCCCCTTCTTTGTACTGGTGGTTTAGCTGTAGAGGTGTGTTTGCCCAAAACAAAGGAATGAGCCTTCCTCCTCAGCTCTACTCTCACAGAGGAATTCCTATCAAGCATTTTACTGCCTCTGGTGACCACTGCTTTTCCCACCAAGGTAAAACCAATCCCTATGACCATAAAACCAACAAAGTGGATGTGGTCATCCAAAGACCAAAGAAGTCAACTGAAGAGCCTCAACTACTCCAATGGAATCGGGATGATTAAGACCTGTATACATTTTGAGAAATTCTGGATTACAATGGAAGTCCATAAATGTCATCTTAAACAAAATAAATAATTTCTTACAACTGTGCAAGAAAAAAAATATGATATTGTAGCTCCTCTGGACAACTATATTTCATGTTTGCAGTGTCTCTCATGATGACACTGAAAAACTTCCAGGTGCTGCCACAATAAAAATTTGTAATAATACTCTAATAATACCTCTAATTCACATGGAATGATGCCCTGTAAGCCTATTGGTTGAACGTTTTATTTAGTGAATCTATAAAATGAATTTAGGAAAGCCTGTTAACAGTCAATGTTTTTTCAAGGGAGCATTATGAAGTCTCTGATATAATAAATGTCCTTCTGATTTTCCGTTTCTACAAAAGATTTATTAATATCCTGCTGTTGATTTCCTCAGTTCAAGTAGAGAATAACTACCTTATGTGCATACTTCATGCTTTCACCTTTACATACAAACATTCCAGTGTATATAATATGGCTTTTTTTAGAGTATATACTATCTTGTATTTATTTTTGTATTTCCGATACAAACATCTTAAGAGTTACATGCATGGAGTTGCATTTCAGTTTGGGTATTGGGTTCTCTGCTAAAGTGTAATATCCCAAGTTTTTTCACAGCGCTTCTGCAGTTAACGAAGTCAAAGAAAGAACAAATCCCTATGATCCCAGGTCAGTGTACCCTTCTTTCACTGTGATGAAGTCCACAAAAGGTAAGTGGATCCATAGAGGAACCAGACCTATCCTTGCTCACACCACAGTTCCCTTGTCTGGCAGAAAACTACTCATAGTCAATAGTGCAAGCTATATTGGTGGTCACAGGTATTCATGATATGAATAAATAATTAAATGCTAATACAAATGCTAAAACAAATTTTAGAAACCAAGAAGCCAATAAACCAAACATGAACTAGATGTTCACTTTATTTTCTCTTTGCTGTTTAACCCTTTAAGGTATTTTTGAACGTTTAATTTTACAAAAAACTTGAATGAAAATCAGACATGGAGAGCTTTTTGTCCTTACCCATCAGCGGTCATATCACCTTTATGTTAAGCAGTTTTCCAATCCACAAAGTTTATCCAATGTTATTTTGTTATCTCACTTTCCAGTCACAAGACACTAGAGATTCAGTATTTAATTCCAGGATAATAGGATAATAATTACAGTCATAAATATATTTCTGGGTATATCTGATAATCATAGTCAGATGACAATTGTATCACTGATGTTTTCTCTCACAGGCTTTTTTATGGAGATTCCTTACTAGATGGCTAAAACAAATTCTATTTACTTTCATCTATGACAAATGAACATGCTGTTATGCATTAATTACTAGCAGTATATGACCTCGATTTACATTATTCTTAACCTGTAGTTATTTCATTTAGATCATATAGATAAAACAAATCTCAGGTTGTGTTAGTGTCTGAAGTAATAATTTTATAATAAAAGACAGATTTTTATAACTTTTTACAAACTAGTTTACTCTGAGTTTTAAAAAAATTAGGTTATTGTAGTCCTTCTTGGCTATATGTAGACGTTGAATAGCTCTACTGTGATCCTGTGTACCCTTTATTATAGCAGTCTCAGAGAATAACTGTTTTCTATGCCTTCTAGCAGCTGAATCAGTATTCCCAACACAGCTGGTCAGCAGAGAGTGTATTTCCATCCCATCATTGCTATTATTTGTTCTGAACTGACAAAATGTTTTGTGTCACGTATGGCACTAAGAAAACAAACAATTCCATCCTTTGAAGAGCTTGAAGTCTATTCAGTACTGTGTTTAATGCTGACCTTTCATGGAGAGTCCCTAAAGAAAATAATTTTTGTTCAAAAACTAGGGTTGAGCTGTGGAAATAGGTGAGATTAATTCTGCAGTAAAAGCAGAATTGTTCTTATTGTTTCAGAGTGCCTAGTGCTCAGGGGCTCTTTATCACATCTCAGGACATATATTTGATGATGAACTACAAATACAACCCTTTTACCTGAACCTTAATAGATCATATTAATAAACAGCTCAACCATTTTCTGTAAAATCTTTTAAAATTTTGTTCACCCCCAATAGAAATACGGACAACAGACACACAATTACACTGAAAAGTAATTTTGCATTTTGTTTGTTCTTGTAACCCAGAGAATCCTAAAACTAACGTTTGTAGTTCATTTCAACAACATGCTTTGCATAAACAAAAATCTCTGCTACGACAGATTGAAATTTGTCTGCATTTTGCTCCTATTTAGTCCATTACTTCATGAATAGCCCTTTGTACAAAGAGGGATCCGCATGGTATTTCATATAAATGGAAGTGGCTGATGTACACTTCAAGTGAAATGCTACAGACAAGGATGAAAATACTTAAAAGAATATAATGAGCTTTTAAAATCCTAGCTCTATCCAGTATCATCTCAACTAAATATTTATCTGAGGAGCTTAAATTTTTGCCCTGGATTCTCAAATACAGAGAGCAGGCTATGTGACATTAACTCAAGATAGAAACACCACTGGTGGCTTAACTAATGTATCTGCTCCTGACTAGGGAGTGAGTCTGCAGCAAACTATGCTCCAGAAAAACTTCAAGGATGAATAAATAATTTAATAAAAATATTAACCTTACTTATATTTTATGATGTTGTTGTTTGGTTTTTTTTGTGTGTAAGACTAATTTTAAATAAAAAAAACACATCAACCACCCAGCCCTTTGAAAAATCTATTCAAAATAATTGTTTGGTTATTTACTTAGTGACAACTCCATAATTTAGCTACTTTGTTGTCACCTTAATTTGTAAATTGTAAAATCAAGATATAATTTAAAAAAATGCTTGGCCTGTTCGTTTTTTTAAAAGAAATATATCTGTTGAATAGAAAATTATACATATTTTAATGCAGCTATGTAGTTTAAATTAGGAATTCTCATTTACATTTTGATTATTTCTCATTTTAAAATCACACGCATCATATAAACCAAAACCGAAATCAAACATTTTTGATAAAAAAAAGGTATCTGCCTGATTAAAAAAAAATAAATCAATTATTCTGTTTATTGGTAGAAATGATAAATAACCACAGCCTTTGTAAACATGGGTTACCAGAGCTGCAGACATTAATCTATGATGAGTATATTACAGATATTATAACTCCAGATGTATGGCACAAAGAATTCAAATTCAATTCTAAAACATAACAGAAATTCTTGTATGTATATTGCAGTGTATATAATCAATTCTCAAGCCTCTGACACTAGAATAATACACAGTGTGCTAATAAAATGAACCATTCATGGAGCTCTCTTAAAAAAAAAACAAACAAAAAACAACCAACAACAACAACAAAAAAAACCCAAACAAAACCCAACCCAAAAAAACCCCAAAAAAAAAACCCAACCCAACATCTTTAGGCGATGAAGTGGAAAGTTCACATCTGTCTTCAAGGGCAGAACTGGAAGCAGTTTCCAGAGTGCAGAAATGAATATTTGTACATCGATGCAGTGACTATTATGTCCTCCAATAATCTGCATTTAATATAAATCCAGTATCTCAGAAATAATGTTTTTTTCTTTTAAGATGACACTGGGAGAGAAACATTCTAATTTTTCAAAGACAACTAAGCAGATTTTTCTTAAAAGCTTGAATTTTAAGTGCCTTCTTTTCAGCTATTTTGCAGTATAAATTTTTTTTTTGCTTCAAACGCAATTAAATTACAGTTAAAACAGTAATTGCAGCACAAAAGTTTTCAAATTACACAGTTTTCTGTTTAAAAAATTAAATTTAGGACAATTAATTATTTCAACTGTCTGTCCATTACATATTTATGTTTTGGTTACAACCCAAAATGCCTAACTAGATTCATAAAATTCACCACTCATGAGTTTGTTTAGATCATTGGTTGAACCTGTGAATTCTGGGAATCTACCTGTGTAACCTGTCAGGTTCATTTTACACAAATAAAAGAAGAAAACTGTCTAGGAGTTTAACAAGATTCTAAATAAAATAGCAAAACTCAATAATTACAAAAGATGGGAAAAATATGTACCAGAGTGCAAGGCTTCATAGGATGACTGCTCATAGACAGACATCACTGAAAGGGAGGGGGAAACTCAGCTGCTGGAGAACAAAGCACAACAAAAAGAGATCCTTGGGCAGCTCCAAGTAAACAAAGAACACTCAATACTCTCATTTCATTACTAAACATCCTTCTTAGAAAATTGCTGATTTAAAACAGAGGGAGAAAGTGCTGCTCAGTCTGCTAAGCCTTCATGCTTCAGTAAGTAACTTGGTTATATAAGAGCAGTGAGTAAGATAACAGTACACTTTAAGAAAAAGACATATCTGTAGGACTGGCTAATCTGCTTTTAGAGCTTCCTCTCTAAACCCTGATGAACCCTCTAGGAAGTTGTATGTTTGATATTTTGATTTGAAAAAAAATAAAATCATTATGAGTCTGTTGTAAAAGCTTTACTGCCAAAGCATAAGGTTGAAAACTGATGTCCAAATATAATTTTTAAGAGCTTTTTCTTAGTATGAGTCCATTTTGATCACTATGTCAGAAAATTAATCTGTTGTGTCAAAAGCACTATCTGAAGCATTTTCACTTGAGAAAGCTTCTTGGGCAACCAATTAAGAAATAAACTCACTGAGTTTCTGCAGTTGAGGTAAGAAAATCTGTCCTACCCAGTCTGAATAAAAAGACTGTAAGCAAATAAAAGATTCAAACGAAGCTCTAGAAATTATTAAAAGTCATACTGAAAATCATGCAGTATTTCAAACTCAGGCTACTTTTCTGAAATGCCTCTCAGGACAACCCTTCTCAAGCTGACCCAGATTGAACCATGGAACCACAGAATAGCTCTGGCTGGAAAAGACCTTTAAGATCATTGATGTCAACCATTGACCTAACACCAAACCATGTCCCTAAGCACATAACTACACAACTTTTAAACACCTCCAGGGGTGGTGATTCAACCACGTCCCTAGGCAGCCTGTTACAGTATTTGATAACCCTATCGGTAAAAAAGTTTCTTCTAATATCCTGTCTAAACCTCCCCTGGTGCAACTTGAACCCATTTCCTCTTGTTCTATCACTTGTTACTATGGAGAAGAGAACAACCTCCTTTCAAGTAGTTTTAGAGAGAATAAAGTCTCCCCTCAGCCTCCTCTTCTCCAAAATAAACAATCTCAGTTCTCTCACACACTCCTAAGATTTGTTCTCCAGACCTTTCTTCAGTTTTACTGCCATTCTCTGGACTCACACCTCAATGTCCTTTTCATATAGAGGAGTCTAAAACTGAACACACATTATGAGAGATGGGCCTCACCACTGCCCAAGTACAGGGCAATGATCCCTCCACTAGTCCTACTGGCCACACTCTTTCTGATACAAGCCAGAATGCTGTTGGCCTTCTTGGCCACCTGGGCACACTGATGGCTCATATTCAGCTGCTGTGACAATCAACACTACTAGGTCTGGACAGCTTTCAAGCCATTCCTCCCCAAGCCTGTAGCATTGCATGGGGTTGTTGTGACCAAAGTGCAGGACCTGACACTTGGCCTTGTTAAGTGTCATACAATTGGGCTCAGCCCATCCAGCCTCCCCAGGTTCATCTGCAAAGCCTTCCTAATGTCTGGCAGATCAACACTTCCACCCAACTTGGTGTCATCTGTAAACTTAATGCTGGTATATTCGATTCTTGAATCCACACCATTGATAAATATATTAAACAGAACTGGTCTCAGCACTGAGCCCTGGGGAATACCACTAGTGACAGGCCACCACCTAAATTTAACTCCTTTCACCACAACTCTTTGAGCCCAGCAAAGAGTACAGCAGTCTAAGCCCTAAGTAGCCAGTCAGCAGTCTAAGCCCTAAGTAGCCAGTTTCTCTTGGAGAGTGCTGTAGGAAACACTGCTGGAGGATATGCTAAAGTTCAGGTAAATACCATCCACAGCCTTTGGTTCTACTTCACTGAAACACCTTTTTTAGCTGGAACGCGTCATCACCTTATATTACCTTTACCATGATGAAAGGCATGAAATATTTCTAAAATGTCTCCACGTGAAAAAAAAAACTGTGTGGCTACATTACAGGTTTATAAAATGTGTATATTCTTTATGAGACACTAAAAATGAACAAAGAAATACTGTACGATGGAACAGATCCAGGGAACCTGGAAAATGTCATCTGAGGGCAACAGTGAGATTGCATTTTAGGAAGCTCAGAGAAAAGGTACAATTTTTTGTGCTATCTTCTGTTCTTATTGTGGTTTGACACTTTTCACCAGAACAAATTAAGTTTGTGATATTTTCTGTTCTCATTGCAATCTATGTGACAAGAATGAATTGCAAATTTGCCATTTTCTACCCCTTTTACAATCATGGTTACAAGAATAAATTCTGTCAACATTCATAGCTGATAGTTTATCACTGTGCACAGATCCACAGATAAGCAGTACCTGACTTTAATAACACATTTACTTGGTGAGAGTTACAAGTGTCACCAGTGAAACTGACACATTTATGAATTTATGCAAGTGTCATGTCAGATGTAAGTAAACATGAGCCTAATCTACAGAGTTCAGGTGAAAAAACCCAGAAGAAGAAAAAATCTGCTGCAGCAACAGATGAAGTGGGAATAAATAATATTTATCTCCCTTATTTTTTGCCCTCTGATTTAGGCTATTTATTACCAATTCACCTCAGTTTTTACAGATCTAATTTATGTTTTCTGGATCACTCTTTCTGACTCCACCATTCCTTCTCTTATCCTGCATGGATGATGTGTTACATTAGGACAGTTTGCTCATTTCAGGATGTCAAAGTTCTGATCAGACTTTAATTCACAAAGCTCATAAGAAAAAGCTACTCATGATAGCATTCTGTGAAATAATAAAAACGTAAATGGCTAAGTTATAATTTAGTTTAGACCACCAAGTAAACCAGACATAAGCCCAGAATTTGTCCTATAGTTCAGTGTCTGCAGATCCTCTTCTTTCCTCCTCACATTACTTTTGATCAAATCCAGTTTTATAATTGGTAGAAAAGGGAAACAAAAGAAAAGGAAACATCCCAATAATTTGATGATAAATGTTATAAATGCCTGTTTTCCATGGTATTCCAGGAAAGCCTCAGATAATAATAATAACAATAATAATAACAACAACAATAATAATAATAGTAATAATAATAATAGTAATAATAATAATTATATGTGTGTGTATATATATATATATGTAATTTCTCATCTAGGAAAATGACTCCTTCTAAGTTTTTTTTTAAATTCTATATAGGGAGAGTTTGGCCATTCTAAATAACAGGATTTAAAGAAAGAATCTGCACAAACTCTAGTTGGCTTTCCAAAAAGATTGCAATAGAATTATTCTTTCTACACAAAAAGATCTCTAGATGCAGTATCCAGTCTGGAGGTGGTAAGAGTATTTGCTGATTTATGCAATACACATCTAGAACAGAAGTGCACTGGTGACTTGTAGTCCTATTAAAAAACCGCTGATGTGTTTCAATGCACATCAGTAATTGCTATTGGAAAAAAATGTCAATAAATCATGATGGGCATCTTGAAGTTATGTGTTTCCCATAAAAATTATCTGAACTGTTAAAGAATCATTGTGATTTAAGGTAGGTCTCCTGTAGTTCATCCTAAATAGATGAGTTAAAATTAAGATTATGGATGTTGTAAGGTATTGAAATTGTGCAGATTATTTAAACTGCATAAGGGTCAATAAACATTTCTCAGATAGAAAACACTTCAAGTGAAGTCTATCAGATCTGCTCAGCCCACAGTGTCTGAGAATATTATCTGCAATGCTTTATGTGTATGCATGTATTTTTGCTTACATGCAAATTTTAAGTTTCTAGGTCTGCGGGCTACTGGTATTCACTGCAAAAATGCCCAACTTTGATAGAAAACAAAAACATCCTTTTGTAATATAGTTCTACATTATTCATTTATGTAACAAGTCTTTTACATACTTACAAGTCTCTTACATACTTATACTCAGGTTCCAAACTTATGGATCTATCTAAAATCTGAGTAAATTTATGACAAGATCTGGCAATACTTTCCTAGAACAACTTCAGTAATCTGCAGTTCTACCTACCTCATTCAGAAAAGTCTCCTAAGCCTTCCAACCCTATTTCAGGGTAGCCAACAGAAGTTCCCAATTGAAAATTAATTTCAGTCTAGATTGTTTCCAAACCAAGCTTGTAAGTTGCTTCACATGGCATTTTGTCTCTGACAGTAGATAATACTTGATGCTTCAGCAATAGTTGATCTCTAAAGGTTAGATGAAACCCTGAAACACAGATTTATCTTGACTTTTTGTTGGAAACTACTTTGAGTTCTTCTTTGTTCAACCCAACAGGACAGCAGCCTTCTTCACAACATGGTTTGTCAAGCTAGACATGAAGGTCTTTGAGAAATTCAGAAGTCAGTTAAGTTCAGAGAGTATTTTTTAACAGAATTGATTCTGACATAAGGTGAAGTTGAAATGAGCTTTACAAGTATAATCAGAGATACACAGGTATCCACTTTCGTTCTATGTAACTATGACATGTAACATGACATTTAACTATGGTCATGAGTACACTTAAGAAGTAAGTGAAAAATAACAATAAGCACTGGAAACATTTGGATATTTATTTTTTATCTATATTCATAATCACAGGTGCATCCAAACAAATAGAAAATGTGATTAGGCAACTTTGAAAACAGCTTGGTACTCAAACTGCACAATATCTTACTGAGAGAGTGTACTGAGTTTTTTATGCATGACATGCTATACCACAAAATGCATTTTCCCAGTAATTAATAGGAACAGAACTCTTAGTGCCAATAGGAAAAATAACTGACTGGATTCTGGGGGAGAGAAATGTTCATCATCTCCTTTGTTATCACTCAGACAAATTAAACTTTTTCCTTTTTCTTACTCCTATTAAAAGTGGCTGTCAGAAGCAGGATTTCACTGGTTTTAGCCATCTACTGAAATTCCTTTAAAGCTGCTTGAAAGAATTATTCACATATTTTTCTTCCTATTAAGATAAGGTCAGAGGAAATCACTTCTGAATGGAGAAACTTTTCCATGTTCACTTCTGTAAGAGGTAAATTAGATCTGAGGTACATCAGAACCGGAATCACTGCCCTGTTCATGGAGATGCACATGGCTTGAGTCATGCTGTGACACATTCTCACCTAAAATCTATAAATGTTTTATCCTAAGTTTATTTATTGACGTGAACAAAATCCTAACTGAGTAAAAAAAAGTGTTGAGCAATGGTATCTCTAGTACCATCCAAAAGATATATATTCTCTGTAGGATACATTTTCCTTAAACAATTCTAACTATCAGCACTTCCTCTAAATGATTAAGAAATGACTACATATTAACATAGATGTTTTTGAAGTTAGTATTTTTAATTGACTTACTATAGTATTTTCTTACTATCTCAAAGCCTTTCTTGCAGGCTCAGTTAAAAACCTCCATAGATAATATACACACACAAAAGGAGTATGAAGGATAAATTAGCTTCAGGATGTTCTTTCTTGAAATACTCTACATGGAAGACTGGAATTTTATGTCTTGAAACATCATCACAAACAAGAATATTCATCAGCTTCAGTTTTCAAGTACTATATATGAAAATATCTGAGAATTTCCAATGAAGTGCTTTTTTTCAAAAACAATTATTTGTAATTTCCGAAACTACCTGAAGAAGTATTATCAACTTTTATAAAATGTTTGTCAAGCATGTTTTCTAAGTATGTAAGAGAGTGCTTATAGAAATACAGCAAATACTGATATCCCTAAATTAAGAACAGAGACACAGAGCTAAGAAAGATATCAAGGAACTATATTTACATTTTTAAATGTCAATAAAAATGTTGAATTGTTGACTTAATTTTTTCCAATGTTAATTATTTATGGAAATTATAATTAAAAAAATAATTAAATCAATCCACTCTAGACTTCACAGAAATGTAAAGAATGAACGCTTCCTTGAATCAGGTTGAGAATAAATATGAACCTGTCTCTTCTAAAAAATTCTTTGGAATATTTTGTAAATGTCAAGACATTAGAGTAGTGAAGATAAAAACTTCCTGCCCAGCTCCAATATAAGCTTTTCTGCAATAGTTTTAGCAATGTCTCAAGTTTGAAATATTTTTCTTCCTATGGACTAGTTCTTATAACTACTGCCAAGACATAATCTTACTTTTTTGTTCAGCCAGCATTCAGAAAATATTAACTCACTTCCACTCTAGAGAACTTATTTGATGTTTATTTAAGCAGTTAATTTAATTCAGCAGCATTTCCATTAAAGATAAAAGTCCTTAGACAGTGTCTCCCTCACGTACATGCACAGAAAGCAAGAGGAAGAAAACAGTGAGAGGAGGAGATAAGTGCACCAAGAATTTCCATTTGCAGAAGGGTGTTACAAAAGACACTGATTAATCTCATGTGTCTGAAGTGACAGCCAATGGGCACAGACATGACTGCCTAATACTGATAGAAACTGTCAACCAACAGGACACTTAGGAAAGATTTTTGTGGCGCTCAGAGATTAACCAATAAACGGCTTTATGGGGATGGAAAAATGTGTATGTGAATACAAAGAAACATACCTTCAGCCGAGTCATTCTTTTCTGCAAAATCTAATCTAATCTTTGCAGTCCCTAATCTGCAAAGACTTTGTAATGACTATGAGACCTTACCCTGCCTACAGTTAGGAGAGGAGAGGAATTTTATCTGATGCTGTGACAGAGCCTTGGTGACTGAGAATCCATACAAACTGTTTTGTACCAATGGCGTTACTGGTGACATTATAGGTCATAAAACTGCTTTAAAAATAACAGCAAGGAGAGTCTGTATATGGAAATGGATGTGATCTCATGAAGCAACTGGCAATAAAAATGGGCAACATATACAACCAAAAAAGAGGTCCATTTTATATGTAGGCACTTTTTTTTTTTGACATTTCAGCTTCAACAGATGTCATTAAGTAAGGAAGCATGTGGCATCAATGTGGCAATACTATCTTAGAGCAGAGATAGTCTACAGAAGAGCTTTTGTAACTGCCTAAACCCACATTCATTTGGCACCTGTAATGTAGTGTAATGGTGCAACCAACTCCTAAGTAGGACTAGTGCCATGGTAACAGATGGATACAAGTGTAGGCAGCAATAGGAGCATGTACCATCATCCAGTGTATTTACTGAGACTTGGAAAAACTTAGCCAGGAATGACTCAAGCGACTGAAATAAAAGCCTATGGCCATGACGGTTTGCCAGTGTTATAGCACTTAAGAGTATTATAATGCAATACTCATAAGAACCACTACATGTGAAGTATTATTATATGTGAATATATCATTAAAGAGACAAAGAGCAGCAACACTTGACACTTGGAGACAAACCAGGTATCAAGCCTTGTAACTTTCTAGAAAGGCTGCATGTCTCACTCCAGTCTGGAAAAGAGGAAGACCAGGATCAGAGGGAATACCTGTGTGTAAGTTAAGAATGCCTCTGCTTTACAGGAACTCTAAATTTGCCTATCAAATTCAGGTTGATTTGACAGAAGTTCTTTTAGTCTATGGAAACAGTCCATGGATTAGTTACAAATGTCTGCCATGGACAGAAGTTTGTGATGTTCTGGTATTTGATCTGTGTCTTCAGGGCAGTAGCACCCAGCAAGTATTACAAGCCCATCTGTTCACTGAAATATTGCTGCAATATCAAGGAGGAATCCTCATGCCCGGGCACTTAGAAAGGGTTATTTGGCAGTGAAGAATTGCAATAAGGATTCTGCATGGCATGAGGGGCTCTGGGTCCAGAGGGAGCAGCTAGTTCAGTGAAACAAATGCAGAACTGATGACTTCAGGATTTCTTACCAAGCAAGATTATTTATGAAAAAGTATTCTGTTTCTTAAATAAAGCAAGACATTAGTAAGATCAACACTTCTTGAAATGTTCCTTTCTTTATTACAGCATGGAGTAGCAAATTCAAAACAAAGAACATTTGTTTTAAGTACAAGTGGCTGGCCTAATGCCAACAAGCAAAAAAGCCTTGAAAAATATTGGCATTGTTTCACTTTCATAACTCTGGGATCCTTTCCTGGATGTATAATCTGATAATGAGTCCGTAAGCACTCATTTTCTTCCATTCATATGCTAGTGCCTGTGTCCTGCAGGGAATCCAAAAAGATGCCCTGAGGACATAGAAAAAGTCTAATCTCTGAATCCAGGCTCAGGCAGATTCTGGGAAATGCAAAACCTGGCAGCCCAGCAAGCTCCATCATGTTCTGCAATCATGTCACAGTCACAGGACACACTATGAGCAATAACTGGTCACATATGGCATGATTAGTATGTCTTTTCCTAATTTTTTTTTTTCCCTGGGTCCTGATGCACAGATATGGTTGATGCATCAAAACCAAATATATTTTACTTGATCAGAGCCCTGAGGAACAGGGAAGACAGAGGTTACATTGCCAGTTTCACCTGGTACTATAATGATCACTAGTTGATTTAGAATACATTGTCACAGGATCATGCTGGCTGGAAGATCATCTAGGTCATTTCATTCAACCAAGGTTTACCAGACCTTTATCATTCATGTTCTTCATAGAGCTGCAGCTCACACAAAGATGAGACAACAGTCACCTGAATATTAGACAACTGCTAAAACAAAATTTTCAGTGGCCTACACTGCTCAAGTGCAAAACCTATGGCCTTTTACTGCTAAGGGCCACAAGGCATAGCTCTCTTGAATTCTATGCCAGTTCTGAAATTAGAATAGATTTAATTCTCTGGGAATCAGAGAAAAATTTGCTCTAACATTTATTCTATCCAGCTAGAAGACTTTTTAAAAGGTCTCTCAGTGCTCATTTTTTAGAACCTCAGTCATCTTTCAGGGTGAGGTAGATCCTATGAGTCATCCTCATAGGATGAGGTAGATTCCCATGCTGGACCTGTGAGGAGGTAGAGGAAAATAGAAAGCTCTGGACCAATCAATTGTAGATATCCAATATTACCACCAATATAGTACTATAAACATGAGCCTACAAATTTTCAGTCTTGAAAGAAAAGATGGACTGACCAAGACTACAGTCAATACTGAAATGCCAGCAGAAGCCTGTGCACTTGCACTGGCCCTTAAGATTAGCAAGAGCATCCACTGTGTGACCTGCTATACATTTCCAGTCCCAGAGTATGGATGTTAATAGTATTCACATCACAGTCTCCTCCTGCTTTCCCATTTGTGAAGAACCAACCTTCCATGGTCATCACAATCCCCTCTCATTGCCACAGAACTCCAATCAGGAGCTGAGTGCTTGTGCCAAGCTCTGACTTCAACCATTCTTTCACAGTGTTGTTCAGCCAAGGTGGGTCTAATCAGTTGAGATACTTTACTAATCACAGTCTATAAATTAACACAATATTAGCACAAGCTTCTCTAATTCCTTTGCAGCAGTATAATAAAGACTATACATGATACACATTGTTTCTATAGGAACTCCCTACTTTATTTTAAAATAATGATTGCCATTAAATGTGAATAAATGATAATCCTTAACTGAAGGAATGAGAATTCTTATTGCCTACAATGATAAAAGATACTTTCCACTGATATTTTCATATATTTGTAAGCTACAGTTTAGTTATTCAATATTCTTTGCGTGAAATGTTTCTACCGAAATGAATGCAGTCAAAAAGTTCAATGTTCCCATAGGAATTTTTCAGGGAGGAGCACTTCTTTGCATGGAAAAATAAAAAGAGAAAACTGGATAAATCAAATAAAATTACTATTAGAATGCAGATGGCTGGAATAGTTTGTCAAATTCCTTTATCAGTCCTTAAAAAAAACAAAAAAAAAACCCCAAACAAAAAACCTCCAGTGAATTAAATAAGTAAAATAAATAACAAATCCAACAACAGTCACTATCATATAATCTTATTAACTTGAAAAGCTAACCAAGGCTGAAGATTCTATGGTTATACTGCCTACAAACCACTTGGTTACAGTTGTAAATTCTAATATAATAAAACAAGAAATTATGTTGGTAAATGATCAAGAACTCTAAATTTGTGCTTGGCTTATGTTTGGCTCTTTCCTGACAGCAGATGGGATTAAGATCACTTCGTTTTTGTGACTTTGATTTGCTCTTAAGAAGTGATTTCTGCATTCTTAAATTTAGCTTTCTGTACACTGAAGCATATGTTATACTGCCCACAAGACACAATTAATCTAAAATATACACAGCTCCTAATCAGTGCTCACTTGGTCTTTCGCTATATTAAATCATTATTGGATATTAGATATGATTTTGAGAAAAAGACTTCTGAAGAGCGCCAGATGTTCTTTTCTACAGCTACTGCTTGAGTTGAACTGCATATAAATGCTGTACACTCGGAAGTAAATACATTAAAACCTAGTAAGAAAGGGCTACATAAATATCTACATGTCACAGATAACTGGAAAAGAGGAAAAGTCCCTTGTGACTTCCTCTGGAACCTGTGGAGTAAATTAACTTCTGCCTAACTCTAGGTTAACAGAAAAAGTAAAAGTGTATTCTACTCAAGCACCCACTTGTGCTCAGAACATAAGCAAAATTCTTGGAAATCACCACTTGTCCTTATGTCTCCCATATATACAAGCATTACTTAGAAATATTTGGCTGAACAGAAAACTATGTTACTGCATATAGAGTGGGAGAAAGAGAAGGCCATAGTATCTCTTGTTTGTTTCCAAGTTCTATCAATAAAAAGAAAAAAATAAACATCCCATTGTGTATACCAAATCAATAGATATATCTATAGACACACAAATATAAATTCACACATATACATACATATATATACACACACACACCAACATAAAGCAATGTTATTTTATGAGCCACAATATTATGAGCATAATATTTAATATTCTTGCATTTATTTCTTGAATTTCAATGGCATGAGGTCAATTGGCCTTTGTAGCTAAGAAAATGTGAGCTCAGAGAAGTCTTTCTGAATGTTGTAGCTTTTACAAAGAATTTTCCTAAGTGTTTTCTATAATATGAAGCCTTTTATTCATACTTGTGCAATCTCAGTGGCTTTATCAGATCTTAAACTGCCACAAATTCAGAATTTAAGGTCTGAAGTTTTCTTATTCTATTTTAAAGAAGATAGTGAAGAGGCCCTGAGTCATACTTCTGCTGTTTTCCACACCTGTGTAAATCTGTTCCAGTTTTTTCTTTAATTCCACAGTATGTAAGATATCAAGAAAGGTATAAACAAAAAGAGTTGGTTTTCTATTACAGTCTAAATTAAGATATTTGATTGCTAATTTAGCAAAGAGTTAGATTTGTCTCCTTTAAAATATCATCATGCTATTAATTTGTATGAAATTCATGATAGATTATAACCTTCAGATGTTTCTCTTACTGATGCCCATCAATTTATATTTTTTTCATGGATTTTTTATATTTCTTCCTACTAAAAATAGTAGAGTTTTGTTCTTGTATTTATGGTATTTATCTTGTTGGCTTTAGGTATCATCTCATTTTCAGCTGTGTTAGGAATTCTAACCCTGCTCTTTACTGTATTTGCAATTCTTAGTGTTACTTCATCTTCACTTTCATACCTGTACCCTCTCTATCAGCATGAACAATGAAAATACTGATATTTCACTCAAAGTATCACAGGCTATAAATTATGCTTCAGCTTCTTCAATCCCAAGGGACTTTTCATGTCCTTCAGAGAGTCTCAGTATAATCAAGTACAGGTCAAAGACTATTTTGGTTGGGTCTTTAAGTACTCTCACTAAATGGTTCATCATGAGCTATTCAATTAAAGTATTTATCTTTTCCTAATAGTCTCCAGTCTAGTCTAGCCTTATTCACACTGAAAATTAACTTGGGTGTTTTTGTGTTTTTTTAGAGAAATGTGATTAAGCCTCTGTTCACTACACTTGTAGAAGAGACAAGGAGAATTAATGTGCCATGGATGGCTCCATAAATGTCAGACAACAGTGAAATAATTTCTTAGTGATTCTAAAAAACCAATACAACCTAGCATAACTTAATTGCAAAGGTCTGCAATTCCATCTCTCCATTTTTGTGATTTCCATGAAGTCATATGGATGCTTCTTCCCCACTCCACTACCTTGTTCCTCCACAAGAGTGAATAATTATAAGCATCTTGATCATGGGCTATGGTTTCACCTGTATTTCCCTGGCAAAACAGCCAGCCCAATAAGCTTCTTGCCTTCTCATTCTTTTACACAAAAGTTTCTGAAAACAGATGTGAACTTGAGTTTGGAAATAATATAGCAAGCTATTATGAATTTTTAGGAGGATTGAAGAAATTTTCCAGGTCATCTCATGGACTCACAAATAGTCAGGCTGATACAACTCAAATGGTTGATACCAGACAGGAACCAGCAACTGTGAAGAGCTGCCACTTAAATGACTGTAAATAACACTATCAAATATAAACCTCTGCCTGTGTTTAGCAGTTCAGTACTTGAAACAGGACATTTACAAGAACTGCATTGGATTCAGCCAGGTTTCATTCCTAAGGCAGTGAACTAAAACTGGCATTTCTAAGTCACAATTTTTAGCAGTGGAAAAGAGGGATACAGAGAGGATCAAACTAATACACCTGATCTAAAGTGGTTTTGAAGCTGTCAAGCTCATGATTCTCTCTCCACTAGCAAACTGCCTTCTCTGTTTCAAAAAAATACCAGAGTTTACATTGCAGTTTGAGCTTAAAGCATCTATGCAAGACAAAAAAAAAATACTCTAATAAATAAATGCTAGATTTTTTTATGATTCTGCTGATAATCTTAGACTAATTTAAAATTCACATGTATTTCTAGAACTTTCTAAGTTTTTCTTGATGCTTCATAAAGCTTTTATCCATAGAAACAGATCACGTTCCCCTGCCACATGAGAAGGACCCATTCAGCTGTTCCAAGGCTTTCAGTGATCTGTGACCAGGATCCTGGACTTCAACACCCCACCTGCTGCTGAATCTGCTCTGGGACTTTTCTGGCTGGGAAGTCATTGCCAGCTGAGGAGTGTGGGTTCCATTCTTACATATTTGTAATTCACTACCATCATTATCATCATCATTACTACTTCAGTAAACCTATTCTAGTTGGTTTTTCAACCTAAAAGTCACACTCTTATTCCCTTTACCTTCCTCTGGGAGGGTAATGTAGGGATTAAAAAATACCTGTCACACTGTTATTGGCCAAAATTGTGAAACCACGTAATCCTAGAACTTGATAAGTTTCTATATTTTTCTTCATGTTTTTTAAATCTTTCATTGAAAGCTGAATACCACTAAAACTTTCTTACCTTCATTTGTTGGTTAAATTAATTCAAAGATTCTAATTTATGCTATTATTCAGTTGTTAACAGTGCTTTAACTGAACAATTTGCTATTTATATAATCAAATCTGTGCTGAACTACTGTGTAGAAACATAAAGCATTTAAGATAATTAAATTCCAAGCATTCAGTATGGTTCAGTTCAGTTCACTGGCCTCAGTGGCTATTCAACTAATAGGTTCCAATCCATATGATTTAAAAAAAAATAAATAATTTATAATCAGAGAAGAGAGCAGTGATTTTTCAAATCTGCCTTTTCCTATTTGCAGAACAAATTTTAACTTTTTGTAATTGTACAACAAACCACAGAGTAAATAAGATAAAGTATCTTTTGCTTTTCTTTTTACTACAATATTCCTTGTCTTTTTAACAAGAAACTCCTGTAGCTGCCATCCTACAAAGTCTTAAAACTATAAATGCAGCAGAAAAAATTCTAGTAAAAATATTTAAGATCATTTTCTAAATTTTTTTTTTTTTTCTGTGCACTTAAATTACTTTGTTTCATGCTGCTTTGTGAGTCAGAGCCTGCTTGACTTGGTAAGAGCTGAAGGCAGAAATTTCAGTATCAAGCCACTTGAAATTATATTCCCTGTTTTCATCCCACATTGTGGAAACTGATATAATTTTAATTCTTCGCACAAGATATTTTTTTTATTGTTATGTCAACAGCTTTACTTTTAATGTAACTTGTCACTGAGTTGTCACACTTGATCCAATGTAGTATCAAGAATGGATTTAATTCAGGGACCTTCATCACCTCTATCAGCAAGTCTAATGGGCTGGACTTTGCTCATGACTGTGCTTAACATAGCTGTTGAAAGTCCCACCACATGTACCTTATAGGAAATACCTTACACCATGGGAGATGATAACATAGAGATGAATTTTAAAATATTAGTAGCTTCTGTGAAAAATCCATCTTTGAAAAGGTAGAAAGACATCTGAGAATAAAGGAAAGCACTAGTATTCTGAACATCAAAATCAGAGACATTTGAAATGTGAAAGGACTTGGGGACCAAGTCATTTTCATCTCTACTTTATAATAATGAGTGTGCAAGTTACAGGTTTTATATAATATTGATTCTTTGATATAAATAGCACCCATGTAAATCTTCTTTCCCTATCCCAGTACATCTCATTATGAAAAGCACTCAAGATGTCTGAAACCTTGTATTTGCTGTAAGAATTTCATCACAGCAAAATAACTACTGCATCACATAAAATTCATTATTCAGTTTCCAGTGTCATTCTTGTATTACATACTTGAATGACTTTTCCATGTAATGTATAATTTTTGATGTTCAGTACTTTATGTACCCTTTTATCACATATGATACGTAGCCCAGGACATCTATGTCAGTAAAATGAGGAGCAGAGAGAAGCTTACTAAACGTTATGTAGATATCTAGGTTGGATTCATGTTCTGGTTTATACTTACCTGTTCACATTCTTGTTACAATTGGAAAAGATCTTCAAGATCGTCAAGATCCACCTCAACTTAACTCTAACATGATATGGAATATGCTTCATGTCCAAAGCAACACCCACTACCCTTAAAAACTGAGGTTCATTTTGGTTATTTTTAATGCATCTATAAAAGGAAATAAGAGGGAACTTCCAATAAGAGGAAACTTCCAGCATTTAAGAAGGAGAAAAAACTTGGTTTTCACTTGCTTATCATATTTGACTATGAGGAGGTAAAGCCTCAATAGTGATAACTGGATGCAAAACACTTGTTATTATGGCAGCAAAGAGATCTCTGCTGCATCTGTGCTATGGTCTCTCCCATTTCACCATGGTACAGTGCCAGAGATGCTCAGCAATACCCATATTTTTAGTGAGAAACAAAATACAACAAAAACTGGTGGAGTTCCCACAGTGAGATCAGTCTGAAGTTACAGAGGCCCAGGTACTATGGAAATAATGCTGTAGCATCAACACTCCAGGATGGTCACTTGCAAAGGTGGAAATCTATTGAAGAACAGTTTAGGTATTACAAAGACGAGAGCTGTGTCCCAGATTACTCTAAAGTTTGCCTTTGTTGTCTTCCTCCTGTGAATGTCATGGACACCCAATTCCTAATTACATTCCTAAACCAATTTATGATCATTTGTGAAACCACAGGCTATACTGAATCCTGCTGAAACAATAATCACTCAGTTCCTTCTTTCACCTTTTCTCATTTTCCTAATGGGAACTCTCTGCAGCAACCAAAAGGCATCTTATTTTAGAGTAAATCCTATCTTTCACAAAATCAAAAGCTACAGGGATGCTAGGATTTCTCATGTGTATAAATTAAATCAAATCTAAGTAATTTTAGTTTTAATGAGCAGGCTTCCAAAAAAACCATACAATTGTAAACATGAGTAAGTGTAGCTTTCTCTGAAGAGCTTAGTGATGTTCTATCTATGCCACTGTAAAAAAAATAAAAAAAAAGTCAGCTCTTAAAAGACTGTTTCTCTATTTTTCACAATTTATTTTAATGTAGGAAATATAACTTTCTCTCTAAATGAAAAAAGCAAAATAAGAATCAAGAGACCATAAAATGGAGTTTTAATATCTAATGTAATTTTTATAAAATTACTATAAATCAACAGACTACAGGTAATAAGCTAAACAACTGTGACAACAAAACCAGAAATTCATTCACAGATTTAAGTGAAAATGCTGAGAAGCATTAAATTAAGAGGGAACCGTGTTCAATTCGGTACTTGCAAATGCAAAGGTAAAAATAACAGTTTTACAGTATCCAGCCATTCAGAAAGAAACAAATTCACATTTTAAGGTGGACATTAAGCAAGCTAAAATAACACAGCAATAGGACAAAAAAACCCCGGTGTGATTGGAACTGATAAAAACTAGTATTTGACCTGTTCCTGGTAATGACAATGATCGATTTCCATAGTACTAATGAAAAAAAGCGTGGAAAGTAATGTCAAAACTGAAACAAACAAAAATCACAGAAGCTGGAGAACGTCAGTCTCTGTGGCAATAGACAATGTTGACCCTATTTAGCAAGCCCACTGTGACTATTGTACAAAGCCTGTCCTTACTGCAAAATGACATAGTGATTAACTGAAAGACTTGTACAGCTAAAAATGGTAAGTACAAAGAGTATAAAATTTAAATAAACCAGTTCTTGTTAAGCAGGGGGAAAAACATTTAGATGTTTTAGGAGCAAATTGAAAACGTACAAATCTCAGCCTTAGACTCCAAGTTGCTTGGTAACTTTGGAGAATGACATTTCAGTTATCCAGGTATCATTTTATCTCTCTCAATCTCATCGAAATGCACTAGTTTATTTCTTTAAGTACATTCAGAAATGGGCTGGAACATACTTTTTTCTCCTTGGGATAAGTTGTAGAAAAATATATGAAAGCAGCATGTATTGGAGTGAAAGGTTTGAGTTGCATGGTAAACACATTATTGCCAGGAAAGGATTAAGGAAAACAAACGGGAACAAGAAAACACATTTACATTTTGTATTTGTGCATTTATGAAAACTGTAGGAACTGACAACTAGCAACTAATTGGAATGCAACATGACCTTTTTTGTAACCTGCAATCGGAATAAATAAAATTTATAAAGTGGCAACCTCTCTGAGCAATTCCTGGCTCACAAGATTTTGTGATGAACCTTGGATTAAGGCTGTCAGTTCAAGGGTCCCTTTTCAGTTGAGGAACTAGTTGAATGTTTGGGAAGTCTGACCTGGGTCACGGTTTTTCAGAAGTTTGTAAATAGAACAGATTTGTCAAATATGCTTAAGTACTTCCTAATGAAATAAAACCAAGATACTGACTTTAAGAAAGCTTTTGCATATGCATCAGAAAAGCTATTGCAGAGAAACAAATACTTATCCCTTAAAAAACTAAATATATATGAAATATTTTTAATATATATATTCTATAATATTTTAAATAATATATTTTTAATCCAAATTTAAATTGGTATGCATAAAAGGTGCTAGTCTGTGAATAAAATAGTAATCACATATTTCAGGATAATCATAGAAGACCCATCTGCTTAGCAGCTTTTATATTGTGGCTGAACTGAAATAATCAATGTGATTTTATTCTGGGCTTCCTCCTCATATGTAGCTGTCAAATTATTTTGGCTGATGTATAGAAATAGGTGAAGCAGATTTTAGATTTTTTTTTTTTTTAATGGGAAACCATTCATCTCCAGTGGTGTGAATGAACAATGCTGTGTTGTGTACACCAGTGGCTGTAAGATTTTTTGCACTAATGCTTCCTCTAAATGTTTTCTGTCCAAGGGTTCTGACTGCTACATGTCCATGTCAAATTTAAACACAGCGTAGACAGCCAATGCAAAGAAGGTCAACTGATACAGGACCAAGGGCCTTTCCCAGTGCAGTGCTCTCTATTGACCAAAGTGTCCCTGGATTCCAACTGGAAGCACTATTCAGAGCTCTGAAGCTGAGCAATGATTTGTGTTTTATAGGCCAGCTCAGTGAGGTGAAGGAATCATTGCCTGCAACTGTGCTTCTCAAAAGTGCTAGAACTAAAGGCACAGCTGCTGTTTGCCTGCCTGAGACTTCAGGATCTGGCCCATATGGTTTGTTTATATCTGTTTGCTCACAGCTTGGCTTACTGTCATTTTCTGAGAGGGATGTTGCTAATATCATATTGCTTTATATTATGAATCACAAATAAGCATATGACCACTTATCTTCCTGTTACTCATCTCTGTTTTGTTTCATGGTTACACAGAATAAGGAAATTTACAGGCATAGTTCTGTTTAAACTGGAGGACACACCAGGGAGAAATGCTACGTGCTCACACACAGACTATCATCATCACTAGGGTACTGGGTAGCAGCCGATGTATTAAGCAAAGCACTCAGCTTTACATCTTTTTTTTAATTCTATATGGAACAATAAAATAGCAAGACATTTGGAACAGAGAGCTAGTGGTTAGCTTTTATTTTGTTTTAGCAGATTTACTATTTAGAAAATGCCTCTGTGTTCTAGGATGCAGAAGAGGAGAAATTAATTGTGTCCTGTACTTGAAGAAGTCAGAAGTTTTCAAAACATTGCAGTAAAAGGTTTGCAAGGTATCTGTTATATCTTATGGATAAAATACAAGCTGACACTTGGCTTGTTTTGGTTTAGATTCTTTGCCACATGGAGATGATAATAGACTAATTGCCTCCAGAAAGCAGAAAAACATTTCTGATTGCCCTCAAGACAACTGATACCAAAAAGTACTCTGCAAGTGGCAGCTCCACATAAGTCTCCCGAACACACAAGGTTCTGTCTGTCACTGCTAGGAGAGACACAAAACTGGAGCTTCTGTAGAAGCTAAAGGGAAACAAAGAGCTCTGGATTAACTAAGCAAACGAGTTCCATGTGAGGCTCTATGTGCAGACTGTTGCATTAATGCACATTTTCTTACTCTGAATCTTTTCTGTTGAGATAATGTCTACCTTTGAAAAGGCTGATTTGTGCCATTGTGTTTGCAGGTCCCACTGTTAAGACTTGTAGGACAGTCACAGAAATCACAGAAAGTTAGGGGTTTAAAAGGACCTCGAAAGATCATCTATTTCAACACCCCTGCCAGAGCAGAATCACCTTCAGCAGGTCACAGGACTGCATCCAGTTTTTTGAATGTCTCCAGAGAAGGAGACAGTTAAACTCAGACAGCTCCACTGGACTATCATGTATCTACATTTCATCCCTCATATAGCTCAGTAAAACACATGGGAGAACTGTAGATTTAGAGAGGAGTAAGATGCTGGGGTTCTGCTGTGGGATAAACTGCTTGGCCTGGCAGTTGATGGAATTCTATGGTCTTAGGTTACATCTGCCAGGCATATTATTTGCAGGTAACTCGGATCCCTAAAGAACCCCAAATACCATAAGATGCTTTTGTTGGGAAATCCTCACCAGTGGAGTCTAGAGAGCAAATTAGCTCACAGAATAGGATGAAGAGCTTTGCAAAGTTTGCTGACCTGTGTTAGGTAGATCTGTGTTGACTATATCAAGAATTTAAGAGATCTTTTCTAAGCATATGTGAAATAGAGATCTGTTTTTATATGAAGATTCTAAACTAACATCTAACATTAGACATCTGAATCTGGACATTGAATTGGATGTCATACTATGCATCACTATGGTAAAAAACATCACAAGAAGGAAATGATGCACTCAGATGGTTGGTTGGTTCATTGGTTCTGCAAAAACTGGCTTGCTCCCAGATGTTCTCACAATATACAGAGGCAGAAAAGATTAAAACAAAAAACAAAACTAAACAAAAAAACCCTCAAAACAGAAAAAAACAGACCAAACCAAAACCAAAACACTGCATCTTTATGTCTAAGAATCAGGAAATTTCAGTAGCAAAAGAAAAAAGCTTTCAAAATGAAAATTTTCCAAGTAGTTTTGTATAAATTATTTATGTTGGATACTTCTGGTTTGATCTTGGATACATTTATTATAATACACATTATGTTCACATTGTAAGAAATTTTGTGTATCATCATCTCCTTGCTTCAGGAAAATTCTAATTACTTATCAGTTCTCTGATATGTGCAGTTTGATTGTTTTCCAATATTAGCAACTGAGAGGAACACTGGAAACAGAACAGTGGATCAGAATTTACTGTGCCAAAACTATATTGAAAATGCTCACCCTACTCATTAAGAAATGGACCATTTTCCTGATTTGTCCCTAAAATTATTTCATGTCCATTCTACTTTTAGTAACCATTTTGGTGCCCATTTTAAGCACATGAAACCTGAGTTTCTTGATTTTATGCCTAATACACATTGCAATTTGGCACTGCCTCACTTGGCTGACCTATTGGCTCCTTATGACCACCTAGTACAATATGTGCCTTCTGAAAATGGATGGTAGGAAAATGTGAAGAAAGGATAAAAGAAAAGAGTGCTTAAAAATTACACTCCTTTCCTGTTCATACAGCTTTCCATTTTAGTTAGTCATAGTATCCTTTTTCTTGCATTGAACCTGTTTTTGTAATGCCTCTCTTAATGTTTTTTTCGGGAAGAAAAAGAAATTTTTAAGTATTTAAATTACAGAAATACTGACATGATTTTCTCAATGATTTTTCGGAAGGAAAATGTTTTTCACTGCCTAGAACATTCTGGAGGGTATACAGCACAGCAGAGATTCCAGAACTGATAGTATTCTCCTACAGCTCATTTACTTTAAGGCCAGAAGAAGAAAACAACATGCTGAGATAATGAATTTCTGATTATTTTAGCATAGGCATACAAGAGATGAGTGTTTGCTTTACTGAACTCCCATGATACAATTCCTTGCAGCATGTAGGGTCTAACCACCATCTGAAGGAGGGGTTATAGCAGTCACTCAGTATGCACTGCACTAATCCTGCTCCTACCATAATTAGTGGTTGCTGCCAAGTTCAGGGGATGCACCCTCACATACAGCTGCAGGACCAGAATGTAGACTGAAAAACCATCCTCACACAATCAGAACTGATGGTTCTCTCCCAAACACTGTTTAGGAGCTACTCTGGGTTGTTCAGTAAGTACAGGGGGGACACAACACTGCTGTCCTTTATGTCTTTAACTGTCCTGTCCAACTGGAAGGCTGAAACAGCAATGACTTCCACCCCAAATACAAAAGGTTATTTCTATTACACTTTGTGAAGGTTTTGAGGTGAGTCAGCAGAGTGGCCAAAATGCTGAGGGATGCAGTGGCAGCACAAGGTAGACAAGCACCAAGACATTAAGAAAAGGGAAAAGGGAGAATGGTTAACTATGAGAGAACACTGCTTCTTGAGGTTCAATTTCTATCACATCCAGGGAATAAAGACTTTGTACAGCTTCTGTAAAGAAAGAAGATTCCATCATTGCTACTTGATTTTTCTTCAGTTCGTTCTGGTGATTGAATCAATTTTCAGCATTACAGTTTCTACTTATGTCACTTTGGCTTACATTTTAACGTATGATGGAAATTTTAGTTATTATATATAATACAAAAAATACCACTGTTGTTAGTTTTTTTGGTTTTGTGGGGGGGTTTTTTGTTTTGTTTTTTTTTTTTTTTCTAAATCAGTCTCAGTGCCAATAAGTGAAACGGAGACTACAAAACTGAATAACATTTGGAACTAAAAATTACTAATACCCAAAGTTATTTCGCGCCAATTACTTTGTAATTCCAAACTATAAATTCATAGATTTTAATTTAATTAAGGATACTCCCTCATTATCATGTTTCCATTCATTGTTTCTATATTGAAATTAAATGATGTAAAAGGTAAAAAATGTTCAGTGTGTGACTCCAGCCTATCTGGGTATCTGTAAAGTCAGTACCACCTGAGCATTACTTATTAACTAAATTGATCCCTTGTTTGAAAACAGGAGAAACAACAAATTGTGGCACATATAATGGAATGAGGACTCATCTTCAAATTCAAAAGCTTCACAAGTTAGTAGAATATCCACAAATCTCTGATCTAGCATATTTATCACAATTATAAGGTCACATAAATCAAGATTTAACTTTGTGCATTCATTTATTTTAAAAAATATTCATTGAGGAGTGTGCTCCAGTTGTTAAATCTAAAATAAAAGTAGTTACTTAGAAACGTTTGCTTCCTTTCTTCATGGTCAATCACTATTTACCATTTTGCTGCTCAGAAATGAGGCCTTTGGAGTCTCTCCAGCCAAAATGAAACAATTGTACCAAAAATCATACTGGTAAAATTGTAACACTTACTGCATGCAATCTGTATCTGTGCTATACCTCATCCCCTTAAGGAATCCTCAGCAAGCATCAGCTATACTACTTCAGATGTAAACACACTTCTTCCTTTGGCAAGATACAGGGTAGAGAATGAGAAGCTGCAATTCACAACAAATAATATGTAATAGGATTATTTTTAGTCAAACCTGTTCCTCATTAACCAAGCTAGACAAGTAGTTAAGATCATCTCCATTAGCAGACTTGTACCATGTACAAGTGGCAGTGCAGCTAAAGAGGTTTCTTCCCTTACAGAATCTTTCCTTAACAAAAAAACTAAATATTTTCTTATAATTTTCCAAGGAAAGCTCTGAATTTCAAAAGATACTGTTATATTCTAATATGCTCCTCTTAAAGAAAATAATAATTCTTGGACTAACCCCTGTATTTAAATTTTTTTTCTGTTTAAATTTCTGTGTTTCCTTTACAATATTGGTTATGTAGAGCTGGGCACAGATCCCTGGTTCAGGAGACCAGTACAAAGTTCTCTGCCACCAAGTCATTATTGGAATTTACTGCTCAAAGACAGGACAGACTGCCAAATAACTGAAAACAGAAAGTCAGTGGTTTAACCAGCAGATGAACCTTTTCTGACTGCCACAATGCCCATTTGCCTTTCCACCTTTGCAGTGCAATTTTTGAATCACAATCAGTTTAAATACAACTACCTTACAAATGTGTTGTCATACTAAGAGGAAGCTTTGAAGTGTTGCAATTCTGGGAATTTAAGAGGGCAACAAAGAGAGATGAAAGTGCTGGGAAATAAAAAATCATACCCTGGTGGCACTCCTGTTGAGAGTAAAATCAGTCCTAGATCAATAAACACCCGTATGTATTACATAGCCAATATGTGGTCAGTACCTCATAAAGCACAGAAATATTTGAGTTATTGCCTGTATAATCCTGCATTTATGACTTTGAAGAACGCTGCAAATGAAATGGACATTTGTCTCTAGTCCAAGATGACTCAAAGAGCAGAGAGAAATAAGAGGCAATGGTCACAAATATAAATGCAAGAAATTCCGTTTATTCATAAGGGAAATGAGATCTGATTGGAGATTCCATAAGTGGCTGACTCCATGTGGAAGGGACATGAAAGGCAAGACCAGCCGTGCCTCAACTTTTCATCAGCGCTATTCCCTGGGCTGCCTGATCTCAGCGACCACCACCAAAAAAAGAAGGATGAAAGGATGGCTTTCCTGCTTTTTCCATCTTCTCTTTCTTATATTTACCATGACAAAAAAATATGATCTTTAGGGCAGAAACTAAGCCTACACTTGCAGTTTCAAAAGTGCAACCCCCATCAGGTACACCAAAATAAATAAAATTCAGTGTCTAGTTTATTTATCATTAGTCAGCGGAGAAGGGGGGGAAGGATGGTGTTTACAGATACATAAGATCTCAAAAAATGAATACTGACTTAATTATGTCACATCAGTGCTCTGGGAAAATGCTGCTAAGAAAAATTAAAGCAAAAACCACAGCATCAAGAACAAAAGCAGACATTTTTTGTGTAGAAGAGACAATGAAAAAAGAAAAAGCATCTCTACTTTTCATATAATTTTAAGAGTGGGAAAGCCTTTCACCTCACTTAAAATCACGAGATGAATGAAAAAAAATTATAAAATCAATGTTATAATTTTATTTCATTTTGTACTTACATATAGCAAATTTATCAATTTATATAATTTATCCAATTCTTTAGGCAATGTGAATATTTGTAGCAACTTGCTTATCTCACCAATATGAAATAGAAACAAGACTGATGCCTTTGAGATATGAATAATAATATTGAACATCTGATCAGTCCAACAGGTAAGTAATTTGGTCAGGATTAAAGAATTAAAACCAGAAATCATGAGGTACTGAGAGAAAGGCAGAGAACTGAGTTATGTAGCCTACAAATATGCTTCAGTTTTAAACACAGATTTCAGTTTCACTGTTACTTAGCACATGGGAATCTTAAATAAAACCCATGGTATAAGTAACAGTTGTGTGGCTGAAGAAAAGCTGGGGGTTCCATTACATAAAATTTGGCTATAATATGAAGCAGCAGGTACTGCTGTCCCTCAAGTACATTATATGAGTTATTTCTTGAGATTTTTAGACACCTGGACTCTTTCTCCACCTGAGGCATTATAATCGACCCAAAGTATTTAGGTCTGTGCAGGCAGAAACCTGATCAAGGCCAAAATAACCACTTGTGAAACATTCACAGGGGAATGGCACTCTGGTTATCCATAACCCAAACAAATGCATGTGCCAACAGGTAGATCATCTCTTGTGTTTTGGTGAGCATGTTTTCCATTTCAATTCTTTTCAAGGAGCATTTGTCACAAATATGCAGCAAATTATCCTTCCATCTTGGATTATGGGATTAACCAAAACATATTATATCAGCTATCCTCAGAAAATAAAGCAGTTTGGACTAAACTGAAATTTAATCTTAAAGGTTCTTGTTGCTATAAGTGATTACAATTTACACCTAACACATGCTAGTCACTGATAAACTATTTTTCATCGTTTCTCTCACACTATTTGCAGGTGAGATGGGGGACTGTGACAAGCAGCTTCACAGTGCTAAAAATAAAACAGCTTGGAGGAGCTGACAGAGTGCATGCTGGAATCAGTGATTTAATAAAATAGCTTGTACTTCCTTGTATTAATGTTCCAAGGGAATACAGTGCCATAATGCAAATTCATTTTTCATATATATCCAACATCACTGCCTGCCAAGCACATTTCTTCCTCAAGATGACATCTTCTTTACTCGAGAAGATCAAAAGAGACAGTAAAAAGCATCAGCAAGATCACATTTCTGTAACAAGCTTTCTAGAGACTTAATTCTGAAGCACAAAGCATAAAACTCTTGCTTGATTCAACTGAACAACCTATTTTGCAGCTGTAACTCTGCTGGTTTAACTGTGTGACTCAGCCAGCAGCAACAGTTTGCATGTTACCAAAATGAGATACACCAAAGTCAGGATTTATATCTTTGATTCTTTTTTAACTTTTATTTTTATCAAAGAAAAACTAAAAGATACCCTTACTGTACCCTACTTAAAAATCTAACTTTACCTTTTACCCCCTAGAAAAATTTTAAGGTATCACCTCTCTAGGTGTGACAGTCAATCAAGTGAATAATACAGAGGATTAATATAATTTCTGTCACAGAGGAGAAGTTATCTTTTGAACACAAACATCTGGGTGAACTTCAGGTTCTGCACAAACCTTCCATACAAGTTAGACACTCTATCAAGGTTTCAGAGACTTTGTATCAATTTAAGTAGAGCCTTAACAGTGTCTCCAGGCGCTGCCTTTCAACACTTGATATTTTTTTTTTAAAAAATAGATGGAACACCAGCCTTAGTTTCTGACCCTGTAATTAGCACTGTCCCAAGCAATTTCCAGTGGACAGATGGTAGGAGATATCCTAGGCTAGGTATGGATTTGAGCACTTCACTTTATTGAGTGAAACAGTTCAGTTCTAGAGGAATGTATAATTTTCTGCCAGCAGGTATCAACATCCTCTGGACATTCTTAAATCACCTGTGTAGATGCAGCTGAAGAACTGACTTAAAGAACCATATTGTCTGGAAACAAACAGCTCATAGGATGCAGCACTCAGAGCATGAGAGGGATAGTGATCATCTGCTGCAGCAGAGGAAATGTTCCGTTTAAATGCACACGAGCAGCTTAAGCTAAGGATGCTTCCAGGATGCTTGACTGAGGCCCATGTGTGCTGCTCATCTGGCCTCAAATGGTAGAGGCATAGCCAAGTTTTACCCCTGTTCTGTGACCACATTCAGACACTGTATTTCTCAGAGCTTGAAGGACCTACATATAACAGCTTTCTGCCTTGCAAAAAACAAGTTACACTTACCCACCATGGCAATTCTCTTTGAAACCAAACAGTTTCCAAGATATTTAGATGCTGTGCTCACCAGCAGCACAAAATTAATTTATCCAGGGCCATAGAATGAAGCTACTTGATATCAATGCCCAGGAAATTTCTTATGAATTATTAGATTTTGCAAATTAGAGAGGAATAAACTCCATTAAAGAATGGCTATCACAAATTGTGCCGCATTTATTTGACAAGTTATAACTCAATAACCTAGCAGATATGCTGCAGTACATTTTCTTCAATACAATTAAGCCTTAATAGTATGAGACCTCAGTACAGCATCTGCTACTAAAACTTTACTGAGGGCTATAAAATTGAGAGAAGAATTTCCTAGTAAAGAGGGTAGGAAAATAAAGACAACAATGTAAACTTCTTTAAGGTTCTCCTACATAAAAGCATGAAAATTGAATAGGAGGTAAGGAACTGGGTATTTCCATTTTCTATCTGATTTTTGAATTTCACAGACATAAGCAGTATAATAAAGGAGGAGAAAAGGAAATTATGTCAGCTCCTAAAAAACACATTGTTTCTTCTTGTCCCAATTTATAAAGATGTCAAGATATAGTAACGTATGGATTCCCTTAATTGTAATTAAAAGGGCAGAGGCTGTGATTTACAAGGGCATAATTACTGCATTGTTCCAGAACAGGAATGAGAACTTTGAAAGAACAGAAGGAAAAACTATCAAAACCAAAACTAAAAGAATGTGAAGTACTCTTGCAGCTCAACAAAAAACAAAAATGCTAATTATAAATCACTCAATTGTAAGGGAAAGTCCAATTCACACTCATACTAATGAAAGGATGTCTTCATAACAATCAAAAAAGCCAGCTGAAATTAAATTTTCTTAAAGGATCAAAGCTGCAAAAGCAACAGAAATATTTAGACCAGAACAGCAAACTGCCAAAGGCACATGATGTTCCAGAGCAATGCAGAACAAAGAAGCATGTCAGAAGCATTTATTTTTTAATGCCTTATATACAAGCCAAATTGGAAGGCAAGATACTTTCAGTGTACCCCAGCACAGTGTTCACAACACTTTCCCTTTTTTTAATTACTATACACATTAATACTGAGTGAATTAGATTCTTTCAGATAAAATAGCAAAGAATTCAGGTGTTAAAATTAGACACACTGAAATAATTGTTTTCAGCTGGAAGGCTGCAACTATACACCATAATGTGTTCTGTAAGCACTATTCCACTTTTTAATAATTAAATATTCATTGGACTACAGATAGAGACTTACTGACTCGGCAAGCCTAAGGATTTAGAGATAGGAGATCAAAGCTCCAAATAAAGCTTAAGAGACATCTGAATATGGGATTCCCTATGTCCTGGGGAATGCCTAACTCTAAAGTGAGGAAAGACTCCTATTTCAGCTCCTGAGAGCAAATCAGCTCCTTCTCCTGAGGTACTGAATCATTTAAAAGCTGAACTCCTGTATATATAATTTCAAAACATTATTGACACTATATCTAACCTAGTAAAACAAATAGGGCTATGGAACAGACTCAAGAACTGGTCCATGACTATCCAGCCCATTTTAATGTTATCATGCACACTGGTTTGATAATACCTCTGCAAAAAATTGGTCAGTTTGGGGGACAGCACTAGACAGATCCTCATCCCTGTAAGGTTCCCTCTTGCAGAAGGATGAGAAAGTTTAGCTGCAGGGATGCAACCTGAGCCATGGAAGGCCAGCAAACAGGCTTTGGTAGAGATGCAACTTGGGAGGCCACAGCATGAGGCAGATTTCTTGGAAACACCAGAACCAGCAAGTAACTGAATTCCACTAGTTCCAACAGTAACACAAATTTGTCCAGATTAGACTTTTTAATTGCAAGCACTCATCCTAGCAGAAAGGAAGGAAATCAGGAGACACTGATGTCCCAGAACTGCAGGTTCTGAGGCATTTGATGCACTCAAGACATTTCAGACAAGAAGAGAATTACTCTGAAATGGAGAGAGATGTACCATAGAACCAGACAGAAAAAAAAAAAGGTATGTAAAGAACGCCAAAGAATAATTTGCAAATGATGTGGCATATACATGGAACTATACATGGAACCTTGCTTGAGCAAAAAAAAAACAAACAAAAACAAAACAAAAAAAAACAGTATTGCAATTTGCAATTGCTTGATAAGTTTCTAATAAAATGAGATTGTAATTTGGATCAGTAAGCATATAAACATCAAAATGGTAGTTACATTTCTTAGAATCAACCTTTTATAAAGCAAACTAAAATTTACTAGTCAAAAGAAATTATCTAATAGAATGAGGTTTATCAGAAATGACAACACTTTTGCATGAAATGGTATCCAAAACACTAAAAAGAAATTAATAAGAGACCTGTGGCAGTAAGGTAGACAGAGTTCAAAGCAGTAGCACAGCAAAAACAACCCATACAGTTGTTTGCACTGTCAAAATGAAAATAAGTCATGAAAATGCCTGGAGGTACAAAAATTTTGCATATGCAGCCAGCAGATGCATAGCATAGATGGAAAAAAACCCAGAGTCTTTTCTGATCAGCATTTTTTGTAAGCTATTTTAGCATCTAACACATTTTTCAAACTGCCATTAGTAAAAGATAAGCAGAAGGAATTTCCACTGAACAAAATTCCCATACCTACATTCCAGAAAGTTCCACTAAGAGGAACCACTCTACCATTCTTCTGGGACTTTGAGCATCTAGGTTTAGTGGGAGTTGTCCCTGCCTATGGTGGGGGGGGGGGGGGGGGGGGCTGGAACTGGATGATCTTTAAGGTCCCTTCCAAACTCAACCATTATATGATTCTAGTGTATGATTCTGTGATTTATTATTTATATTGTAGAATATAATATTAAAACTATCATACATTTTAGCTCAGGAGATTACTTAAAAGGAAACTACTGAGTCATATTATGCCTTTTGACTCCTCTTACCTTTTAACTCCTCTTACTTTTTTCATTTTAGCTTAAAGTTACTGACTTTTTATTTAGGATAACTTCCAATTATTAATAATGTTAGAATTTGAATCATGAATGATTCATTCTTGTATATATGCTGGTATCAATTAAGACCAGGCTTCAATAATTTTCCTATAGCCTCAAAATCTCATCCCTCTATAGTGTTTTAAACTCAGTTATAAACTGGTAGTAGTAAATGCAGACATCAAATTCAGTGCAATGAAGCTAAGCTCATACTTAGTTTGAGCTGTAAAACTTCATTTTGACACTGACCTTATCCCAAAATTTAAAGAAAATCCTGCAGCAGCTTTATCTGACCAAACATGCAGCATCAGAGCTTGCTGCCTTTGACTCCTCTCTAGTCACTGGAAAGGTGCTATTAATTTGACTGATCAGATGTCTGCTTCAGAATGAGATAAATAGCACCTTTTCTAAAGACAGCTGCTTTGTTTCACTGATCATGTAGGTAGCCTCACCTGATTAACTCCAATACAATTACTGGAGACTTCTAATATTGAGATGAGTTCCCTCATACAAATTTTAAGTGGTGACGAAGAGTATCACAAAAGGCATTTCATAATAGGGTACAATGATCATCAAACCAAAGCACTACATAAACTTAATTTTTGCTTTTGCTTGCTACCCTTTTACCCCTGGGAAGTTGCCCATTTCTTCTGGGTCTATTCCCCATCCTGTAAAAATGCCATGTCACCACATTCCCTAATGCAGTACAAATAATGAAGTATCTAAATAATTCCCTTAGTTTTAAAATTGTTTGATGCAAAAAATTTTAATCATAAAGCCTTTATTCTCTAAGACTTGATAAACAATACCAAGGAATTTTTTGGCTGTCTGTAAGATAGTTGGGAAATGAGAGGAAATGACAGCACTCTCACCTGAGAGCAAGCCAGAGGGCTTACTGGCAGCAGAACCCATCACCTGCCCTTCACACCTCCCTGGGGTGTTCTGAGAGACAGCAGGCACTATCTGAACATGCAGACTTCTGATATGAAGAAAACCTTTTCATGTCTGGAAGATATTGGCTAGAAAGGCTGTGGAATCTCCATCCTTGGAGACATTAGAAACATAAATGGACAAAGTCCTGATCTAATTGTTGGGTGAAGACAGCTGTAGTAGAGGACCTGTAGAGCTTCCTTTCAGCCTCCATAATTCTGTGGTTGTACTCAACAGTCATGCTGTGGAATGGTGACTTGACACTATCAAAAGAAAGCTCAGAAATAACTCATAAATGCATTAGATGTCCTTAATGAAATAATTCAACAATTAGCAAAAGTTCTCATTTACATTGGCAAATGAAAGTAGATTAAATATATCTAACCTGACAATGATTTTACAACAGTTCATCTAGAAAATGGTAGAATATATCATGAGACAATTAAGAGTGGAAAGAAAAAGCATGGCCCAACAGTGATAATCTGAGTTATTGAAGATGCAGAGTTTAATCTTGGCATCTTTACTGATATTAGTTAGATGAAAGAAACAAGCTTTGACATAATACCCTAGTCTGCAAAAAATTTTCACAGACCACAGCAACCTTTAATAGCATTTTTGAAATTCAAATCTCATGCCATTCCAAAGAACATTTATTTTGAGCAGAAATTAAAAGATGGCTTTTTTATTATCCATAATTATTAACTGCCCTTTAGCTTTCTATACAAATACTTATAAATTATTTAAAAGTTTTCACTTCTGGAAGAATGCAGAGAAGCTTTAGAATAAAAAGCTGTGTTTGATAGACTCTTAATGCAGTCAGCTACGTTTTCATACACTCTGACATTAAACCAGTTAAGAAAATAAGACTTCTGTTTTTCTGTTTGCTAATACAATTCTGTAAACCTCTCTGGAAAAATTAATACACTGCTCAGTCAAACACTGTGCTGGCTTACATAATGTCTTACATCAGTAAAACAAGAGGGCATGGTTGTAAGCTCTGCCAGGGGAGGTTTAGGTAAGATATTAGGAAGAAATTCTTTACAGAGAGGGTGATCAGGTATTGGAATGGGCTGCCCAGGGAGGGGGTGAATTCTTCATCCCTGGAGGTTTTTAAGAAGAGACTGATGTGGCACTCAGTGCCATGGTCTGGTAACCACAGTGGTGGTGGATCAAGGGTTGGACTTGATGATCTCAGAGGTCCTTTCCAACCAGGCTGATTCTGTGATTCTATGATTTTATTTGGTACCATTGAGTGCAATCACATTTTTAATGCACACAATTAAAACACACATACATCCTTGCAAAATAGGGGCATAAACCAGTTCATGCTAAAAGGATGCATGGTCTTGATCCCTGTGATACTCAGCCTCACTGATTTTATAGAATTTGTCTATATGGCATTATAATGACAGTCTAAAATACTATGCTGGTACGAAGCAATACCAGACAATAGCTTCTGCTAGGAAAAAAAAAAAGCTCCATTTGCATCTTTTTCATTTACCTACTTATTTATAGGTTATAAGTTATAAAATATTTCTCTTACTCCCATTAACATATTTCTGTACCTCTGCAGCTGAATTTTCATCATATTTATTTACAATAAAAAGTTGTCTGTTATTTTAAACTTTCTTTTTTCTGGATGAAAGAACTGTTCATACCATGAAAGAGACACTGAAAAATTTACTGTTCAGAAAGTGCTGTCAAATATTCCCAAAAGCTCATAATTGTTCACAACATTTGGGCTCAGAAGTACAATACTCTTAACATTACCATGGAAACTGATCAGTACCTGGGAAATTGGAATGGTTGAATCATCAATAAAGAATAAAAGATGAGCACTTGGTGATTTGGGAAATGAAAGACGTTCTAAGAACAAAAACAATGTTTGAGGAATATAAATACATATATATTTACATATATACACACACAATTAAAAAAAATTAAAAAGGAGAGAAGTGACACTGAAAGATATGCAACAAAATAATAAGCATCCTTGTTTTTTGAGTGTCATAAGTTTTCCACCAAAGGTGTCACAACAGTAGTAAAAGACACTCATTAGCAATGTATCATTATTCTGTTTTCTGAAAGTAGAAAAAAATCTATAAGATCTTGCCATAGCAATCATTTGGCATATTTGCTTTATTTCTTTAAAATAGTGCTGAATTACTACTTTTAGAAATAGTAATTTTTTTAATTTAAAGGTAACAAACATTGGCTTAAAAAAAAAAATCAAAACCAAATCGTTGAAACTGCACTGAGTACCCAGAAATTTAGAAAAAAAATAGTTTTGTATAATGTATTTAAAATTTCTAATTTTAAAAATAACTTATTATTTTTAAAAAAATTTAATTGATAAAAAGGCCTAAATGTAATGTACTACTGTGGGTTTTTCTCCCCAAAAGCTAAAGTTTTTATTTCAGCAAACCACATAAATTCAAGATGACAAAACCGAGAACTGCATATATATTCAATAATTTACTTTCATTATGTCATAAAATGGGAAGTTAGAGAGTAGAAGAATATTTTCCTTAAGGCAATCACTTAGTGTTTTGACATTTCTAAAATGGGACACTTAGCAGCGAGTAATACCATAGAAAATATCCTCACATGTTAATAATCAAATTAGAGGGGAAATGAGGTGAAGTGTGAAGGTCTCAATGCTATGATTCTTTTAATTACACTCTCTATGAAGCTTTTTTCTCTCCTCTGAGAGGCTGTATGATTTATTACATATCAAACTAAGTTCATGTTAGACTGCCCACAATAGCTTCTCTCTAACAAGGGATCTCTTGGCCCTGTTTTTGTCAACCCTAAAATATAAAATGAGCGAGGAAGAACAGAAGAAAACAGAAGCAGGGCAAAAAAACGTGAATCCAAAACTAGGAGGAAAAGGAAAGAAATTTAGGAGATCCAAGAAAAAGGGGAGATAAGCTCTTAGGTGAAGGTAAAGGACTATTTGAAAGATGTGTCAGAAGGCTTCCACCTTGCATAATGGTCCTGACTAATGAGCATTTATTGCTGTTTCACCTTTGATCTTGAGAAGCTTACAAATGTATAAATTTGTAACAGCAGATATCAACTTAATTACAGTTTTTTCCAACACATACATTTCACGGACCTTCCTCTCTAAGGGATCGGATGAATATGTGCCCATGAGGATCAGTCCTGGTGCAATCAGCTGTTCATGCAGTACTCAGTACTAATTGCTAACACATCCTCAGAGGAGAGGGTTTAAGGACAATGAAAAAAGAGTATGGTAAGCAGCAAAGTACTAGTAGGGTGAGAAGTTACACTTCACATATAGCATGTACTGCTGAAAGTAGGACGTGGTTAGAAAACCATCTATAAAGCTATCAAATACGAAGAATGTTAAAGGAACATGAGGAAAACATATATTTAAGATGAGACTAAATGAGCTTCAAGTTGCATTGCACAAAGACTGAATATCGCCAATTAAAGCTTCTATAAGGTATGTATCTCGGATCATACATCTGCAAATTTACAGGGTATTTCATAAGTATTCAATATTCTTTTCTTGGGCAATTATGAACAATGTGCTACTTGATCTCTAATAATATCCCTTATGAGAGCCTCAAAAAATTACACGCAAATAGAAAGGTTCCAAGAATCTAGTTTGCCAAGATTTTAACTCCCTTGAAAGCTAACTGTAAGCTTGAGAATTTTAATCATAAATACCACAGGACAGACCCTAGAAAAAAGCTAAGAAGGGGCATTTTCTCTGTCTACAAAAAAGCTAGGACAGGGCTTTTTACACAGGAACGTGGTGAGAGGACAAGCAGAAATGGTTTAAAGCTTGAAGAGAGGAGATTTAGGTTTAAGAAATTATTTAATTTGAGGGTGGTGAGACATTGGAACAGGATGCCCAAAGAAGTTGTGGCTGTCCCCTCCCTGGAAGTGTTCAAGGCCAGGTTGGATGGGGCCTTGAGCAACCTGGGCTAGCAGAAGGCTAGTGGAAGGACTTTTAAGGTCCCTTCCAACCCAGATCATTCAATGATTCTGTGATACCCACCATCACCTGCAGGATCTAACTCGGGACAGACTAAGATCTCAAAGTCATGATTTTTTCCAGTTGTAAGAGAAAACCACACTGCTAATACAATTTTCTTCGTGCCTTATTTTGCAGGTTTACAGTTCTGTTTTACCAGATCTAAGCAACCTACATTTTTTTCTTTCCACCTTTCTTTGTTTCAGTTTGAATTCCCAAACTGAGTATCTGGTCTCTTGGCTCAGTTATCAATATAAATCCAAGCAGAAACAGAAATTCACCATCTATTTGTAGTATTTTTTATTTCTGCCGCATTATAAATATGTCTAGTTAGATAATATTGGGTTGCTAATCCTAATACCATCTTGTCATTACACACTCTATCTTTCATGTACAGACAGCTCTGTCCTACATGTTTTCTCAGTACAGTCAAGTTCTTTGCTGAAAATATCTGAGCCCAACTGCAAAGTGGGTGTTTGAAAGCCCAGCTCCTACTGCCATAGACTATTTTGTATCACATGACCCTTTGAAAGATTTCCATAATTTGCTTTCAAGTATTTTTACCTCCAAAATAAATTTATGCTATGTTGTTTCTGGAAAATAGATATTTTATGGATAAGTATCTGTTCTAACCAGATTTTCATAATGGTCAATTGCTTCATCTGTCACCTTAAATAAAACAGTGATCAGCTACTAACAACAACTTTTATTGGGGAAGTACAGCAAAATGATTGTTTTCCTATGTCAAAAGGTGCCAACCTTTGCCTTTCATTAAGAAACAAAGTTGTATATAGTAATATCTTATTTTTTATTACAGCTAAGCCTACATCAAAATGTACCTTCTGTGTCTCTTCACAGAAGGAGAAATTATTAAGACAAACATTTACATAAATATTTACATTACAGTCTGAAAACAACAAATAGAAATTCAACATCCATTTAAAATTCTTTATTTCTCAGAAAAGAGTTTTGAGAATCCTCGAGTTGAAGATTAAAGAAGGTCCAAAAGAATTATTTGAGATTATCTAAAGATGGATAACCTAGAAATGGAGGTTAATTTCTACAGCTAGGCGGTTTGTAAAGAAGTATTTAGATATTCACCCATCGCTCCATAGTTAAATCATTTGGGTTAAATCATAGCTAAATCACGTCCAGGTGGGTTTTGAATATCTCCAGAAAAGGAGACTCCAAAACTTTTCTGAGCAGCCTGTTCTAGTGCTGTCTCTCTCACAGTGAAAAAGGGAAGACAGTAAAGGTTCATTTTGGTCAACATACAATTCCTCCAGCTTAATGTCTTTCACTAAAACTATAAACTCAATAAACCATTAGTTGAAAATACTCTTCATAAGAAAAAAAAAAACAAAAAACTAACATAACAGAATTGTATATAGCCTGCACCTTTCCATAAATAAATATGAATAAAAATTACTGAAAAAACTGTCCTCTCTAAAAGGTGATTCTGAGAATTCTGTCAGAATAATGCTCCCTATGAACTTGAGAAGTAAAAAGTTGTTGACTAAATCTCTATTTAAACTGCAAGCAAACAATTTTGTTTATATATCTAAAACACCTAAATCATGTTTAACTTATGAATCTAGAACATCTTCCTCTATTGTTAATTGCTTATATTTAAGGGAGGAAAAAATAAATTAATCTTATTAAGACCTACAATAGATAAGTTATGGAACAGATCCATTAAATTAATTACTTAAAATTCAGTTGGAAAAATCTGCATATTGGCTCTATATACCATATGGTATTTCAGCTACATACTACCAGAACAAAGTACACTTCTTTCATCACCTTAAAAAGTGATACTGAATAAAATTAGTGATTTGCAAAAAAATAAAGGTCCAGGGTCTGGCAAACAATATACTTTAAAAAAAGCTTAACTAGAGCCCTCTTTGTGTTTTTTATAAGAAAGTTTACCCTAACCATATTCATTATACTCTGAAATTTGCAGAAATTTTATTTCTGTGGATTTTAAGTGCTTAAAAATAAACTTCATTGTTAAAAATTCATATTCAGAATTGCTAGAAGGCCACAGAAACACCACCAGTATGAGAGGTTTTTTCTACGTAACTGATGTATTGAAGAGAAATTTCTATACTTGGTAAGGATAGGTATTAGCACAGTGTTAAGTAAGCTGTTACTGAATTTGTCCTAAAGAATAAAGGTTAGGAAAGGTATTTTTTGATATAAATGTCTACAGATAATAATTGATTATTGAAAGCACTGACATCTGTTTTACTGTTGTTACTCTAACAACTCATATATTCTAGTGATGTCTCCACAATCACAGAATCATAGAATGGTTTGGGTTGGAAAGGACCTTAAAGATCAGCTAGTTCAAATCCCCCAGCCATGGGCAAGGGCACTTCCCACTAGACCAGGCTGCTCAAAACTCTATCCATCCTGGTCTTGAACACTTCCAGAGATGGGGCAATGTCTCTGGGCAACCTGTGCCAGTTTATCATCACCCTCAATTACAGAATTTCTTTCTAATGTCTAACCCAAATCTATCTGCCTCCTGTTTATAGCCATTACCCCTTTCCCTATCACTCCATGCTCCATGTCTCCTGGAAGGCTGCAATAAGGTCTTCCTGGAGCCTTGTCACCTCCAGGCTGAACAACTCCAACTTTTTTAGCCTCTCTTCATTGGAGAGGTGCTCCAGACTTGTGATCATCTTTGTGGCCCTTCTCTGGACTTGCTCTAATAGCTCCAGATCCTTCTTTGTTACTCCAGAACTGGACACAGTACTTCAGGTGGGGTCTCATTGAGAGTGGAGGTGGAGATCACTTCCTTCAACTTGCTCTGCCCGTGCTTCCTTTTATGTTTCCCACTAAGAGACTTCTCACTAGCAGATTCCCATCCATGTTTTGCACTAGAATCACTGCCTGAAAAATTATCAGATAAATTAATCATATAAAGTAATTTTTCCTTCCTGTAGTTTAGCCAACAGAAAGTCTACAAATATGACTATATTACTGTTATGTATCTTTCCAGGCAAATTCCTATTCAGGGAATAGCAAAACGAAATAATATGAAATTAATCTTCTACCTACACAATAATATTAATATTTTTATCATTTTAGGGGATAAGCTAATCACAACTGCAATTAGGCTGGTTTTGCCTTCAATTATGTATTTGTTGTATGAATATTTAAATATGTAGACTGGCATCTTGATAGAAATTAATTATACATTCTTTGTACTGCTCCTATTATTTTGACTCCAGGGAAGTGCAGTTGTGTCAGATTTTTGTTGTGTAAGATAAGAAATATGAGCTGCAGGTAAGGTGGTTCACAGAAAGTCATGAAAGAGTATTTGAAAAAATTATTTACCAATGGAAATAATACTCAGGATGATAAAACTTTGACAGAAACACTTATTTCCTTTCCCAATAGCACTTATTAAGGAAAATTTTTACTAAAACTTGTAATCATGTCCAATTCTGGGTATCAATTAGTAGCATAAGAATATAGGCTTTAATTTTGATTTCTCCTTTTTCTTTAATGGATAGGATGGCTATGGACATGACCCACTATAAAAAAAGAGATATCAAAATAAACAGAAAGTTTCAAACTTTTCATTTTAAAAGCATTTATTGAAAGGCAACCTAATGATACTATATCAGTGATTAATTTTCAGGCTTCATCTTTCCAAAGTCTGTTTCTCAAATACAAAATGCTAAAATTAAAGGACAGAGGAAGGCACAAAGCACATCAGATCACTGTAACAACACACCAATGGCTCCACAGACAAATTATTCCAATCTACAAAGAAAAGCAACCTGCGAAAGTGTATTTTTAAAATGCTAACTCTGCAAAAAAAGGAAGAAACACATTAGGTCAGTTCTTAATTACTTGCTAACTATCCTTGTAGGAGTATGTAATAGAGTAAGCCCTCTCTTTCCACACTGTTGTCACTGGAGTCTCAAAGTAATAAACAAAACTTCAGTTAAGTACTACTGAACACCATACATGATTCAAGGCCTCATTGATATTTAATTCTTTCCAGTTTTCTCCTAGAGCAGACCTTCAGGATCAAAGAAACTGCTTCCACAGCCATTCTCATTTACATGAGCTATAACTCGCGTGTATAATTTACCTAACTGCTTTAGGGGTTACATTAAATGCCCTACTCACTTCAGTCCAGTGGAGATCAACTTATTCGTCCTTAAATCAGCCTGGTAAGTATTCAGCAAACCAGATATTCAGGTATGTCCAAAGAGGGAAATCTCTTTCAAATAGACCAGTACTGAGATACCTGTAGCATAAAGCTAAGGGGAAAAAACAGGTTTGGGACAACAGGGAAGGTCTTTTTGTTCTAGCATTTCAGTTCTAGATTTTGTTCCTTCTCAGCACTTAATAGAAAAACATTTTAAAATATTGAGCTGTTCTTAAGAAACTCAACACAGGAAAAAAATATTTTCTGTAGATAAACTATTTAACAGCAAAATGGGAACACAGATGAATTTTCAAAAGGGAGACATGAAAACTGCTTAACTAGGCTCTTGTAATCTGGCTCACCATCCTGTTTAAGTCAAAATGTTGCAATACTGCAAAATCCATTGTGAACGCATGTAAACCTGAGAGGTTTCAGATGGATTTTAGAGTTTATGTAATGAACCTCATACTGATGAGTCAAAAGCTCATCCTATGAGATCTCTGCTTGCTGAGTGCTCAGTCATATCAGTATGATTCTGCACACAGTCTCCTTGTCTGGATCTTTCACATTCGAACTGGAAAGAAAACATCCTGCTTAAAATGTCTGAAGCAAAGTTGCAGAATTTTCAACAAGAAAAACTCCTTTCTAAGGAGACTAATTACAGCAAAAAATCTTATCAACCAAGCCATGAAGATGCTACAAAGTATTCCTTCCTAGAATAATTTTGTCTTCCAGCAATTGTGTTTCTCTGGAATATATTTCACTAGATTAGTCTTCTGGGTTATGCGCTTTGAAGCGTTCATCAATCTCACTCTCAAGCTGTTACAGCTGAGTAATTTGTAGCAGCACAGCAGCACCAACATTCCTATATTCTTCCCTATTGCTAATAAGTTTAAAGGTCAGTAGTGCAACCTGAATGACTTATTTGCCTCGAAGAAAGAAAAAAAAAAAAACGGAAATATGCAATCTCCACATTAAAACACATGCAGAAATCTTCCTTTTACATTTCTTCCAGAAGTCAGTCAGTGTTATGCCAAGCCTGTGCACTTTTGCTCTTTCTCTCAGAGGAAGATCAATTTTGCTTCAATTTAGTATCTTCCATCAGGCACTACCAATACTTTGTGTAAATTCAGGCAGAATGGGACCCACCACTTTAAATAGTGCATTCCAGGCATAAGTTATTATGACAGCATATTTCACCCAGAAGTGTAATTACAGAATCTCAGAGATGCTAACTAAGATGGAAAAAGCTGCATAGCTAAACAGATGTTTGTGCATCTTGCTAAAAAAAATATCCTCATGCTTGCAGAATCAAACAGAAGGGAGAGAAAGACAAATCAAAGGAAAGCAGGTCATGTGCATGCAAATATGGGCATTCTCTGTACCACAGGATTTTATCGTGCTGTTCAAGCAGCACCTTAAGACAAACAAAAACCTGCTGAATATCACAGAACCTTCTCCCTTCAGTAAGCAATGCCCTAAAATCTCCGTGGAGATCTGACTTGAAAGGTTTCAGTGTCTGCCAGGAACACTAACCTCATTTGGCCATACATTAAAAAGAAAAGTTAATGCTACATGATGTTTGTCTCCTGTACTAAGATTTGCAGAACAGTTACAGAGTTTCTGTCAGAAGAGGATGCATTGTCACCCTTACTGTCATCTAACCAAACATGCTTCCTGACCAGGCTAAACCAGAAGTGTATACCTAGAATAAAAACACAAATAGAGACAGAGACAGCATGTCATACAGTTACTGATTTACACCACTCTTGCCATTATTGGTCAAACTGTGTACTGGTGTACATATAACATACAACTCTGAAGGAGTCAAGTGAAAATCCTGAGTTAAACTCCTCTCATAGTTAGTGATCTAAATTAATGTAAAACATTCATTAAAAAATATATAAGCACTTATTCACCTTTGACATGATCCCCCAGTACATCCTTCTCTCTAAGGCAGAGAAATATAGATTTAATGAGAGGAGAGCTTGGTGGATGAGGAATGGGTTGGATGGTCACATCCATGACAAATGGAGATAAGTGACAAGTGATGCCCCTCAGAGGTCTGTATGGGACCAGTACTGTTTCAAATCTTCAAAGACACAGACAGTGGGACTGAATGCATCCTCACCAAGATGAGTGGTGTGGCTGACACACTTGAGGGATGAGATGCCATCCAGAGGGATCCAGATATGCTTGAGAAGTGAGCCCATGTGAACCTTATAGGATTCAGCAAAGGCCAAGTCCAAGGTCCTACACCTGGGTTAGAGCAACTTCCAGTACCATTACAGGATGAAGGGGTTGAGAGCAGCACTGCAGAGAAGGACCTCAGGGTACTGATAGATGAAAACTTGCACTCCCAACTCAGAAAGCCATGTGTACTAGGTTTTATCAAAAGAAGCATGGCCAGGAGGGATCCTGGGATTCATGCATCTATGAATCTATGATTATGAGTACTTGGACCTGTCGTTGAGTGGTATGACTTTCCAGATGACTACTACTGCAGGGCTTTGTGGTTCAGGTCATATCTATGCCATGAAAACAATGAAACACCAGCTGACTCTATTAAAAAAAAATGTTCAAACTGGTATCTGAGTGAGCTTCCTGTGAATTAAGCCTCAGGATCACTCAGGAATTTTATCATACCATTTGATTTGACATAATGTCGTATACTGCTGCACCTGGTGAGAGTTGCTCACTGAGATGTTTCAATGCATTGCCTCTTACTTTGTTTTATAACACCCAGAAGCAGACACCACTAAACAGGCAGTAATAGAACAGGACGGAAAGCAATTTTATCCATATATCTCACCTAGAGTTTCCAACTCTGTACATCTCTATCAGTGCTCAGATTTTCTTGATATTTTAACAGTTGCCTGAAAGTTACCCTTGTGGTTATCTCCTGTCATGTGCTATGTTCGTAAGAGCTTGTCCTTGGGCAGCAGATGGTTCTGTTTCACCCTGAGCACTACAGTGACTGAGGCTTTTGTGGATAACATTTGCCTCCCAGAGGAGGAAGCAGTGGTAGACACAGTGGTATTTTGCACATCAAAGGGATTAAAGCACTTAGAGAAGGATTAGAAACCTGATTCTAGACCCTCCTGATCCTACTATCTCCCACATCCAGGAGAATGTACCAGCCACAGCCACATAAGAGGAGGAAATCCCCTGATTTCACTTTACAAATCACTTTGAATTTCAGTTTGCCTTTCTTAGTGATTTATTTGGTTTCTCCCACATGATTGGCCTGGGACTGTTTACCATTTTACTGTCCCATGCCCTTTGCTGAAAGTCATAAAAATGGAACATAGCATTATATTCAAAATCTTGCTATGGACAAATTATATATGTTAATATATATATAATTATATATATTTACATATATATATGAATAGATAAGAAATTACTTGGTTGAATTGTCTGACTTGGTTTAAAAAGTCACATAGCCCAAATTATCTGATTAGTACAAAGTACCTTAATAGTAGTTATACCATACTCTTTCAGGCTCTACTAATTTAATTTGATTTGCTTCTTCATCCTGTATTCTTCTGGTTCCTAGGGCTGACAGGTAAATTCTTCCTTAAATAGAAAAAGGGGGAATTACAAGTTGTGAACAACCTGAGATCCTTGCTGGGAGTATGATCTTAACAGTTATGGAAGTTTCTTCCTTTCATATCCTGTGGTACACATGGTGCTAATTTTGTCTGATTTCTCATCACATGGCCTCCTTCTCATTGGCTTTTCTCTGCTGAAGGGTGAACATTGCTGCACCCAGCTGCCACTGATATCATAGGCTGTTACTTGAGGTAGTGCTGCCCCAGATTTGACAAACCTTGACCATTCATGGTGTTCATGGAGCTTTCACTCACACAAAGGTGAGCCAGTAATCACTTTGTTATTGTTACAGTAATCTGAGACCATGTCAAGACAAATCCACCAGTGCCCTGACACACTGCACTGTCAACTCAGTCCAGTGTCTTTGGTCTTTTACCAGAAATAGAAAATAAAATGTTTTCAGAGAAACAGCAGCAAACATTCTGACCTTCTTCCTTTCTTTTTCCTCTTCCCTTTCCTACTTAACAGATAAGGATGTAGGTTAGACATTAGGAAGAACTTTCGTGGCGTGATGGTGGTAAAACATGGGTATAGGTTGCCCAGGAAAGCTGAGAATTCCCCAACCCTGGAAGTGTTCAAGACCAGGTTAGATGGGGCTCAGAAAAACCTGGTCTAGTGGGAGGTGTTCTTGCCCATGCAGGGGGTTGGAACTAGATGGTCTTTAAGGTCCTTTCCAACCCAAAGCATTCTATGAATCTATGATAAACTTCATTTATTAGGTGCAGTTGCCTTCAGACATCTATACAAGTTCTGGGTACGAGATCTTTTTAACCTATGTTGATTTGTAGATCACAGAAATTTAGGGAAGACACCAGTCAAAGCTTTGTCTATGTGAAGAAACAGATCATGTGTTTTTGAAATAAAACCACAAAGTCTATCACATCTTTCTTGCTTCTGGGCAGATGTGGCAGAAATGTGGGCAAATAATTTTAATTACAGTTGTACTTAAATTTAATTCTATAGTTGGCATTCTGAGACTGACAAAAAAAAATTGATAGAGAAACATAATCATCTCTACTGTGTTGGAAGTTAGTTCTGTGTTTTTATAACAAGCCTCTCTGACATAAATCTTTAAATTTGAAAATATATCTAACACAATATTGTCTCTTGTCCTGTTGAGACCACTGATGAAAGACAGTGTAGAAGCAATTTCTTTTATGGCATATATCTCTTTATGGAGAGTAGATAAGAATGATACCTTCAAATATGTTCTAAATATCTTACAAATACCTTTTCTCAAGTTTCATAGCTAGCCTCATAATAAATGATTGTATTAAGAGAAAAAAATGTTGAAATGGTTCACTGATTTCACAAAAATCAGTTGTATTATCTTTAAAATAATACAAACTTGAGGAAACATATTTAGAGGTAGAACAGAAAAACAATTCTTTTTAAACTAAATGAATTGTTTAGGACTTTGTCCGTTTTTTACAACAAACCAGAATTTATAAAATCATAGAATCATACAGTAGAATCATATAATGGTTGGGTTTGGAAGGGACCTTAAAGATCATCTAGTCCAAATCCCCCTGCCATGGGCAGGGAAATCTCCCACTATATCGGATTGCTCAAAGCCCCATCCAGCCTGATCTTGAATACTTCCAGGGATGGGGCAATGTCTGTGGGCAACCTGTGCCAGTGTCTCATCATCCTCACACTACAGAATTTCTTCCTAATGTCTAACCTAAATCTACCCTCTTCCAGTTTAAAACCATTACCCTTTTCCTATCATTATATATCCTTTTTAAAAAATGAGTTTGCTCCAGAGATCTTTGCTATTTTAACAATAAGAATTGTAAATGAGCTCAGGTAAATGATAATATTTTATTAGATACACGCAGATTTCTTTAAATTAAATGGTGTTCTTAGAACAATTAATTAACCAGCTAGAGAGCTTATTACCAGAAAAAATGTCCCATAGACAAGTTTCCAATAAACATGACAGAAAGCGATAGAATTGACCTCACTCACTTCTTAAAAATATTAACTGTACTTTGAAGAATCCCTAATAAACTGGAAATCAGCACTGAAAGAGCAACATAACTCCCATCTTCCTAAATGAGACATTTGTCAGCTGTTGCCACTTTTCTTTGCTTAATTTAGCATGAATTGTTATTTCAGGATGTCACGATTGCTGTAGAGTGGTTTATTATTCAAATCACTATGGTTTTTGAAAAAATACTCAATCTGGAGATTATATATTCACTGGATGCATACATGGTATCAGATGCTTGTGAATCACAAGTAAGCAACAGAGACTGACACTGACTCGTGAAGGGATTGTGAAGCCCTGAATGAACTGCTGAATATCTTCAAAATCCAAATAAAGATCTCAGTAGTCAAATTTCTGTAATATTACTTGTAATGACCCAGTAAATCATTCCATTAGGATTTATTTTTGCTGTCTAAAACTGTGGCTTCAAGAAAGGGTGGGAAAAGAACTCTGAGACACTCCTGAAATACAACTACAGAAGCTGAAACCTGCAGCCAACATTTCTTCTCCCTGTAGACTTTTATCAATAAAGTTCAAAGGTAAAAAGCTTCACATTTAAATGGACAATTAAGAAGACAAAAAGAAAATGAAGATGTTACCTTGGCTTTGGAAGCTGAAAGAAAAACATGGAAATCTATGCTATTTCAACATTATCATCTATTAATTGTTTTTTCCTGTGTTGCATGGTAGAGACAAATTTACTTTCTATTACTCTTTACTCAAAGGTGTTTTAAAAATGTAACAGGGTCCTCACCCTTCTCCCAAGAAACTAATTACTTTTGACAACTATTTAAAGAATTCATTCGGTACTCTGCATCTTAGGATTTTGTATCTATAGTAGGGCTATTTGTACTCAAGAAGATTTCTAGTTAACTTCTCAAGAAGAAGATATACTATACTTAGAGCTATCTCATAGCCAAGGAACAAGGGTAACAACAGCCCAGTGCCTGTTCCAGCAGAGCTACTTCCCTGAATATAATCTTCAGTTTGGTTTAGGGTGCTGAGACTGAGCAATAAAATGCTGATGTGTGACTGACACCATGCACCCTTACTGCAATGTGGGTGGTAATTTCTACATCACATATTACTTAAATTTCAAAATAAGGCTAATTGCATTCACCTTTACGAGCAAAAAGTATGTATGCTAATAGTTCAGGTGATAGTAGATTTATTTAAAATTACATAAAATCTATTTCATCTCCAGTGGGACAGATTTTGGTTCTTCCTCTGCAGGACTTCAACTAGCTTGAAAGAAGCAAAGAGACTCTTTTGTGTATACATTGCTTTGCTGCTGAACAAACCAGCTTGATACATGCAAAGCATTACAGAAACTGCCTTTAACTCATCTGACTGGAGATGAACACAGAGGCAGGCATCTACACCTCAGTGACCTGTTTAGTTTTCTGCCTCAGTGAATGAAGACCTTGATCTCACTTTAGTGGCCTAAAACAGATGTCAGCAGAGGACCATCAGGGTCAAACCAGTGACATTGAGTATGCCCTGAGACATCTGGATGGTGGCAGACGTTGCAGGTCTTCAAGACTGTGGATCAGAAGCTATGTACAATGCCCATAGACATCTCAACTAGTACTAGATATCACTGATCAGGCAACTGAATCGACTCCTTAATCAATACAGTCAGTGAAAGTTAGAGCACTATCCATCTCACCAAGTACAGGTGTCTCCTTGAGAAAGAGGTTACACAATGTGCTCTGTACTGAGTGCACTGAACAGCTCTCTGATTGCAAAGGGTTTGTAAGGTGTCTCCTACAGACAGTCACTACACAGCTGAGCTCACCCAGAATCTGAAAAGGATGTGTACCTTTCTGAAAGACAGTACCTATGACAATGATAAAAAGAGATGTTAGCTTGCTTCAGCATTGCAAACCACACAACTGCTTTTATAAAAAAAAAAAAAAATCCCCAAACAACTAATTATAAATGCCTCTATCTGTTGTTTCAGCATTTTGGTCAAATTATACATCTCCTCTGTAAACAAAGATAGTTCATATGGGTTATCCACCAATTCAAGTCACCTCTGAAAATATTTGATTTCACCTATACCGAATCAATAGATTCTCTTCCTGATATTTAATCTCACCACCAGAGCTTTTCTCTCTCACAAGATAAAGTACTGCTGGTGTCTAGGCAACACATTTTTGGGAGGCAAAACATTTCCCTGCCTCATGACTTACACACATCATGAATGTATCTCTTATTACAGGTTTTCTGTCCTCTGACAACTAAAACTATTTTCTGACAGCAGTGGGCAATTCTGAAAAAATATTAAGAAAAATAATAATAATTAGATCATAAAAAGAAAATAATCTAAGTTATAGGAAAGAATTATGACATTGTTTATCTAAGGCGGTATGTCATACAAACAAAACAAAAAGGCAAATTACATATTACAAATCAATCAAATTTTGTATTAATATATTGGGTTTTTTAAAATACTATTATTTCTTTGGAAATAAGAACTCCAAAGCTATGGTAACACAGTCAACACATAAATTATTAGTAAGTGATATACAGGAGGGAACTATTATATTTTAGGTGTAAGCTTCTTCTAATAAGCCTTATAAAATGCAGAAAAAGTGAACTTCACATTAAATAATGCACTAATGACAGGAGAACAAGGCTTGAGATGGAGAATGAAAGGATACTTGAGAAGGGAATGAAAGGATACTTGAGGAGGGAATGAAAGGATACTATGTTAAAAAAAAATTGCTTAAATGAATTTTGTGGTAACCTGTAATATTATGAACTATTTTAAATGTATCTGTGACCTTTTTCTCCCTTTCATCTTCTACAGTGTATACTCTCAGATCTGAAGGATACCTGGTCATCTAAAGGGAAAAATAGAAACTCCAATATATTTGTGATTTATAAAAACATTAGAAAATGTTATTTCCAATGTGACATACAAAACCCCAAAACTTTGAAACCATAAGACTGCAAACAAAATAATACAAACACATGAATCTCAATGTGAGTAAATCTGGAAGTGTTTTTCAACAAGCAGGGTAGAGCAGCAACCTCTTAAAGCTTGTTCTAAGTGTTAACACTTGACACAGAAATACAATTGGATTGAAGTGTTTACAGGGTGGACTAAGCCCAACATCCAATTGTTTTCTCCATGTGACAGGAAAAATTACATAAAATGCATTTCTCTTATTTTGGACTTCCACTGGTCAGACAGTTTTTTCATAATTTGTAAAATGATGGAGTTGTATTGAAGAAACTCTCCTAACAAATGGGATGGCTGTGTGTGTCTGTGCCTGTTACCTAATGCCCACTTATCAAATTTCATATGGAAAAGTAAAGATCATGTTTCAAGAAATAAAGAAAATGAGGACCTGACAAGATTCATTACAATTAGCCTCCATTCCACCAGAGAAAAGGAGGAATGCCATGATGAGCACTTTAGTTCGCAAAGATAAATCCATTGATCACATGTAACATGATTTAATAAGTTTGCAGACCTTGATAATAATAAAATGCAGAAATGTCACATTAAATTACTATTATGCAGTAAAAAGACATTTAACATTTTGCTTAGAGTGATATCTTTTAGTAAAAATCTCTTCTGAGGAAGTAGAAGCTAGAAGCTCTTAAAGGAAGCTATTATTCTAGACTCTTTTGGAGGACTGCTGAATATTTGTTAAGAATATTACAAGGGAAGCTTGGGGAGGAATAAATGAAAAAAAAACCACCCCCTAAACTCACATGAAAGGTACAGAATATGCAACACCTATTGTAAAGATATTTTCAAAACAGTAATATAGACAATTAAAAAGTAGCACTTACATCTAAATGAACCGGCAAAAATAAAATGGAAATTTTCAAGTGAAACTTCCTAAAAATATTTAACTCACCCTCAAAATACTCCAACACATAAACATATCTTCCTTGATAAATATTAGTGGGTTTTAAAAGACTAGGAATTTGTGCTTTGATTGGGATATTATATTAATTTTACAAATTTGTACAGAAGTTTACATAATATACATAGAAAGCCCACCCTGTATTCCATTGTACCTCAATCACTAATAGCCTTTCTTCTACTCTGAACCAAGATCCCCACTTATTTCTCTTCATGAAGTCACACGAGTGTCATCATTTATGCATTACTTAAGATATAGTTTAGATTGACATCTTCTTTTGCCTTCTTTTCACTAGGGTCTACAAGCAAAGCAGTTCTGGCCAAAAGTAAAAACCGTATCTACCTAAGCTGAGCCTCTACAAGGCAGTCACCTGCACTCACAAGTGCATCTGAGCTCCACTGCAGTCAGTGGTAAAACCAGGTACTTTAAAGGTTAAATTTAATCTTGCCTATGTCAGATGCTAACTCCAGGATGAGGGGAAAATACTAGTTCTTTTTGGGTTTTTTCCCACTGACTGTAAAGGGAATGCTAGGCAACCAGCAGAGATGGAGACACATACAATGAATACTCTCTCATCTAGTAACAAAAATCTCAGTACTTCATTTTATACACCATAACTTAACAAAATTGAGTTAAATTATGAGTTTTCTTTGATTTCCAAATAAAAATGTCAGCCTCAATTTTATGATGGGATTTGTAGATAGAAGATTATATGAGACACACATAGAAATTATTTAATAACAACCCTTATATTGCACCCAGCTTGTGATGCTTCCCCCCAACCACCCTGCCACACACAATACAGGAAGACCTTAGGAGACAGGAAATTTTAAAGGAAGGTCAACAAGTCAGAGCTGAAGCACCCACCCTGTGAGAAGAAGCTGATGGACAAGAGCTTATTCTGCAAAGAGAGCTTCTGGGGAACCTAACAGTAATCCACCAGTACCTCTGAGGAGAATACCGAGAAATTGGTGCCAGGATTTTCACAGCAGTTCCCAGTGAAAAAGAGAGGGGCAATGGGCATAAGTTGGTAGAGGACATGTTCAGACCAGATGCAGGAAAAAAACTTTTTCACCAAGACTGCCAGGGAGTGGCACCAGTTGCCCAGACAGATTGTACAAGACTGAATAAAGCCTTGAGCAGCCTGGTCTGATTTCACAGATGACCCCACTTTAAGCAAGAGATTGGGCTAGATGAAACTCTTAAGGTTCCTCTCAACTCAAATCATCCTATGATTTTAAGTAGCAAGTTTGTGTTGTGACAGGCTTAATGCACATGTTTCTGGATCCATACAGAGGAAGAAGACAATCATCTTACTAAAAGTCAGAAAAGACGTAGTTAGGATGCTTGTTTCTGAACCAGACACTTTCAATACACTACTTTTTGACATAAAAAACAAAAAAATGGCTGAGCCGTCATCATGTGTTTTTAAAACACAGTAGCAGAGATCCACATACAGAAATTCACAGAAAAAAATAAGAGAAAGCTTTGACTTTTTTGTTTATAGATAATCAAAACATGAGTATCTTAGTGAATTTTGTTCTTTTAGAAAGGTCTGTGACAGCTTGTGGACTGAGAGACCAACTGGGCATCTCTACTTCTCCAGAAAAATTTAAACCAAGCTTTCTGACTTTTTAGCTCTAAGGACAGACTATTTATATTTGCAGTTATGATCAAATAATGCATTTTCTTTCCAAAGAGCAGACTATTGCTCTCTTGCAACTTTAGATCATAAACACTTCCCCAGAATCAGATTGTGGAATCCATGCATGGATAATAGTGCAGCTCAAGAGGAAAGTGTGCATCTGAAGGGGGCATATGGTTTATTGGTACGACTTTCAGGCATCTCAGTCTTTATTTTGAATAAATGGAGTTTCAATTTGCACACTTTCTGCAGATGATGCTGGATCATGCTGAGGTTATCTAATGCATCAATAAAGATGGTGAAAGAGAAAAGCCCAAGTCTAACCAAACTGCACACAATAACACTGGCAGGAGGTTACGCTCCACTTCACCCTTTCATCAGGCAAGCACACAAGATAACTTTACTCACTGACTTGTAGTATCTCCAGGCCAAGAAACAGGTAATTAATTTAACCCAGTGCAGTTTTATCTTACAGGCTTCCTAACATCTCCTTGGAACACAAGCTAATCAAATTAGTGTATTCCTAAACACTGGATGAGAACACTGAAGTAGTTAAGAACTTAAGTGGTCATACAGAAATATGTAAAAAGACATCAGAGCTACAACATCTGCTTTAACAAGTCTCTCAATTTTCTAATGTCTGTCATTCTCTTTTCAGTCTCTAGTATTTCTCTTTCTAAGATGCAATCAGTAGCAGTCAGAGGTTGTCCAGATGTTGTGCAGGCCTCTGGATAAAACCCTGAATAACCTGGTCTGACCTCAGAGCTGACCCTGGTCTGAGCAGGAGGTTGGACAACATAACCTCCTGAGATGCCTTCCAACATAATGCATTAGCTTTGAATGAATACAGCACTATGCAAGAGGTAATGTTTCTGTCTCTACTGAGAGATAGTCATAAAAACAGGTGTTCACAGCTGCTGTGTGGGTCAGACAGCTATTTATTGAATCAAGTTTATCATATAAAACAAATTGCTCTCATGAAGAAGGCAGTGTTTTAATTGCACTTTCAAAGAAATCATTGGACAAATGAAAGTAGCATTTATGACCAGAGAAAATGTGATAACAGTGTTCAAAACTTAAGTTACTTTATTTATTTACTGGATGGAAGATATAAATGAAAAGGAAGTGTTAATCACTGAAAGACTCTTTAAAAATGGACTTTCATGGTGCAGTCTCAAGACTTCTCCCACACAGGTCCACAATGGCAGGATTTTCAGAATAAGATTTGCAATAGCCCACATGAAAAGATAAAGCTGCTTAAAGAAGGTACCAGATCAAGTCAGATTTTCCTGAAATCGTACAGTCACGAAACTAATTCTAGGCTTTATGGAGACAGGACAAGTTTGCCAGAAGCAGCAGCAAATCAAGAGTAATATATATTGGGTCTAAATAAGTACAGCAGGACTTTAGATAGCATGACAAGGGGCTAACAGATTTACACTTACGCTGCCTGTGCTATGAGGACAAGAGAGCTTTAGATCAGATGCTTCAGAGCCATGCCATCATCACAGTATGTCCCAGCAGGAAAATAGGTCAAACTTCCTCAAGCAGGGAGCCCTACTTAATATTAGTACTTGGCTTCAGGACTGGAGATGTCATATTTCTGGATAGCTCAGAGAAATGAGATTGCACAACTGGTATAGAATCATTAAATGGCTAGCGTTGGAAGGGACCTTAAAGATCATCTAGTTCCAACCCCCCTGCAGGGCAGGGACACCTTCCACTAAACCAGGTTGCTCAAGGTCCCTTCCAACCTGGCCTTGAACACTTCCAGGGAGAGGACAGCCAGCACTTCCTCGGGCAACATGTTCCAATGTCTCACCACACTCACAGGAAAGAATTTCTTCTTAACCTAAATCTCCTCTCTTCAAGTTTTAAACCATCTAAACCATCTCCCCATGTCCTCTCACTACACACCCATGTAAAAAGCCTTACCCCAGCTTTCTTGTAGGCCCCTGTCAGCTGTAGGAAAGCTGCTATAAGGTCACTTCAGAGCCTCCTCTTCTCCAGGTTGAACAACCCCAACTCCCTCAGCCTGTCTTCATAGGAGAGGTGCTCCAGCCCTATGATCTTTTTAGTGGCTCTTCTCTGGACACGTTGCAGGAGCTCTGTGTCCTTCTTATGCTGTGGACTCCAGAACTGGACAAAGTACTCCAGGTGGGGTCTCACAAGAGCAGATTAGAGGTGGAGAATATCCTCCTTTGACCAGCTGTCTGTGTTTCTTTTGATGCAGCCCAAGACCCAGAACACTGACGTCTCATGTTGAGCTTCTGGTCAGTCATCACCCCCAAATCCTTCTCCTCAGGACCGCTCTCAATCCTTTCTTTTCCCAACCTATATTTGTGCATAGGATTGCCTCAACCCAGGTGCAGAACCTTTCACTTGGCCTTGTTGAACTTCATGTAGTTTGAATGAACCCACTTCTCAGGCCTGTCAAGGTCCCTCTGGATGGCATCCCTTCCCTCCAGCGTGTTGACTTCACCACACAGTTGGTGTCATCAGCGAACTTGCTGAGGGTGCATTTGATTCCACCATTTATGTCACAGATAAAGATGTTAAGTACAACTGGTCAGAGTACAAACCCTTGAGGAACACTACTCAACACATCTCCATTTGGAAACTGAACCACTGATCACAACTCTTTGGGTGTGATCATACAGCCAGTTCCTTATCCAAGGAGTGGTCCATCCATCTTATCTGTATCGTTCCAGTTTAGAGATCAGAATGTCATGCAGGACAGCGCCAAACACACTGCACAGGTCCAGGTATCTATTTGTGCATATTCCTATAGTTATGCCCTTTGTGTTCTAGTGACTAGGACATAAACTGTTTCTACAATACAGAAGGAAATTTCAGTACTTTAGGTAATCATGTAGTAATCTCTAGCAGGTTGTTGGTAAATAGTAAATCTCTGGTACCTGGCAGTATCTAGGATACTAAGTACTTCTATGGCTACATATGAAAAAAGCATACCCAGATAAAAATTTCAGTTTAAAATCTTTATGTGACTGTAAGGAAACAACTTCGGGGGACCATTTTCTAAATATTTGAGTAAAGGTCCCTTCCAAGCTTTATCACCCTACAATACTATGACAAGAGGTGAGGAATGCAGCCCTTCCCAACAAGGTATGTCAGTCTCCTTGATAATCTTTAGAGCTGTGTCTATGCATAGATTGTCTCCATCTGATACACTAAATACTGTATCTTGACCTAAACAACATCTTGCCATGCTGTAAGAGGACACAGAGAACTTTCTATGTTTTTACTGTCAGTTCTAAAATAGGCAGCATGTCAATGTACTTCAGAATGCACTGACACGGTAGCCAAAACGCAACATAAGTAACAGTGGTTATTCCCCTATGGAGCACGGTTACAAGGCATAAAGTATAGCAAAACTCATAAACTTTGCCAGAAATTCAGTGTCAGAAGCTGCAATGAGACAACTAGGAGCCTCCAATCCCTCTTAATGGGCAGAGTTCAATTAAATCCAATACTCAGGTCATATCCCTGTCTTCCAACCAGAACAACAATAACTCTTCTCTAGTCCTGTCCAGTAGCTGTAGTGCCACATCTCCTTCTCATTACACTCATCTCTGTACAACAACCCTTATGTTCTTCATTTGCTCTTCCTGACAGCAATGACACCTTCCCATCCTATTTAACCACCAGCTCATACCTGTACTCTGTGACTCATTCTGAGTAATTAACCAATGCATTGAATTCTTTAACTGCTATGAATCCAATATCTTCTTGCATTCAGTTGGGAATCCAATACAGCTTTGCCTTGCCACTAGTAAAATTACATCAAAGTGGCTTCATCCTCTCTCCCAGAAGTACATGCATTTTGCCTTACTCTAATACTCAATTCATGTACATTGCTTTTAAAGCTTTCCCAATACTGAGTAATTGTTAGAGAAAACAACCAGAGAGTGCAAAGAACACAAAGCTAGAATAATCCAATTATAGCATTAAATCTGACAAAATAAAATGTGTTCCTTTGTGAGGTGACCTGAACAGATATCCTCTTTGAGTTCCCCAGAATGTTTATTGCATACAGCTGCATAGTAGGTGGGAAGAGGCAAAGAGTGAAGATATTCTCTTAATAATCAGCGAATATCAGTGAAGCTTAGTCACTAGCAAGTATTTACTATGTGGCAGAAAGTAGACAGCTGGTTTACACCTTTGAGAAAGCAGACAAAGAGCATCAGCAGAGGTGATGAAGTCTAACACAGCAAATGTAGCATGGATAGCACAGACCAGAAGGTGCTGGACTCAACTCACTCATTATGTGCGTGAATTCAGAACCATTAAAAGCAGAAATCTTTTCAGTAGTTTGTGTTGGACCTTTAAAAGTTATCTAGTCCAAATCCCATGCAATGAGCAGAGACATCTTCAACAAGATCAGGTTACTCAAAACCCCATCCAACACCATCTTAAATTTTCTGGGCAACTGCATCATACAAAATTTATTCTTTATGCCCAATATAAATCTACCTTCTTCTATTTTAAAATTGTAGCCCCTTGTCCTTTTGCAACAGGCTCTACTACAAGATTTGTGCCTATCTTTCTTACAAGCCTCCTGTAAATACTGAAAGGCCATAAAAAGGTCTCCCCAGGGCCTTTTCTTCTACAAGCTGATCAACCTCAACTCTCTCAGGCTCTCTCCACAGGTGTTCCAGACTTCATCATTTTTGTGGCCCTCCTCTGGACTCACTTAAATAGCTCCATGCCTTTCCTGTGCTAAGAATTCAAGAACTGGACACAGTACTCTAGGTCGGTGTCACCAGAGAGGAGCAGAGGGGGAGATAACCTCCCTTGACCTGGGTAGCCATGTTTCTTTTGACACAGCCCAGGATATGGTTGGCTTTCTGGGCTGCATGCAAGAGCATATTTCTGGCTCATGTCCAGCTTTTTATTCATCAGTACCCTCAAGTCCTTCTTTGCAGGGCTGCTCTCAAATGCCCACCCTTCAGCCTGTATTGATATTGGAGGTTGCCATGACCCAGGTGTAGGACCTTGCACTTGGCCTTGCTGAACCTCTTGAGGTTCATATGAGCCCACTTGTCAAGCTAGTCCAGGTCCCTCTGGATGGCATGTGAACCTCATCACTCAGCTTACTGCAATCTGTGCTGAGGGTGCACACAATCCCACTGCCTATGCAACTGATATTAAACAGTATTGGTCCCAGTATGGACCCCAAGGGACCTTTCTCATCACTGATCTCTAGTCACAAATTGAGCCATTGACTACTACTCTCTGGATGCAATCATTCAGCTGATTCCTCATGCACCAACCAGACCACAGAGATATGTTTCTGAACAAAATGGATACCCAACTCTATCTCCCTTATTTGCTGCTTATAGCTATTCATAGGCTGGTTTTGTTTGTTTGTTTTGCTTCCCTGTTTTTTAAAAAGAACTCTGTTTGTTCCCTTGCTTGACATGCTTCACTCCAAGCAAGGAGAATCCACTTTTCACCCACAGCAGGGCTCCGGGGCTCTTCAGTTCAAACAATCTGTCACAGGTTCTTGTATTAGAGCCATGAGATGCCTGGCAAGCAAATAAAGGTCACACTTCACCATGAAACATTTACAAGAAACTACCTGAAGTGTAATCCTTGCACCGAGTTCCTAGCTTAGAAATGGAACTTGGCTTCCCCCTCCCAGGCTGCAATGTACCCATGACAGCTCATTCCTATCAGGTTCCTTGCTTATAACCAATGCAAAGCCATCTCAGACTGGGTAGTTAAAGGGACTCTTCACAGACACAACCACACATGGTCACTCATGCGTAAATTAAACTTGACCTAAAACACAAACCCTGGACTGCGCTTATGCACCCTATGAAACTACTTGAACAGCCTGTGGAAGAAGTTAGACATAGGCCACTCTCATACCATTCCCAGGCAAAGCAAGGGATTGCCCTCAATATGCACAGCAAATTTAACCACTGCATTTTAGAAGGTAAATAAGTTTCAACGGTAAGAACAGAAAATCCTGTGTGGAAGGCCTCAACTTCACGACACAGGTATGGGTACAGTCAATTAGACCATAACATAAGAAATCAACTGTCCTACACCAATTTGTTTTCTCACATAAAACATTCTGGAGTTATCTTAGCAGCTACTGAGGAATTTCATTTCACAGATTATGAAGGCTGTTGAAGGACAGGGTCGAAAGTTGTGCAAGTGTGACACAAGTGCAACTTCCATCCCTTTATCCCTTTGGGAGCTGTAAAGTTCTAGCATATGCCAAACACACCCAACAATCAGGTTTTGCTAATCTAGTCAAGGTTTTTGCTTCAATATTTGTGTCATACTGCAAGAAAAAAGAAATGGCTTCGCATTCACTTGCCAATTTTTGCAATATGCAGTAAATAACAAACAGGGACAAATATTCAAACTGAAAAAGCAAAAAATATGAAAGCTAGTTCTGTGGAGCAAAAATACCCCTGAAAGTTATGTAATTAGAAACACTTTATACTTGGAAAGGTGCAAATGAAGGTCAGACTCATCTTCTAAAGTTCTGCATTTCCAATTCTTAAGCACTTGACTCTGCAATGTGCAGTATTGTTTCAATGAACCATTTTGTAAATTTTATGTAAAAAATAGCAAAAAGTCCTGCTGAGAAAATCAGCTCTAAAGCTAAAAAAACACAACATTTTGAACCAGTAGTTTTGGCTGATTTACAAATGGGAAAAAAAATCATGAGGAAAAAGATTTGATTATCGGAAATTTATGACAACAGAAAATGAAGGATTTACCTGAGTGGACTGAAAACAAATACAAAACAAAGGAAGCCACATGGTAAAAATCAATGGGACAGATGAAGAGAAGAAATAGATCATGAAGACTAAAAACTCCGGCAGAAAGTAGGGGCAAATGCAAAGGCCAGAAAAACCTCAAGGGAGTTTGAGAAAAAGAACTTTACGCTGGACACATCAGGGGCTGGCAGAGTCCTCTGTCTACAGAAGTGAATGCTCAGAAAGTATCAGGGAAAAGTATAGTATGTTTGCCCTGTTTTCACTCTTCCATTGCCATCTCTCACTGATGGAGACAGAATTCTGACTTAATGCCATCGCCTTTATATCCGTATAGTCCCCCTGTATGCAGACTGAAAACAAAAAAGGAACACTTTACAAAGAATGGATTATAGCTCTGAAACCATAAACAAACTAGCCTAACATTGTCTTACCCAGTTTTTCCAGGAATTAATTATTTATGCCTTGAGAGCTATGTAAACTACTTCACAGAATTTTTACACCCACACACACATAAGCACACATACAACAGATAGGTAGAAAACAAGTTTCCTAGATATAAAATACAGAATATCTTTGGAAACATAAATATTATTTTTCATACTTCCACCATTTGCTGTGATTTTCTTAACTTATCCTTCCATTACATATATATATGTGTGTGTGTATATGTATTTATAAGTGCCTATGTATGTATAAAGAAAATGAGATATTTAAAATGTTTAAGATTATTCTCAAAAGCTAGAAAAAAGCCTAAAAGCATGTGAATAGTATTTCTAAGAAGGCCACCTTTGAGCACTGCTGTTGGAATAGGAGACTCTACACAGAAATGAAGTGGGTGTTGTTGCACTCTTCCATCTGACTATTGAGAGACTCTTTCAGTGTTTTAGTCTCTTTCACTGAAGACTGGAAACTATGCTGACCAACACTTCAGTCATCCCTTTCAAAACAGGTAATAGAAAAACTCTCTACTCTTACCAAGAAATAGGCAACTACTTAAATTACTAAAATCTTTGCCATTTGGACAACTTTCTTCTGATTTCATTTTTAATTGGTTTTCAGGTTTTTTTTAATAGAAGGTCATTCAGTGACTGAGAGGCAATGTGGTCAAAATGCTCACCAAAAGGTGCTGCTCTGATTTGGGTTGCATTTTTAGCTGGAACAGATGTTCTGAACACCAACTACCTGCCTACCTCTAAACATATGATCACTTCTTGCTTAATAACATGCCAGTTATCATGGTTTTGCTGTAGTCAACAGGGAAATTGAGCTTCGATAAACAAATACTGATATTTTAAGCAGATGGACTGACTTCCTGCAAAAATGACATCTATCCATTACATACACAGAAGGCCTAATGAGTTATCTGGGCAAGGTGCTAAACTTTTTCACTTCTATAGGCAGAAGACATTAATCTAAGCTTCTGACAGCAAAAGAAAATAGTTTCATGTAGTATGAAGCTAGTTACTGGATGGCTGCTGTCCACAAGCATAAAGATTCCTCTTCTAACATCTTATGTGATAGGCTTATGTTGCAGGCTTTTGCTATTTTATTTGCAATACTTAATTTTGGCATGTGTAATGAATTGACAGAATTCATATCAACGTAGAATTTTAAGAAGTAATTCTACCGCCTGGATAAATGTACAGTTCTTTGAGTATATGTGAAGGTTCTTTCTCTGGTCTGAAATGCACATACTTTAGTCTAGTAGGACAGTCCAGGTAAACAACTAGGTAAAAGTTTAATTTGAGGAACTTGTGGCTAGAGGAGTGCATATCTTTAACATTATCTATCTAGTTTAATATATCCTAAGTTAATCTGTTATTCATAGCTGTTACAATATATGGCATTTTCTCACTGCCATCATGGAAGGTAGGGTCTGTTTCTTTCCTGAAAAGCCATTGTACACAGTTTTAAACATCAGTTTTGCTTGAGCTGAACAACCAAAAAGGAAGAACACCCGCAGGTGGAAGTGGCTGCCAGAATGTCATGCAGAGAAATGACATTCAAAAAGGCAACTCATCAACAGTTGTAGATGGCAGATAAGCACAACACTTTAGGGCATCAACAACATTGCCCATCTCATATGAGGGCATCATTGCCAGAACATTACCTAATTTTATAACAAAAAAATCACCTCAGATGGGTAAAAAGCTGGAAATTCTATTAATCCAATCCAGTTTTCATGAGTACGGAAGCCCAAATCAATGCAAAAAAGCACAGTTCTCTAGGGAGATGACTGAAGCTTGTGTGAATATTCTCAGTTCAATAATTAAGTCGTCTCAACTTTTTAAAGATTTAAAAACCAAATCTCACCTAGTTTATGGCAGTAGAAGAAAAGCTCTGCCTAGTTCCCAAATGATGCAGGTTTGTAAGTCTGTAAAGCTGTAAATTCTTAAGACTGTTGTACCAAGAACCTGTTAAAAGTTATAGTATCACACTGATACTAAAATGAAGGCAGAAATAACATACTGGGCAAGGTAGCTCAGCAAACATGTGTGTTGTATATGCCATACTAGTACTGAAAACACAAAGAGAGGCTTAAATAACGAGATCACAAAATACAAGTGCAAACTGTAAAGTACATTCATGCAGCTAGAAAGAAAATGAAGTACAAGTTTGGTTTTTTTTTAAAGGACAGTGCATTTGTTAAAACAAAAACTCTTTCCCTTTCAAGAGGAAAAGATTTCCAATTGAGTTAACTCTAACAATGCACACATTTTAAATGAAATCAAACCTTGCACATTCAGAAATGTCACTGTTTTCACAATATGAATGTAACATTTACAGCTATGTACTTATTAATGTTCTGGTTTTTTCCTGATATTGCTGTATATTTTGGGAGAGCTAGGAGGGAGGACTACTTCATTCCTGCTTGGCAGTTCCTATGCCCTTATGAAACCATCATCTGTGATCACCAGGCTGTTTTTAAATATAATCTATTGATGGTAGAATGTGATTTGCAATATTAAATGGCATGAGTGCAATCACGTAACTCAATTCCCATATGCCCCTTTCAAAATCTGCTCACTTTTGTACTTAAAAGTCCTCTTCCCCTACCGAACAGAGCACTGATTCCTCTTCTTTAATGAGATTAATCTTTTCCCATGTGATTTCACATGTCAGTCTATGCTAATAATTTCCAGCTGCCTCTGCTCACCCAAGCAGAGCATAGGCATTCGAAAGGGCTATGAGATGCTTTCCTCAGGAACACCACTGGGTAAGAAACAGATTACTTTGATGACTCTAAGATGCGGATAAGGAAAAGACACCTCCAATATACTAACCTGCTGTTGACAGAAATAATACAAGCATAAATACCTGTTTTACTATCTGACCTTGCACATGCTGGGTGCTTTCCAAACTCTTTTTTTATCTGACTGATTTACTGCATCACTAAGAAGCCTGTCAGAGAACAGGCAGCATTGTTTCCTATTGCTAAAGCAATGTTGGACAATCTCGATTCAAACAAAAAAAGTGGGAAAAAAAATAAAAATCCTCCAGACTACATGAAAGCATGCAAAACCTGATTTTCTCTGTGTGCATTTTTCCTCATATGTGATAAGTAATTTTTTTTTCCCCCTGAAGTATTTTGTCTAACATAGAGTTCAGACATGTGTACACTATTTGCATATAAACACATATGAATGTTGCACATGCACATATACATTTAACTGAACACTTCTGTGATCTCTGGGATGTCGTGCCACCTTTCAATTTATAATAATGTGTGAATGTTACTTATCCCAATATTTACCTTCCTCCTTAGTTCACCATTGAGACTTAAAATACAATCCGTCCTAATAAAAAAACCAAGCAGACATATTTGATATACTAGAAAAAATATGGTTCTCATTACCTTTAAAACTACCGATTTTTTTGCCATTTCTACAAAGCAATACACAAGCAATCAGTTTTTGCCACAAAATGTACCCTCATTTAAAACTTGCTTGCAAATGCTGGTTTTCTAAAGATGTATTTTATGTACACTGATTACCATCTGCTTGAAAATTTCACAGGAGCAGCTTCTTTTAAGACCAATCAATAGTTAAAATATTCAAGTTTATTTAAATATCACTTGCAAGTTTTTAGGTTCACATATTTTTATTGCAAAAAAATTAGAAAGTAAATTAATATCTAAAATCAGTGGCTATATTTATAGTTCCCCTTCTTTCATATACAGACCTAAATATTTATGTATTTACATAAAGCTTTTTATATTTATTTTTTCTCAGTTTAAGGAATGTTGAGAAAGAAGCAATTTTTATATAGTGACCAGTTTTATTTTTCACTTTAGTGAAAATTCTATACAAATAGCTTTTATACGTAGAAATATGTACTTTTTAAAAATTGTAACACTAGTTTCAAAAAAGTATTCAATATCAGTTTAAACCAAATCAATTTTCTAGATTTTTACATTTTAATTTTAATCTCTATTTCTAAGAACTGACCATAAAGCAGCTGCTTTCAGAATTACTTCCTACCAGTTTGATTAAAAATGTTGCCGATTCTGCTCTCTTCTGTGATTTAACATCTGAGCTTTTCTTTTTCTCCCAAAGGGATAAATAGCATATTATGGAAAATGGGTTTGTTGCCTCCATGCATATTTTATGTGTATTTATTCTTCATTTTCTTTTCTATTACCGAACAAAACACACTATGAATTTATATATACTACATATACATTACTGCATATCATATAATGTATACCTGACATGTAATGCACACATTATCTCTATGTGTATGTACATTGCTTTGCTTGTGTACAGGACACTCAACTGTGAATGGGTGAATGGCCTTGTGTCATTTTCCTACTATACTTACCAAATTAATACTTAGAGCTTATATGACCTACCCAAGACCACACCTCCAGGGTATGGAGAATGTTTCTTTCACTTAAATGCTGCTGTGACAAGGGGCAATACCCTGAGGTGTAACAATGCTTCTTTATCCTTTCACACTGATTGTAACATCAGAGTAATACGTGTGACACATAACCTACACGTGTAAACACATGTAACAACTCAGATAATACATGTGGCATAAAATAACCTGTTCTTCCTCAATACCAGTTGCTATGCAGATTAGACTGTCACACACATTCTAATCTATATAATACATAGCAAGGTAATGTGAAGAATATATTGTAAATTAATTCAACACTGACAATAAATAATTAGGGGACCCAAAGAACTCATAGTTTCCACTTGCTCTTATAAACCTGCAGAAATATTATTGGAAGAAATACTTTCAAATTACAAAACTAATAAATCAGTCACACTATCTTCCCTAGGCACTTGAACCAGATATAAAAGCCTACCTAAATGCTTAAATCCTACCTATTCCAAATTACAATGCCCAAATCCAAGCTTGTAGCAAACCCAGAATAATCTGATCATTTACATAATCACTGAAGGGAGCAGATTTTAAATCTTCCAGCACAGAGAAAGGTGTAAGCCAGACTCTTAGGTGTTCTCCAAACCTGAACATACATTGTAAAGGGGAGGTCAACATGCTTATTCTACTAGTAAGAAAGAAAAAAAAAAAAAAGAAAAAACCCAAACCCAAACCAACCCTGGTGATGATTTTCTGCCAACTTTAGATTCCCCTACTCTGTGCCTTTAGGCAACACACAAAAAAATAAACCTTCTGTAAGGGATCAAACACTGAGCACACATCTTCCTTAAATATCCCTCCATTTGGAAATACACTTGGGCTGCTCATCACTTAGATATCTAAGATCCAAGATCTTCCCTGTCAATTAGGTTGTGGTCTTTATGCCTGTTCAAGAAAACAGGCAGTCTGTTTTTAACTCAGGCATTTTTCCTTCTTCAACAGGAGTCCTCCTTTTGCTGTAACTCTTGGTAATTATTATTAAGACCATTTAATAACGGGTTGGAACTGTTGCAGAAATACAAAAAGCAGAAGCAATTCCTAAGTGAGTGTAACTACACCTGAGCAAACCTAAATTGGTTTCATCTCCAGTGCAACCATATGTAAAAGAGAAGAGGTTTCTTCATCTTTGACAACTATATTCCCACCCGTGTCCAGTAAAGAATGGATGTTTTCCTTGCCCCTTCTTTTACTGCTGATGTATCTGTAGAAGGACTTTTTGTTATCCTTCACAGAGGTGGCGAGATTCCGTTCGCATTGTGCCTTTGTCTCTCTGATTTTCTTTCGACATGACTTAACAATATTCCTAAATTCCTCCTCAGTAGTTAGCCCTTTTTTCCATAATTGGTAGGCCCTCCTCTTAACCCTAATTTCTTTCAGAGTCTCCCAATTCAGCCAGGCCGGTCGTCTTCCCCGCCGGCTCGCCTTTCGGCACACTGGGACAGCCTGCTCCTGTGCTTTCAAAACTTGTTCCTTGAAGTACGACCATCCCTCCTGTACCCCTCTGTTTTCAAGTTCTGTTTCCCAGGGTATACTCTGAACAAGTCTTCTGAATAGGCCAAAATCTGCCCTCTGGAAGTCCAGCGTAGAGGTCTTATTGACAACCCTCCCTGTATCCCTGAATATTGAAAACTTTATTATTTCGTTATTTATTATTTCATTATTCTCATCCAATAAATCTAAATCTAGAAAAAATAACTTTTAATTTACACTTGAAACATCATTTTTTGTTAAAACACAGCTTTTTCTTCTGCATGTCACATTAGATATGTTGTTAAATTTGCCCTAAGCGATTTTACCACTCTTTATGTAATTGTCTAACAGTTCACTAGATATTTTATCAACCACACTGACAAGCATAAAAACTTTAGCCCAACAGTGTAATAACAAAACCTGCAGTCTGTGTTATGGTTTTATGTGTGTTTATGTGCTATTACTAAGATTACAATGTGATAATAGAAATGCTGTGGGGAATTATAAAACAACATCAGAGACCCACTGAACTTACTGTTCTAGTAGTATTCAATAATGACAACACTCTCTGGGTGAGAAAGGAGAACTTAACTTATTCAAGATACTTTCATCGCCCAAAATCTGAAGTGACATAAAATAGTCACTTCTTTTTTCCTCAGAGTAACTCCAATCAGTAAATCAGTGTTTCAGTAGTCAGGATGTATTACTATAAGAAGATAGATTAGGTATACACATTTTGTACTTGCACTGAAAATTTTAAAGACATAGGCCACTCTCCATCATCTTCAGTAAGTCATGGGTAACAGGAGAGGTGCCTGAGGACTGGAGGATAGCAAATGTCACTCCAGTCTACAAAAAGGGCAAGAAGGAGGACCCGGGTAACTATAGACCGGTCAGCCTCACCTCCATCCCTGGAAAGGTGATGGAACAACTTGTTCTTGTCACTATCTCCAGGCATATCAAGGACATGGGAGTCATCAAGAGCAGTCAGCATCGTTTTATCAAGGGTAAATCATGTTTGACTAACCTCATAGCCTTCTATGAGGAAATTACTAGGTGGATAGATGATGGAAGAGCAGTAGATGTGGTTTATCTTGATTTCAGTAAAGCATTTGACACCGTCTCTCACAGCATCCTTGTAGATAAGTTGATCAATTATGGGTTTGGTGATCAGGTAGTGAGGTGGATCAGGAACTGGTTGAAAGGAAGGAGTCAGAGAGTTGTAGTCAATGGGGCAGAATCTGGTTGGAGGTGTGTGACTAGTGGAGTCCCTCAGGGGTCGGTGCTGGGACCGGTGTTGTTTAATATCTTCATCAACGACTTGGATGAGGGTATAGAATGTACCCTCAGCAAGTTTGCTGATGACACTAAGCTGGGAAGAGTGGCTGACACACCAGAGGGCTGTGCTGCCATTCAGAGAGACTTAGACAGGCTGGAGAGTTGGGCAGGGAGAAACATGATGAAATTCAACAAGGGGAAGTGTAGAGTCTTGCATTTGGGGAAGAACAACAAGATGTCCCAGTATAGGTTGGGGGCTGACCTGCTGGGGAGCAGTGTAGGTGAAAGAGACCTGGGGGTCCTGGTTGACAAGAAGATGACCATGAGCCAGCAATGTGCCCTTGTGGCCAAGAAGGCCAATGGCATCCTGGGGTGCATTTTCCTCAGAGTAACTCCAATCAGTAAATCAGTGTTTCAGTAGTCAGGATGTGGTTAGTAGGTCAAGAGAGGTTCTCCTCCCCCTCTATTCTGCATTGGTGAGGCCACACCTGGAGTATTGTGTCCAGTTCTGGGCCCCTCAGTTCAAGAAGGACAGGGAAGTGCTTGAAAGAGTCCAGCGCAGAGCTACTAAGATGATTAAGGGAGTGGAACATCTCCCTTATGAGGAAAGGCTGAGGGAGCTGGGTCTCTTTAGTTTGGAGAAAAGGAGACTGAGGGGTGACCTCATCAATGTTTTCAAATATGTAAGGGGTGAGTGTCAGGGAGATGGAGTTAGGCTCTTCTCAGTAGTGACCAGTGATAGGACAAGGGGTAATGGGTGTAAATTGGAGCATAGGAGGTTCAAGTTGAATATTCGAAAAAATTTTTTTACTGTAAGGGTGACAGAGCCCTGGAACAGGCTGCCCAGGGGGGTCGTGGAGTCTCCTTCACTGGAGACATTCAAAACCCATCTGGACACGTTCCTATGTGATGTACTCTAGGTGGCCCTGCTCTGGCAGGGGGGGTTGGACTAGATGATCTTTCGAGGTCCCTTCCAACCCCTAGGATTCTGTGATTCTGTGAAAATAGTAGTTTTCACCTTGCATTATAAATAGCTTATTATTATAAATAGCACAATATATATATATAATATATAATAGCACAATATATATTATAAATAGCACAATAGCTTATTATTATAAATAGCACAAGGAAATAGAATGGTTTGTTCTGGGAAAAAAAAACCAAACCAAAATTTAATTAAAGAGAAAAAAATATTGAAGAATTTTTTACCGATTTTATGACAGTGCTGTTTATAAACCTTCCTCCTCACAGAACAGGTCAGACTACTTAGAGAATCCAAAGCCATCATGGAAGAACTTTCAAATAAGACAGGCAAAGACACAACATAAAGAGTTGATATGTCACTTTTGATAAGAGAACTGCTCATCTTGTTGCATAGATTAAGAGAAGCCCCCATTGAAGCACTCTCAATAATAAATATTGGGCATTCTTTACACTAATCTTTTGCATGACTGGATTATGGCAATATCTGGAATCATTCTACACCACTAAGCAATCTGACCCCTTACCAGTATATCTGAACTTTCAGAAGACTATTTTACTAGAGAATGCCTGCTTCTGTTTATTTGCTGCTAAAAAGTGGGTTGAATATGCTAATTTGTACTAAAGATATGCTTATAAACCGTTTATATCAGATTCGTGCTGGTTTCATTAAGTTATGTGACAAAAGATTGACCTGTACTGATCCTGTTTAGAAAAAGAGTTTTGTTTTGACTAAAATTATTTAGCAATTAATTTTATTCTTTATTCATAAAATCTCAGATAGCTTTCTTACATCACAGTCTTTCCTCTGCTCCTGCATACGTACCTATTACTTACCATCTTCAAAAAGCACAAGCACCTACTGAAGAATGCTTACAAAGTGCATCAATATTAACTCACACTCATTCTATTACAAGTTTCAGAAATAACTTAACAGTAATAGCTAAAAGTAGTTTTACCAGATTAGAACACTAGTCTATATTCGGTATCCTATATATTGTTTTGATCAACATGTACTTCTTTCTAAATAAATCTCAACTTCAAAAAGTTTCATTTTTATTCAGAATTTTTTTCTCACCTTCAAAGCACTGAAATTAAAATTAAATAATCCTTTCAGAAGTCTGTCTAAGGATAACTACTGGATGCCGTGTGACGTAGTTCTTCTGCTGGTTAGTAAGTATTCCTACAGTTTTTCCTGTGTGGAGTGACACTCTCCCTAAACTGTATGCATAAATAATTGTGATGAAGGCAATGATTTCATCTTCCTTCTTTGCTGAGGAATCATCTTTTACATTAAGGTCCTAATCTGTTTCCAGAGTTAAGACTCATTGTCAGATACAGATTTAAATAACCTCATTAGAAGTTCATACATTGAATAGCAGGAAAAGATAATGATGAATTTTTGTCTGGATACTTTCCCCTTCCTAGAAATTATATTCTTAAAATGTCAAACAACAGCCACAACAAAGTTACTGTCCTCATAGAGAGAACAAGCAGCACTCAGTTTTGTAGAGCCAGCACCAGTATTACTGGAGCTGGGAGTGGTAAGGAAAGAGAAGCAGCCAAAGATCTAATGGCATACAACATAATGGCAACTATAACAGCTTTTGTTATGCTCAAGTTCAGCTAATTCTTTACTTGACATCAGCACAACAGACAGCAATCTACTACAACTATCCTTTCCCAGTCTTGTTTTTCTTTTAAAGAAGCTATTAATTTAATTTTATCTATACATAACAATTTTGTCCTAATTATAACAATCTGGGCTCACCCTTGATATCTGCCTGGTTTGGTTTCAGGTTGCTTTTTATCATTCAGATGAAGTTATTCAGCTATACAGCTAAACAATTAGTTAAAATCAGTCTACAAACAAGCAAAATCTAGAAAGTCATTCTGTAACCAAGATAGTTGTTATCACACCTAGAGAAATCGTTCATGTAGCTACTTTCCAGGACTCCACTGCACTAGGTAGGTAAGTAATTTTTTTTCCTTTTTGATCTCATGCACAGAGAATCAGTAAAGTACTACAGTGCCTATTTTAAGACAGCTAAAACACACCAGATTTCAGTTCTGCATGTTCCTGAATGCTTTACTTATGCAAAAGTTTGTCTATTAGGAAAGATGTATCCCCCTCCACCTTACTCTGCCTAGTAGAGTCTGTCTCCTGGTTAGAGTGCTTGCAGCATACCAACATCACTCCATCACATTCATCCAGCAAGACTCCTGTCAGCAATTTAGAGATAAGGCTCTTTTTTACCACATCACAAAGCTCAATGGTTAAAACATACTCTCTTTTCAAATTCTCAAGTACCGACAATTTTATTCAACAAGCATTGCATGATTTTGGGGAAGCCTATAAACTACACCAATAGCTTATTAGGCACAGTTTGAAAACTGAGTAGAAGCACGCAACTATTTTCCCAAAGTCAGCTTGTATTACCTTTACTGCCATTTCAATTGAGGAAAAAAGACAATCAGTAGTATATTTTTTGCCATTAGCATGTACAACAATGTACAACAACGAGAAATGTAGAACAATTTTGTAGGAAATTAGCACTTATTTTATTTCCAATAGCAATATCGCTGGGATTACTCATAACTACCTCCCCCCAAAACTACTCTGTAACAGCTACAGCATAGATATGACACAGCTCCTTTCAATCCTCTCTAGGACTAGAGTGACCCATGTCATACATATCTTTAAATAAATTATTACAATGGATCTGCCAAACAGTAGCAAAAGATATCAAACACTTAATAGGCTGAAGATCTCATTTACCACAAGTGATTTAACATTTTGAGATGTTATATTAAATTAAATATTTCTTCTCTTTCAAGAAATACTACTCATTGCCTAATCCCAATCTTAGCACTAAGTATCTTGGCCAATACAGATTCTGTCTAATGCAATCTTACTCCTCAGAGGAGACTGTGTAAAACGATTAAGTGTAAGTAAAAATTATGAAAGAATGTTTATGGACAGAAGAGTGTGGCATTGCATGGAATAGCTTGAACAGAAAATAATATTTTCATTCAACTTGAATGTAATGTGTTACTGGGGTTTCAAGTCATTAAATATTCACTATTTCTGTACCATGAGAACGGTTGTATTCCCAAGCATATAAAATTACAGTCTGCCAGCTACAATCCTTGCTTAGAGCGAATGATCTCACTTTTCATATCTATTATGCAAGCACTACTAACAATTTACTTGATAAATGCTTCAAAAGAAAACCTTTAGCATCTATTTTTCTTGATTTATCAGAGTTAACATATACCTCCAGCTGTATGATTCAGACTGAGAGAAATCAAGAACAGCAAACTACAGGAGCATGACACCTTGCTCACTTTGTTGCCAATGAAATTATCTCTACGCAGTATACATCACTCTACTTTGCTGTTAAAACTAAAAGCAAATAATGTTGCTCAGTAATCAATCACTCCATGGCTGACCATTTAATAACTCACCTGGTTTATAAATGTCCATTTTATGTTATTGAACATGAACTCATAAACATTATATTGAAGTAATATATGAAGTCAAAATTTAATTCCTGAAGATTACTCTAAGTCCACCGAGGAATGTTTTCTGATTTACTTTCTTTTTGTAATCCATCATTTCAATACCCAGTTTTTAAAAAAGGAACATCTTGTAGCTTGTAAGGAATTGTAAACTGTAAACTTTTTTGCTTATTGATACTTTGTTCACATTTGCAAATATGAAATACACATTCAAATTGAGATTGAAAAGTATCACAATTGAACCCCACTTTATTTCCTTTCTAATCACATGTAGGGAAAGGACTTAAAATGAATGGAGAATGCAAAATAAAACAAAGTTCAGAGCACATGCAAGGACACATCTGTTCTCTTTATATTAAATGAAAACTGTATTGTCAAAAATTGGGAGCACAAGTATCAAAACTAGTCAAAAGAGGAATTACAGTGCTTGTAATATGCAAACTAAGATAACCCAGCCACAGATTTTTAGATCTTGTCCAGAATAATCCTGAAAGTGGTATAGAATATAATAAATAACCATTACCAGGTTCCAAATTAATTTTAATACAGCTACAAAATAAACCTCAAAATTACTAAGGGCATCTAAACCAGTGGGTAGCTAAAATGAACAAAACCAATAGGGTTCATACTGAAGATAGTATCAAGCTGAAAATTACACAGTTCATCATTTTAAAATCAAGAAGGCCCACCACCTGGAAACTCCCCTCAGCTCTCTGGGTTCAAGCACCAGCATCTAACACACAAAAATAGTCCAGGAACAGGTGTTAAAAAATGTTTCAGTAGTTGTAAAACTCCCACACACAGATCCTTTGAACAGACTGGGATTGCATTCACAACTGATACAAAATGATCAAGGAAACAGCCCTAGCTCCACAGGCAAAATAAACAGTTGCCCTTGGCAACAGGCTGCAGCAAAATGGCTGGGATCCTCCTGCCTACCAGTCTGTGCCACAAAGTGGGAAAGTTGCAGCTACTTCTGGTGCCCTTTTCCTCCTCCTCCTCTTCCTTCCTCCTGCTGCTGTGATCTAGGGGCAGCTCGATGGAGATGCAGAACTGGTCTGCTCTCACTTTTTCTCTTGTCTTCCCCTGGCCTCCCTTTCTTAGTGTAGCAAAAAAAATTTTTACTCATACTACAATTGCCAGCCACTTATTCTGGACCTAAAAAAAATTTCTATGCATTCTAACTTACACTAACTAACTTGAAGGGGTACTTCATGAAATTCAGAGAAAAAGGATAGCCCTGATATAAATATAAATCAGTAAATATCAGAAGGATAATCCAGATAATTGATGAGCAGAATCCACTCAATGTTTTACTCTTTTTCACAAGAACACAGACATGCACAGTAAGATACAAACTCTGATAGCTCAGCCACCAACATTTTGCAAACAGATGCTACCAAGAGAAGTTATCTGATACACAGGCAATTCTGCAACAATCATCACAATTTCTTAGACTCCATTCTGAAATACATGATCATAGACAAGGTCGGAGGTTAGTCATGAGCAGGGTTAGCTTTCCTTTACTGGATTTTTTTAAATCCTTGCTGTACACAACAAAATCACATCCCCATGCTACTGCTTCTTATTCTAGATTCTCTACCACTTCATTGCTTCTATTTAAGATCACTGACATTGGCAAACTCCCATCACAGTGTACCTCAAGCTCTGTTACACTCCCTGTTTATCAGCAAAGACTTGGTTGTATGCTGAGCAAGTTAAAGAGACCATAAGTCTGATTCACCATAGAGCTGATCTCCTCAGACAGCAGCTTTCCAAGAAGCCAGCCACCACCACTTTACTGACCAACACAGGCAAGACTTTTATCACACAAAGGCCCTTTGAACTAGTTAACTGATACAGGTTAAGTATCACTTAAGGATACAGGTAACCAGATTAATTTTGGTACTCTTCACACACATTGCCAAAATTTTTATAATGCACAAAGGAAAGAACCAGCAAAGACCATTAAAAAATATGGCAAGAATTGGAGGGGAAAAAAAGTAAACAACACCGGTACAGGACTCTTGCAAGACGAACCTCTTTTAGGGCTCCAAGGTCCAACCAGGTGTTCCAGCAGAAACTCACGAATAGTGCTCTGAGTCTATTGCCCTCAGAGTTGACTAGCCTGGAGCAGTGCTATTCCTCCAAAAGCAGCTAATCTCTCTGCTGGTTTGCTCAGGAGCGAGCTGAGCCTGTGCTTCAAGATTTGCCTTTTATTGGCCCCTTAATCCTGCTCATGTGCAGTTAGGGCCCGCCTTAATCAGGCTCAGGTGGGCTTAACACAAGCTCATGCCCACTACCTGGCAATTAGTGGCACCTGGTTGCCTCATTTCACTACACAGGACAGCTAGATCAGTCAAATTCAGTTCACTTGTTTCAGTACTATATCTCTGTGGAGGTATTTGAGATGCTCTACAATATCCTCCCTGGCCTCCAGACACTTTTCAGAGGACATGTGCCCAATCTGCCAAACCAGGTGACTGTCACACACCAGGAACATTCATCTGAGGCCACCAAATAGAACTCAGAATGCTCATCAGTAAAGCAAATATATATTATAAATATATATTATAAATATATATTATAAATATGTTATAAATATAGCAAATATTTTATTAATACTACTTCTCTAGTGCTTACTAGTCCTCACTTTCAAAATAGATCATAGTTTAGCACAGCAGTTAAGAACAGTTTCTGTCCTATGAAAGTGTGCATTAGACTAAAACCACACCCAGAATATGACTATCCTCAGAGAAACACAAGAGAATTAGAAACACAAGAGAATTAAATAGAAAATAATGCTACAGGAAAAGCCCTTGAGCAGGAATAAGCAGAGTAAAAAATCCAACACCAGAAGCATTAAAAAAAAAGTAGGAAAGATACCATAGCTGCAAGCAAAGGCAGAATGCATCATAAGTTCAGCATATGGAACTCAAAGCAGCCACTTCTGTGCACACAGGTTATGATGTGAAACCAACTGTTTCCAATTCTGTTCTTGACATTTACACTGATCTACATGAACTAGTTTAACATTAACAAAGGCTCACCATTTCTCTTCCAGTGACAGATGAGGAGACTCGGTAGGAGAAAGATCCCATGTAAAAGGAGAGATGGAACACAAAACTGCAGACTTAAAAGTTCACACTTGGTGATTGAAGGCAGAACAGCCTTGCCAAAGAAGCAAAGGTTATTACAAGTCTCATACCTTCATTCAACCAACACAAGCAGAGGTCTGCACTCCTGAAGCCATGCTTAACAAGTGAAAATTGTCATGATATTCAGAAGCATACTTCTGGCTGAAGATGATGAAAGATGATGAAGATGATGAAAGATTTCACAGAGAGGCTTGAGATTTCTCCAGTCCTAAAACTGTAAAGGTGCAAAGCATATGTCTACTGCTTAGCAGCACAGAACTACATCAGACTTGCTCTAAATTGCTACCAACTCCCATCAGCTCTCCAAAGGTTGCCTAAGTTTTGGATGGACAGTTGCTATATATAGAAGTATACCCACCTCTTCTTAATCAGGGATTACTGCATCAGATAGGGATCTTATCCTGCAATTCCTTGCCTCAAGGAAAATAAGGTAGATTATTTTGTACTATGAAAGGACAAATCTGATCAAAGACTTTACAACAACTTAACCTTTGAGAAACACATAAAAATTAAGCAAGATAACACTGAAGTTTACGTGATGCGTATCTTCATGAATCAATTAAAATCATTAGTTGTACAAGATTAAAATAGATTTTCATTATATTTTGTATAATGTATAATTTTCCCAGCTTGGCAATTCCAGTGAATCAATTATCTTGGAAAAGGAACAAAACCACTGGAAGGTAAGACACTCTAAAATTAGCACAACTACACTGCTCAACTAAAACAAAATCAGGAAAAAAAGTATCTAATTTTCAAGTCTAAACATAAAAACTAGTGTTAAGTTAACTATTTCTAAACCCACACAAGGTTGCTGTCTAAAAATTATTAATGTAAGGAACTTTTTTATAACTACATTCTTCAAGGATATAAAGTGAATATTACTTATCATATAATGATATTAAAGGTTGTGTGTATGCTTAGTTCAATCTAAAATTATGAAAAATAAAGCTAGATGCATTTTATGGATACCAGCAACAACAGTTCCAGCTAAAAAAATAAACTGAAGATTTAGATGTCCAAGTCTATGATCTTCACACATCTTCATGAGTAATGCACAATGTTTCAGATACTTAAATCTTCCCTGAATGATCTCTAGGAGAATGTATTTAACCCAGAAATGATACTGCTGTTACTGAGATACTGCTGTTACTATGTAAGATATGGCACACACAGGACAGCATAGGCAGGAGAATGAGCACCTTCTCAGAGCCTAAGAAAGCTCATAAAAGCTTCATTTCCATGCATAAGACCCATATATCTGGATATTATGAAAGGAAATTCATGTCCAGAGCCACTTCTTTGACACTTCCAAAATAATTGAAAACCTCGAGATTTGAGTGAAATGGAGGAGGAAGAAACAGAGTTCGGATGTGGAGAAGGACCAGGTACCACATCACATCTGAGCTGCAAAAGAAGTCACAGTGACATAGCTGAGTGAAACAGAAGCAATGCCAGCTTAGCTCATCTGCCTCCTCTCACAGTAGGAACTGCTGAGAATAGAAGCCAAATCTCTGTATTGATTTCAATATCAAAAAGCATACAATGAGCTAGAGGCACCAATGTGGAACTTCAGAACAGCTTTGTTGTGCTTTACACTTTCCTCAACTGAGACCAAAATGGGTTTTACACTTTTGAGTTTGCCTTTGACTTCCTCCCATATTGATAAATTATAATTATCATTGAAACAGCTGGATACAGCAGTAAGAACAGGTGTAGAATTTACCCAGCTGCTACACATTAAAAACTGTAAATAAGATAGCACAAAATCAATTAAGTCCATACTACTTTTAGCTGCAAGTGTACAAAATGCTATCTGAAGAAGAAGAATACAATTTGGTACTGATTCACAGAGACAGCACAGAAAAATTCAGAAAAGTTAAGAATTGAGATGTTATCAGATTCAAAACTAAGAACCAGTCAGAGGGTGAAAAGAAGTGACAGAGTTTAACAGAACATAAAAATAGAGTAAAAAAACCAAGGGAAAGTAAAGGAAACTATTTTTAAGGTGTTATTAGCACTTGCTACATCTGAAGTGAGACTAAAGCAAAAATTAAATATCCCAAAATAAAAGCTTACGTTGAATAATTCATGGAAAGGTTACTCTTCTGAGAGAAGTGGCATCTTTGTGTTTTTCTAGATCCTTGATTTAAAGATACATCACGAGGTGTTTCAGATTATTAAAGCAAGGGGGAAGGAAGGCAGAGAACCAAACAACCACAGGACCTTCAGCCATTGGTGAAATTCATGTGAATCAAAGTGGTTGAGGGTACAATGACAGCTACACTAAGAGTCCACTTGTCAGAACTTCAGCTTCAAGGAAAAGACATGAAATGCATTTAGAGGTGTTCAGGTCCTTCTAAATGTAAGTTTCTGTTCACAGTCATAATTTTCTAATCAGTAATGAAGCTGCATTGGCACAAAGCTAAATTAAAATGAAGATTAGTCACTCTGACTATACTGAAGCATCTGTCAAGGATATAATTTCATAGTGTTCTTCCTGGATCTAGGCCACACTTGACATATTGGCCAAAAAGTGGCTGAATTTAAAGACTGTGATTTCATTGCAATTCAATTGCATTGAAAGAAACCATTTTTATACCCACACTGGTAAAATTAGGTATAAGTTGTCATTGTCTCATTTTTTCACATGTTAGGACCATCACAAAAGAAATGATGTTTCATAAAGGCCACTTGGTAATCTGAATACAAATTCCAGTCCTAGATCCCAGGCACATGATGAAAGGCACATGCAGTTGATACAGTTTGGGAATCTCCTTAGAAAATGAAAAAATAGGAGGGTGAAAAAAGTACCCAACACACACTGAAATTTCCTACACTTAAAGACAGTGGTAGAGCAGCAAGTAGGGAAGAAATTACTATTATACCTACACATTCCCTCAGACACTTAGTTAGCCCATTATGTACACAAATGAAAGCAAATTTGTGTATGAAAGTATATTCATGTAAAATGCCAACAGCTATAATTGAGAGAAACAACAAAGTAATACATCTATGAAAAAAATTTGAAGAACTACCATGAAAGCTAGATCTGACACCATGGAACAGCAACTACAAAAAAATGGGATACAATGGACTGAAAATATTCCGTGCTGGAATACAGCACAGTGACAGACATAGCAAAAACAGAGCAGAGGAAGTTTTCCAGAGAACTTTCTTCTGACACTGTCTTTTGTTTTATTGCTGATCCAGAAGTTAAAGTTTCTTAGATGGATATAGAAACTGGCAACTAAAGCCAGTAATACAGTCCACAGAAATAAGTTTTAAAGCAGGTAAGTTATTATCAAAACCTCAGTTTATACCTTAACATAAATGAAACTAGACAAATGAGCACAGATGTTGTCTTGGGCCAATTATTTACCATTGCTAATGCCTAAAAATGCAATAAATGTAGCTGTTAGCATAAGAATGCTTTCATCCAGAAGTAATCTCAACATTTACTGCATTAAAAGAGAAAGTAATAAACCTAAAGATATCTTTTTTTTTCTCTGCATTAGAAAAACATAACATCATCTGGAAGACACAAGTCTAGAGAAAGAGACCTTTGTAATGCCTACACAGTCCCATTTAAAAGGAGCATAGTGTCGAACACAAAGCTTACAACAATGAATAAATGTGAACTTTAAGGGGTGGAAGCTTTCAGATCTAGTGACCCAGCTAAAGACCATCTCCACATGTGATTCATTTTATTTGATCTTAACACCCATAGTTGCAAACTTCCTTTCTTCTGCAGCCTAGCCTTGTCATATTTTGTGGAAAAAGGGCAAAGACAAGACACAGTGCAAGCTCTGAGAGAGCTAGAGTATTAAGATATGGGTTTTTTCCAAGTCATTCTTTAATTTGCTGGCTGAATAAAAATCAGTTCTGTTTTCTGAGATGTATTATTTAATATGGTAGCAAGATAAGTGCTATACACAATGTTGAAAATGGTCAATAGTTGGCTGGAGAAACCCTGAGTTCTGTGTTTCAAAGTCAAAACTGTTTTCTACATTTCCCACATCACTTTGAAGGTAGACTAAATTGTAGGCCACAATGGATTTTTCAGTGAGAAAATTAGACTCTCTGTTGATTAGTGGGTAAGAAGATGGAAATAAATCAAGACTTTGCCAAATATCAGTGAAAAAAAAAGCCAGTGTCATCAATGAAAATTTGGTGGCATGTGAATCTTTAAAACAGCAAAAGAAAGACTGCATTGCTCATGAATCTAACAATCTTTACTCTACAGGTGAGGGCACTTTTCTGCATTTTGCTCCGCCATTTATCGTGAAATTTAAACGACCTGAGACTACACTCATCACAGGAAGAAGAAATCACTTTTTTAAGTACTCTGACTTAGTGTTTCATCTTTAACACAAACCATACAGTCTTACTCAAACTGAGACTCTCAAAGACTGAATCTATTTTTTTTTTCTTGATTCCCATGGCATTTACAGTAGTAGCTACTCATGCCACACAAGGGAAAAAGAGTGTATTATCACTTTGTTGCAATAACTAGCTGTGCCCAGTCCTCCATCTTCTGTGATTGTCTAAAATTTACTACGTTCAGTTTGTGATTAGAATTGCTTACTTCTGAGACCTGTATGCTATCAAACTATGTTCATCATGAACTTGAAAAATCCTATAGAAGATGGTCTTGAACTTTTCTTCACCAAATACACTGAAAAGTTTTTCTCTCTTTCTAGAGGTCATGTGTTTATTTACATAGAAGGTAATCATTACAGCTTCTTGCCTGCTCTTCCAATGTATCAGTGTCACAAAAACATGTTTTATGCATAAAATAAGAATAAATTGTCTAATACCTTTTGCCCTTTAAGTTCACACAAGCATTCTTGCTAATCCGGAATTCATATACCCCTACTTTATATCCCATAATGTGTTTACATTTATGTTTACAGCATAGTCAATGATTAAACTACTCTTTTTGCTTTCACCATGAAATCACACTATTCCTCTTCCAGTCTATTATACAGGATCTCCTTCTAATGCAGAAACATTATAATATCATATAAGAGAAATAAACAAAAACAGATTTGCATATTCATTTTGGATAAACACACATAATTAAATGCTAAAATGAACCTTTCTGAAAACCTGCAGACCTCTTGGTTCTGCAAAGTATAAGCAGTAATCTCACAAGGACAGATTTCCCAATGATTTTGGTTGATTTACATTAAGAGTTGGGTCAGACCAGGATGTATGGAGATAATTGGAGAATTTCTAGAGTATAATAATTCCTATACCACAAACTGTTATCATCATTACTATTTCAGTAGCATTTAAAAACCATGGCTAGGATTGTGCTGAGCAAAATGGAAAGCAAACAAGAGCTTGCAGACCAAACAGTTGTCAATGACTGGAAATGAAAATGCAAAACATTGCTCAGGGGTGTTCAGGTTTAGAAGAGTTCTAAGAGAGAACTCAAGAGTTCTAAGTATCCAGTTCAAGTCCACCAAAAGAATACCTACTTGGATGAAAAAGGTGGCTTGCCTTCAGAAATGACTGTAGAGTTGAATTCCACTCTCAGATATATTGGTGCATATGATATTGGTGCATGTGAGGGAAATTCCTCTGTGTCAGTGCAGATACTTCAGATTTATACTGATTTAAATGAGAACAGATGATAAACTGTAATCTGCTAATTTATAATAGCTCAGAGGTTCACGTGGGAATGTTATATTTCTGTACTGTAACAACTCTAATAACCACCCCCTTGCATAAAGGAAAATCAGCTGATGACATTAATCCCAAGAGTACACAGTGAATGACTGCAAGGTACCAACATGCCAGTTGGTATAAATATACCAATAAAGGAAAAATGGCTGAGTGGATAGACATGGGCTACCGTGTCATGGCCACTGGCCACTTTTCGGTGTCCGGTATTTATATGTGTTGAGTGATCTTATTTTTTACGAATGAAGGATGGTCAACAGTTGCCAAGGCAACATGCAATTTTAAGCCTGTGACCACGTTTAGTGGGAAACATGCCTTCAGATCCTGCCCTCTGCCTAGAACATCTGAACTGTGGCAGAGCATGACCTTATGGTACTTGGCTATGTCCTGGTACAGGGGAAAGCACTCAGTTTTCAAGCCTTGCCAAACATTTCCTTCCTACTCAGCTTCAGCCATGTGCAGTTGGGCTCAACACAAATTTCTGCTGAAATACCATGGACATCAATGCTTCCTCTTAGCTGCAAATCAGTCTCCAAGACAGATTTTAATTTAAGACTCAAATCTCAAAATAAAGATAAATATTCAGGCCACTAGAAATACAACTGCTATTCAATCTATACTTACAGACCAATGATATATAGACCTGTTCTTCTCCAGTTTACACAGAAATTAAATATTCACTAATTGTCAAGGTATTTGGGGTTTAAAAAAAAACACATTTATTTTTCTTTTTTCCCTAAAATTGAGCTATTACAAAATCTTTCTTTGGCTTGCAAAGATAATTTTGTGTTTAAAACAGCAAAGCAGGTTCTTTCCCAGCACTGGTTTAACCTGATTTTTTCCCCACTATACCATGTCATCATCATTTAAGATAATGAAAAAAAACCAAAACAAAACAACAACAAACCAGTCATTTAATATAGCAATGTATAGTAAGTCCTCTTTCAGGCAATCTAAGAACATGTCATAATTTCAGTTCACATGTCAGAAAAAAAAGTATTGCTATGAGTAATAATCACTGTATTTCACACTATTTTAGTGTTGAAGGACAAACTCTAGTATGGTAGAACAAGACATTCTCATAGCAGTGATACAATTTTACGTATTGATACACTAAGTCTGACAACAGCTACATAAAATAAAGCTAAAGAGGAGTATATTTTTATTAATAGTGACACATACAATGGTGTCAAGTAGCTCAGTGCAGAAAAACAAGACACTGTCATAAAGTACAGATGGACAAATGCATTAACATTCAAGTAAATTTGACCCAATAGCTTTCTCATCTCTGGAGAACTGAATTGGTTTCTTATGGCTATCAGAAATACAAACTGCCATAAAAGGCACAGCGTATGCCTAACTAGGAGACTGTTAAAAAAGTTTGACATTATTGTAGGCCACTTCAAAACCCAAACAGCAACATGAAGCTCGAATTTCTATGTATATTTGCAGCTGCTGGTTTCTTCCAAAACATTCCCCCAGGGAGGTGGTGGATTCTGTGTCCCTGGAGGTTTTTAAGAAGAGACTGAATGTGGCACTCTGTGCCATGGTGTGGTAACCATGGTGGAAATGGGTCAAGGGTTGGACTTCATGATCTCAGAGGCCCTTTCCAACCCTGCGGATTCTGCGATTCCTGCAGAACTGAAACTACCAAAGACCATCAAAGGCAACAAGAACAGCTTCTACACTAAATAAGTAAGAAAAAGTCTGAGCATGAAAAAATGGGTCCACTACAAAATATGGTGGATGTGGTACCCCTGGCTACAAAGAAGGCCTGTGGCATCTTAGGCCACTTTAAAAGGACCACAGCCAACAGACCCAAGCGAGTACTTTTACCCAGTACTCATTAGATCACATCTAGCACGTTGAATCCAATACTGTGCCTCCAATACAAGAAAAACAGTGACAGTTCTCAGCAATGTCAATAAAAGGCAAGCAAGATGGTTGGAGGCCAGAGCAGCTCTTGTGTGAGACAAGAAACAAAGGTTTGTTAAGCATGGAGAAGACTACTTCAAAGGAACCTAACAGAAGCCTAACAGTACTTACAAAGAGGCCATCAAGAAGACAGACACAGGCATTTCAGAGTGGGAATCCCACCCAGTGGGAAGATGAGATAGCACAAAGATTTAAACGGCAATAGGAAAAACATTTTTCAACATGAGGACTTTAAAGTATTGTAACAGGTTGTCCACAGACATTATGCAGTCTCAGCTCTTAAAGGCTTTCAAGACTAAATGGGATACAGTTCTGAGCATTCTGGTATAGTCCACTGACCCTGCTTTGAATAGGAGGTTAGACTAGATACCCCACTGATATCCCTTTCCAAGCTCAGTCATTCTGTGTCTGAAATGTAAATGTCTGCATTGAGCTAGCAGTCTAAGATCCCATTGTAGTATGGAGATGCAGTTAACAGCACCAATGGAATTTAGTCAGTTCACATGACCAAGTGTAGAAGAATGACATTAATTCATTATATATATTGATTAGTTCACTGTTGAGTAAAGCCAACAGTCAGTGAGCGAGATCAGCTGCAGCTGTCTACATCATATATGCACAGTCATATGCCCCACTCCCACTAGGTTTAAAATGTCTGTTTCCAAATACAACTCCTTCTATTCAAAAAAACCCTAAAATTCTTTGAAATCTTTTAAACCTCAAAACCCTAAATGTATACACTTTGTTCCATTAGAAAAAGTCCAGCCATTTATAGGAACAATTTTTGGTATGGATTTACTTCAAGAAATAGGGAGCAAAACACTTCCATTAGCAATGCCTCTTACAATGTATGCTTTAAGGGACACATGACAGAAAGATAAACTTTAAGAGCAGTCTTCTATCCCTTTTGTTCCCATCTTTGATGTCACCAACTACCAGTGACACCAGTAGGAAGTATCAGGGCCCCGAGAACACCAACAGGCTCCATTTGCTCTCTTCAATCTTAAATCATCTTTCTCTATAAACCTCCTCTTCTGCTGCCCACAGGATTAGGTACTTGTATTAAAGGTACCAGAGCCATATGTGCTCTGATATGGTATAGCTGTGTAACCCTGGATGAGATATCTACACAAAGAGTTAAGCTGTTGAAAAACTGCTGTGAGAAGCTCCAAGTAGGGTTTCTTCCCATAAAGGCTCCCTGCCCACTGGTTTGGGCACTGCACTGAAGCCTTTGCACTGCTTTGGTTATTACTTGTTGGTACTGAGCCTGCCTTGCTGACTTGACTTCTTGGCTCAACCTCCAATCTGCCTTATGATTACAGACTTCACCAGCTATCACCAACCAGACTGTTGGCTGAACTCCATTATTGTCACCAAACCTGTTCTGCTTGTCCTGTTCAGGTACTGTGGGACTGCACACTCAACCAATGGAGTCACTGTCTTGTTGTTATCTTCAGCTCCCTTGTCACAGAGCCTGGACATGTTGTCTGCTGATGGCAACTGACAGCAAAGGATTCAGTAGCATCCCCACTAATACAAATGGAAGTATAAATGATGAATGTACATTAGCACATTAGCAGATGTCCTCCTGGACATCTTGTCAACCTATGCAGATTCAGCAATCTGTGGAGCCATAGGTCAAGTGCTACTTAAAAATTTATGCCTTCGAACGATCTTTGATAGCATTATTGCTTCAAGATGCCATTCCTCCAAATTCTATTTTTTTCCTCCTCTTTGCAATAATATTAATGGACTAAAAACATTCTTAATGTGTTTATTTATATGAAACATGCTGTGGTGTCTTCAAATATAACTGCTCCCATACCCCAGTAAAATAAAAATCTAATCACACATCTTAGAAAAGCTTGAGACAAGATCAAAAAAGTACTAAGCAGACATCAGAAAGTGCGTATGGTGTACTTTATTACTTTAGCAATTTCAGGTATATGACTAAAGTTTCTAATCATAAACAAATTATAGCTTTTCCAATGTTCTCCATCTATGCACTAAATTGTTTCACAGAGAAGCAGAATAGAACTATGAAAAATTAGCATGGATCACTTCAATTGATTGTGCCACATTAGCCACCTTCCTAAAAGATTTCATTCATCATAATGGTCTTTATGTGGGAAGAAGAAAATTTGTCATCTACATTCCTAATAAGCTTTCTTTTTCTTTTTTGAATAGCTCAATCAAGCAGACTGAGCTCCTTACACATTAAGTCACTTCTTCAAAGAGGTGAAACATAGTAGCAACCTACCCATCAGCAGAAGGCTGAAATAGATCACATTACTCATAAGAAAGCATCACTTAAAAGACCAAGGCTTGAATTGTTAGTTTCCATAATTTCCTGAGAAGTTTAATTTTGGGAATGTAACATTCAGAGTTCAGTACCATACCTGGAAATAACTATCAAGATCCAACAAGATTCTCACCTGATCAGTTTTGCTACTGATTATGAATAAAGTATATAAAAAGTGGAATTTATAATATCTGCTCAATAGAATTTCATTGTAGTGATGATACATGTATTCTGGTGTCGTTTTCTTGGGTTTAAAAAGCAAACGGCTACTTATTTTAACACCAAGTTGCCTAAAGAGCTATGGAGTCTTTGGACTTTTGATGTCTTTGGAAACATCAAAAACCTGACTGGACCTAAGAAACCTGCTCCAATTGACCCTGCTTTGGGCAGGGAGTCAGTCTAGACAATCTGTTCCATGATTCGTAGGTGGAGGGAGCTTTATCCTGCCCAATACAGATACTGAAGACAGCTAGAACATCAAATGCATCTATATTTCATCCTGAAGAGACAACCAGGAGCAAACTCAAATGTGCCCAAGGAAGTCACCAAAGAAAGTGCCTCATGTCTCAGACCAGCACTTGGAACAAACCACTTCAACATGTTTACCAAAACCATATCCAATAAAGGAGGGGGAGGGGAGATCATTCATTTAATTGAAGCCTACCATGATGACTATAAGTACTTATAGCACATTATGGATTCAAACAAACGGAAGTTCCTTTAGCTTCACTGTGCATTATGCCCTCATGAAAAAGCATTGACCAGATTTGTGATTTAAGGGATGACAGAGCACTAACACAGTCCTTACAGAAGAAAGTGGCACAGCTAAAATATTTAAAAGGATGCCAAATCAAATGAGAGATTATGCTTTGATCAGGAGATCCTTCTGCTGATAGGTGATATAGAAGAAAAATGGCAGTGCTCTTTCTTTTTAGAGGTCTGACATAGTAGTGTAATTGAGTCCCAGCTATAATGGGCACACGACTTTAAAAATTCACAACACAGCACAATACAAGTGTTCTTGGCTCAGACACGACTCAGGACAAAATAGAAGCACATTGGAGGTCAGCACAAAAAGGTGTACCTACAAAGCCTGCAAAAGAGGTAACTGTCTTGTTCTGTAACAAGTACAAAGTCTGAGCTTTCAGTCTTTCAAATGTCAAACCACAACATCAACCTCTAGACACCTTAAGTAGATTCAAAATTGAACATCCTTTTAAAGAAAATCTAAACCAAAACTTTATTTTATCAGAATTCTTGCCTTTCTATAGTTAAAAATAAACACTACAGAAATGAAAATACTTTTAGAGATGGTGCTGGAACTTTAATCCAGTTCTTACTGTAAAAGAAAAGTGGAAAATGACTTTTAGGAAACACTAAAAATATTAGCCAGAGAGTAGAGCATGTTGGAATTTTATTGTTTTAGCCATATTTCAGTGTAAAACAGACTTACGATAAAAAAAAATAGTTGGATATTTTTTAAAATGTTACAAAATATCAAGTATTTCAAATATTCCTTTTTCCCCAACCATAATCAAAAGCAAGAAGAGAGCATCTGATGTTGCATGTGTTCCAGTTGTTCTTTAAGTAACATTTGAGATTTCAATATTTTAGTGAAAATTCCAATTGAATTTCTTTGGGAAAATAATATTTACATAGAAATGTAAAAGTAGGTTTTGAGGAGGGCTGGGAAGGTAGGGAAAAGGAACAGGCATGTCTGACAGCTTTTCCAGATGATAAAGGACATGATGCTCTAAATATACAAAGAGATAGTTACTTGCTTGTATCTTGAAGACACTAATTACAAAAGACTTTGTCAGCAATCAGAAAGAAATAGATATCTTTATGTTTTTGTCTTGCATAAGAGAAGATACAAAACTTAGAACCTATTACAAAAGTGACTCTTCAAAAAAATGCACATATTTGTATTCATAACTACTAATGAGGATCAAAGTTCTGTAACCATCTTCAAATTCCTGTGTTTGCAAACATACTCATAATTGCATATAACTGTAAAACAAAATAAAAAATAAAATAAATACTACATACTCCTGTACAGGTAAGAAAAATCTCAAAAAAATTTTGAAATTTTATAAATACAACTCCAAGTTTTAGTTCAATCATTCAGGTAATTGCTAGCATACAGAAATTCCTGTAGCTACGTTTATTAAAATAAAAAATTTAAGGACAAAATATCTTATGCTTCATTTCTAATCTGTGTACATGACAACTGGACAGCTTCCAATGTGGAGGCTGATTGCTAAGGAAAAAAACACCAAACCAAAAATAAAAAAACCACCACTAAAAGATCACTAACCTAGAAATACTAAAAACAGAAGATTACCATATGGTCTTTTAAGTCTTGTCCTTAGAAGCCTAGGTTTACCTCACTCTCTGAGTAATTTCATTAACCTCCAAATCACACATGGAAAATTAACACACCTCAGCATTCTTCTCATTGAGTGTTATGGTTTGATACAGCATAGTGGATATTAAGGTCTTTTTCTAGTGAGTGCTAAAATATATATTTCCCTCTCCCCCCTGCTGCAATTCAACAGCATTTTGTACACAATTAATTCAGTGAGAATAGTTTGCAGGCAGCAAATCCCCCTCCTCCATATCAGTTCATGACCTCTTGCTTCAAATACAGCTAGACAGCAGCTCAAACATCTTACTGGCATGAATCTAATCTCTTTTCCACAACTATTTAATGGTTTAAGTTTCTCTCAGCCTCCATTCTTACCTTAGTAATACTAAAGAAATCAGTTTAATATGTACATAAAATAAAATCTAAACCTAGGTTTGTTCTCATTCTGGTCCACTGAACCATATGCATTTCAGAAATATTAAAAATAATTACTAGCCACTCTCACTTTAAATGACACATTCTTTACATTACTCATGGAGAAGTGCTATTGTAGAGCTCACAAAATAGGAAGCAGAAATGTGCCCCATTTCTTCTCTTTCTTTACATCTCTAAGGTATAATTATCTTAGTGCCAGTCACACTTCATGCAAGCAGCTAAAATTAATTGGAAAATGCCTTTGATTACACATGTGTGTTCCTATAAAGTTTTAAATTACCACACAGCAGTAGCAAATAAGGGATTTTTAGACAATAGCTTTGTGCAAAATGTTGAGCTTTCTTTACAAAAGTATTACCATGGTGTATATGTACATAATGTATTACCAAGGCAAACATTAGCCTTTTGGTCAGCAGAAGTGTGACATGAAGTTTTAAACATACACAGTAATTAGAACTTACTAACAGCTGTAACAGCATGAACAGTTCCACTCTGCAAGAAATAAGATAACAAAACTTATGCAAATGTTTATATTTACACTGCACTATCTTTTCAGAAAGTTATTAAATACCCAAATATCTATCGTATTAAACTATTACATTAACAAATGTCCAGTGAAAAATATTCTGTCTTCATATATATAAAATCCTCAGAGATATTTTTTTAAAAAGTGTATTTATAGCATTTGTTCCTATAAAGAATAATATTTGAAGGTCCCCCTCTAATGAATTTATCATAAGACCAAAATCTTGTAAGTGTCCCTATAAACAAGTAAATGCTTTATGTTTTTATGATGACAGATGTTTTGACAGTGTCTGCACATATCACTAGTGTTACTAGATAGTAAGCAATGTCTTACCTAATCTCGGCTGGGCACCAAAGAAAAACCCAAAACCCATAAACAAACAAAACAAATTGAGGCACTTAACATGCATGAGATTTTGCCTGTTTGTCTATGAAAATGTGGATGTGAGTCAAAATGTTTTAGACTTTTTAAGTCTTATCTTCGAACTAAGTCTCGCACCAGTATCTTAAGTTCATAAATTAAGCATTTTTGTTACCTAATAAAACATGAAGAAAAATGTTATTACTGTGTAATGTAAAAAAAAAAATAAATATCTGTATATCAATTAAATATCTTAAAATACTATGTTCACAAGAAAATTTCAAACTTAGATGCAACTAATACAGCTTAGCTTTTAGACTTCTTTCTCATTTAATAATTATGGGACACCAACCAAATTTTTAATGAAATAATGGAGAAGAAAATCGCCTGGCTAAAGTCCAGGTCTGTAATTTTCCTCATTATCTCTTTCAGATTTGTGACCCCAGCTTGACCCTCACTAATACACTAGTCTATAAACTAGCTTATTTCCTAATGGCCCAGGAAAAAAAGTAAACCACTCAAAAGAATCAACACTGAAGGCACTGTGTTAATTGTTCACCTGCACAATTTATGTTTCAAGGGTGCAAAGACATCTAGAGATGGAATAAATATATGTAGGTAAAGAAGACATTGCATATGAATTCCGATTGGATGAGGAAAATAGCCAGCTAGAGAGGAACTGTGTGTGTCAGCAGCAGTGCTGCTGAGATGATCACCCTTTGGATTTCAGACCGTCAATGGCCATTACTAGCATCTGCCCTTGCATAGCTTTGTGTCTATAACTCACTGCTTGTTTCAATGGTATTTATCCACCCCTGGAGTTCTTCATTATTAGAGGTAATCTGGTAATTTTTGATCTGGCCTGAATAAAGAAAACAAACAGCAGGTAATTAATCACGCTAATAGTGCTTCCAAAGGTCACACTATTACTTTGAGCAATGATACCAATAACTTTTACACTCCTCACATTTAATTCTAAAGGGAAAAAAAAAAAAAATCAAACTCACTCTGATTTTATGGCCCTAACTACTGCAAAGAAAAATCAAGAATGCAACCTTGAAACTAATGCCTTGACGAGTAACCCTAGAGATCCAGGAAGCCTTGCTTTCAAAAATGTCCCAAGATCATCACAGTCAGAAGTAAACCTCAAAACCTGACTGCCAAACAATCGAACTGTATTAGCATATAACGTGGTTTGGACCAAACAGCCCTACTGAAATGCAAGACATCTGTTCAGAAAAAAAACTTGTAAGAAAAGAAGGATGTTTTTAATTTCCCCTCTACATTGACAAGATATTAAAACACAAACATCAAAGAACATCTATTAATTAGCTTATCTGAATGCAGTGGCTTACTCTTGGCTCCACTTCCTGTGTCACAAGTCAAAGACTGCAAACTCATGGGGCCTTGGAGGAGACTAGGATACAAGAAGTATGGCTCTAACATCCCAGTAACTGAGTCCAAAGCTGAGGACAGGAGTCCTGAAGTCACATGTCTGTTTGCAGATCAGTACTGATATAATATTACTGAAGAACAAATAAAGTCAACAAACCACCATCACACTGTAAGCTGCCAGAAGGAGGCTTTAGTATTGCTGTTATTAAGAAATGCTGATTTGTTTCTTGCCAAACAGTACTGTCTCTGGGTGAAGTTTTCCCAAAGACATGCCAAGATCAGATCCCAAAAAGGGTTTCCACTAATGCCTGGACTCCAAAGGGATTTAAAGAGAAGCCAGATGCTGTTCCAAAGGAATGGCTCAAGCCATGTGCAAGAAGAGAACCTGAGGCCTCAGGAGAATCACGAGGTCAAAGCCGGGGTTTTTGGAAGATGGCTTTAGCTTAGGCATCAGAGAAGGACAAAAGTTCCTAACACACAGAAATATTGTGGACAACTCAAGTCTCTGTAAATAAGCACTTAAATACATCAAGTATGAATACCAGAAGCCTCCTAGCTCTTTCAAGGAAGCATAAGCTCTTCAGCCTTATTTTAAAGGTGAATTCACACACTGGCTTTTATATATATATATATGTACATACACACACACACATATATATATTTATCCATTTTGACGAAATTATCCATTAAAGAGTCATTCCACATTAGCCCTTCCATTCCATATACACTCAACATATGTTTCACCGGAAAAATGGAAGAGGTGACTCATTCTGCTATTAAAAACATTTCCATTTTAATGCTGTTTCGATTATGTATATTGAATTAGTTTAACAGGAGAAGTAGGATAGTTCATTTGGAGTTAAATTAATTTTACTCTGACACTCAGGAGATACAGTAGGGTTTTTATAATCTAACATGCACTCTTGTTTTTCAGTGCCAGATTTTATCTTTTAATATAGTAATTCCTAGAAGTTTTTCCATTTTCTCAATTATAAAGACTTATCATTTAATGGATAAAATTTCCATAAACTTTAGTGAATACGCTGTGTTAGCCTATTATTTTCTGTATTATGTGGCTATTGATATTACAAAGTAATAGTATTCACTTTCTTACAATCAAATTTTAAAAGGAGCTTTAAATATAAAGGGAGAGAGAAAAGGTAGAAAAGATAAATTATGCAACTGAAAGGAGCGGTATTCTTTTTCTCTTTGTATCTTAAGTGCAAATTCTTCTTTACTGTGTTTCCCAGACACCATCTGCTTCCAAAAAAACCTCATCACCAAACCGAACAGCAGAGACATGAACTTCTAAAAGGAGTAAAACCTGACAACTTGTAGAACAGTCTGAGCTTTCTCAAATAAAAGAAATCTGCTAGTACAGAGTTGTTAACAAATTTTAAAAAGGCAATGGGTATCTCCTCAGGTGATACAGTACACCATTTTAGGGAATTTCATTAAAATCATACATGGCTTATTACTTTACAATGTTCCTGCACACGCGCTTTAATAAATCCAAACCACATTTGGGCATTTAATAGAATGGTTCATTTCACTCAGGACAGGTTTTGGGTTTTTGTTTTAATTATTTTTAAAAAACCTGAATAGTGAGGTCACACCTGCTGAGGGACTCACTCTATTTGCAATTAGATACCAGGAAAAGGTTGGCAATATAGAAACTACCAGAACAATTTACATCAAAGATTCACCTGTGCCAGTACCCTTTCTGCAGAATTTTACAAGGAGGTACAAAAACCTAAAATGTATATTCAGGTGTATGACAACATGACATGACAAGAGAGCTCCCCTCATCTCCAAGAGGCTTACATCAGTTCCAAAATGTTATTTATTGTGACGTAGTTACTATTGGAAGAGCAATACACCATTTTTAACCTGGTTATACTCTTGAGTTATTTAGTCTGGTCTAATAAGTAACAGTGAGAAAATAAGTCATCAGAGAAGCATCTAAATCCTTTTGGTGGGTTATACATCTATTTTTAGAAAAGATCTATTTTTCAAGAATATGGATTGGACCGGAACCATCAAGGCCATTATTGACTCCTGCTTATAGATTCCTGCTATCATATCCGCTCATGTCAAACAATTTCACACAAACAATATACTCCACAATAAATACTATAAGAAACATCAGTATGTAAAATTGTTTCTATTATCTATTCTGATCACATTTCTAACAGTTTACACCTTTTCAAACAAGAAATCCTGAACAGCTCTGAGATACATTTTCTTCTGTGTCCAGTCCTCCCTGTCTTTGTCCTTCATTCAAAACAATTCTCTTCTTTCTGTAGCCCAAATAATTTATTTAAAAGCATTGGGAACCTTTCTGACTTCCAAGTACCTGATATTTTTACAGCAATCAGTAGACTAAAAATTGCTTCTCTTGTTCCCTTAGCAGTTCTATTAGATTAAATCCATTAGCACACTCACATTATACACACATTACATTTTAATATCTTTCTGTTTGCAATGACAGTTCCCTTCCTCCCTTTCCATACCGATTCTACAAATTTGGTTATCTTAGTTTTCCTTAGCTTAGTTTTAATTTTTTTTTTCTTTTTGCTATTATATTGATTCATCACAGGGTCTATATTCTTGGCCCTGCTGCCTCCACATACTTAATTATATTACAGTCAGCAACCATCTCCACTCCTGTTCAGGATTCTGAGCAGCTTCACTGAGTTTTAAACGCACAAAATGGTCGTTGCCACACACTTCATTTCTGGATTCTGCAGTTGCTATCTTGTTACTAAAAATAGAGCTGCTCCCAACTACCTGAGCTGGAAAGCTAATTACAGAGCTGGTAAACAGAGCTTCTCCCTACTAAACAAACAGCAGAATGAGGAGTTTCCCTGTGCACTAGGGCCCACATGGACTTGTGGGTCTTTGTCAAATGTCATCTATTTAATGATTTGGGGGGTGTTTGCTTCACAGATAAATTACTATTTATGTAAATAACTGTTTGACTGCTGGATCAACAAACCAGGGAGAAAAAGAACAATCAGCCCTTTTAAGGTAAGTATTTTAGCCTGTCCTGGTTTGGGCCAGGATAAAGGTGATTTTCTGTCTTGTAATTTTGCTTTTGGCTAAGCTTCTTGTAAGTAGCTCGACTTGCTGAAATTAAAAGCAAGTTCCTCAGATAGTGTCTGCTTCTGGGACTGATAACACTTGATGTTTACAGTTACAGCTAGAGACTGGTGTGCAGAGCCAAGGCCACTGCTCGGTTCTGAGGAACATTTTGCCCTCTGGAAGGAGAAAAGAAGTAAAGGGGTCACACCTGAAACCCTTCTTTAGGGAGAAGCAGATAAGATAAATGACCAAAATTGACCAGAGTATTCCATCCCATACACATCATACTCAGTATAAATTTGAGGGATCACAAGGGTCAAAGCTCTCTTCCTTCCCTTCCTTCTTCACCTGTCCCTGTTTGCTTTGGCATCCTGGAAGGATTCCATCCATTTGTCTGCCTGTGGTCCTGATCCGTGCCAGCCTGAATCTGTGTATTCCTGACTGCTGCCGACTCCAGGAGTCCAGCCTGGACTTTCCCAGGGCTGCCCTGCAGCCTCAGTGGTGACATGAGAATTACTGGGGGAAGACGGAGGAGGAACGTGTTATCAATTTTCCTATATATTTGTATACATTTAGTAATTTTTTTGTTTTTATCACTACTGTTTCATTTAAGCTGTGTAGTTTAGTTTACAACCCATTTGTCTCTGTCCCTTATTCTCTCTTCTTTCTTTAACAGGGAGAGGAGGGGGATTAATAGAGAGCATCTGGCATTCGGTTTAATTGCTGGGCCAGCGTTAAACCATGGCATAGCCTAATTCTCATCTTGCACAAATCAGAATAATTTCTGAAGTAAATAGCACATTGTTGAATTAAACTAGGTAAAACTCTAGTTCTCCTATTTTCTGCAGAAGAGGGCTTATTAGGGCACTGACTCTTTGCAGCAGCTTCAAGACTTTTTTGAAAGTTATTTCTGTCACATTCACACAAGAACCTGTAACTGCCACTGTCAGTAAGCACCTTCTTCCCTTAGAAGTATTCTCAGCCATGTGTGAAGTACAGCAGCACATTACTTTTAAGAGATGCACTGCTAAAAGATCTCAAGGTATTAAGTGCCCACAGAGTTTGGATATTGCTCTATATTTTTCTATGAAACACTCGTTACCCTGCTCCATGGGACAGATTCTTACCAAAAGAAGAATTAACCCCAAAGCCAAACTGTAAAGTACCCATTACTCTGTTCATCCAAAACACTTGGTGGGGCCAAGAGGGAATATAGCCTTTTGGAATTATGATTTTTTTTCTTTGAATACAGAATATAGGAATACAAAAGTTAAGTAGAAAACCATCAGAAAGATCAATTTTATAAAGCACTTCTATTTCTCCTTCCTAACCCTTCAAAAAACAGACAAGTAAATACAACCTTGAAGACTAAACACATTAGAAAAGTTTAGTGGATGAAAAGAGTGTGCTAGTGAGAATTAACTATTTGCTCACCATCATGTTTCTGTTATGTAACAGGTACCCATGACATACAGTGCATACAGGGACACCATTGCTATCTCAGATTAAATATATCCTTTAGACAGTTCACTTGGGAGGGGAGAGGGTGACATACCTCTTCTGTTCCCCATCTTCATGAAAAATAAAGTCAAGCTGTCCTCAGCTAAGCAAACTAACTCCTGTTGTCAAGGAAAAGCAGTTTGCCAATTACTTGCAAAAATTGTTGGAAAAAATAAAATAAGATGGAAAACCATGGACTGGGATGGGAATGTAGTAGAAGGAAGAAGAAAATTCAAGAAGGAGCCAAAAAAAGAGGCAAAGAAAGGCATGAGGAAGTCAGAATACAGAATATCAAGAGCATTTCAATTCTGTATATTTCAAAGAGTGGAAACAGAAAGAATCCTCTGGCAATAACAGTGACAGAAAAAAAGAAACAGAATACCAGCCTTCTTTTTTTAAACAGAAGAAATACAGAGTTTAAATCTGCCCACCACAAAGCAGTCCCACACCATCACACATAAGTCAATTCTGAAGAAGTCAGTTCATGACCAGGACTTGTACAGCTGTCATTTTAGCTTTCACCAGAACTGACACATCTTGCTTTTGTGGTATTTTTTGTATGCATACTAGAGTGTTTCTGAAGAAAGTCATTACATTATTCACATTTAGAACCTAAATAAGTGTATATATGTGCACGAGTGTGTGTATACATACACGTGTATGGGTGGCAAGGGGCTGGACAGTGATGAAGAAATGTGTGTCTGATGGAATCCAATGCATTAGCAACATTAAATATCAGCTGAATCATGGCTTTCAAACACTGATCAGTCTTCTGTGTTTTCAGACCTTTCTTTCTGAACTAAATGACCACAGATAGTAAACAACATATTCGTAACTTAGATAAAATGTGCTTATTATAGTGGGACAAATACCTCTGACATCATAGTATATTCCAGAAAACAACCCACAAAAAAATTCCTTTGAAGACAACATAAGCAATATTTTCCCTACAACTTGCTATTGCTCCAAAAATTACTTCTCACCTTAAGACAGAGGCAGTCTCATACTCCCACTCCTTAAAGAATGAACCTTCATGTGAATCTTGCATGATCCACACCAAAAAGCTACATATTTCACCAAAGAAGCATCACACACCAGCACATGCAAAGACTCCAGAGCCTGAATAAGATTAATGGAATAAACTTAAGGATATATTAAACAGGAGGGAAGAGGAATGACATTCCTTCATTCAATAATTGTATGAATTAGCTATATTCATCAGAGATACACATGTTAATGTAAAATACTGAACCAAATGAAAAAAAACTTTATCTTATGATGGACTGAAATTAGTTTGTTATATTATAGTAGCACTGATTTTGAAAGAGTTCTTAACCATAACTATCTGCCTATGCCTCAAAACCTAGCAACTAACCAAACCAGACCCCTCTAATCTGAAGAAAATTAACTGGAAGTATTTTCTGATTATTGACAAAAATTCATACAACAAATATTTAACTTAAAAAGCTCTCAGATGATGAAACACTCAAAAATTTTTTGACAATTCAGGAGTTAAAAATCAGCTATAGCCTGTTCTCCACAGCACAGGGAGCCTGCAGGTAAGAACAAAGGAAAAATAAAACTCCTTACCTCAGTAATGTGTGGCATTGGGTTAAATCCACAGAGATTGCACACAACTTTCTTGCACTCTGTACATGTATTAAAGTTTGGAGGGTCCTTAGAACCAATATTTAGTCCAGTTTTACAAAGGGGACAAGACACTTCAGGCTGGCTGACTTTCTCTGGTTCTCCAGCAGGTTTCTTAGCTTCTGCAGCCTGAGGCTTACTGTCTTTAGCCAAAACAGTTTTCCTTTCCAAATCAGATCCCTTGGTTGTTAAAACACTCTCTGCTTTTGATGGCTCCGATTTTTCAGTTGTAAGAGGCTTGGCTTCTTTCTTTACAGGAACACTTTTTTGAAGAGGCTGAGCCTGACCAGACTCTTTGGGGGCAGCTGGAGAGGCTGGAGGCTGTGATGGAGGCTGAGGCTGCTTCGCTGCAGGGCCAGAAGCAGGGGGGGCTGATGTCTGAGGTCCTGGCTGACCTGCTGTTGAAATTAAATTCGAGGCCTGGCTGAAGATTGAAGCTCCAAATCCAAAGAGTTTCCCCGTAACTGTTTCTTGTGGTGTTGTAGGCTGAGGCTTAGGGGCATCTGTGATACCTCCCAGATTAAGGCTGAAACGCCTTGATTGCTCAGGAGTTTTCTGAGTGGGCTGGGGCTGAGGTGCCAGCTGTGCTGGTGCTGGCTTGGGACCTGCCCCTGCTTGTGGGCCCTTGGGAGCAGGTTTGGTCTCAGGCTTTGGAACCTGTTTTGCTTGTAACTTCTTAGGATCACCTTTTGTTTGTGTTGGCTCGACAGGCTTTTGAGTTTTAGCATCTGGTCTAGCCCCAGGCTGAGGTGTAAGCTTGGGATCTGACTTCTGTCGAGACACTTGTGGAAGGGGTTTGGAATCTGTTTTATCTCCAGCCGGGTGTGTGTCCTGTGATGGCTTGGCAACCTCTGGCTTTGGGGATTCTTCTGCTTTCTGTTGAGTTGGGGGAGGTTTGGGATCTGCTGAATCCTGTTTTGGCCCTGCTGCTGCAGAGGTAGGCACAGTGTCCATTGTAGGCTTCTGTATACTGGGTTGTTTTTGCTTATCTTCATCCTGCACTGGCCTCTCATGTTCAGACTTTGGAGTAGGATCTATTTGCTGGGAGACCTCAGTAGGCATACCATGAGGTTGTTTTGATTTTACAGTGGGAGATCCAGGCAAGGATGGTGGCTTTTTCTGTGGGAGGGGTTTTTTTGAGTCTGCTGGCTGTGAAGGATCAGGTTTTGAAGAAGCATCTTTCTTTTGAACTGGTTGTGGCTGGGGGGATGGTTTAGGTGCTGAAGGTGGAATGGGTGTCTTCTGTTTGGGTGGAGGTGGCTGTGGCCCAGGACCATCACCTTGTGCTAGGTCACCACCTAATGCTCTTTGCATCTGGCAGTTTAAACAGAGCCATTCCTTAATCTGTAGAAAAAAAATAAAAGAAAATTTAAAGGTTTTATATATAATATGATAAAGTTGATAAGCTCAGCATAACAATAGGCTATTCTATTGTATGGCTTGTTGCAATATTTCAGACTTCTTTGTAGAAAGGGAGACATATTGCTGTTTGAAAGGGAAACATATTACTGTTCTGCAGTTAACATGCCCAGTGGATTTTTTCATGCTTCTTTATATTCCTGTGATTCAGGTGACCGCTGAGCCCAGGTCTCTAAAGGATTCACACTCCTTTCACACATAGCTGAATATTGGAGGATAAAAACAGCAAAAATGCAGAAAAATTTCTTTTGAGAAGACAAATACTGCTGGAATAGTTTGACACATTAAGTCTGCTGACAGAAAGCAGTAATGAGAATTATGCACAGCAAATGCATAATTGCCTTTAAGCATACAGCTTAAAGTGACGAGTGTTGTCCCTAAACGGTCTGTACTGGGACCCATACTGTTTAATATTTTTATCAATGGTATAGACAGCAGGAAGGACAATCACATCCTGGGCTGCATCAAAAGAAGTGTGGAGAGCAGCTCAAGAGAGGTGATTCTGCTGCTCTGGGGCCCTCAACACAGGAAGGAGATGGACCTGATGGAGCAGGTCCACAAGAAAGCCACAAAAATGAGCAGGGGGCTGCAACACCTCTGCTATGGAGACAGGCTGAGGGAGCTGGGGTTGTTCAGCCTGGAGAAGAGAAGGCTCTGGGGAGACCTAATAGTGACTTTCAGTACGTGAAGGGGACCTGCAGGAAGGCTGGAGATGGACTGTGTACAAAGGCTTGTAGGGATAGGACAAGGGGCAATGATTTTAATTTAGAGAAGACTGGTGTGAGGTTCCAGTCAGGCTTTGACAATCGGCAACTGAAAGCACTACACATACACAGGGGGGAAGGGGAAAGAACTGTTGCCTGGAGCTCTGCACAGGACTGGCCTACCACCCTAGGCTGCAGAATCTTGCAGGTGGTGATACTCTTATCTTTATCCCGTCTGTAACAAGCGGGACGAATGATGTATTTGTCTCAGACAGTCTGAAGGCCTTGAGAAGAGATGTGAGGAGATGCCATAAAGCTTGAGAAGAGCTAAGAGGGAAGTCATAAAGTTTGAGAAAAAATAGCTCCTTCACAGGCACAGGCTGGATACTGTTTAATTGAGACAACTAGGGAAAAACACCTGTTAATTCTGCTGACTCAGCAGATGGCAAGCTACAAGAGAGTTGACCACTCGACAGAACTTTCCAGGTCAAGTCAGGACAAGCAACAGTTGGCTAGCAGCTGTGGCACAGCAAGAAATGCATAGTGTAAAAGGAAGAAAGACGCTAACCCCTTGTCCTTCTCCTACGATGGGCCCCCCCCCCCTCCTCTGCTATGAGACCAACAGCATGCCACTGGATCCTTGGTTGGTGAATTTCCTCTCCTTTCTCTCTCACTCTCTCTCACAAGAGAATCCAACAAGAACCTCCAATCCAACAAGAATCTGGATGTATTCTTAAGGGTTTCCCAGAAACTTTAAATTAATCAAAGACTGGACTGAAGCCACATACTCTGAGCATCTACCTAAGCTGTCACAACTGTTTGGCTTTGGCAAAGTGTTTCAGATTTCTTCTATTAAGGAAGTGGCCTCCTCTCTACAGTGGAGAGATACAGGATCCTGTAAGGAGCTTTTTAATGGGCCTGAAGGAGGAATGTCTTTCCCAACTAACTAAAGAACTTTTACAGAGATTTGGACAATGCACTTTTCATGATTCATTGCTCCTGCTTCTTTTTGACACCTCCACTTGCAAAGCGCTGTACTCTAAGATGACCAGATGAAACTCTTAACAGCGTGAGGTGCCTACCTGTGCTCAACCAACTTTCAGGAAACCATGTTACTCTAACAGCTTTCAGGCCCCGAACAAAGTAGCTGTAGGGTTGAATGGGGCTACAGAATAAGAAGCCTGAATAATTTCTCATGTTTAAAGGTGTCTAGGATTCCAATTGCATTTATAAGCATTTAAGCTTGCCTTCTTCATTCAGATGATCCAGTCTCACCCTACCACCTAATTGGAATTTGAACAAAAGTTTATTCTTTACTGCAGTTTTCAACACAAACTTATGCAGAAGAAAAAAAATCTTAACTCTCAACTGTTGTTTTTTCTTGTTCTTAAAAAAAAAAATTATATACATATACACACATAAATCCACTCTCAATATTAAACTGAAGCCTTTAAAAATCAATTTGCTACTCCTACATCTGAAGTGCAAAATAGAAAATGTAGGAAGTTTTACTTCAGTGTCTTATTTTTAAATCTTTACTGGTTTAGACAAAAAATTCCTCCCATGCATTTTAGTGGGAGGAATTAAGTGGCAAAACCCTCAAGTCACTATCACTTACACACATCACCTTCAAATACAAAACTGCACCAACTGTAGTTCTGTGACTGGAACTGCAGGAGTTCAAAATTAAGTGCACTACATAATGCAGTTTTGTATCAAGCATTTGCCTGTTTGTTCTACTGCAATTACAGAGACTTAAATCTAATGGGAGCAGGCTTCTGTTAAATACAGATGCTCTTACATGTTATTATCGATGGTGTAAAACTTACTGCTGCTATAGATACCTAAAATAATGTTCATCTATCCTTAAAGGTCTTTGCAGACAGCAGTGTGTGACTTTCTAGTTTTTTTCTCCATATTCCTCAGATCTCTACATAGAATTAAAAGGGAAGTTTCCAGGGCAACACCTGAGCTTTTGCAGTTCCTGTCTATTGTAAAGGATATTCTTTGATGCTGAAGATGCTATTTTTATACTGACAGATAGGGGTGGGGCCTATTTATAGAAGATATCCATGCCATTTCTTCATACTGAGACCCATGCCATTAATTATCATAACTAGGACAGTAAATTTGACAGATTTCATGCAGCATTTTTGTTCAGATTTCAGCTACTGAATACAGAAAGTAGTATCTTGCTTTCTGTGTCACGGATGTAGAAACTATATGCCCTTGTATCAATAAAAAATATATTTTATGTATTCATCAGCTGTATCTTTTAAAAGCTGCATAAAGAGTACTAGTTGAAAGCACCAAATTAATGTATTCACAGTATTTTAGTAGGATCATCAATGAAGAATCACATTGAAGAAAATTATAGCACCACATTCCATAGTTCACATTTCTTTATTAATTCATAAGCTAACAGTTAACATCAATAGCAAGTACCAGCTACACTTCAGTTCTCCTTATCCCAAAGCCAACACAAATGAAGGCAATATGGAGCCTATTCCTTTCTGCAAGAATTCAGATTTGTACTAACTAGGCAAACCCATAAAAAGCAATAGGAAAGCTTGCAGAGAGAGCACATCAATTGGTGTGCTTAATTTCTATTCCTGCAGATGATGTAGGAGTGGAAGAGAATCCAGATTCTAAGATTCCAGATGTACTGTGAGAAAGAAATTTTGACTTGCAGAATGAACCTATTTCATAAAAAAATTACATGCACACAATATGAATGCAGTTCTAAGAAGCCATTTTAACAGCTCTTTTGAAAACAGAACCACAATTTAAGGCATTTGGTCTCATTTTCATTTAGACCAGTCATTTTGTACTATAAAAAAGAACTTTAAGATATGCATAAAATGTAATATCCCTTTACAACACCACAAAAATGTAAAGATTTACAGAGCCTTTACGTTGCCAGATATGTAAATGTACTGTGCTGACATTACACAGTGCTGCCCCAAAGTTTTATTGACAAAAGCAGTTTCTAGTCTTAAAATATATCAAGTTTACTTGGTTCTTGACAACTTTAGAGAGGAACGAGGAAAGCAGATTGTGCTTTTAGCAGACATTTCTTCCAAGATAATGAGAGAAACGTGAAAAATAAAGTACTAGAGCCCATGATTTTATACAGCTTTGTGCAGGGGTTTCAAATACTGTAAGAGACAAGGAAGTAGATCAGAAAATCCTGTTATGAATAAAGAAGAAAAACTTCCATCACTGAACAACAGGAGTTAGTATGCCAACATACAACTGAGAAGGTTTTCAGAACAAGTCCAGGCATACTAGAGACAATTTTCCTTCTACACTACCCTTCCATGAATAAGAACTCAGCTATTTGAAGCAATTACAATAAAACAAACATTTAGCTATTGTACACAGTATGCATCTGATCCTCCTTTGAGGTAAGTAGATTATTGCAAATAAATATTTGCCTTTTATATCTGGTATTTGAAAGGAAGGTAGCTAGGGAGTTTATCAGGAAATGCTAACTTGAGACAGCTCGCAAAAATCATGCTAAGTTCTAGCATTTTCCCCTCAGTACCCATTCCACAAACTAAAGCACTGGTTACAAGCATAATAGCTTTGTGCTAAACCAATGCTTGAGCAAACTTTATACAGCCATTGCTAAAAACTATTTTTAAATGTTATTTATTTTAAAACTACTAAAAACATTACTGGATTAATACTGTTACGCAATTATCACAATGTTAAAACACACTCCACCACTGTGCCTTAATTACCAATCCAAAAAGCTACTGCTTGCATGTGAACTATAAGTGTTTAGGGAACTATTATTTTATAGCTTATATAATTAGAATCATAAAGCAAAACAGTAAAATAGCAAACATATAATCTTCTGGCTTTCATTTTCTAAACACCAGTATTTCAGAGTATCAAAAAGTTTAGTTTTTTGACAAGCATGTGTTTAAGCTGTGCCATGTTTAGAACAAAGAAACAGAATTTTAAACATAGCTCAGTGCCCTGTGTCATACATCACTACAGCAAAAGCTGATTGTTCTCTTTAGCTGTATCTAGATTTAATACACTAGAAACACATGAAGCATTAACAAAAAATATATCTGCAAGTCAAGAGAGCATCAAAGAAAGGGTTAAAAAACTTCATCTGTGCTCCACAGAGAACATCTGAGTGGGTATCACTGAGATTTGAAAAGGGATTATGCTGTCTGGTCAGAGCAGGGCTGGGCCACGCTTTCTGCCCAGTGATTACCCAGCAAACAACATCTCCACATCACATGGCCCAGCATAGTAGTAAATTACAGTTGCTGAGCAACAGCAATACTGGCACAGATGGCTCACTGCCGTTGACATCCTTAGCTATGCAGTTTAATTTATTATTTACTTGTGTTAAAAACTGGACAGGAGAGTTTTCTGGGCTAACGAGAGTAAACACTTCAACATGTTGTACAATACTGCCCAATTAGAATATTGAGAAACTATTTGCCATCCACAGGTGTTTGCTTCTCTCCATGTTATATCCCTTTCTTAAAAGAATAAGGCATCAATATTAATACATCTAATCCTAAATGTAAAGTAGAAACATAGGTGCATAGTCTTCCTCAAAAAGAAACAGTGGAGGAGTGTGTTTAGGAATATTCCATACAGAGAAACAACAATATGTAATTCCATAATCCTTCTGTTTAAGGATCTTTACAATTTTCCCAAATGTCTGTGAGCCAGTTCTAGCTAGAGACAGCACTAAAGGAACTATACCAACCTCATTTGATCACAAAAATTATGAAATTGTCTCCACTTCAATGTATTTGCAGTGTTAGTAGCAGTGAAACACCCCAAGCATTCTTTGGGCCAAAACCAAGTATTTCACACAAAAATACTTAGAACTTTGACGATTTTTAAAGGACAACTAAATAAGGCTTGTTTGAATTTCCTCTGTGATCAGTTTGGACCTAGACAAAACTACATCCTCTTTACACAGAACAGCTCTGGCTGCTAATCTGGTGCAGTTAAGATTCATACTTAAATTATTACTTCGAGAAGGTAAAAAAAGGAAAAATCTTTGTTGAGTTTTCACTCATTTCTCTACAACTGATGATTATTATCACTCATGGTTAGATTCAAGTCCTTCATTTTTTTTCTATCTTGTTTTGCATTACTTGTAACACCTTGAAAATCCACCGGAGTTTGTTTGCGGTAGGGCACAGCGTTTCAAAGCTATTTTTCATTGTATTGAAAAGCTTAGAATTTTTAGCATGTCATTACCACAGTGTACACAGGTTTGGGTTTTTTGTTTATTTGTAATTTCCAGTCCATTTTGCATTCTGTTTCTTATGCACCACAGCAACTAGACTCTAAATCATATGGAATATTTCAGTTCAATCAATAGGTTCCTTTACTGCCACATAATAAACAGAGACTTAATATAATTTCTATTAATTTGTTGTAAGTATAAAAATTAGACATCTTCCTTATATGAACGGTATTTTAAATTAATGTCTATTCCTTTCCTGTAGAAGTTAATAATAGTAACTGAAGAAAATTAATGCATTTCTAATTGTTTAAATTCTCGAGTCACCGAAAATACTTCACTACAGGTACTTGCTACTGTTTAGGATACTTGGAGATGCAGGAAATCAATAAAAACAAATGTAATTATGGAAAACCATTACTAGGATTTGAACCAAATCATGATACTCTTCATCACCAAAGGCTATGATCTGATTGTACATAAAAATGAAAGCAGAAATGAGGAGGAAAAAAATCAATGCTGAAGCAACTAGAACAGCTGATACAGAAAATTCCTGGCTGTATCAAAAGAAGAAAAGAAGTAGGCAACACAGAAAGATTTCCAACAACAACAAAATACATGAAAATATTTCAGATTAGGTTTTAAAAATTCTGTGTTCTGCCAAATTGTAAAATACCATAGATCCAATAAAATGTTCTACTTGACCTGAAATTTTATACTCCACTTGAAGAGACTCAACCTTTTTGTTTTGTTTTTTTTTCCTGCCCTTCTTTTTTCCATTTGGATTAAGACAACTTTGATACAGACATGTTGTTCCAAAGCCAGTCAGAACCCACAAAATATTTATAATTCACTTTTGGCAAGTAAATAAGTCCTACATCAATATACATCAATATACACATCTTCAGATTCTCTCAATGTGCAATTTTCAGCAAGTATCTTAGCAAAAAATTGCAGCTGGCTGAAAGACTAATTTTACATGGTCTCTCAAAAAATACTGCATCACTGGGTGAAATACAAACTGGCAGATAAATATGTGAAAAATAATCTCTCCTAAAAATTACCTGGAAGGCAGGCATTCACATATGCACACATATTCATCAAGAGTGGACTTATGGAGTAGAGCTCACATACAACCAAGTTTCCAGCATCAACAGTCCACTGGATCATCAACATTACAGAAGCCCATCATAAAGAATGGAATTATGCATTTATTTATAATGTGTTTAGTATATTTATTATTTATTATTATTTATTATGTGTTTTTACATTTGAAAACATCGTTCAGCCTGTGTTACATGCATCTTCCAATAACTAGTTCACAGAGGAAGAAAAGTTATTCCAGCTACCAAGCATATGCACTGATCATTTAGACTTAAGTAGTAGTTAAAATTCTTTTTGCCTAACTTTATAAAAAACTATACATAAGTGTTTAATGAAGAGGAGAGTCCCTAAACTGCCTTTGCTCATGTTCAGAAAGCCTACTCCTATTCAAATGGTCTAGAAGGCTGAGTCTTTTTTGGAGGAGTACTCTTTTCTGTTGTTTATGGGAGTGGTTTTGGCAAAATATTTTTTAAAATTAGAAAAAACACACCATGTAATAAAACAAATACACACCTTCTACAAGATTCTGATGTGTATGAAAGTAAAATGAAACAGCATACCAGTCATCAAATCTGTTTATACCATTTTTTCTGTTACTTTATGCAACTATCTCTAGGCAGTCGTGTGCCATGATGATGATAAGTGGAGTGGGGAATACCTAGACAGATTAGAGACATATGTTACTGAACATTTTAAGTATGGTCTGATTTCTCTCTAGACTGCTCTACAAAACCAGGATACCAACTACCCCTCTTTCCCAAGGGGTCGGATAGTTCAGAGAAATAGTACAAGGGGTCTGACCTTGTGGCAATACAGGTATCACTTTCTGCTCTTAGTTACACTAATGAGTTAGAACAAACACAGTGCATGTACCACTGTGGTATTTAAACCTTATAATAGAGGTTTATCATAAAAGAATTAATAAAAATTTTAAAAAACAGCCCTTTTTATAATGGTTTTACAATGCGTGCAACCTACTCCCTAAGCCTCTTTGCACAGTCTACTATATTCTTTTCTGAATCAGCTAAAAATATAGAATATTGAAATGTAGAAATATCTATATTGGAAAAGTAATTCACTCTATTGTGAGAATGAAACTATGTTGTAAGAAACTTGGAAGACTATCTTACAGATATTCAAGCAGCTGTACAGGGGGAGAGAGAGCAAAAGTAATAGAAATTATTTTCTAAATACAGGCATTTCACTCTCCCCATACGTAATTTGAAATTATTGCTTCCTAACTGGTAATTTGTTTTAACATAAGCAATAAAAACAGTGAGTTTAAAGGGCACAGAAAAGGCGTAACACGTGATTATAGAATTGTGAAACTTGGTGAGAAAAACAGCAGAAAAAGCCAGAGTTTAAGAGTAAAAAGTAAGTGCATAGCTAAGGACACAAAGACTTTTGGTCAGTAAAACTTCAGAAGTTAAAATAAGAGAAGCCAAATGAAAAAACCGTTCAAGAAAAAATGAGAGCTAAGATACAAACCACAGTCTTTGTGCTAGACAGGAAGAAATGTGTAAAGGAGAAATCAGAAGCTTTTGTTAATAATCAAAATATTGAAAGGAAAAGGAAAACAGGAGGGAAGTTTTTTAATAACTCAGGTGGGGACCTTTGCAGATGAAATAAGTCAAATTTTTCTATGTGCCATAGCAGGTTCTATTACTTTACTCCAACTGTTAAGTAATAAAGTCAGATGTGATTTCATTGCACTTCAGTGCAGATTGGAGCAGGACACCCACAATGAAGATTCAGCAAGACAGCTGGTGGTGCAAAGCTGAGTAAATGAGGAAAGTCTGAGTGGGAATCAGGAGATTGGCACTAATAGCTGAATAAATTAGATGTCCAATACCTTCATTTACAGAAATTATTTCCTCATGAAATAAATGCATATCCTGTGTTTATTTCAATGTGTAATATGAAATTCAAATACGCTTTTACATATGCATGCAATCAGTCTTAAATACAGCTGAACTCATTGTTTTAAATCCTCAATTTCACACTTAAGAGTATCCGCTTCAAAAACCAGTAGTTATTCATGAAATTTCCAAATACTTTGAGATCTTCTTACATAAACTCTCAAGATCCATTTGAACATACCAAAGTTGTCGACTGTTTCCATGGGGAAATCTGAAGTTTTTAAAAACTTCAGCTCCAAGAGACCCCAAGAACATAGTATAGAAATAAAAAACTCACCACCTACAAATAAATGTAAAAAATTTTGGTCTAAAAACTTCAAGGTAAGCTTTTCTTACAAAAGTTCCTCTTTAACATCAGTGCCTCACATTTCTTGTCTGTCTTGTATATCTTTTTAACCCAACTGCCTAGAACAGCATGCTGACCTTTCCTCTTACAGATTCTGATAATATAATCTTTGGTCATCTGGTTAGTTGCAGATGCACTGAAATTACTGCCCACAGCTCTTCAAATCACTTCTTTTCCATTAACAGCAACTATTTCAATCCTGAAACAAATTCAAACAAAATAGTACACTTCTAAATGATGCAGTGTGCTACCAGTTACTGTGATTGGTAATTCAAGTTTAAATTTATGATTTTAACAAAAACTCAACAAATAATATACTAGCTGGATGTAAAATGGCCTGATTGTTACCACGTTCCCACCTAATGGTATCACTAATAAACATGTGAACTGGAAAGAAATGTAACTGCTAGAAATGTTTTTAAATCATTGTGGTACTGAGCAAACAGGTGGCACAGAGAGGCTATGGAGTCTTCACCCTTGGAGATACTAAGAAATGGCTATAAGAAAGCTGGTTTAGGTGATCCTGCTTTGAGAAGAGAGTTGGACTTCATGATCTCCAGAGGACTATGTCACAGTAATTCTTTCATTCAGTATTAAACCTAGGGATATTATTTTTCAGATTCTAGTAGCAGTCCATAAGTCTTCCTGTCAGTATCTCTGATTAGCTAAACTAATACTAAACGAAAAAAATATGTCTCTTAAATACCCCTTCTGGGTATGTCTCCCTAGTTAGTCTTCAGTGCCAGGCCAGATTCAGATGCCATCCTCTATCTGCATCTCTGTATTTCGAAGTATTGATAAGTGTTGGTACTGAAATCAAACCCAGACTACATTAAGATTAGCATAGCAGGATGTATGAGAAGCTATTCAAGCAATAAGAAGAGATCAAACATTCATATGAAGCCTTACTACCATGCAGAACAAATAAAGAACAAGGATATATATGAGCATATAAATCAAGGTACCGCAAACATCAGGTTAAAATAAGTTCATTTGAAGTCCTAATATTACTTTCTGTGCCATTTCTGAGCTATGTAACTACATCAAGAATGATGACCAAGGCTTGAAATAGTCCACAGAGATCTGTCTTAGCATCCGACAAGAATTAAATAACCTGACTCACCAAGCCAAAACTTAGGACACAACCTTTCAGTTACTGAACACACACAGTTACAAAGTAAATTCACCCTACCTCCTTTGCTGAAACACACAATGAACAGTCATTTTCATATTTTCATATTTTGTTGCTTAGTTCATATAGCAATAGTTCATATACTTATAAACACATCAACACATAACTGCTGCAGTCAGGTTATAAACATAGCCAGTGAATGTTTAAAATCAAGGAAAAGGGCAAAAATGTCACACCTCCTCTTTTTATATGAAGAATTAAGAGCACACTTCTAAAGACTGTACAAGCTGAGAACCATTATAATCTTTTTTCCACAGTTTCACCCCCCTTTTACTTGAAAGTAATTTTCCCAAATGACATGACCTTTTTTACTTAACTTGATAAAGCTTTAACTGATCATGACAATACTCTATAACACATCTGATGTTTCAGAATAATTGAACTAAACTTAATTTGTGCTAAGGTAACAAACATCCATTTAAAAACTACTCACCTCTGTTATATGAGGATTAGGATTGAATCCACACAGGCTGCAGACTACAGTATGACACTGTGTGCACGTATTGAAATTGGCCTTTTCTGGAGCATGCAGCAGCAGTTCAGTGGTTGTGCAAAGAGGACATAAGGTTTTCTTTGGGGGAGAATCCGTGGGTTGGGTTGCACCAACTTTCTTTTGCTGGGAGGGTTTCTCAGGCCCTGGTTGCTGGCCCGGTGTTTTTGTAGGTCCTGGTTGTTGTCCTGGGGGCTTTGTGGCCTCTGCAGTCTGAGAAGATGGTTTTGTAGACCCTGCCTGTGGTGGCACTTGTTTTACAGGCCCTGTTTGCTGGGGAGGTGGCTTCCCAGGTCCAGGCTGCGATGGTTGTTTAGCAGGTCCTGTTTGCTGAGCAGATGGCTTTTCAGGTCCAGGTTGCTGAGAAGGCTGTTTTGGAGGCCCAGCTTGCTGGGAAGATGGCTTTACAGGGCCTCCTTGTCGCACTGGCTGTTGAGATGGTTGTTTTACAGGTCCTGGATGCTGTGAAGATGGTTTTGTGGGAGGTGGGGTTTGGGATGATGTTCTGGCGTTGTCTGGTTGCTGTGGTGACGGCTTTGTTGGGCCTGATGGTGGTTTTGCAGAAGTTTGTTGCTGAACAGGCTTCGTTGACTCTGATTGCTGAGGCTGAGATTTTTGTGGTCCTGGTGGCTGGGGTGTTTGTTTTGCTTGATCTAGCTTAGAGTCTGCTGGGTGACCAGGGCCTGGTTTTTGAACTTGCTTTGGTTCCCCAGGCTGCTGCTGCTGAGGCACTGGTTTGGAAGACTCAGTTTGCTGGGGGGTAGGTCTGACAGGTCCTTGTTGTTGAGGCTTTGGAGACTGCTGCTGAGTTGGATGTTTTGCAAGGCCCCTCTGCTCTTCAGGTTTCTTTTGCTCTTTCTGTGTAACTTTTTGTTTCTTACCAGCTTCTTCATGGGCTGCATCTGAATCCGATATCAAATCAAAAGGATTGAATTTGTTCACAACAGAAGTGACTGCACTCAAGGGATTGGCTTCTGAGAGAAAACTGGGCATCATACTTGGCTTCTGATCTTCTTTAAAATCAGTCCTGGATTTTGATTCCCTTAGACTAATAGAAGAAGGGCTCCGTCCAGGTGCCCGTTGCTCTGTCTTCAGCACATCTACTGTTCTGCTTTTACTTAAGCTTGGTGGTCCTGGGTCTGGAGGCTTACCTGGTTGCCTGGGACGATGGCTTGTATCAATCTCAGGATGTCTGCAGACAGAAAACATAATACAATTAAAATAACACACAGCACTAGAAAAATGAGAAATGTTTAACCAGAGAATCTACTCTTCAGAAATCTGAAAAACTCAAAAGCTACAACTTTTTATTTTACCCAAATTCAAATGACTAACTCCCCACTTCACTCCTTGGGATACAAACATCGGGAGACAGAAAGGACTAAAAGAAACAGAGGTTTCAGAAAATTAGCAGATCAAAGCACATCTGGACAAGAAAAACACTACAAAAATTTTATGTACTTATGTTTTGGATACTTGTATAAATTTGAGTTATATTTAAACTTCAAAATGCAGCAGGGACTCACCTAAAATGCAGGTGTCTTAAGAACTATATGATTATCCTTCAAGTATTTACTTTGCCACCCATCCACTCACAGATCAGAATTTTTAGACAGATAAAATAAATGCCAGTTCACAGAAATCACCCTAAAGCCTTTTTGGTTTCTTTTTAGGTGGAACTGCTACATAGTTTCCTTCTAGCACCACTGCCCAGCAATTGAAAGAACATCTGACAATTTTCCCAATCCTCTAAATATATTATTTTGCTGTGTGTTCACACAGGAGAAAATAAAACTAAGATTATAGGAACCAAAATTGAGATTATGTCTTCGTATGTGGCACAGTCTTTGACTTGTTGCTATCCTCAGACAGCAGCTGAAGGAAACAGTATTATATTCAATGCTATTGTTAAAGAATGTGATAAAATTTTTAATTTGGTGCTAACTCTGTGCTTTTGCTGGAAGACAGGGCGGGTGGTTTCTTCAGTGACACAACAGTACTGTAAATATAAAATTTTCAGTTTTCCCCTTGAGAGATCTCAGTGTTGTTGTTTCCCAGAGGTGACTTTTTTCTTGGGCACTCATGAGAAAAAACAAACAAACAAACAAACAAAACCCAGCACACATATACATACTATTATTTCTGATTAATATTTAGAGTTTTCATTTAATACTTAGTAAGGGTAATAATACAAGAGGACAAAGCTAAGAGGTTGCCATTTCTGAGCTCATAATTTTCACAATGTCTGATCTTCTCACAATCTTGTATCTGATGCTTTTGAAAATTAAAAATTTTTATTTGAAATGCTTGTTAAGGATTAGCTATTTTCAGTCTTCCATAACTCCATTTACTCTTCCCCATTCTTGGAAAACATATTGGCCATAATACTGGTGGTTTACAACCTTAATGTGGAACCCACTGAAGCGAGTAGGTGTGTTTCCATTTGCATTAGTGAACATTGACTCATTATTCATACAGAGGAAAATTCAGAAGAGTCCAGTGATCATCTAATTCCTTCAGATATGTGGCATTTTTGCTCATTAAAAGAAGAATTTTATACTCTCATTAGCAACTAGGTGGGTCAACCTGCAGTTCTGTTTCTTGATATTTAGATAAACATTCTAGGTTTCTCTGGAGAAGGACTGCTTATGAAATGAAGTAATTCCATTAGTGGCAGTCTGTTAGACTTCTAGCATTCATGTTTGCAAGTGTTAAAAATATTGGAACTCTTCATTTAATAACGCTAAGAGTAGCAAGGCAGAAAAAAGAAAAGGATCAAAGGTCATTAAACAGGGTACCAAACCTTACATTGTGAGGGTAGAACTTGGACATAAACAAGAAAAATAACCAAGAATCCCTGCTGGAACAAAGATCTCCACAAGCTTTCATTTTATCAAAATAATGTTCTCCGTAAATTTCCACCTGATCAGATTCCAGGACTTGAAATGAGATTAAAAGCCATTAATCTAGGAAATAAAGTCAGGTGATTCTGCAAGGCTGTTGGCATATTCTGAAGACAGATTTGTCTTGCCTTTGTACCTAACAAAGTTTCTAAGCAGTGGAGAAAGAGGGGGAAAAAAAGCTTTGAAAAGGCAAGTTTCTTCAAAAAAGTTACCTCTGTCAAAAGCCAGGACTTGTTCCATTTAGATTTAGGTAGCTAGAAGGTGAAGCTTTCTTTTCTAGAACTATTTTACAACCAGATAAATACTAACATGGAACATTTTTAATTAAACGGGAGAATCAGAAATCCTCAAAAAATCTTGTCTTTATTTGACAGGAATTCTTATCTTAAAACCTTTTGAATAATTAAAAACCCATCATTGTTTTAAAGTCTTCAATCCAGACTCAAAAAACAAAATCAATAGTCATCTCTCATCAAACTCTCTTCTTTGTGCTGCTGTTCCTTCTCACTTTGGCCTTGATTCACAAGGCTCATCTTTATTAATTTACGTAAATATTATAGACAAATCAAAGCTCTGTTTGGAGTCAAGTGGAAATTTAACAAAAAGATTATTGGTCTAGTTCTTGACTGCCACTATAAAGACCTATTTTAAAAGGCACATCTTTTTCCCGTTCACCAGTATTAACAGTTCTAGAGAGAAGTGCAATTACTACACAACTCCATGATACATTTTCCCTATCTACAAATAAGATATGTATAAACTTATGTACACCTTTGGTGTCTTTTTTTTTTTTTTAAGGTCATTAGAGTGACGATATTAACAGAAATAAGTATTTCTATTGGAAAACACACCATAAACATACTTAAGAAGCATGACACACAGTAAAGACTTCTGAGCATTTCCTCTTAAAATGCAGCAATTTTTTTCTGGTAATTTCTATTGCTAATAACTTAATAAACAGCAGGAAAAACAACAAAAACAACACAGCTGCATTAGATCACCCATTCATTTTGGTCATCAAATCCTTTCAGATGATGTGGAACAATTCTTCAGCAAGTGGGCACTGACACAGTTAATCATTCAATGAAGCTAAAACACCTAGAGCATGCTTAAAAAATGGACTGCATACGTTCCAGCTAAACTTCCTAACCATGAGTTTTCCAAAGACAGGCAACTGAAATAGGATTCAATAAATCTAGTGAATAAAACATTCAAATAAAAAAATTAAAAGGTACATTTGATTTAGGCAGTCAACTTTAGGTGCTCTAGATATAAACATAAAATGCATAATAAATATTATTGCATTTATTTAGTTATAGCAATTTTGAAGACTTAAAAGCTCGAAAACTTAGAAGTCCAAGAAGTTAAAGCATGTGTTTTATGGTGGTAAAAATGATACTATCTTTCCTGGTGCACATTTTATTTACTATTAGAAAGTCTGTAGTATCAAAAAATCTTGATTTGTGATATCATCAGACAAGAGCATTTGTACAATTCAAGACTTGGGTTATTTTGGGAAGGTAATGAAAGAATTTACAATAGGAAGTAATTACTAGTCTCTAAGGTATGACTAGGTAACAGATAATGTTACTAATGAAAATCAGAGATGAAAAATCCAATTAACATTCAAAATTACAGACAATGCAATAGGGACACTATCACAATGCAAGACTATTTAAACTGAAATCCAGATTTCATCTTTTGATCACTCTTTCAGTCACTAAACATTTGGACTGGCATAACCATGCTAGGAAAAAAAGCTGTTGGAAACAAAAGATGTGAAGCATCATTTAAGAGGTATTTTCAACATCTGATTTCTAAAAAAAAGAAAAATTAATCTAGGGAATCAGAGTTGTAGCAGGATAGGTCTTTACTTAAATTGAAGTCTGAAAGAGGCTGGTCTTTAGTCCTTAGAAGAATCTTACTCTAAGAGTTTGAATCATTTTCCTAATAATTATTCCCATCTTTCTTAGTAGGTCTCAATACCAAAGAGAGGTGTGCAAGAGGAACAAGTCATAAAACAAGAGTAGAGACAAGTAGTAACCTCATTACAGTGTGACAGACACAAAGATGCTATGATCACAACTGCCACAACCCCACATGAAAAGCTAGTTGATAGGTTATCAAACTGAATATTAAAATGACTAGAAAGGCTGTAATTCCCAAATGCACAGTGCATTTGTTTGAAATGGAGAGTGAAAGTATGGTATGCTAACAAGATCAAAGTAGTTTCTGATATCATAAATATATTTGTAGGAAATCAGCCATTTATAAGTGCAGAAATAATCATATTCCAATGAGTTCAGACTTCTGTGAAATCTTCCAAGGACATTTGTCTTACTTTTCACTGGAACCTTAGCATGAAACAATAAACTTTTACAGTCTTTGTATCTTTGCTCATAGACTATTACACAAAAGGGAATTTTTAGTTTAGTTTCACAGAACTAACCAATATGATTTTTTTCCCCCATTAATGTCTATAGAAGCTGGGAAGAGCTCTGGACTGAATGAAAAATTATAACTTACATGAAGTGTTAATATCTGTTTAATAGTTATACAAGGCAAAGTAGAAAGATTTTGTTTCCAGTTTTAAAAAACTGAAACCATAATCTCAAGTAAAATCCCAATGTCTTCAGTAGTCTGCCCAAGAATTAATTTGGTCCCACCCTCCTTGCTTCTCTTCTTCTAGAATTTACTTACATAAACCTGTTAGTATATAAACTAAATATGCATTTCGTTCAGGTGAGGCCAAAAACCATGTTGAACGGTCAGCTCCTTTCACCATTCTCCTTCAAGCCAAACACACCCAGCTTGGGTGACTAGTGGAGTCTACTGGAAGGTGTCCCTGCCCATGCAGGGGGGTTGGAACCAGATGATCTTTAAGGTCCCTTCCATCCCAAGCCATTCTATGATTCTATAAGACGGCGAGCAACAGGGATGCCGGCCCCGGTCTCCAGGCGAGGGAAAATGCAAGTTCAGCACCATGGACAGAGGCAGGGCGGGCACCGCGGAGCGAACCGGCCCCGGGCCGCGTCGGGGATCCGGCTTGTTGCACGTCGGAAAGTGAATGTACTAAGGAACAGGGGAAAAGGGGGAAGGAAATTACCCTAGCTTTGTCAGATGCACAGCAACGTTAAGCCATCACTATCCAGAATACAGAATTACATTGAATTTAATCTGTTGTTTCGCCACTAATTTTTTTAATAATAATAAAAAAAGAGAAAGATGAAAAATATGAGGGATAAAATAGGCTAAATCAGGCCTCCTCGATCCATGACTATTTAATGAAGCTAAATGATAGTTGCAGAGGTAAAGAATTGGCAGAATAATGGCTGGCAAATACATTTTTAAAGATTGAACAAGAATATCTTTCTCCAGAAAGAGCTTACTGAATCCATCAGCACTGGGGAGAGCTTCCCTGGCTACCATCTGAGCTGTGGGGCACTCCTGCCACGTAAAACACAAACACATACACACAAAAAGACAGAAAACCGAAACATTGTCTACTAATCTCTCCTCTCCCCAGATGCAAAAACTACCCGTGCTCCGGATCGGTGCAGAGAGAGGGAAGGGGAGAGGGCGCAGCCCGTTGGAACCGAGGACCGTCGTTATTATTAGAAACCACCGGAGTGGGAAAAGGTGGAGAGTGCAGGCTCCGTCCTAGTGCCGGCACTCGTGCAGCCGCCCCCTTCCCTCCCTTAGCCAGAAAAATGCAATGCTTGCTCCCGATGCAGCGGGCCCGGATCGTACTGCAACTCGCCCCCCGCCCCAACGCGAGGAGACGGAGAAGGGGGGAAGGGAGAAGCGGGAAAAGAGAAGATTTTCCGTGCATGCCTTTGCATGGGAGGCGGCTCCGCGCCGGCGAGGTTCCCTCTGGGCAGCCCCTGCGCCCTTGACATGACAGCGGCGATCTGCCTCCTCTCCTCCTCGCTCAGTTGGCTCAGGTCCGCCTCCACCCCGGCCGGGACCAGGCGCTGCAAAGGGGCCGCGGAGCCGCCGCCATCCCCGGCTGCCGCCGCCCCTTCGGGGAAAGCGCCCAGCCCTTCGCCTCCTTCCAAGCTCGCCTCGTTGCCCATGGCCGCCGCCGCCGCGCGTCCCCACTCGCCGCCTCTCCCCTCAGGCGCACACCGGGCGAGGGGCCGGCTCGCCGCCGCGCAACCCGGCTCCCCGGCGGGCGCTTATGGTTCCGCGGCGGCCGCCACCTCGGCCCCGCAGAGCGGCCGTGGGCCGAGGCCGGGCTCGCTGCCTGCACCCGCGGCTGCCGGTGAAATGCGGCGCCGGCGCCGCCACCCGCCCGCCGCGCCTCGCCTCGCCGCGCCGCGCCGCGCAGCGCAGCGCATGCTCCAGGCGGGCCGAGCTCCTGCCGGGCTCCCCCCACAAACACCGCCATCCGCGCCCCGCCCGCCTCCCGGCCTTTAAAGGCACCGCGCGCACGCCATCTCGTCGCGTTCAGTCCTGCACAGTTCCGCGGTCCCGCCGCTGGCGCGTTCGAGAGACGCGGCCGGGTCGAGGTGGCAGTCGGCCAGCCCTGCCGCCGGGTGGTGGGGATCCGGCACCCACTCCCCGGGGGCGCAGCTTCACGTTCTCCTTCCCTCTGTAAAGAAGGATGTGCTTGCAAGCAGCCGAAGTTTGATGGAGCCTTGCTAGCCCAAAGCATGAGGAAAGGCAAGCTGGAAGGCACATCTGGAGGGCATCAACCCAAGCAACTCGGAGCAGAGCCAACGAGGTCAGATTGCTCAGGGCTATGTGCACCTGCATTTTGAATGTGTCTGTGGATGGAGATTTTGCAGCCCCTCTAGGCCCTTACCCCAATATTGAATCATGCTCATGATGCACTGGTTTCACTGTGTCAGTGTTGGCATTGGCAAGCCCCAAACTGGACATAGTTCTCCTAATGCAATCTCACAATTGTTGAACTGTGAGAAAAATAACTTTTTTAACCTGCTGGCTGCACTTGAGCTGGTACAGCTCAGGCTGCCATTGGCATAGCTCATCATAACAGCATCGGGCTGAAACGTGCTCACCTTCTCATTCACCAGGATGGAAAAACCCAAAGCTTTTGGACCAGCTTGTTTTGGTGCATGGAGTTATTCCTTCCCAAATTTTGGACTCTGCACTTGTCTTTGCTCAACTACATGAGGTTCCTGCTGGCCCACCTTCCTCCATATCTAGCATACGTCCTGCCTTTCCATGTATCTGCCATCCTCCAAGCTGGCATCATTCACAGATTGTGGATGTATTCCACTCAGGATGTATTCCATGTCTTTGTTCAGATCATTAACAGAGACAATATTGTTAGAAAGATACAACTATTAACATACCACCAGTTGGACTTGGAAAAACTAATGACAACCCATTTGAGCCTGCCAGTTCAGTCTATTTTTCACTCATCATACAGGTTTTACTAATTTGGCTATAAGGATATTGTGGCTGATTGTGCTGGAAGTTTGATAGAGTGTGATTTGCCTAGGGCAAGAACATATTGTCTGTTTCCAGTAACCTTCCTGTTATTTGTCTATTTGGACATGGCTGCCAGGATGATTTGCTTTATAACCTTCCTAGGAAGGGCACTGTGCCACATTAGCCTAACTGCTTTGTAGTTCTCTTGTGCATCCCCTTTCTTGATGACAGATGCTTGCCTTTTACTTGTCATCAGGGAACTTTGCCAATGACCTTTTGAAGATGGTAGAGTGGCTTGGCATCATCAGCCAGCTCTTTCACCACCCTTTGATCCACCTAATCTAGTCTCAGGAGTTTCTATAAATCCAACTGCATTAGTCACATGGGTGCTCTTGCTTGTCTTCTTTAGCATCATTACTACCTTTCTTCAGGCACACACATATGCAGGTCAACCCTCAAAATGACCTACATAAATATGCCATTCAAATATTTATAGTACTCTTGTAACAATCGGAGATGATTTTTCCAGTACTGGTTCACAATTTATGATGGAACTAGTAGCAGCTGGGGGCTTCCTAGTTTCCTCTCAAGTGACTTTAAGTTACACTTCAAAAGAACAGCTCTGCAGAGAACATAATAAAGCACATGTATAAATGGAGTAAAATGTATAAATGGAGTAACATGACATGAGTGTGAGTGAATACCTATTCACAGTGTTCTACGTAATTACACAAAGGGACGTAAAAGAGGTGACACACCAAAGCATTTACACCTGAATCAAGATGCAGAAAGAACAACTGAGCTCAAAAAATTAAATTCACTCAATAAAGCAATTAAAACTGTGTAAATAGAAGTTCTGCCAGTGTTTACTGATCAAAACTATATGCAATGTTCTTATTTCACCATTAACAGGCCTTGAGGTAGAGGAGAGGAGGAAAGAGACATATAAATCCTGAGGAAGTAAGCTGATCCCAAATGGAGGTACAGGATTTGAAATGACCTTCAGAAGGAAGTTCACTATTGACTACACTGGAGCCAAGGATGTCACCTTAAAATGATTATGTTTTCAAGTATCTTAGACACTTTTGTGGAACAGGCCTCTTTTCTCAGTTCCGTAACATTTACTTTTTCTTATGAAACAACATGAAATCAGTAGTTATCTGTCCCAAAAGTCTCACTACAGGCCTGTTTTTCCTACATCCCCATCATTTCCAAGGGGGTTCGCTTCACAGTGTGTCCAAAAGTGACACCAACTTTTTCTGATTTTGGAGTGACTGATGAAATGCACAAACTAACGAGGCATAACATTCTGTTGTAGCAAGAAAAGAAGAGTTATCAAATGAATCAGCCTTTTTCTCAAAAGTCATAATGTCTAACTTGCAGGAACAGCTTGATGGTGTCACGCTAAATACTCTTTTTAAAGAAAAAAATGTATTTTCTTAGTCACTAGCAATGAAAAATATGATTTAAACTTTTCAGAGATAAACCAGTCTTTTTAAAAGAGCATGCAAATCAGTATTCTATGTGCAAAATTAGAGGCAGAGATATAGAAGGAAGTTTCCTTCCCCTAGACACCAGGTAATATAAAAAGGATAATCATGAACAGAGATAAATCCAGCTACCCCTAGAGGCCTCGCTTACAGCTTTGTAGAAATTTCACTCTGTCTGTTTGAGTCCAAGATAGATCAACACAGTCCACAAACTTCTATATATTTTACAACTTAAAGTCCAGTTCCAATATTATCATTCCTGGGGAAAAAAGAAAGGCACAGTATAGTTGAAGTAGTATAACCTCATTCACACTAAGGACTGCTCTGTATCAGTAACACAGCACTTTCATCTGGGCCTGACCAGATGCATCAGATCTCCAGAGAAGTCAGTCCAAGGTAGAGCTGAATCGGCAGAAGCAGCACAAGGACACTGGTTCATCTTTATCCAGTGCTGAATCTGATCTGGGGCAAGTGAATCTCAGCTAAGTGTCTATCTTCAGCTCTAAAATGAGTGCTTGAAGTTAATTTACTGATTAACAACAATGAAGACATCCAGTTGTCTCATCAGTAGGCTACTTAATATAAATGTACTTCTTATATTTTAAAAGGGAGAAAAAAATGTAGTGCATAGAATTTGGAGAAATAATGCCAACATCATCAGAAGAAAGGAGTAAGAGGTCAGTAAAACCTTGGCATGAGCTGGAAAGATGGGAGGGGATGGAAAATTCTTATACTTTATATCTGGCATTGTGCCCAGTTAAAAGTGAAGGAGGAAGAAGGTGTGCTAATCATTAACGATTAACGGAGGCTGTACTGATGAGTCCGACAAAGGAAGATACGTTAAAGGAGCTAGAATTTACATAAACATATTTAGAACACTTTATACATTAATGATTTCCTATTCTACTTTGTACAAATACCTAGCTAAATGTTAAAGTGCCCCTATCATTTTTACCTACCCCACTGCAGAAATACAGAGATGGTGGAGGTTACTTTGAATTTAAAACACATTGCTAAGATGGATCTAACAGTTCAGTCCATCTGCTATCCAAAATGAGCAATGCCTGTTAATGATAGCTATTTCAAGACAGTTAAAAAAATACATTTAAAAATATATTTAAATATATACAAATAAAAGAAAATATGGTATACCATAATGCAATCAGAGTGCAGCTGAGCACTCAGCACCAGAGATTAAATGGCAAGAGGAGTGACACACACCAAAATCATGTTGAATGTATATTCTGAATGGAATTCATACAATACCAAAAAAAGTGAATAAGTTTTTAAAGGATGAAATAAAAGAGTATGAAAAAAATGTGCAACACCAAAGAAGCAATAATTGCAAATATGACATGAGTTATGTCTATAGAAGCACATAAGCCAACAGTACATAATGCTTTAAACTATGTTTGTATGTGCACCTGTATGTGCCACTGGTGCACTAGTATACAAGGCAGCTTACTGGTGTAGATTATAAGAAGTACCTACTAAGGAGTGGAAAAAAATGCACAAAGTCTGCACTAAATGGCTGTGTGCTCTAAAACAAGAACACAGGAGAGTAAGGCTTCTCTCACAAGTACTTATTCTGTATGAAACCAACACTTATCTGCATCCCAACAAGTTTGGCTAAACACTGCACAGAAAATGGTCTACAAGATCATGACAAATCTAGTCGCCAAAAAACCCAGTAAAGAATGATAACAAGGTACCTAGCAAAGCCTTGTCTACTGCTTTTCTATTCAAATACACATCACTCTTCTCTCTCGCCACACAATTTTCTATTCCATCATTTTGTAACTTCCAGGTAAGAGAAAAAACCTTAGGCAGAATCAGAATTATTTGCAGTATTCCAGAGTTCCTGAATGGCTGTTTTTTGAGGATAGGATGCACTCTGATACATTACCACTATTGTTACAGTATCCTATTTATTATTAAACAAATCACTCTTGAACAGCCACTGCAGACATTTTAGCCTCATTATCATCAGTCCAACTAAAGCAGTATTAGTATATGCATTTTATCCCAGTGAATAGCCAGAGCATAGACCCCTAAGTTATGCTAGCAAGCTCACAAGATTTACTTGCTTAAACAAAACAAGAAGGTCTGCCAGCTGCCTACAGCACAGCAATGCTGACAGGCTCACAATATGGACTCCCACAGCATAGATTAGTCACAATGTTATAAAATCTTATGTTTATTTCCAATCAGTGCTTCTAACACACAAATAATGATATGCATCTTACTGAAAAATGGGACAACAAAATACCCTCAGCCTCAAAGCCTGAATCCTAAACCATCACAGCAACAGAAATATGCAGTTTTATCCTCTTTTTGTCATTCTCCAGTTGCTTTCTCTAATTTGAGTTTATTCACCTGCAGCTGTTTAGTACAACTAATAGATGTACAGACATCATCACAAAGAGCTTGGTTTTCATTTGCTTATATGGTGAAACAGTCATAGCTGGAATTACTGCAATCAGGAGCAAAAGTAGTCAATTAGGAAGATCCTAGGAAAAGATATGAACCATCACTAGCATCTAATTATGATAGATCACGTTAGAATAAAGTTACTGTTCAGTTTATTCCACTGGGCATGCATCAGTAAGTGTAACAGTGAGATTCTCAAGTTCTTTCTCTTAGAATTGTCATTGTTAAGATAAAAGTACTGAAAGTTTTAATTCCCCTAGTGGTTATCTCTTTCATGGCCAGGACACAGCATGTACTTCAGCTGAAAACTTCACAGCCTAAACAGAGCAAAGTGAAACAGTTCTTTAGATTATACGTTCAGATCCTGCCTGTGCTACAGAGCATGGGAATTCACTATTTTTTTTTTCTCTTTCCTCTTCTTTCTAAACTAGTTAATCAATGTGGGGGGGGGGGGGGAAACATGATACACCTGCCTTACTGTAAGTTTCAGATATAATTAAATATTGGTCAAAGCCACCATTGCCAGTTACATACTAGCAGGCTACCAGTCTGCCAAACCCTGTGCATTATCAACACATTCTGAGATATCATACTGTGCTGTATTTCTTTTCTCCTTTGAGTGTACTATTTTGTGTGTAATACAATAGCTAACATCAAGATGGGCTCACTGTCAAATAATACAGAAGGTGTCAAGGTTGGCTACTGGACTGCTCATAAATCTGGACCAGGTATGAGACTTGTGTGAGAGCACATGTGTGAGAGTGCCTGTGTGATATGCTAGAACTCTTTAGCCTCAATATCCAGCAAGTAAAACAGGATCAAGCCCTTTCTTCATGCTTATATTCATCATCACCCTGTACAAGAAAAAAGGAGAAAAGTCAAAGTGCTTCTACTACTGAGATATAACTCTGCTCTCCACTGCTGGAAAAATCCTTGCAAGAATACTTTTGAACAGATTAGTACCTGCTATTACAGAGGAAGTTCTACCTGAAAGCCATTGTGTTTTCAGAGCCAATAGGAGTACCACAGACTTGGTATTTGTTCTCAGACAACTGCAAGAGAAGTGTAGGGAATAGAACAAAGGTCTTTAGTGACATTCATTGACCTCACTGAAGCTTTTGACACTGTGAATAGAAAGGTCCTGTGGCAAATCTTGGAACAATTAGGATGCCCCCCCATGTTCCTCAAAATGATCATCCTGTTACATGAGGATCAGCAGGGCCAAATCAGATACGGCAATGGACTCTCTGAATCCTTCCTAATAATCAGTGGCATGAAACAAGGCTGCGTTCTCACACCCGTTCTGTTCACAATCTTCTTCAGCATGATGCTCTAAAGGGCCACGGGGGACCTCAATGAAGAAAATGGTATTTACATCTGATACCGTACCCATGGGAGCCAATTCAACCCAAGGCAACTGAAGGCCCACACCAAGACCCTAAATCACCAGGTCCCAGAGTTGCTTTTTGCTGAAGATGCCGCCCCCGTTGCTCACACAGAAGCAGCTCTGCAGTGCATAACATCCTGCTTTGCAGAGGCTGCAGACCTTTTTGGGCTGGAAGACAAGCTTGAAGAAGACAGACAGAAGTCCTTTACCAGTCTGCACCACAGGAAGACTTCCATCATCCCCACATCACCATAGGTGAATCAGAGCTTAAGACAGTCCAGCAGTTCAGCTATCTGGGATGCATTATTTCCTTGGATGCCAAGATTGACAGTGAGGTAGACAACAGATTAGCAAAGGCATACAGAGCATTCAGAAGACTTCATAAAAGAGTCTGGGGCAATAAACACCTGAGGAAAAGTACAAAGATTAATGTCTACAGAGTCATTGTACTGTCTATTCTTTTATATGGGTTTGAATCATGGGTCATCTACTGCCACCACCTGCCACTCCTTGAATGCTTCCATCAGTGCTGCCTCCATACAGTCCTAAACATCCACTGGACTGACTGTGTGACCAATGTCCCTGTCCTTGAACAGGCAGGGGTCACCAGTATTGAGGCCATGCTGCTAAGGATGCAGCTGTGCTGGTCAGGGCACATCTCCAAGATGCAGGATCACCACCTCCCTAAGATTGTGCTCTATGGTGAACTTGCCACCATCTGCCACAACAGAGGAGCCCCAAAGAGTAGATACAAGGACTCCCTAAAACAATCCCTCAGCTTTGGCCGTATTGACTGCCATCAGTGGTCCATTCTGGCCTCCAGTCAGGGGCATGCAGACACACCATCTATAACGCTGGTGCCTCCTTTGAGAACACATGGAGAATCAGTCTCAAGGACAAAAGACAGCACAGAAAGAACCATGCCTTGGCTGTACTGTCTCAGGAGACTTTCTGCTCTGCCTTTTGCAACCAGACTTGCCTATCCTGCATTGGCCTTATCAGCCATCAGCATGCTTGCAGCAAGTGTGGGCAGAGCCCTTCTAAAATGTTCATTCCTGAAGCCAAGTCATGATTTATATGAGCACTGGTTGTATGTATGCAGCACATATAAAGGTAGTGTCTTTCTGTCTGTGTTCATCTGTTGATCGTGTCTGCAGTAAAGGAGTAATTGTGTGCATGTGTACTCCCATGCTTTGCCTAGCTACTGGGTGGACTTCAACAAAGAGGGAACAGCAGCTTAAGCTGTAGTGGACTGGAAGGAAAACTCCCTTGGATCCTGAAGGCCACTTTTCTTAACAGTTTTTGCTCTTTATAGATAAGCATTCGGTTTGTCAAAGTCCTTACCAGCATTTTTCCACTAAGCAATTAGATTCTAGGGCAGGATTTAACTAAGTTAGGATGTGTACATTTCAGGACCCACAGCCAGACTCTACTGTGAGCTAGAATGTTTGGACTCTTGTTGTGGCTGGAGGAGAGCCAGTCAATGAAACATAGACAGGAAGTCAGGTGAACCAGAGACAGAATTCAGTTGCATAAACATCATCTGCCAATGCAGAAAGCTGGAGATCTTTTAGAAAATATATAATTTCTTTTATAAATTCTCATTCATATATGCCAGTGCTATCATAAGGCATATTGAATGGCATTACATAGCTACCTATGGGCACATGGCTCAAGGGAGCAGTTATATACCTCAGAAAGTTAACCAGCCTGGTGTAAGTTTCCATTAACTAAATGGGAAGCCAGAGAGCCAGCCTGCTTAAAATTTAGATGTCCCTATGCCTTCAGCTGAATCTCGATTTAAGTGTATTCTTGAAAGCTGAAGCTGATAAGCCTTTTTTTGTAAGTGCTCTCTTCCCTTACAATACAAGTCCCTGGTGGTACATCCAGTACAAATAACACCTGCATTTAGGATCAAGAAATGTTCTCACCTTCACAGAAAAGTCATTGTAGCAGCTCGAGGCATGGAAGGAAAGAACTATTTGAACTATTTCAAATACTACTTCTGAAAAATGATCAAGCTACTTATAAAGCAGAAGCACATTTCTACAGATTGGTTTTACAGAATGCCTGCAGAATCACAGAATGACAGACTGGCTGAGGCTGGAAGGGACCTAGGGACCTCTGAACTATCTTGTCCAACTCCCCTGGTCAACCAGGGCTACCTAGAGCCAGTTGCACATGACCATGTCCAGACAGCTCTTGAATATCTCCAAAGACGAAGCTTCCACTGCATTGCAGTAGTTCAGTGGAATGCCATTTAAAAAAACTTGATGTTTCACAATAATGTAGCACCAAAGTCACAAACATGCCTATGATCTAGTTTTGCTACAGGATTTTCCATAGCAGTAACAACACACACAGAATATACTCTCACTTCAGATACTAGGTTATAGAACAGCAGCAAACACATTGTGAATAAAAATGTCCAGCTCATTTCTCTTAGCAGCCTGACTGTTTCATAGAGTATCTAGCTAAAAACATAAAAAGCTCATAAATTTTTTATTTACTACTGTAAACTAATACAATTAAAATAAACTTTACCAATTTGAGCTTACTATTTTTTCTATTGCATCCACTGATTTTAGCTGCTCAGACCAGTTCTCACCAGCTGAAACTGGAATTCTACTTTAACAGGACTTAATCATATAGCACAAAAGTGCTTGGAGTTGTAGCAGATTTAGTGAAGTTTCTTAACAGTTCCTAAAGTCTTTCAGAACTGTCCTCAGAACAAAGAAGTTCTGAGGATATAAAGACAGTTGGATCTACAATTTCAGCTAAAATAAGCAAATATTCTCTCCCACGCAATTGCTCTCCCCATTTTCCTCTCATCTCTCCTCCTCCTCCCCTGCCCCAGAATGTCTACAAGACATCATTCATCTATCTCTAATTCCCTTAACACCAGTTCTACATATATAAAAATACAAGTAAAAATTATCAGCTACAACTCAGAAACCACAAAATGAGACTCAAAGAGTAGCAGAGCACTCCCCTCAGGTTTTGGTAGAAGGAGAGGTGAGTTTTGACTTACTGAGTTCTCAACTTTGCCTATTATCTTATTTTTTGATAGTGCTTTGATTGCAAAGAAGACTAAAACACTTTATCATAAAAATAATGGATTTATGCCCCTACAGGGTCTATGCTTAATAAATGGATATTCTCTTATTTCCTTCCTGTTGACCTAGAAAAGTTATTTTTAAGTTTAAGATTCTTTGTAAAATATGATCTAGATGCTTTTTAGGCCTTCCAGTAGTACTCTTTCTGAGTTTGCCTGAAGCAAAATCATAATGAAAGAAGAGCCCTATAAATAAGTTTCCTTCTGTGTTAAAGAGGTAAGTCTCTCCCAATGTCATTTACATACCAATATTTCACAGAAAAACTCTTGTACAGCCATGCTTGCTATTAAGTATGCACCCCAGACCTAAAAATTCACAAAAAAAAAAAAAAAAATCAACAAAATCTACAACAGAGCCAAGACGTCACACTGGTTAAAGATATCCCCTTCCAGAAACAATTCCAGAGCAGCAAACCAACACTCTCAAGAGGCAAAGCAGGAGTGTCAGGTTTGACCTCAGACCTTTTTCTGTATTTTCTTAGTTTTCCCTGATCCTGACTCGGTGCTTCTGTATGGACATTTTTAATTTCTTTTTTTTTTTCAAATCCCTTCCTATCTAATTCCCTCCCTAAGTCCTCAGCAGAAGTTCATGACTCACTCATCTTTGGTAAAGCTGTAGATTCACTGAATTGTTCAACTGGTAGCACTGTTTTCTCTGATGCCATGGGGATCACAAGAGGACTACCACCCAGCTTTATTTTTGCATTTTTTGCCCTAAACTGCCTACAACATCAGCTGAGCAGCTGCCTATTCTCCATCTTAAATATCCTATAGACACCAGGAAAACCATAGGAAGCTTGAGAAAAAAAATGGAAAGAAAAAATATTTGTTTGCAAAACCCCAATAATTAAAAATTAGTATTCATGGCCAAAACACCATAAAAATAAGCATAAAATTTTCCTTACAAGATCAACAGGATTGTACATAACATTAAAATAAGAGTTCCAAAAGCTAGTTAAATTTCCAAGTCCTACTCTTGTCACACAGCTTCTACTGATCTCTATTTAAAACCTCTCATTTTATATTTACAATTAAGAATTTTTTCTCTGAACTAATTATAAATAGTTTAAGGTAAGGTACTTTTAACAATTCTTTATCAAAACTGTATTTGTCATACAAATTTACTACTTAATTGGTAGAATAAATGGCGTATTAAATACTTCTTCAGTAGAGGTTTCCAAAATCTTAGAAATTGCTAGTTAATAAATATCTTCATCAATAAGGTTCAAAATACTTTCAAAAAGATAAAAATACCTTACCTGACATTTTAAACCATGTTTCCTAAGTACATGAAACTTCAGCAATTAAAAATAGTAGCATTTAGCAATATGACTCATCAGATAGTGCCCTTCTATGTAAGCTTACAGAGAACATTACACAACAGCTAAGACTGCAGTAGTAGGGTTAAAGTAGTTGGTTTTCTTCAGTTTTTACTCCCATCCTTTTTTGTTCTGTAATTGTTCCTTCTCTTTCTTTCTCAAGTAAAAATTTGGAGGACAATTATTTTGCTATTCATGAACACCTTTGAGAAACATCACTCTCTTCATAGTGTGAAGTTAGTATTTAGCTGTTTGTGTTCAGTCAGTATTCTTGATGCTCTAAAACACCTCACAGAAATGCTGATCCCACTGTTAAGAGAACACAGCCCAAAAAAAGTAATCCACAGAAGAATGAGAAAATTTAGAATGACTGTTAAAATTTAGTGCACATTTTGAAAATGCTAAGAAAATAATGTAGCTTTTAATATCTCCTGTTGAGAGAAGCAAAAAAAACATACAAGGTTTAATTATAGCTTATTACCTACTTCTAGCCTGTTTTACAAAAAAATTAATTATGAAAGATTATGTTATATAACTCTACATCACCTATTAATGTATTATATGCTACTATTAAGATAGAAATCTTTGTTTTGCTTATCTATTTTCTAGCATGTGATTTTTATGTACCTGTGCAGACTTTTGATATTTTTGAAGGAATAACCAACTTCTACACTAATTTTTACCTCTTTGTTAGAAGTATCTTTCTTTTCATGATTTAGATAATGTTGGAATCAACATTAATATAACTTAATCATTCTATGAAGGAAATTTAAAATAAAAAATGCTACTGGAAATGCTTCAACTCTTGAGATTCTTTTTTTGTTTTTAACTATAAGTGGTACTTCCATTAACAATTTAATATAGAAGAGGCGCTTCACATGAAAAAAATATTATTAATAAAAGAATTGCTTACCTTAAACCTCAGCTTTCCTTGTGATCTTGTTTTTTTTCTCTTCACATTTAGTGGCTCCAGGTAGCAATTGAATGAGAATTGCCTGTGTCCCTGTGAATGTCCACAGTAAAGAGGTTAGTCTGTGATATATTGGTCTCTCTAATCTCTTCATATCCTCCCTGGCGCAACAGTACTTTGTGTAGCTCTTAATACCAAACACAGATTGCAAAATCAGTGATTCCAACTCAGCGTAGTAAGAGAGTAATTTGATTCCACATACTGGTTTGTAACATAACTATATTACACAAGTTTTAGCTTATTTAAAATATATTTTACAAGGGAAACATTTTTTTTAGGTCAGGAATGTACCCGTGTTGTAACTTTGATTGTGTCCTTGACTATTTCATTATGTAATGTTTCAAACAATCCTTTTTAATTTAGAAAAATATCAGTAATATAACTAACACATTTATAGGCAGTATGTGAACAAAAAGGATTCAGAACACAGCTGGCCCTGATCCAAATATCTTCTGCCACGTGCCCTATTCTCAAACATGAAAACCCAACCCTAGACAGCTGCCAGCACACTTGCTTTTCCTGTCTGAGCTGTTGTCTAATTCTTTCTTATAAATGTTAACTATTGTTCCTCAAGCAAGCTAAGGAAAAGAGCTGAGGAAGAGGTGGTATTCCTCATTTAGTTAGCAACATGCTTGTGTGGACTGTTTTTATCAGTGCCATATATGTTCAAATGTTTTAACAGCTCTACAACTAGCAAAACAGGCTGCTTTCTTTACAATAATTTCTCCAAATTATTTGCCAGCCTCTGCAAACTCTTAAAGTCATTAAAGGGGGAAAGATTTTTAATATTCAGTCTAATATTTTTACCCACATTGTTGTTCTTTCCCCTCAATTCTCAGTTAGCAGAACTGAAAAGAACAAACCCAAACCATAGCTGCAATGAGCTGACCTAGCATCATTGCTTCAAACAGACTAAAGCAGATTACATCACATGATTAGGGATTAAGATTACTGTGCTGATTGTGTGAATGCCTGTGAGGAGTTCAGATCATTTTATTATAATTTTTTTTTTTACTCTTAACTTTAGCATTTGAGGGGATTTATTCAGTGTGATTTTGCATGTATAATTTGGTCTGTGCTTTTATTATGCTGTATTTCAAGTGGGATGAAATTTGGTTCTTTTTATTTCTACCAGTGGCCCTCAAACAAATACATAACAGGCATTGCATATCCTAGATGGGTCTTAAGAAGCTCATGTAGACAGAAAAGCAGATAGTTCTGAAATGACAGGTGAGGTGGTTTCTGTCTCCACTTTGACACAGAACTGTTTGCATGATCAGTACTTAATCCTTTAGAGACAGATATCTTATTGCTGAAATGTTAAAGTCTGACTCTGCTTTAAGTTATGCTTATATATACCCATATATATGTACACTTACAGAAAAGAAAAACTCACAATACACACATTGAAACATATTATCTCTTAATATATAAAAAACTTCTAAATATTGTGAAAAATCCTTTAAAAAGTTATAGTATTTTCCCTGATCACATAATCACATGGCTGAAGCTCATCTTAGACTACTACAAAGTGAAGATGCTTACTTCTGTTTTAACTGATAGTGACCTTTCAATGCATTCCACAGCTACATGCAAAATAAATAATGCTAATAATTATTTACATTGGGCAAGGGAGATGTCCTTGTTCTCTGCAAGCAACAGTACTCATTAGCAATGTCATGTTTTAACACACTTCACCAGCTCAGTAATAATTTGAAGAAAGTTTCTAATAGTCCACCATTATACAAGCCAGATCTCTGATTAGTTGTCTCCATTGACTGACTCTATAAGCGTTGGCTTGGAAAGCTGACATTTTAGGTGATATGTTTTCACCTCAAAAGTCTTCTGGGCAGTTTCTGAAGTTTATGTTGAAACTAGTGACTTTGAGAGTTCTTTTTCAGGATCTGATGATTGCCTGTCTCTGGAGCTTGAAGTGGCTTTGCACATTTTCCCGGAGTCAGGTCTCGATCAATACTACAATTGAGTGCAAGGGAAATGGCTGACACCTCAACACATTCAGATTTGTTGTGGTTACCTATCAAATCTGTCACACTTTCCAGAGTCAAAGCAATTTTCTTCAATGCTGCATCTTCACTGCAATAGCCGTAACAGGCCACTAAGACAAGCGGGGAAACCACACGTGTACCAAACTATGAAATCAAGAATAGCGAAGATAAGTTTCTATCTTTGGCTCAGTAGTTTCCTTTTAGTGTCATACATACTTATACTGGGCATCTGTGCCCAAGTGGCCTCAGTGAGGGGAAGCTGGGGCTGCCCAGTGCTGGTCACAGCCAGTTCCAGCCAGATCCAGCCAAACCCCAAGAGTGCACAGCTGCATCCCTCAGCAATGATGGTTTGCCTCAGGGAAAAGATACTTAACAAGGTGCAGAAAACACCACAGAGGCAGAGGAACAAACATGATAAGTGAGAAATGGCAGAGGGAACACCAAAATCAGGGAAGGCAGGCAGGAAGGCAGGCAGGCAGGCAGGCAGGAAGGAAGGAAGGAAGGAAGGACTCCAGGCACCAGTGTAGGTATTCCATACCAACCCACGGAGAAGATCATACCAGAGCAAATATCCACACTGCAGCCTGTGGAGAACCCAGCCCTGGAACAGCTGAATATTTCCTGGAGGAACTGTGGCCCATGAGAAAGAGCTGTGTTGAAGAAGGCACCTGACAGGATCTGCATCTGATGCTATCATTTCTGCTCCAACATATAGTAAATATTTCCTGAATGATTGCAGCCTGTGGAGAGGAACCCTTGCCATTCCCCACCCTTCTGCACTCCTCATGATGGAGGGAGGTAGAAAGCTCAGAATGAAGCAGTCGAGCTTGGTAAAACATGGTGGAGGTTGTTCTAATTTTTGTCTTTGTCTCTCTATATCCAACTTGATTTTAATTGCCAGTAAATTAAATTAATCAAGTCTGTTTTGACTGTGATGATAATTGGTAAGCGATCTCTCTGTATCTTGACAAACAAGATTTTTTAATTCTCTCTCCTGTACCATTGAGGAGGGTGAAGAGAGTGGCTGCATGGGTGTCTGTCAGTGAGATCAATTCAACCTACCACAATACTATTTGCTAGTTACAAGATAAAAAAACCTAATGGTCAGTTTTCATATGTTTGACGTGGTATGCCTCTTGTAACTTAACAAATATGGTATTATTTTAAATTAATTCATTTTGTATTTTGTTCAGATAAATGGTAGCATCATCACTAGTACCTACTTTTAAACTTCAGTATTTTTTTACAGCACCTGAAGATATAACCATTCTTTATTTTGTGTCTTTCTAGAAATTACTATGGAAGTCAAACTGTAAGCAGACAAGGTAAGACATAAATACTTGAAATACTTGTATTAAAATAGGTGTCTATGTTCACAGAATTACTTTAGCCTTCTGGACTAACAGAAAGACATTTTTGTACTGTTTACAATTAATTTATGGGTTGCACAGCAGATATTACTGAGTAAAGTGCTTCCTGGCCCTTATGTCTCTTGGCATAGCAGGGCTGATGTCTACACATATAAACTTTTCAACTCCAAAGCTAGGCAGCCATCCTATGCAGCTTGCTGTGAGCTGTCCATGGCTGTGAGGCTAGGGAATGACCAGATTATTTATTTTGTAATTATACATGTAATGCCTGTCAGCTGTGATATTTGTGATGCCAGCAAACAGGAAAAATCTTTCAAGTATCTGGTATCGGAATACAAGAGTTTTCTTACTGGTAGAAATATGAGCAGAAATTTTGTGTATGGAATTCTTGTTCCATGGTAACTTCAGGATTTGTCCTAATCTTCCAGCAGAGTAATCTGTATACAGATGGAGAGAGAATACAAGGTTAGAGGCAACTGCTACATTTCTGCCTCCACATTTTGAAAAACATCTGTTCCACTCCAAGAGAACTATTGCTTCACCATAATATACAACAGTGATTACTTTGCTCTCTCCTTGTACTTCAACTAAATAAAATCTCAGTCACCAACTTCATTTTCATCTCCTGTATGTTTCCTCATATGACTTTTTCCCATTTTTGCACGCTGCAGTTATCTTATTGTATCTTGTTAGAAAGTATTTTTTCAGAACAAGTTGGGGGACGCTTGGCAGAAACAGCCTTCTAGAATCAGCTTTAATGTTTTAACACCGGCTCTGACAAAACTGTTGGCTTACTTCTGCAGAAAACTGCATAAAATGTAACAGAGGCTATCAAGGCTCTCTCTTTTTTTTTTTAAATTATAGAAATAAAACCAAAACAAACACTTCTTTTCACTATTAAATATCTCTGCTGAACAATGTCTTTTCCATGATGTTCCAAATATCTTTTTTTAAAAAAATTAATAATACTTCTTTTAAAAAAAATTGTTCATTGATGATCTCTTCCAAAGATAACTTGACTAGGAATGTAGCTGTAACATTTAAAGTGTGGTATTTCCTTGCCAGCATACGAAGTGAGAAAGCTGGTTGAAATGTTTCAGAATTTTGATGATCAGGACATTTGAAATAAAATTTCACATTTCAACCATTTTAATATTTTAAATATTTTATATTTTTAATCTAAATACCAATTTTCCATTTTTATCCTTTGTTCAGCAAGACTTCATCATAGACATCCATTGAAGAAAGCATAGTGAATGAAATTGTTGTTCTAATGAAGTTAGTCTTTATGACTTTAACTTGTGTGTATCCAGGATTTTTTCTATTGTCTCCTCAAATTAATTTATTCTTCATTCTGCTTATTAAGGGGAGGAAGTATGTAGGCTATGAAAGCATAGTATACAGACTATTAACCTAAATTTTGAAGAATTTGGGGAAAAAAAAAAGATATATTGTAGTTTATACTTTTCTAATTTTTTTCAGTATATCTTGAGCAGCTATCCAGTCTATAGACATGGCTTTAGTAAATAATTCAGAAGTACAGAGAGATTAATATTAAAAAGAAAAACAACACATCTATTTGCAGTTTTATTCTTGCAGAATGTCTCAGTACTTGAACTTAAAGCAGAAAAATGCCAAAGTGCTTACTTGCATACTCTGTACCAGTAAATGGTTTCTAATTAACTGTAAAAATAGAAAACAGAGGCACTATATGTACCAGCAAAATAAGGCTGATTAAATGCATTCATACATCAAGTACTGAATCTCTTAACAGTTAATTGGATTGACATCTGCCCAAAAGAGATACAGCAGCAGGTGGCTTTTCAATCTGATAGAAGTGAACAACTGCAAATCATTGATCAGTGGCAAGATCCCACTGACTCTCTAGTACTTGATCAAGTGTTACACCATATGAACATGATCATGACTTGCAAACACTGGTATAGAGCCCAGGCTTTCCCCACGTAGTCAGTTTATGGAAGGAGTTATAATTTATACTGTAATAAAACATCAGATAATTCTGGTGCTGAAGAAACCATTATTTTTTCCCTAGAGACACACAAGGATCTGTTCAGCAGCCTTATAGCCTCAGCTCTAAAGGATATCATACAATTTGCAGAAGCCAATTACAAGGTAACTTCCACCACAGATTACACATTAATACCAATGGGACTGCACCAGAAAATAGTAAATGCAAATTGTGAAGTACGTTTATGCTTGGCCACAATCCTATTTTCTCCCCTCAAGCTTGAAGGTGGAACTTCGCTTTTTATATCTGTTATAAATCATGTTTCTTTTCGCTGCTTCCATGCTTGCTAGACATTTCCAGAGGCATAAACAGAATTAAAGACAACCACTTGTGCTGTTAGTATAAATGCTTTTCCTTTCTCTAAAAGTTTTAACTCTTTATTAACAAACTCTGAAAAATATGTCCCATTCTGTCTTCCCAAAAGTAAGAACATATTTATGATTTATTGTTATATAGCTTTGATTAAACTTTCCTGTAGTGGAAAAATATTTCTGTAAATGCAATTTATATGCTCCTGATATTTTAGTCAAGTTTTTTGCCACTGGCTGTCAAATTCACTTATCCCTTCTGTAAAAGTATATGGTGCATTAATCTTAGTAAGGATCAGCTTCATTTCTTGCATGACTCTCCCACTTCTACAATACTATCAGAAGCAAAAAATCAAAGGTGATTTTTTTTTGCCCCAAGCTGAGGTGAAATATACTGAATATTCTGAGCCATGATTCAGAAGTTAATCTGGCAAGTTCTGAATAAAATATATTCCTTTCTCCAGTTGTGGAAATAGAATGTTCCCAAACTCAGTCCTGTGAATTTTCTTGTAGTTATAAGTGACAAGAAAAGTAATTCCTTTTCTAGGGTTTTGTGGAGTAATTCCTTTTCTAGGGCTTTGTGGTAATCTGTGAGAACAGTATGTTCCTTAAAAGTGATGACAGGACTTAAATAATGACAAATTTAAAAAAAAATAAAAGTTCCTTAGAGCTCTACCCGTAAGAAAGAGCATATGTTTGATCAGGTCTGAAGAATTCCCTGTGTTCAGAAAATGTTTTTGGTTTTTTGTGTGTTTTTAAGTCCCCTTTTATATGCACGTTGCCATGTTTTTCAACCTTTTATCCAACTGTACTGTAATTGCTTACAGTTGCAGAGCTTTCTGTTTTTCTGTTTTTATGAGAACATCACTCTACTACAAAATGAGCACTATTAGAGTGTAAATGAGAGAAAATGAAGTTTGCAAGGGAGCATCATGAAAAGAAAAAAGTATTCTAAAACCAGATTTAACCTGTCTATCCCAAACTCTATTCAAGGTCAGAAGTATTTAGCTACTATGTGTAAAATGCAGACAGAAGGAAAATTTCATAATGAACAGGACCTTTTTTTTTTTTTTTTTAATTTCTTGTAGCCACTTTCCAACTTAAGGTTGGAAATCCAAGGTAATTAATTATTTACCTTGTCCTTCACAGTGCAGAACAAACAACCCCTTGCAATTTTCATTATCTAAAGAAATTACCAACATGACACATTTACATTGTGCCAGGTCTTTTGTTTTCTTGAGGAAGCCAATATTGCCATAATTTCCTCCCTTAGCTATAGTCAATATTAGAACACAGAAATGCTAACTGCAGACAGAGGTCACAACAGCTGCATTAGATAGAAAGTTCATGCAGAAGTTTTCAGGAAAATTAGTTCTTTATGGAAGTTTACAGAGTTAAGGTATTGCATACAGTTAATGGACAGTTGTGCTAAATTTACTGAGAAACTTTCTAAATGCTCCCATTGCTTATTCATATTATGGTGTTCAGAGAAAAATGCATAAGCACACGTGTCAACTTCAGGAAAAAAAGCTTTATAATACTGCAGATGCATTGATTTTTATACTATGCAAGCAGTGAAGAACTGAAAGAAGCCTGAAAAACAATTAATGCAATCTAGAAAAATCTAATGTAGGAGTTGGTTTCTTCCTAGAACCATTCCTATTCTTTATGGAAATTCATGGAAGAGGAGGATGGAACATTAGCCTGCTTTACCCAGAAACAACCTCTTCTCTCTGAAAACTCTCGGAGGAGTAGGTTAATCTAATATGCTGTGTACTTGAACCCTTTGAAATAAATACTGAAGGAGTTTCAGTAAGTTATACATAAAATAGCCTATATATTTCTTCAGGAGCCTTCCTTTCTATTTGAAGTACTGAATTATCTGTGCTCCACTGATAAAATTAATCTTAATAAGGTTCTTGTTATTCCTTAAATTACTTAATAAAGGAGTGAGTTATGCTGGCCTTTCATTTGTTGATTACCCAGTTGCTGATTAGGTTGATAACATGTCAAGCACTATCCTCACACACCAGATACTGAGAAACAACTGAAATGAAAGCAAACAACAGATACAGAGAAAGAAGAAAGGGTTTTTCTAATGAATTCCACCTGAAAAAATACTTTTCTGCTTCTGTTTTACCATCCATGTGGTTGCCCACTCTGTTGTCAACATACACAGTTTGTATTAGTAAACGATTTCATATGTAGATAATTTGAAGAGATTTAGTTTACATGAAATCTCACATTTATAGATTTCTAAACCTTTGTTTCACAATGATGATATACAGAAAACATCCACTGTATTTTTTTATTTTTCAACACAGAAATCCATATTTAACAACATCCCATAATGTTTGTGTCCTACAGATGATGGTTAAAAGAGGCTTTGAAGTGCTTTAGGTAATACAAAGAAGGGAAAAAAGGCTGGGTCTTCAGAAAAAAATACAAAGTTTATTTTGAGATCTATGCAGAGAAAGGGATGTGGTATGCAAGGATCAGAAATAAAAACAAAAAAATTATGTGATCCTGGTTGAATGGTTTGGCTTCTAATAGAAAACACTGCCATTGCTTCTTGGGCTGCAATAGGGACCTATGACAAGGTGGCACACTTCATGAATAAGGGAAAGGCTGTGACTGTTGTCCACCTAGAATTTAGTAAATACTTTGACACTGTTTCCTGACTGCTGTTTCCTACAGCATTTTCAGGAAAAAGACTGGTTGCTCATGGCTTGGGCTGGTACATCCTTCATTAGGTAAAAAACTGGCTGGATGGCCAAGCCCAATGAGTTGTGAATGGAGCTAAATTCATCTGGTGGAAGGTCACCAGTGGTGTTCCTCACTGCTCAGCACTGAGGCCAGGTCTGTTCAATATCAATATCAATTAATTGAATGCAGGTATTGAGTGCACCCTCAGTAAGTTTGCAGACAATATCCAGTTGGAAGGCTATTCAGAGGCATCTGGCCAGACTGGATCAATAGAGGTTCAACAAAGCCTGGGTCCTGTATCTAGACCACGACAACTCCATGCAACATTACAGGCTTGAGGAAGAGTGGCTGGAAAGCTGTTTGGCAGAAAAGGACCTGAGGGTGTTGGTCAACAGCAACTGAACATAAGCCAGCAATGTGTCCAAGTGGCCAAGAAGGCCAACAACATCCTGGATTGTACCAAAACCAGTGTGGCCTACAGAACTATAGAAGTGATTGTACCCCCTGTGCTCTGAAATGGTGAGTCCTTACCTTAAACACTGTTTTCAGTTTTGGGCCCCCCAGTATCTTTTGTTGCTGGAGTGAGTCCAGAGAAAGGCAATGAAGCTGGTGAAGGGACTAGAGAACAAGTCTTATGAGGAGTGGCTGAGGTAACTGGGGTTGTTTGTTCTGGAGAGGAGGACACTGAAAGGAGACCTTGTTGCCTTTGACAGCTACATGAAAGGAGATGACAGAAGGGTTGGGATCAGTCTTTTCTCTCAAGTTACAAGTGAGAGAACAAGAGGGAAATAGCCTCAAGTTGTGCCAGGGGAAGTTTAGATTGCATATTAGGAAAAATTTCTATATGGATTATCAGGCATTGGAACAGGCTGCCCAGGGAAGTGGCTGAGCCACCATCCCTGAAGGTGTGTAAAAATGGCACTAGGGGACATATTTTAGTGGTGGACTTGGCAGTGTTAGGTTGATGGTTGGACTCTATAATAATCTTAAAGGTCTTTGCCAAACTAGATGTTTCTCACTCTATGCCTTTAAAGGCTAGTATGAAGCAGTCAGAACTCATAAAAAGCCAGAGGTAATCTAAAGCTCATACTAAAGCCTAAGCAACACAAGATTTTTTTTTTTTTTATTGTTTTTTTGACCCTTACTTTTTTTCATTTCCAATCAAACACACAGGAGTGAACAGTTTAAGTTTATTAACAAGAAAATCAAGGGAGATTTCCCTTCATATATGTTCAGTTAGTTACTTTTAAAGAAAAATGGGTAGGTATTCCTTTTCTTCATAAGTTACTAGAGGCCATATCTCCTAGCAATTATGGTCACCTGTGTATGTTACTAGGCAGGAATTAAATTTTTTAACACATAGCAAGGTAGAGGCCTAACTATTACTATTTCAACCCACTTCTCAGGGTAGCCTCTAGAGAGTACAAAAAAAAATTAGGAGTGTATCAAACACTTTTCTTTAAACCTAGAATTAACAAGAGAAGATGGCCACCATCATAATGCACAGAGAAAAATATTCTGGCTGTCTCATTTTAGGTTCCCAACATGAGACCTGCAGTTCATTAGTTTCTTCCTCTCAGTACACAAAGCCTGACAGGCATTCCCTTTGCATTTCCCTACAAGTTTCATGTCAGTAGGAAAGAAGCGAAGTTATGCTCTAGGTCTGCCTTTCATCTATCAAATTGTTTTACAATTCCAGTACCTTTTTGCACCTTCAAATGTTCATACATTTGAAAAAACAGGGTTAATCATGATATACTGATGTAAAAGTAAATGAGAAAGAATAGATTTACCAGTCTAGATTAACCTAAATATTCCACTGGTAAGAGACTGCATTTTCACTTCCCATAAAAGTTGGGTGTCTCTTACCTATCCAGATATCAGTCCAGCATTTGATAGTGTCACATTGGTGAAAATTATATAAGGTTGAGATATTTGGGTTTGTGGAGAACTGGAAAGCAAGAAATATGAAACAGCACATTGAAGATAAGAACAAGCTTGGGGAGGGTTTACAAGTAGATCTTTTCTCGAACTGGTCATGAGATTAATCTTTTTAATACACTTTCTGATGTCCTTGGCACAAATGGAGGAGCGGGTTAATGAGATTCTCTGATTAAAAAGAACTGGAGTCATTGTCTGTATAAAAAAGAATTGGAAATTCTCTTCCATGTAGGAAAAAATTGGATGACCTTGAGGATGATAAGAATAGAAATAAAGTGAAATTCAATAGCTTGTGAACTTAAAGCTAAACAACAGGAACTCATGCCACATTCCAAAGGGTGAGTCTGAAGTAATGGAGGAAAAAAACACAGGTAAATGTATCTGTTACAGGATGACTATAAACCACTGATGCAAAAAAGTTCTGAAAAACAGCAAAGACAATCTAAAAATGTTTCAGGCTTCATATTTTCAGAAATGAAAAGTTTTTAATGCCGCTATAAAAGCCCTTACAGTCTTACACTCCTCTGCAATACCATTTATATCAAGATATTAACTCAAAATAAAACAGGTAAGCAAGAGTACTACAAAGTCTGTTTATTTAAACTCTGGTATTAAAGGATCCTAGGCCTTTTTACCCTCATAAAATGTAGGCTGAGAAAGGGATAAGGTTGTGCCCTCGAAGTACATCCGAAAGATAAATATACAAAAGGTGAGAAGCTACAGTTTAATGTCAACACAGGAGTAAATGGTCATTAATAAATTTATCCTGGAAATTACAACATTTCAATTGAATCAGTAGGTAAAAACAAACTAGGCATTAAAAATTAACTTGATATACTTAATGAGAAGTATTATGTATTATGGTGGTCCATGATATGAAGGCCTGGAATTGAACACTCAGTATCCTTTTCAGTCACCTCCAGTCTACTGACCTACTTTGACAGTGAGCTGATAAAACCTCTTCTTTTCAAAATATTGATTTGTTGCTATAGTCTTTTGCACCCTTAAAAGAAAAACTGACACCAGTCAAAACATATGCTCAAAAGAATCGTAAAAACAACACACAGAGATCTGCTATTGCAAACAGAATGCTACCCTCCTCAGGGCAGATGCCAGCTTAAAAAATTGTGGGATTTTGTGTTGGTTTTACCTTGGCTGGCCATCACTTGCCCACAAAATTAGTCTATCACTCCCCCTCCTCAGCTGGACAGAGGAAGAGAAATAGTACAATAAAAGACTCGTGGGCCAAGATAACAGCAGTGAGTTCCCTCAACATTTACCGTCAGTAGCAAAACAGGCTCGACTTGCAGAAATTAATGTAATTTATTGCTAAGTTAACACCACAGTATGATAATGAGAAATAAGAACAAATCATAAAACATTTCCTCCCACCCTTCTCTTCTTTCTGTGCTCAAATTCACTCCCAGTTCCTCTACCTTCTTCCCTGCAAGTGGCTTAGGAGGATGGGGATCAGGGGTTATGGTCAGTTTATCACGACTCTTCCACTTCTTCCTCCTCGTGCTGTTCCCTGTGGGGTCAACCATTCATTCCCAAACTTCTCCATCGTTGGTCCTTCTCATGGGCCACATTTCTTCACAAACTATTCTGTGCTTTCCACATGGTGTAATCCTTCAGGAACAGACTGCTCCACTGGAGGTCCCTGACCAAGTCACAAATCCTGCAACAGGATCTGTTCCAGAACATGGGCTGCAGGGGCACAACCTGCTTCACCACGGTTCACACAACAGGTTACAGGGAAAGTTCTTGTCCAGCACCAGGAGCACCTCAGCCCACTCCTTCACTGACACTGGTGCCTGCAGAGTTGTTTCTCTTACTTATTTCTCACTCTTCTCTTGCAGCTGCTGTTGCAGGGCATTTTTTTCCCCTTCTTAAATTTGTTATCATGGAGGCACCACCACCATCACTGACTGGCTCAGCTTTGGCCAATCTGTCTTGGAGCTGGCTGGAACTGGCTGTGTCAGAAAGGAGGAAGGCTTCTGGCTGCTTCTCACAGAAGCCACCCCTGTGGCTCCCCCACTACCAAAAATTTGCCACATAAACTCAGTACAGACCTACTCATATCATATACATATCTGTATATTCAAACGGTGGGATCTAATTTTTACGAAACATAAACATGCATATTTTTGACACTGATATACATCAAAAGAAGATAGATACATTGCAATGAAAATATACACGACATGAATTTCTGCTGGAACTGAAACATCTGTTTATGTGAGGGCATTCAAAGCGGATAAACTGTACAATAAATGGCATGAGGATTGATCAGTCAGCTTCAGAAAAAGTCCACATTGGAGTTGACCAGATACATAATTATGAGGACATTAAGTAACAAGACATGCAGCACCTTCCAATTTTCACAGGAATAACTGCAGTCTAGGAGGTCTATTTCATGATCTGTGACAAACAGCATATTTTCCATTAATGATTAAACTGGCATTTAAATGTTCATAATTAACTTCTCAGTTAATTTTCTCTGCGACATATCCATGTATTTGTGTTGTAATTATGGCACATTTGCATCATTTAATTGATGCTTTTAATTTTAAAGGTTATGTTTTAAAACACATTACCCTAAAACACATACTAGGAATGAGTTATTGGCAAGACAGCAAAATTGTTCTGAGGGCCATAAATCAACAAAGCATTAAAGATACCGGATGCTGGTGCTTATTTTCAGATAAAGTAATTAAAAATAAACTCTAATGATATGTCTAAGCTCTCTAATAAGTGACCTGTCTTTAAAAGTTATACACATGCAGGTGCTACAGAAGGCTACTAACAAAAACCAGATTTTTGAAGAAAAAAAATAATTTGCAAGATACTTACTTTTTCAAATAGAATTGCAGCTACCTCTGACCAAAACTGACTGTAAAAACCTTTCAGTGTTTGTTCAATCTTAGGCTAGACACTGAGGATAAAAGATTGATTTTCATCATGCTTTTTATATGTGGTTTATAATTCCCAAGCAAAGACTTAGTTAAAAATTAAATTCTGGAAAACTATATCAATAAAACCAGGTGAAAATAGTACCTTACAGAATCACAGTCTGGTAAGGTTGGAAAGGACCTCTGGCATCATCTAGTCCAACCCCCTTCTCACACAGAGGGAACTAGAGCTGCCTGTCCAGGACCAAGTCAGCTTTTGAACATCTCTACAGTGGGAGACTCCACAGTCTCCCAAGACAACCCGTTCCAGTGCTTGGTCACCCTCACAGTAAAAAAGTATTTGCTGATGTTCATAGGGAGCCTCCTGTATTTAGGCTCCATCCTCTTTGTACTCTTCTTTCTGGAATTCATATACATTTGTAAGATTTCCTTGAGCCTTCCTTTCTCTGCATTGAACAACCCCACCTCACTCAGCCTTTCCTTATAGAGGGAATACTCTTCACCATTTTTGTAGCCCTTTACTGGACTCTTTCCAATATGTCTGTGTGATTCTTTTCATGGGAAACCCAGAACTGGACACAGTACTCCAGCCATGGCCTCACAATCACTGAATAAAGGGAAAGGATCACTTTCCTCAACATGCTAAACACTCAGGATATCATTAGCCTTCTTTCCTGCAAGGGTACACAATCTAGCTCATGTTCAATATGGACACCAGTATCCCAGTTCCATTTTCTGCAGAGCTCCTCTCCAGTTGATCAGCCCCCAGCACACAGCAGTGTATAAGAGGGTTGCTCCTCCCCAAGTGCAAGATTTTTCACTTCTGATTGTTGAACTGCATGATTGTTGCTACTAATTTGCCTCACTTGCATGTTGGATCAATTATATGTGAGATCACTTAAGGGTAAAGGTATGGATGGCTATGTTTATCTGCTCAGAAAATCAGAGACACTCCAATTTCAGTCACAGAATAAAGAATAGGATACTTATACTACCAGCTTAGAAATTAACAGAGTGCTAAATATGCTAAATATTATACTAATAAACAGAGAAAGGCTTTTCAGACCCTTTCACATGCAGAGGAAGAGGTAGATGAATCTTACTCCCAGTTCTGCTAGGCTGAGTTTGCAACTTGAGTTGAACAATAAGAATTTATTTTTACCCTTTTTTGGGCATCCTTAGGACTTTCCAATTAAGATGAATGCTTACTGGATCAGATATCATGATGAGAATTAATGAAAAATCCTCTGCTGTATCTACCTAGTCTGTGCTAACTCCTATATGATATTAAATATTACACATTTTCCTCTTTACAAAGACTTAGCAATGCTCATGAGTAGCCTCTCCTGCTGTTCCCCAGCCTGGCAGATCTATGTATTTTTCACTTTTAAACACACTTGAGATACTTCCATCTTCTTCTCTATATAGTTTCAGTAGTCAGGGGATACTGAAGTACAGAACATCTTAGTAGGAGATAAATTAAAATTTTACTCAGAACGTAAGGCTTGGAAAAAGCAACACACAAAAAAAAGGGGGGGAAAAAGAGAATTTTTTTTACAAAGAGTATTGAACATTATTGTAACAAAATAAGATTATTTAAAAATAAAAGTATATTTAGAACAATTTAAATTATAGCACTGAGGTAAGTAAATCTTTCTGAAAAGGGGTCAGCTGGCTAAATGGAAATCTGAATGTGTTGGCAGAAAGATTTTGACAGATACATTTTAGAAACTGAATTGAATAAAATGAATTAACATTCTATGTTTAACTATACTGTCAAATCCAGACACTCAAAAATCACAGGATAGGCACAGTAAATCATGAGGCTGTTTAACAAAACCAAAGCGAAATAAAACCAACACCCCCCTCCCCACAAAACCTCATGAAGACATCTCATAGATTGGATTCTTTTTAATTCCCATAAAATTTGAACTTGTAAGAATTATGATCTTGGGATTTTCTCTGCAACCTGAAGGGCAAAGGACTAGATAAAATCTTGAGAATTTATGGTATTATGCATCTCTTTACATGCAATGTTTTTAGCAATGTGTTTTTATTTAAAAACTTAGTTTCCATGAACAAGCTAAGAATTTAGTCCACAAATCTATTCCAAGAGATGGATCTTTGTATGAAGCACTGAAAAGAATGAGACTCAGGAGAAAATCATAAGCATACAAAACTAATTAAAAAACCCCCAACCCTTGACCTTTTTTTTTCCTGCACCATAAATATTGTATTATCCAAAGGTTCTACTGAAATATTGGAAAAAATTTTAAATTTTTTTTTATTATTTTTATTAACATCCTGTGAAAATAATTTGTTTTAACAAAATGAGAAACCTTTTAGGAAAATTAGTTTTTTAAGGGCAATCATTTGGATAGATTATATATAATTTTTACTGTCCTCAAATGGGATTGGGAGAAAAATGAAAAAGTATAAGGCTTCTTCTTGGAAGATATGAATATTCAAAAAGGATGAGAGAAGCTTCTGCTGAAAAAAAAAAACCCAAACAGGCTTTTTTACTATGATGTTTATGTAGAATCATCAAATCATTTAATTTGGAAGGATCTTAAAGATCATCTAGTTCCAATTCCCCTGTCATGAGCAGGGACACCTCCCACTGGACCAGGTTGCTCAAAGCTCCATCCAGCTTCGCCTTCAACATTTCCAGGGATGGGGCACCCACAGTTTCCCTGGGCAATATGTTCCAGTGTCTCACCACCCTCACAGTAAAGAATTTCTTCCCAATATCTAACTTAAATCTTTTTCAGTTTGAAACCATTACCCCTTGTTCTATCATCCTATCTTGCATTTTTTTCCTATAATAACTTAGCTCAATAAAGGTTCTGAACTGCTTTTCCACCATCTTCTACTCTTTTCTGGAATTTTCTGGAAAAAAAAAAAAACAAACCTCAGTGTACAACAAGCCCAGAGTTACATATAATTCTTTTCTTCTCCAGGAACAGCTAAGTTCTACTGTCAAATGAAGGTTTTTCTGTTCCTTCTCTGCAAGGTTTTTAATTTATTAGTTAGATAAGATTGCAATGGGGATTATTTACTGAACAATGTAATTCTTTGGAAACAAGTTACAGCTGACATAAAAAAAAATTCTAGTCTGTGGAAGTCAAATGGCCTTTTCTTGCTAATCATGATGATTGAAATATTTTTGCTACATGATTATTCAGAAGAATGCCTAGGTACACAACTCACAAATAAACCATTTTACATGCAGATCATTGGTCTGGATTTGACAAATGAGAGAAATTGCTATAAACTCAGGAGGTGTTTTTCAGCTATCCTAGAGAAGACTCGATAGACCTTGCTGTTTTATACTGAAATTGTAGCCAGTTATTTATTACTCTGAAAAGCAAATGTGCTCTCGAGTCATAGGTTGCCCTTTCACTATCTGTTCCTTGCCAGAGCCACATAAGTACAGGAATAGACTTCACACACTATGGATATCAGGCACCAGTCTGACTTCTGCAGATGAATGGGACATACACAACACTTGAGATTTTAGAACTTGAATTTGAACTTGCTTGAATTTAGACATTGAGATAATTTATTTGGGTACATTCCCTTGTTCAGATATTTTGTCTTCCAGAGAAGTAAGAACAGGATAGAAATGTGTTATTTACCTGAATACACTTTAAATACTAGTCAAGCTTCAAATGAAAATAATCAAAGCTGTGGAAATACCTTCATTACAAAACTGGGCAGAGTATTACAAAAGAAAAGTATAAAAGAAGAAAATATATCCTGTAATTTAATCCTGGTATCCAACACATTGTTTAGATTCCATTTCAGTCTTAAAGTATTTCTTTCAGTAATATTTCTGATACAGTATTCTGTATCAGCTGTAGATGCCAAGATAGTTGGCTAGGTTCACTCAATCCTTAGGAAGTGCCTTTTAAAAACAAACTTCAGCTTTCAAGGTTAGAGGTCCTTCACACCTCTGTTGATGACACTGGCTATGAGAAGGCTATGCTGCCTCTCTTTGTTGCAAATCTGTGATCTTCCCTTTCTCCCTCCCATTTTTACACTTAACTTGAAGCGGTAATACCATGAAACAGAAATGAAGACACTTCCATTCCCCTGCCCTGCATCTCCCAGTTTACAAACGTAATTTATTGTTTACTCAGTGTATCCTCCTAGACTAGGCTATCCTGTTAGCCTTGAACTTTTCAAGACAGCTGTGGCATTTTTATTGAAAAGCCCTCTGCCATCCATTTAATCAGATTTGCAATCTCTGGTGAGCTCCCCATAGAGACCACACCAAATATGCTCATTAATAGAGTTTGTTAGTCTTCTGAACTATTACAGATGCAAACACCTGCTACATTTATGTGAGCTGAACCTCAGTAAGGTATGAGATGCTCTTCCATCTGCTTAAACACATATTCTAACTTTTCAATACAGAAGGGAAGGGAGAAGTCTGAAGACACAGAAAGTTAAGAATGGTATAAAAAAATCAACTATAGTTCCTTTAGGTATCAATTATTCACTACTGGACAGCTGTGAGGGTTTCTACTTGAGACAGGCAGGCAATCAACTAGAATAGGTGAAAGAAATGTGATACAGTGAAAAGATAAAAAGGCTACAATACAAATTGGACATGAAAAGTCTAAGTAAGGAGGAAGAGCAAGATGGAAGTAAACTACATGCAACTGGAACTGTTCAATCAGAACTGCTGGAAAATTTAAGAATTGTGAAATGGCTTTACTTTTGAGGTTTGGACCATAACTATAGTGCTTCTTAAATTTACTTCTTTTTTTTTTTTTTTTTTTTTTTTTTTTTTTTTCCTGGAAGCCACATATATAGATGACATGAAGAAGAGTAGAAAGAACCATCCATCACCTGGTTCCTATATACCATGTACAGTAAAAGAGGGATTTCCCTGCCTATTTCTTATATTATGCCTTATGTGACTTTGTATGTAATATTTTTTTAACTTTAAATTAGATACTTATAGAATGAAAAATGTATCAATACACAGGACTGCAAAACTTAAAAGTAATTTGTGCTAAGTAGGACTGTGCACTTATAAATTTTAGTGTGCTTCTACAATATTGGAACAATAATTAGTGGTCTGTCCCTTGAAAATACTGAGTCAAAGCTGCCAGGGAGTATCAACCTTTTAAGAAAATTAGAGGATATTTATTTGTAAGTACAAAGTGATAATGGAGAGCAGCTCCAAATGAAGCCTCTCAAAGGCCTTAAAAGCACTACTAAATGTATAATCTCCAAAGCCTTTCAGACTGCAAGAATACAATTTTCCCCATTTTCAAAACAAATTTGAACAAAGAGATTAATTGACATACCAAAGTCCTGAAGAAGGCCTCAGACTCCCTTAGACTGGGGAAACTTAATTCTCTTTTTGTCTACTTTGTCTTGATTTTTTACCAAACAGTATAGAGTTGCCACACCCGCATCTCTTATCTACTTGAATAAATTAAATAGCTTCAAATTAGTGACAACAAAATGATTTAAGAATTTTCTAAATTTGGCAAAAAGTAGAATATAGGAGCTTCAGAATATGACACTTGCATAAGTTAAAAGTTGAATGAGCTATAAGCTCATTCAAGAAGCTAAAGAGCTTCAGCTCTTCTTTCTACTATATTGGTAAGCAGCTGTGTGATTGATCTTGATTTTGGATTTTAGTTAATTTTCAGCAATTTCAATCTATGTGTCAAACCAGATATAGGAGCACAAATAAAAAATTCTGGCATTGCTATTAATCCTAGTCTCACCGGTCCTCACAACTACAGGGAGTTACCATAGCAGTTTCCATTAAAAAAAGGTTATTTAATATATTTATGTTATATTTAATGCCTTAGCTGATGGCTTAATGTGCTAAATCATGTTCTTAAAAATTACTCAACTTTGGAACTCTTGGAACCAGTCCAGTTGCATGGGCAATTAAGGATTGTTTGAAACTGATCCAGGAATAAGTAAAAATAATAAATTAATAAAAGGCCAGATGCAAAGCAAACATTATTTTGTATAAATTATGACCAGTTGTAACTAGGAGTAAGGTCTATTTTGAAACTCTGTGTGGTTTAAATTTAGGTATCACAGCTTTCAAAAATGCTGTATATTTTAGTGGCAGTTTTGGCATTCACACTTTGTAGCATAATCAATAATCATAATGCACTTACACAGCACTTCTTGAGAATTACACACTTTATATTTTGTTTTAAGTGCTTTAAATGATTTTACATACATTCATAGGAAGTATTTATTCATACCATTAAATCCTTAATTCACTACGTTTTGTAAGTAAGGCAAGGCATTTGGAACTACAGGATCTTCTGTTTATTTTAGGGTGGCAAAAGCCTAACCAGGTGATTTTTTTTTACTGACATAGGCATGTGAACAGCACAATTAGTACTTTTTCCTCCAACTGATATCTAATCAGAAATGTTTATTTTCTGATAGCTTTTCCACTGGAGGAGATGAACAGCAGGAACTCAATTATTCTAAAGTCCTCAAATCCCTTAGGACTAGAATTTGAATGCACATGTCAAGACTTATTGACCCAAATCTTCCTATTCTGGATGATAAAAGGTCAAGAAGGTTTTCTAAAAACAGGTCAAGTTTTCTTGAAGGATTTACATGACCACACAGGAGTTGAACACAGAAATAATACATAGAACTTTCTTTTAAAAGAGGACAAATATTTTACTGCACAAAGAATCATAAATGATACATTTTAATCCATGTTGACAGAACTATTTAATTAATAAAGATACTATAGATAATATTTCCCAAACTTTTGATACCTGAGGCACCTGGTTTTCTATGTTAAAGTTGATGGCATGTGACAGATCTCCCTGAGCAGTCTTGATTATCCAATACAGCTCTGACCAGCTGCTGGACTTGTCATGCATGATATTAGGCTCCCAGGGGTCCCTCACTCTTGCCAGGCTATTTAGATTGGTTGCAGGTCAGAATGCTCTGGCCATTATACTACACCTGTTAGAAAATTTTATCATAAGACATCAGAAAAAGAAGCAGGAGAACATATTTAAACTCTAGCTTTTGATTAGATTTACAAACTGAGGCAATTTCACAAACCATGAAAACACTCTTTCTTAATACCTATTCCTAACTCGATAAATACTGAATTCTTACTTGAATAACATTATAGTTTCAAAAGTGAGTACATTGAACCTATGTGAGTGTCGGTTATCACCTATGGTTAAGTGATTTTTTTAAAAGAAATATGGATTTATATTTCTCTGGACAGAATTAAGAACCAGATCCCATCATCTACTTTCTGACCAACTTCTCTTGCCACCAAAATATTTTGAATTATCCTCTATTCCTCAAAGGAAATTCTGAAGTCTTACAATTCAAATGTTAAATACTGATTCAGATGAAGCCATTTCAGAATAAGCTGCTTAGAAAATGGATTTCTAGCCCTGGATCCTGATCAGACTGAGGCGTGAGCTGTGCATAAAGCTGATAAACACTGTCTAGACTGAAGAAGTTATATTTAGAGAAAGAAATGTAGGCGCCAGGGGAGCTGAAAATGTTATGTCTGAAAATGTTATGAGCCTGCAGGTCATCAAGTTTGGCTTTGACACCTAAAATGTACACTTCAAGAAATTTGATCTTATTTAGCACCTTTTAGTAAAGCGTATACAGCGGAGTTTCCACCTAAACATCAGAAAACACTTTTCTACTGTGAGGTGACACAGGTTGCCTAGTGACTCTGGGGTGTCCCACTTTGGAGATGCTCAGAAGCCATCTGGACATGGTCCTGGGCAACTGTCTCTTAAAGTTACCTTGCTGGAGTGGTAAAGTTGGACTGGATGCCTACAGAGGTCATTTCCAGCCTCAGGCTTTGTGTGATTCTGTGACTCACTGGTAGTGTTATATACGCAGCTGCCTAGTGTAATGACACAGGACAATATATTTGAACACCAAGCTTTCAAAACCTTATGGAAGAGGTCAACTAAAGTGCTCATCTACTAGAATTCCAAAAATGATGGGTAATGGAATAATTTTCATGTGTAGTCTCCTGCTATATTTTTAGGGAAAGAACAAGTAACAGAGAAACAGTCTTTAACTTACCATAGTTTCTCTGCTGGAAGGGATTCAGTTTCTATAAACCACAGAGAAACTAATGCCAAGGTACCATGAATTACTTTTAAAGGACAGTGTGCCAAGACTTTATAAGGGTATATTAAAATTGATGAGCTGCAGATTTGTTCAAAAGCAAGAATGGGAATGACTGTAAAACTCTTAATGAAATTTATGGCAAAAATGAAACTATCTTGATTTATCTTTTTAAGCAGTGTTAAGAAATACCCTTGTCAAAGTATATAGCAGGCACATGTCCTGTGATCCTTTATGAAATTAAGAACTCAAGCACAATTAAATAAACACTGTATCATATAACCCAGAACTATCTAAAGTAGTTTCTTTATACTGGAAAGTCAAATATTAAAACTAGATTTTTTTTTTTTTTAATAGGTCATCATTATATGCCACATTGCATAGGCTACAGGTAACTTAAATGCAATTAGCCTCATTGAAAGTTTAATGTTTTTTACTCTGCTGTCCTTTGGAATATAGTAATATTTTTTGCTAAGAAAAAAGGGGTGGGAGTTGGGAAGTTCACTGTCCATTCAAAACTGAAGTCTCATAGGTGCCATTATGGGCCCTTAAGGGATAACAGACAATCCAGTCAATGATATTTCAAGATGATCAAAATATATTACTACAGGAACCTAAAGATCTTGCATATATTAACTTATCAGGATTTGCAAAGCATGAAATCATATAATATAGGCACCAAGTAAAAGAGCATATGTTTACTTTTTTTTGTGAAGTTTTAGCTCTCCTTCTGGTCCGCTGCTACGACGCGTAAATGAAGACAACTAAAGCAACAGCAATATAAACATAAAAAGGGTCAATTTAGTAATTTTTTTGGGTTTTAGTTTCTAAGCAAGGTGCATCTCAGATTTATCTTAGTGCACAGGCAGTAATGTGGAATTGTTTCTCAGACTTTTGAAAGATAGCAGTCAAGGTGTTGAGGGGACTGTTAGAGTCAATGATTGAGTGATCAGCTCTTACAGTTGAGTAAATCAAAACCATCAGTCAGATTTGAAGCAGTACAACTTCTGTGAGTTTTCTTATATAAAAAAAGTATACTTCAAGCCTCACAATATCTGAAGTTAAAAAATGTCACTATCTTTTTTACACCTCTGGAACTTCAAGTTTCAGGTAGAAAAACTACCATATCCAGACTAGCCAATGTATTTTCATCAAAGAATGTCTATAAGTATACACTATACAGAGTATCAGGTAAAGCTTTTTGGTTGCACTGTATGGCTTGTTATATTAAATTATTTATGTTGCTCTCTTTTGTATTGGTCTGATTGAGTAAAACCCTTGTGTTTTATGTCTCTCGGTTCTTGGGAAAATCCTACCTGCAGCACAAGCACAACTTTAATTCACAGATAGCTAACACAGGATAATGTTGTCACTGCACAACAAGGCTCTCACACGAGATGCAGAATTTAGGTGCTGAAGAGAACAATTTTGCCCATTAATCAGTCCATTAGAAACTGAGTTTGATGCTGTTGGTCTGTTCAGATAGCACAAGGTAAGGTCTCAGCCTTTTGGAGTGATCACAACACAAATGCATAATAATATGAGAATACAGACAGATTGTGTGTTTGCAAGTACTGACCTAGGATGAGTGTTAAAACCACAGCAATCCCCAAATCCTTTGCCTCCTTTCCAAGCAATACTGTTTTTAAAACTGAGTCCTTTTGTTGTCTTTATCAACAGGCTCTCTTCTTTCTCTGATATAAACTGAAGCAAAAAATAAACACTTACCGGCAGAAAAAAAAAAAAAAAAAAGCATAGGATTTAATCTTACATACATTTTAGAAGTGCTATTTAGCTTTGGGAACAGAGTTTATATTTTAAATACTGGTTTGCTACCCTGAAAAATACTCTGGACTTTGAAGGAGTTTGTCTTAGGACAGAAAGCCTTTAAATTTTAATCTGATGTTTAGACTCGGCATATGATATAAAGTAGATGCAGGAGTCTTTGTTTCCATATCAGTTCACCCAAGAGTATAGTATATTATTTTTTTATTTTTAATATATAATGTATTATTTCATTATTCTTATTTTATTGAAAACTGAATGGAGAAAATTTTGCCATCTCATCCTGGCTGAGACAATTCTTTGACAATGTGTTTGCTTTACTGTTTCTTGTCAAGGAACTGACAAAGGAACTCTGAACACAAATTGGTGACAATAGTCTTGTTAAATTATACTAAACATATTGATTTATGCTTCTGCCTGAAATCCTTGGAACCTTCTGAACCTCCTTTTGAAAGCTCAGCTGTAAGGAATATGTTCATTGTCAAAGAAAAGTCAAATGTGCTTCCTTGGGCATCTCAGTGGAGTACAAAATTAGAGAGATGGTATTTTGGTCTTTTAAAACCAACATAATTTATAGAAAAGATGGATTTTCTTAGAGATGCCTCAGGAGTGCACTCTGAAAAAATACCTAACATAGAGCTACATAGCTATGAGCATTATTAATTTTAAAAATAATTTTTCTTGAGTTTGAATCTACTTATAAGCTGACTCCTAAGTACCACTGATTATACCTTTGCATAAAGGTCCCTTGACTGCAGCTATGGAGATGGGCCTCAAGATTAGTTTCTTGGTCAGGCTGAAGCTGTACTTGGTGCAAAATCAAATCAACAGTATCATTGCCAGACTTAGTTTTTGATGTTCTTCCTTTAGCTTCCACAGTACCTCTGCCTATTCAGAAAGCATGGTGGCTTTGCTCAAGCAATAAAGAATGGGGAGAGGCCTCATCCTCCTCCTACCTCCCCAGGGAGGATTTATCCTTCCTCTTTTTAAGGTAGTGACTCAGAAGTGTCCATGTCCACATTAAAATTGATGAAGGCACCACGTTAGTAACTGTGCTGCAGCATACTTTTTTTTTTTTCCTTCCAAAACCCCAGTATCACCTTGTCCAAGAGTTAGTAGCATTGTAGAGATAGGTAACACAGTAATGGTTTGGGATTACCAGCATGATGAAAGATGGAAATTCTATTTCTCATTACCAATATGCTAACTTGTTTGGGCATATATGGAATATTTTAAGAAGTACAACAAGGATTTGGGTATTTCATTCCTGTGTAAATTTATATGTAATTTCCATTTAGGCCCACTGCAACTTGTCACTAAGCTAAGACACCTTGGTAAATTAAATCAGCAGTACACGACTTCAAATGCTCCTTCCTGTGCTGTGTTTTATCAGTTCACACAATTCTTTTTGATAACTCTGCTTTGATGCTTGACTTTCATATTGCCTTTGCCTGCTCTTCTCACAGCACTTTATTTGGTTAACTTTAAATCTTTACTTTTCTATACATACAGTTTTACTTGCATCCCTCTCTGATTTAAATATTAGCTTGAGCAATCCAGTCAAAACACCACTGAAAATGTTCCTTTTAATTCTGCTGGTGGTTTAGAAAGAATTCAGAAGTAAAACCAAGGAATATTTCAGTGTTTTAGTTTAGTTTTTAGTGAGGATCATTGTAACTCTATTATTTTGTATCAAAAACATCAATGATTCCTACACAGGCTTTTTATTCATTGTGTTGTATAGCACAACAAGCTTTGACTGAAGTCTTCATTGAATTGTACAGGTTTGTTCTACATAAAAAAAAATGATGTTTCAATGTTTATCCTTGATATCAAGATCAAGAGATATTTTAAACTTTAATGCCTTTTTTTTTTTAATTGGTCTTAATTTATTTCAGTGTAAACCAGTAAATTATTGTCTGGAATACAAAGTACAGAAGACAACATGCAATATTTCAGTTTTGGTTTTAAAACTTTCTATTTAGGTGGCCTTGAAATCAACATTTAACCTATTCACAACTTCACCACATCATCTGTATAAAAATGATAATATTCATCAAGGTAGAGAGAAGTAGAGAAGCATTCAAATCTACTTAAATGCCTGCTCTAAAGACTTGTTAATTGAATGGATATGTTTCCATCTATTTTATTGACTTTTAGATCAAACTGTTAATTCACAGGATTATGTTTGCATTAAATTTAAAAAGAAAAAAATCAATAAATGCAAAACTTCTGTGTGATGCACAGTTCCTCATAGCATTTGTGTTCTAAACAGTGAAGCATTGTGATAATGCCTGATAGGTGATACTGCTTGGGTAATGAAAATAATTTTTATATGGTATTGTGTTATATCTCAGGACATGACTCCATTTAGAATATATTTGTCTTTCATATAACAGAATGTGAAGCAGCTGAGAAATGAATGGCCATTCATTTCAGAATACATATTTCTCCTATATTTGCTGGATTAATTTGGTAAAAATAAGTCACAGTCCTGGGAAAGAGACTAAAAACGAGTTAAAAGTAGCAGGAGGTATCAGGCAGAGGAATTGACCAAATCTCAAAACCGAAGTAGATCAGCCAATGATGACTAAATGTTTTCCAAGTTATTATTTATTTACTTGCTAATTTTGGTTTTGATCAATCTGTATAGAATAAAATAAAATGTTCTCATAGTCCCAACAAACCCCTTACCTTTATTGCTGGAAAAAAGAACAAACATCATATTGACATAATTTTCTTAAGAAAGTTTTGCTTAAACATAACTTTTAAAAATTTCCCTAAATAATCTACTGTTATAAAATCACTGTTTTGATACAGATTGTAGAAGCAAATTGCTCTGACTGATAAGCTGCCTGCTCAGCTATTGTTGATTCTGCATATTGAGAAACTGTGATCAATGATGACTCTTTAGCAGAAAAAGGCCTTTTTGAAAAGACATTTCCAGCAGGAAAAATTAGTATCTTGTTAAGCTCTTAGACATTTCACCACTTGGTAATGAGTCATTGAAGCATCTGGCATGAATTTAAGCACTTTTAACTATTTATGTACCAGTAATGTTGATGCACACTTCTTTGTTTATGGATAAGGAGATATGAATAAATTTATTACTGCCTATGATGGAAGAGCAAGTGGAGCTATCAGAATTAAATTAAAAAAATAAAAAAGGAACCCATGAACAACAAGCAAAATAATTGCAAATGCTACATTCATTTTTGGGCACACATTATCTGATAGCTTCAGCAAAGTTATGATCCATCATTTTCCAAAAAGGATGAAGTTGAGACAGAGAAGAGATGCCTGAAGGAATAACTATAGTAAGATATTTTCACTTAATTGTTAGTTTCCAAACTATATTTTTTTGCAAATAATGTCTTGGAGGCAAAGTTGAATGCATTGTTTTCATTTAGCATTTCTAAAGCACAAAAGAATCAATTGCATCTTTACATTACAAAAATCTATCCTAATTTTGAAAGGAAGTTAAGTTTTCAGTAGAATTTTCACAACAGCAAGTCACATGAGTATTTGAGAAGACACGATTACTAGAATTACTGGCAAAGCAACATTTTGCTTGCAGCTCCATAAACTCCCTTAAGATTTCTTACCCCTTATCCAATACAAGCAAGCTATCATCATCTGTACAATGAAGGACAATATATACTTACTGCAAATGACAATTAATTATAAACAAGGACAAAATCCATAAAAAATAAAACCAGGAGACCCAGCAATAAATATTTTTTTTAAAAAAACCTGCATCTTTCTTACAGCTTTTAGCAGTTGTTTGCAATAAGAGCATGCTTGCAGCTGTAAAAGATTTAAGGAAATTTTGTGGTTCTTGATGATGATATCATACACCTCATTTTTATGTTTTCCTCATTTACTTTAATAAAGTACTGCTGAAGTACTGATGTAAATAAAAATCCATCTCCAAATTCATTATTTGGTTTTTGAACTGTCTGAAGAAAACCTTTTTCCCATTCCATTGCCTCAAGTTTTATCTGTATACTTAGAAAATATAGAAATCTTAGAATATTATAATGTAATATTATAGAAAATATTAAATCTTCTTAGGTATGTGGCTTTGAAATGGATGAAGGAACCACTCAATACACCAGATGCCAAATCGATCCAATAACTAAACTGCCCAATACTAAGAACATTTATCATTCTGTTAAAGGAAGATATTACTGAAACAAGGCTGCACCAAACTGAACCCAAATTATCAAAATCAGAGACCTGCATTTTCATTCTTTTATTTCTTTCTTTTTGGTACCATAGCACATCTCTAGAAGAGAAAAATTAGTGAGATAGCAGTGATTCCTCATCTGTTTTTAATAGGGTATTTTTTTTCTCTTTCCAAGGGAATAAGTGCTGTTCATGTGAATGTGAGTCTGTTGAATGAAAAAGTCATCTATCAAATCTTACTGTAGAAATAAAGAATTATTTTGTCTGCTGCTCTTGTATTACAATGTGGAAGAACCACACATAGCTTCTAGATATATTAACATAACTATTTAAAAATATATTTTAAAATAAAATTCAAAAACACTTCTGATACTAATGTCCTCCCTTTTCCCTTATATTTAAAATTTTAAACAACTTTTCATGATCTTGTAGTGTTTTGCTTATGAAAACTGGGTTTTGATGCATTGTAACATATTTTTCTTTAACCAGATAAGGGTCAAAAGGAAAGACAAACAACTTCTGAACAACTTTTTTGATTATTCCTTGTCTTAACTGCCCAAAACACCTTTTCTTTTTTTTCTATTTTTTTAAACACAGTATCAATTATGTGACATTCAGATTTACATTCTAATATTATTAATATAGTGCTCCACTCACTATAAGCAGATGAAAGTATTTAAAACATGGGAAGCATCAATATGGTAATGTAGCTTGTTTCCTGTACAGCACAAACTAGCAAAACTTCTTGATTTCCAAATAAAACTCAGCAGCACCTCTTTAATGTGCAACAACTAGTTTAGAGCACAAACATTTTTACCTGCAGATGACAAGAGGTGACCTCAAATTGTTTAATTGTTCTGATATTTACAAGGTAACTGTTTAAATGGCATTTAAACCCTCTGATGATTTAGGAATTAGCTGTGACCTTTACATTAAGCTGACAGTTCAAGTCACTATCAACCTGAGCTGGCTGTGAACTGCCTCACACTCTGGTGGCTAAATGAAGGCTCCTGTGAAATTAGTAAGTGCTCTTTACCTATTTCTTCATAGAAAAGGTATTACTTTTGTTTTCTTTTTATGCTACTATGACTGGCACCATTTTTTGTGAAACAAAAAACCCGAGATTACATAGGAGCATCTCAGAGAAAAAAACCGTTGTTCCGCACTGTTTCTCCAACTCAAAACTATTCTTAGTTACAAACATATATAAGGAGATCTGTACTATCATTGCCAGCCAATATTTTTTCTCTCCACATAAATTCATTTTGAAATGCTATATTTTATTAATCTTTCACTGTTTCACTTTATAGTTTAAACTATTAAAATAATTTTAATAAGACTTGAAAAAAAACTCTAAAGCTTTATTGAATGTAATCATTAGCTTTCATAGACCTTGGGTCCTGGATTGTTTGTATAAGACTTTATATTAATGTAAAAATGCCTTAGAGTAATAATCAGGAATAAAAATATTCTTACAAGAATGTCTTTGTCCCCAGAAAAAAGAGTAATTTATGAGAGGAAAGAGAATACTCCAGGTTATGTTGATGTCAGAAGCTAAATAATACAATTTGAGTTATAATTTACAGTGCTGGATTTACATTTATTTGTATATTGCTCAGTCAAATAAAAGGCCTTAATAATAAAATATTTTTAAAAAAATAAAGCTAGAATAAGCATTTCTTGTACTATTTCATAAGAAACTCATAACGTGTTATTGTATTCAAATGTCTGCTGTTGTTGATTTTACCTAGCTAGTACATCAAGCATGCACAACAATAAGATGAACCATACTGAAATTTACAGTCAACATAGCAGTTAGGGTGAAAATTTTCTGACTTAACTCTAAATTCTTCTTCAAAGTCAAATTTAAAAAAACCCACCAAAACCAAACATAGAGAATTATGCATTTAGGATAGGTGGTAGAACATTATTACCTCAGTCTAGAATGATGAATTTGAATTTGCTAAATAACATAACAGTTTAAGAATGATACCTGATGTTAGATTTTGTAGGCTGGCATGAAGATGACTTTATCATTGAGATGATGTTTTGAGTAACTGTGAGCTGGCAGAAAGAAAAAAACATATTTTAAATTAATAACTTGGCATAAATAAAATTGTAATTAAGAAAACCCAAACACACAAGCAAACAAAGATCCCACAACCCCCCTTTCTATTACAGGTCTAAAATCAGGGGACTAAGGACAAAGTTTAGCAACCCATAGCATAAACATTTCCCAACAACTTGTTCAAGCTCTCTTTACAGTCAGTGGAGAGAATAAATCTCTGGAACATAATTCATCTCATCTCCAGAAGCAGCCATCTAGAGTAGATTGGATGAACCATGCCCTAGCTATTTATTTTTCTTAACCAGTTCCAAAGGGCATCCTAGGCAGCCAGCTCAGAAGTAGCCACATGATGTAAAAGTGTGGGCTGTGTCTCAGCCAGCACGCTGTGTAAAAAGGAAGAATCTTTCTGGTCCATGAAGATTAAAGCAAAATATCTGCATCTAGTATTGCTAAAAAGAGAAACTGAGTATAGTATTCTTGAAGTGCAAAAGATTTACTTCATCCCTCTGGTCTTTACATGTATTTGGAAATATTACTGGAAAGAACAGAATATGAGGAATTAATTTTTTAATCCCATCATAATGCTTTCCATAAATAGCATCATTTAAGAATGCAGCTTCTGAAGTTGTAACCCAAATACGCACCTGCAGTTCTGAGCTGTGACACAGCTACCTCAGCAGTGGCATAACTGAAGGACTGGCTATTATAAGCCTAGATCCTTTTCAGGAGTGTGAATGTAAGCATATTGCTTTTGCTTTCTGGTATTCACTCCATAATTGTTTCATGTGAAATGTTGTTGAAAACATTAAAAAAAAATAAATTAAAAGTTGAAGAGTCAGATCCCTAATTGGCACTACCTCATTACATGTCAGCATTCTGAAAACTGACAGAGAATTGCTGAAAAATTTCTTGATTAAAATCTTAGAAGTAGGTTACCTGATTACATAAAAGTAAATGGTAAAAATGGCTTGTTGTAAAATCATATTAGAAAAACAGAAAAACATCTAATTAAGGGTACCATGGCAAGGATTCATCAGAGCTAAACTCTTTACAGTGATAAAACAAGTAAAATATCAGTGGCTAAAAAGTCTGAGCTTGTAAATTTATTCCTGACATTGTGGAGATGATAGCAAATCAGGACAGTCATACTGATGAAACATAAAGATGTTCCATTTTATATACAAACAAGGGAAGAAAAAAAAAACAAAAAGCACAAAAAAGTGGATCTATATCATCATGAAAAGCTAAAATAACACATGAAGAGTACCTAATAGATCTGACAGCACAATGGGCAAAAGAATTCAGGAGAAAGATTAAAATGGATGTGTTGCCTCTAAGAGCTGCAAAACAAAGATAAAGCCAGAGACAGTGAGGGAGAACTTGATGCGTTAGATTTTTTCTAGATAGGCAAAAAATGTAAATAATGCAAAAGCAATTCTTTCTAAGTTTGGATTGAAACAGCACTTCCTAAACCATACACATAGTCAGCTGTTATGAACCACTCATTATTTCAAGCCTAAGAAAAACTTGTTCTCCTCTCTGTCCTGGAATTTCACATGTATAAACTGTCCCCAAATCATAGTTCATACATCACATTGAAAAAACCTTTAATGTCACTCCCATCAAGTCTGATACACCCAGAGAAATTAAATCTATCACATTTAATAAGTATAGAAAGTTAATTATCTTGTTAAAAAAAGTTCACATAATGACAGAATAATTTAAGTTGGAATGGATCTTTGGAGGTCATCCGTATCAGTTCCAAATCAAAGCATAGCTAACTTCTAAGTCAAAGGATGCTCAGCCCTTGTGTAGTTTAATTTTGAGTACCAGTATGGACAGAAATTAAAACATATTTTGAGAGAACCTGCTCCAGTTTCTGACCACCCTTATTACAAATAATTCATCCTCACATCTTTCTGGTTCTCATATGCACTGTAATGTGTGAATGTTGCCACCTGCCCGTCAACTGAGCCTTGAAGAACATGCTTCTGTCTCTAACCAGCAGCTTTTAAGTTACTGAAGAGAGCAATCAGATCCCTGCCATCTCTACCACCTCCCCACCCCGCTACCTTCTAGAGGCTGATTAAATAAAGTTCTCCCTATCTCTGCTCATGGACCCTGTGCTCCAATCCAGTGGCAAAACTAATGACCTTCTGCCAGGTTTGCTTAAGCTTATTGAAGATTTCCTGGTAGTATGAATCCCAAATTAGAATGTAATACTATACTTATGATCCCACAAGTACCAAATTAAAAAGCACTTCCCTCAGACTAGTGGCTCTACCCTTAATGAAGTAGCCTAGTAACAAGTTAGTTTTAAAAATTGACTTATGATCAAACTTGGAACACATTTTACTCAATTTCCTGAGCCAATACATAGCCTTAATTTTCTCTTTCTTAAATCTATCCTAAAAGGTTACCTGCTTTAGACGCCAGATTTTCAAACCTTAATTTCCACAGATAGTTATTTCTAGAAGTATTCATCTAGCTGGAATTTGCACAAATGATATCACAAAGTTGTTTAATTTGTTCTGCAATGTCATAGGTCAATTTCTTAGCTCCCAATTAGCTATCTGATTTTTTTCTAAGTGCTTCACCTATCTTCAGATTAACACCTTCTTAATAATTCCTGCTACTGTATTTATTCCTGTTTTTCCTTTTATCCTGTCGTATGCGCCTCTGAACGTTGAATTAACTTATTTGTCGGAAAGTTGACCCAAGTATTTTATTGTCTCTTTCCCTTTCCTCCTATATAAAATTTAAAGTCCTTTTTCTTATTCTCTTTTAATTTGTATACCTAGATACAATGTTTTTTCATTGATAAATCAACATTAATTTGATCTTTTATGAATTTTACTTTACCCATACATCACTGTGAAAACTTTGTTCTTGCACATTTCTACATTCCACAGATAATGTTTTTGATTTCCTTATACATCTCTGGGTGTAGCTATACATACCCGATTTAGTAGGGAGTATTTTTTCACTGTTTTTTTTTCTCCTTTTATATTTAGAATATAGATTTTATGTAGACTTAGCTGCTTTGATTTCAGTTCAAAGCCTTACCCACACTAAAACCTACGACTAGAAAATTGGGGTAAGATTTTAATTAGTTAACTTAGAGATTTATTTATACTTAAATTTCAATTTACACATTTTTAAAATTTAAACTCACATTGAATCATTGGAAAAACCTCATATAATCTATTTCTGTCTATTCCTGACAACTGTGTCTTGTAAGGTATCTTCATATTTTAGCAGAATCAAATCCAAAGCAATGCAGTCTCAAGCTAGAATGATTATTTAGGAAGAAGTGACAGCAATTACAGCCTGTAATATCTGTACCCTACAGCATTATCAGCCTTTCATTTTAATCTGTATCTCAGATTTTACAAGCCCATTGTATCAGAATTTCTGATAGGCTTTGTTTCTCTAATACCATCAGAGAGTCAGTATCACTATCCAGATCACAGTCTGATCCTGGAGGTCTAATGTAAATTTTTGAGCATAAACTCAGTACAGTTGCTTATATCCATACTTTCTTGAAGTAATTTTGCCCTAAGACGATTTGTTTAATTCTGAAAAGCACATTCTACTAGCCCTAAGAAAAGGGCATTTTTCATGACTGTCACATTCTCTTAACTAAGACATTTCTAAGAAGTAGTTTTCCTTCTTTTATATATATATATTTTTTAATTTTTATATTTTTATGGAAGTTGTCCAGACTTAAACACTATGGAGTTGAAACTGGGGAGATTACTCGTATGCTGCATTTTACTGTGTACTGAACATAATCTACCTGCCTAAATCTACCTTCTGTTTTGAATGGATAAAGGCTGGACCATATTACTGATGTAATATTTAATTTCTTCTGTAACTTTAAAGTCACTTTGTAACTCTAACTCTCTCTCTATTGAGACAGGTTTTACCAGTGAAAATGCATACGCCAGCTAGAATCAAGATTTGGATACAAGATGTTGGTAAAGAAAAAAAAAAAGAAAAAAAAAAAAAAATTAGCAACATCTGTTTACTTTTTTAGCTGTGTCATGTAGAATGCACCTTGCTTACTTTAACACATACTTAGGAGCTCAGTATTGGTTCCAAGTAATAACTGACATCAAAGTCTTTATCATCATTAAGGAAAGTTGTGAAGCTGGACAGTATCTCCTGAGGCCTTGTTACTCTGCCATGAAAAGAAAGTATTATGCACTTCATTGCCCTATTTCTTGATGCTTATTTACATTCTATTTTTATTTATTCAAACAGAGGACAAAAGAATAAGAAATGTAAATTTTTTTTAAATGGAGCAAAGATAGAACATCTGTGTTAACATTCAGATGGCAAAGAAACAGCTTATAGTGGCTATCTAAGGGCTCTAGTCTTACCAAGTCAGACATATATTTTTTAATAGGATCTTTCTAGTTCTACCCCATATTCAAATGACCTGCTCTGCACAAGCCACCTGATCTACCACAACAGCTCTCAGAAACTGCCCTGCCTCTGTTTTGATTTTTTGGTCTTTACAGATTTTTTTTTTAAAGAAAAATGAAAAAAATAAGCAAAGCAATCCAATCGCTATTTCTGCTCATATTCACACTGATGCAATAAAACCTGCACACAAATTCTTTAGAGTACCCCTTAGAACAGGATCTTCTGATAACCTCCCACCAAAGTCCTTACAGCTGTTAGGACTCCTTGGGCACTTGGGCAGAGTTTCCATGTATTTTCAGCTAAAGGAAAAAAAAAAAAAAGATGCTTGAACGTATATTGAGCTTCTAAATTGTGTTTCTTCATATTGTTCACATATTTATATTTTATACTGATTGACACATTCTTGACAAAGAGAAGAACCACGTGGGCTGAGTTTAGTCTCAAGTCCTAATCTCCTAATCTTACCGAATCTTATACATACTCCAGTATGTATACTTTAAAAAGCAGTTTGAGGAGTAACAGAGTATAGTAACGAATTAGAAATGGCTCAATAAAACAATTTCAAAGGTTCATGTCAGATTTCACATTTATATTTTCAAGAAATAGGGTGACTGGAATGCATCTTTCTGAGGCACTTTGAAGATACTTGTGTAGTGAATTTGATGCTTATGAAAGCAAGAGACTCAGAGCTATCAAAGCCACAGGACACAGAACCTGAATAATTTTCCTCAGTGAGTTTTCCTTTCCAGTCCCTGCCAATGACTGAATAAAAACTCCTTCCCCCTTTTGTTGGCAATTTGATTTGTATACATATTTTGGCACATTCAAAACTGACGTTGCTCTCTTTTCAAATTCATCCTTCTGAGCAATATTGATTCATAAAAACGGCTGTTGAACAGACATTTCAGAATGTAACAGTGATTCATTTCATTAAGGAAAATAAACTCATTTTGTGATGGCATTGATTTCAGGTTGAAACAATTACCTGTTAGCTGGGTTTATATACCATGCTTACACTGCTGATCAGTCTTTAGTGCTTTCATCCAGAGAAACAGTGGTGTAATTAAAAAATTACACAAATGTTTACAGTAGTATTCAGTACTGAGACATCAGTATGGGTAAAGCTTCACTGGCTCATAGAACGGTTTAGGTTGGAAGGGACCTTAAAGATCAACTAGGCACAACCTTCCTGCATGGGCAGAGACACTTCCTTGTAGACCAGTTTGCTCAAAGCCCCATGCAATGTGGCCTTGGACATTTCCAGGGCTGAGGCATCCACAACTCCCCTGGTGAACCTGTTCCAGTGTGTCACCACCCTCAAAGGAAAGAATTTCTTTTTAATATCTAACCTCTATCTCCCCTCTTCCATCTTAAAACCATCACCCCTTGTCTTATCCCTACACCAGTCCCTCCCCAGCTTTTTTGTAGGCCCTCCTCTTCAAAAATTTGATGGTTTGTAGGTAAATGAGTATAAATTATATGTAATTATGAAGTTTTTATGGTTTGCTAAGAGAAAATAAGGTTAATTTCAAGAGAAATCTTTCTTCCAAAAAATTTCTCCATTCACTTATGTTTGTGGATGTCCTATTTGTTAATTGTTTAATATAATCTGACTGCATAAATTGGGTGAAGAAAAATTAAATAGAAAACTTGTCCCCAAGGAAATCAACTGAAGTATGCAATGGACTTCAGGGAAGCCATAGTCTAATATAAAAGCTACCAGACATAGTTTTGTCAAAGTGATATGTAGAATTTTAACTTTCTCTTTCATGTAGGTACCATTCTGCCAGTTTTCCCTTGTGAATGTCTGTTTTTTCCCCTGAAGAAAATGTTAATGCCTTCCACCAGACCTGACCCTCATGAAGTTTTCTCCACTAAAAACCGTGGAGTAAATCAGGTAGTAAAATAATTAACTCTCTCTAACAGGAATATTTCTTCCAGCTAAGAACCAATTACCTTTTAAGACCTTTCAGGCTACCCTGAACAGTAACAGATTTAGGTGTTGAATCATAATTTACAAGTTTTCTACCAGTGTTTTTCTATTTTCTTTAGACTCTGGACTCTTAATATTTTGGGGTGGGTTTTTTTTCATTTGTTTTTTTGGTTTTTGTTTTTTTTTAAACTGCAATTGGAAATGCCACACTAAGTGGCTTCCTTCCTTCCTTCCTTCCTTCCTTCCTTCCTTCCTTCCTTCCTTCCTTCCTTCCTTCCTTCCTTCCTTCCTTCCTTCCTTCCTTCCTTCCTTCCTTCCTTCCTTCCTTCCTTCCTTCCTTCCTTCCTTCCTTCCTTCCTTCCTTCCTTCCTTCCTTCCTTCCTTCCTTCCTTCCTTCCTTCCTTCCTTCCTTCCTTCCTTCCTCCTTCCTTCCTTCCTTCCTTCCTTCCTTCCTTCCTTCCTTCCTTCCTTCCTTCCCTTCCTTCCTTCCTTCCTTCCTTCCTTTTCTTCCTGCCTCTCTGCCTCTCTTTCTCTTTTCTCTTCTGTCATTTAAACAGTTGTATGACAGTCTCCATGACAAGAATGAATTCTGAAAAGAGACTTTTATCCTGAACAGTAAAAGGACTGCCTAGGACTTTTAAGTCTCAGACTTATAAAAGGACAAGAGAACATCTAGTTACTGTAATGATGGCAGAGAAATATAATTGCTGTATTGCAACATAAGCTCTACAAAATAAAGACAGATGGATAAATGGTGTAACCCACTCAGTCATCCTACCCTGTTTCCCATCCTGAGTGTTAGTAAAAGGGCAAGTGATACCAAATCGCTTCCTCGTTCCTCATGATATTGTATTTATCAAATGTATTTTAAATGTAGATGTGGGTGTTCTCTACGTATGTAAGGGACAAGAAAACTGACTGAGTAATAGGACAAACTAGCAGAAATATGTTAGTTATGAGCATCAGCATTTAAAAATATATTTATGAGAGCTCAAATTCAACATCATATAAACAAATACAGCTATGTTCTACAGCCATATCTCAGCTTGGTTTTGAGGCTTGATTTCAAGATATGGTTTAGGTTACATAAAGCATTTTACTAGCAAAACAGAGCACTGTATATTTAGAACTAAAGTATTTGAGCTGAATTAATGTTTTAACAGTCAAATTGTCCAAGTTATCTAATTGAAACAGCATGTTAATGCATATTAATGATAGAGTTAAAATCATTACAAAGAACACCTCTTCCTACAGTCCTCCCTTTTTTCTGACATTAGGACCATCCTTCCAGTGTTTCTTTTGTCCTAAGGTTGACAAATGCAGTGCTGTCCGAGCAGGAGTTGCGGTGGTGGTGATGTTCAGTTGTCAGTCTTCATCAGTTACGATGAGTTGGAGCTTGAAGTCTTCAGAATAAAACAGAATATACTGGAATAGACTAGACTAGACTGGACAAGAACAGAAGAGACTAGAACATTTTAATTGGAAATGTCCTACAATGATCATCTAGTCCAATCACCTGACCCCTTCAGGGCTCAACAAAAGTTCAGAATTTTATTCAGGGTAGTATCCAATTCTTTCTTGAACACTGACAAGCTTGGGGCACCTCCCACCTCTCCAGGAAGCACATTTCAGTGTTTGACTGCCCTCTTGGTAAATAAATACTTCCTAAAGTCAATTATGAACCTCCCTTCCCTTTGTTCACAGTGGGTGGAAGTTTGTGGTCCACTTGGAGGTGTCTTTGCATATTTTCATATCATAGTTTCCCACTTTATCACTTGTTCTCTGATGAAATCTGAAAGTTGTCTCCCCAGCCTCAGCTGATATCAAGGGCTGTTTCTTGTGAGGCAGTGCCTCCCCCAGGCCACCACCATTCCCAATGGTCACAAAGCTTCAGCTCATACAAGTATGAAACAACAGTCACTTTTCCAAAAGTTAAATGTTAAAATCAGCTGCAACCATGCCAAGAAAAAAACAGATGTTCTGGCATCCTGGTCAGTCCACACCTCTTACTGGTTATGGCAAAAATACTATTTTCGTGGGTTACATGGTATTCTTCTTTCTGGCTTGTATGCAGACACTTCTGATAATTGTTAGGATTGACATTTTATTTACTCTTAAAGAAAAAATATCTGAGTAGGGGTTTCACATTGTATGCTGTCTCCATGTTGAAAAAATAGTCACTTGTGCTTAGTAGGCACATCCATGACAGGATCAGCCACTATTTTATCTCCAAGATAGTGCCAAAATTGAGTGAACACGCAAGACTAAATATCAAAAGTAAATGTGGTGGAAACACACATAATTACTGCATGCAAACTGCAAATGCTTTTCAGTTTTTAAGATCTAGCTTTTTTTCAAGAGCCAATGTATTTGCTCACAAGTGAACAAGAATGTTAAATTCCATACACCTTAGGACTAAACAATTTGTTTTCCTTTAGGAAATAGGGCCTAAGGGTAACGCACATTTTTTCTGCAGCCGACTCAGATTATACAGGAAGTTGGCACAGACAGGGTTAAATGTCTTGCATTAGATCCTTTTCATCAGGCAGAAAGATGGATATGTTTATATACATTGATTCCCCAATCAATACACTCATCCGGAATAACAGGTAACAAAATTTGAAACAAATGAGCTGTCCATATGTTATTTCTACAAATTTCTACCTCCACTGTGCCCATAGTAAGGCACTTATTAAGAAGTGAGCATTTGTACTTTACTGTGAACTCTCTTACCTTCTTGAATTAAAGTGCACTTTTATTCCACTTAAGTATTAATATGGCAACTGTCAGTGCTTTAAAGGCAAAGTAAAGGTTTCCAGTGGATATCACAGAGCACTGGGGAGAGGCTGCAGCTCCTTGGCCTGGGGGTCAGCAGTGGCAGGGAGTCCAGGGCAGCAGGGCAGAGCCCATAACTCCCAGCAAGGCCAAGACAGGATGGGGGACAGCTGGGGCAACCTGAGCCTTGTGCACCAGGCACGTCCCTGGGGATGGGGATATTGTGGGACATCAGCCAGCTGGTGGGAAGCAGCCACCAGCCACAGGGGGCCCAGGGCCAGGCACTCGCATGGCTTTGGCACTGCTGGAGATGGGGCTTGGGTGGGGGTCAAACAGTAAAATCTGAGAGCCCAGGCTCTGGGAGAGGGCATGATGTGAGGACCCTGACACTCTCCTTCAATAGGAATCCTTCTTTGTGATATCCATGCTCGTATTTTCTTCACAGGTTTAGGGGGAAGAGGGAGAGAGGAGAAAGAAGACAGTACAACTCCCAGCTGTTTGAAACATCTGTTAAAAGTCTCCCTGGCAGTGCTCCACAGCTGAGGTGAGACTCCCTTAGCAGAGCTTTACAGAGACAGCATTTGGTCACTGATGTCTGCCGCTTGTGTAAAGCTATCCCAAGGCTGCAGAGCTCTGAGCAGATTCCTTCACTGACATCAGTAAACTGCTCAAATAAACTCACAACAACTGATCTGTCCATATGCATCTGAATAAGCATTTGCAGGACTCAGGCCAAAGCAAGGCTATAATTCTCCCTTAAGTAGAATTGTTACAAGTACCTGCTTATAAATAATGTTTCTATTTTCGAGTCATGTCAACTGGACACAGACCACAAAGCACATCTTTCTTTTGCCCATTTGGGAGTGTGACTATTTACAGCTACAGAGTACACTTCTTGCACATCCTACAGCACAAATTGAAAGTAGGATATTTGTACAAAGTTGCTTGCTACTACAATCAGAATGTAAATACAGTAAGAAGGAGTATGAATATAAAGAAATTTTTTAAAAGGTAGCATTAGAAATTATTTGAGCTAGTCATTGTATGTTGTCTCTACATTTCTATGAATGCATTAGTCAGCTCTTTTTTTTTGTTCTACTCGAGTCCTGTACCCTCAGTATCTAATGAAATTAATGAGGCACTTACCTGGCAAGAAAAGCTAACTCGATAGCTTGTTCATTAAGAGTACTCTAATAAATAATCACAGCTTGGACTTGGTTCAGCACAAAGTCAAATTGTATTTGTCTTAAAGACAACCAAGAAACCCAAAAAGAAAATGTCTTGGAGAAACTCAAACCACATGTGTTAGTCCTAAGCCCCATCCCAAAACTCAAAGAGAATGTCAAAGATAAATTTTTGAAATTGGACTTCAAATATGTAACAGCGTGAAGTAACCTAATTTTCTATGAGCACATTTAGAAGATGATAAGGAGAGTATATGATTGTAACAGGGATAGTCAAAATCTTTGGGAAAAAGTAGCATGCAGCCATTAAGCTAAAAAATGTCAGATTAAGGTATTCAAAACCTGCAAAAAGACTCTGTTGCAGTGCAGTTTGGATTTTTTATGTCCTCCACTTTATGGGTAGTCAGTTCTACAGTTCTGGTGTAAGCATTGTGCTATGTGCTTGCCCAAAGAGGCTGTTGAGTCTTCCTCCTTGGAGAGTGAGACAGTGTTCCCCAACTGGACACAGGTCTAAGCAACCTGCTCTTGCTGAACCTTCTTTATGCAGAGTACTTGGGCCAGGTGATCTCTGAAGATCCCTGACAATCTCAATCTATCCTAAAAGGGGGAAATATATCAAAACAGATAAGACTGAAAACTTTAATAATTCTTACTAATCCAAGTGAATGTCTAGGGAACACAGATGCATATTCTTAATATGTGCATGAAACCAGTGAGAGAGACAAAGAAGAAACTGAGTATTTCTTTTAACACTGGCCCAGCAATTAAACTGAATGACATACTCTCCATTAATCCCCCTCCTCTACCTGATAAAGAAAGGAGAGAGAATAAGGGAGAGAGACTTATAGGTTGGAAACTAAACTACACAGCTTTAATGGAACAGTAATGGTAAAAAGGAAAAAATTACTAAATATATACAAATATACAGGAAAATTGATACCACGTTCCTACCCCCTTTCTCCCAATAACTCTCATGTCACCAACAAGGCTGCAGGGCAGCCCTGGGAAAGTCCAGGCTGGACTCCTGGGGTCAGCAGCAGTGGGGAACTGGAGGCAGGAACACACAGATTCAGGCCGGCATGGATCAGGACCACAGGCAGACGGATGGACGGAATCCTCCCAGGATGCCAAAGCAAACAGGGACAGACAGGTGAAGAGAGGGTTTACCCTTGTGATCCCTCAAATTTGTACTGAGTATGACATGTGTGGGATGGAATACTCTGTTTGGCCAATTCGGGTAATTTATCTTGTCTGTTCCTCCCTAGGGGAGGGTTGCAGGTGTGACCTCTTTACTCCTTTTCTCCTTCCAGAGGGCAAAATATTCCTCAGAACCGAGCAGTGTCCTTGGTTCTGCACACCAGTCTCTAGTTGTAACTATAAACGTCGAGCGTTATCAGTCCCAGAAGCAGACACTGACTGAGAAACTTGCTGTTAATTTCAGCAAGTCCAGCTACTTACAAGAAACTTAGCTAAAAGAAAAATTACAAGACAGAAAATCACCTTTATCCTGGCCCAAACCAAGACAGTATTAAACAACAGAGAATTACAACCATGATTTTTTTCCTGTATCTTCACATTTTTAATTTATTCCTCTCTGTTTTGTTTCATTTTTTTAGTAATAATAATAATAAATCAATAACATCTCTTTAAAATACATAGTGAATTCCAGACAGGAGTGGCTTATTATGCTAAGATTCTTAAGCTTGGAAAAATTCTATGAATGAGGGATATATAATAGACAAAACCAGACAACTAATGTTTGCAAAATGCAGAGAAGTCAGATATATTTTAGGCAGTCTAAAAACTGAAACTGAATGGAGCTTCCAAGACTGTTGAGGGTAACAAATCACCTATGTTTCCTCTACTACTATATTCTTCCATGGACATCTGCTTATGGATGCCAGTGGAAGCAGGATACCAGAATAGTCAGTGCTGGGAAAAAACTATTGTAAACTTACTATAAAAGTGTTTATTATGTTAAAATTGAGGTATTGAATATAAGAAATCTTAGTGTAAGGGAGCATATTTTTATATAACAGAAGCTAAGAGAAAAAAATCATATATTTATGCACTCAGGTCCACGGTAGGCTTTTGCATCAGTATTCATGAGGTAGAATCTGATAAAAGTTTCCCTAGATATATGTTTCAGGATAAGAAAAATTCCTTAAATATTGACCTCCAGCTTTAAACAATTGTGAGGGAGTTGAAATTTATATAAACTATACTTTACCTGTCCTGTCATTGTACACAACTCATGTTTCTTCATTCCTACAGGTAATTTTCTGTAACTTTCTTTAGGCTTAGGAGAACAAAATTTGCCTTTTTTATCCATAAGCTTCTTAATGAATTCACTGAAGTTAAGGGACTCCAACTGGTTGCAGTTATTCCTAATCTTCATAAAATACTTCCCCCTCAAGTTTAGTTCATAATTAAAAATAACCCAAATGAAATCATGAAATCATCCCCGTGGTTGAGTGTAAATCTCTTTTTCAAATGGAATATGTCTGGAGCTAATATTAATTTTTAACTACTGAGTACCAACAAGTATATTAAGTGTTTTGGGAAAATAATGGGAGAGAAATGCTACAAAATTGACGCCATAATTCTGGGTACCTTAGCTCACAGTCTTAAAGATGCAAGAACCCAAGGAAGCTAATTCAGCCTGGAAATACTGTCCTTAAGTCACCTGGCATTTTTATTTCCATATGACTGAAGAACAGATGGCCAGCCTCAATCCAAAATTTATTTCGTTATGAGTTTGATTCAGCCTCACAGTACAATTTGTAAGTAATTTTTCCTGATTAATTTTAAGCATTCTGGAATGGAAGAATGGGCTTTGATCTGCTTTCAGGACATTTACATTGTTGGTACGGTCGCTCTTACACAAAATGTAAATTGATGTTATGAAAGATAGGCTATGGTAATTATGATTATTGTAATTGGTTAGAAAATGTGAAAAGAGGAAAGCAGGAGTGGGAATTAGAAACTAGAACAAGATGGTGAATCTCAGTTTCTAATCTTATAGGATACAGAATGTGCAGTCAGCTTGCAAAAACCTCCAGATGCTTGTCTCTGAAAAGTGAAAAGAAAAAACAGAAAGTCTGGGAGATCTTAAAGACAGATGCAAAGGGAATGAATTTTGAAGACCTAAAGGATCAAAATTATGTAATTTTGAAAATTTTGGCCACCATGTCTGAACAGATAGGGAGATATATTTTATATTCTATAAATAAAAGTAAGAATTTTTTCTGAACATGTAAGGAAAGAAAATTGTACTCATATCTGGAAATCCTATCAAACCAGAAGGAATAGCTTCTCCTTCCTGAAAACACCTTTAATACAGACATATTTCAAGATTAGGGAAGATAATTAAAGCATGTTACCTTATATCCTTTTATATAGTAAGTAATAAACTTCCTAGGAGACTTGTCCCTTACCCTGCCTTTAAATCAGTATTCTTTAAAGGCAGTATTAAAGTATTTTATACATGAAGCTAACATATAGTGTTTATGAATGTTTTCTGCATCAGAGGAAAGAGAGGAGGCTATTATCAATCTTTCTAGAAGTAACTTTGTGGTTTTCATTGAAAGCTTTACCATCTTAAATTCTGTATGTAACTTCTGGAGAGAAAAGACTTCACCATTGGCTATACTGGAGGTCAGGGAAATAAGATGTGTAGCTTCACTGCCAGCCAAGGGGAAACAAAGATCTTCCCACTGACCGCATTTTTCTAACTATCCTAATAGCTAATAATTTGATAACCATTAGATACACTGCCAATGTGCTTGTTTTGCAAAGTCTATTTTATCTTTTCCAATTTTCCTAATGTGGATTAACTATGAAAATGGAAAAAAAAACTTAGAATGACTGCTTTTTTATTTAGACAACTTTGGCTCCTGGAGTTTGATTCTTGCTCAAGTGATGGATTTGCAAGGCATAGAAGAGTTACATGTTGCGGTCAAGTCATAATGGTCATGAAAGCAATGAAAATCCTTCAAAGTCAGGCAGAATACTGCACTTCAGAAGACACAGTGAAATCAAATCACATTCATTTTCTATTAAATATTTTATCTGTTAAGTAGACTTCTAAGGAATTTTATTCCTTTTAACAAAAACTGTTACTTAACTGAACTTTCAATATGAGAACAGAAAATGGTAAACTGCAACATATGAATGAAAAAGATCCACTCTAGGATTTCTGAGCAAGGATGCTGAGGAACATATTTAACAAATTTTCTTGACTGTACCTTTGTGGTCCAACAAACGCAATTTATTGGTGTGTCTGATTTGCTTTATCTTCACCTCATTGATTCTCTTTGGGTGGAGTCAAACATTTAGAACATTGGTGGAGGCCTAACATGAAACACTTTCCATCACTGCTGACACACTCTTAACCAATCTAAATAATGAAGAATAACTGCCATTATAATATGCTCCTTTCAGTGACAATACATATTTTACTATGGATGCATTCCAAAAATATTACATCATCAGAAACATAAGAGTACAAAAGTTATGATTGTGGGTTGGGTGTTTGGGTTTTTTTTTTTTTTTTTTTTTGGTTGGTTGGTTTTTTTTACACTATGAATTAGATGTTAATCGTAGTAAGAGATCACAAGGTTAAATTAATTTGGCATACTTAGGAAATTAGATGCATAAACACCTATGTCAATTAGAAGATGTAGGGTAGTGGACATTAACATTTTTTCTATGCCACATATGAAGTCTGTCAGGCAGCATTTTATCTGGCCCAGAAGTCCCCAGCAAAGGTACTTCAAATCCTGATTCACTACTAGAAAGCAGTGACATTCTGTCATCCCAAATTCCAACATATTCAGGAGAATACAAGTATGAACTTATATGTTTTATCTGAATCAGTTTGTTTTCATGGATCAGGAATTTAAAGTATAATTTAAGTTAGATGTCTCAGGGTGGATTTAATAGTGGTTACGGGGGAAAAAGAAAAACTCTTATGCACTTCTTTGAAAATGAAATTTCTTAGAGAATAAATCAAAGTGTCTGACACATCCTGCCATACATGTGAAATAATCATCTGTCAGAATGCATTAGTGGAGTGATAAATTATGTACCAGTGCTTTCACTGCAGCTAACATTAGAGTCTGAATCTTGTTCTAGTTTCATTTATCTTTTTGTTACTTCAAGAAAAGAAAAAAGTCTCTGCTTTTACTTCCTCCACAAAACCACACAAAGCCAATCAAATCAGATGATTTACAGCAGTCTTTTATTTCAGATTTGTTTTAGCATTTCTCATTTTAATCCTAGGCTGGTGCTTTGATTTTAGATACTAAAACAGCTTTTAATTGTAGCTCTTATCTGTGCTGAAAACATTAATTAGTGAGAACAGAATAGGAAAATGTGCGAAAGCTTTCAAAGCACCTTCTTTTTAAAAATAAATACAGTTGAACACATTTGTATGTCAGCTTGTTTCTCTCTCTAAAAGACCTGGGTTTTTATTGTGAAGTAATTGTGAAACAATTTCATGAAGAGGATTTCACAAAGGCATCTTAATGGAGAGGCCAGTACATATGTTTATCATAGGTCTTTGTTCCCTGGCAGAAATTAAATGCAGAAACTGAGGGCAGGGCCACACTCTAGACTATCTACTGTAGAAACAAGTAGAAAGGGAAAGTACCTTCATGAAGATCTGATTTAAAAGTTATGAAAAGAGAGAGACAGATGTCCAAAGCCACTAGCAAATTAGAAGACTGTTTCTCTCACTATCCCTGTCAGGCTTTTCTAGTCTCATGGGCAGAAAATTCTATAGTCATAAAGTTAACCTCAGTGGCCTGACCGAGGCACTGGCAGTTTCTGTGTTTTCTGGGGTAGAAATTGACACCCCTTCAATCAAATAAGCTTGTCTGGGCAAACCATTTACATTTCTCTCTGCTGTTATCCCACCCATAAACTCTTATCTTGTCGACATGAAAGAAGGTAATAATCTCCCTATAGCTGCTGAGTCATTGTCAGTGTGAGATATTTAATGAATCACAATAATGTGGCCTGATGGCAGTGCCAGTGAGAGAGCAGAATGTGCTGGGGATAACTGGAGGTGTATGAGTGGAAATAATTCTCCTGGGCATATTCTTGAAATGAATCTTTCAAGCCTGCTATGCCTGGGAAAGCATAGTTTATCAGACCAAAGAAGAGTCACCCATCTGATCATGAGGGGACATTTGTGGTCAGAAATGGAGAAGCAAACGGAGAGGTTAAATATGTCTGATCCAAACCACGGGACTTACCTGTCTTTTGCAGCATGGAAAAGGGAAGGAGTAAGAAGGAAAAGATCAAAGCCAGCCTGCTGAATTAGGCTTTGCTGGAGAATATGCCCCAGGAGAGAGTGCTGTGTTTTTGAAACAGACTGAGTGACCTTATGATTTTTTCCAATTTCTAATTGTTGCTAAAAAATATTATATAGATTTTTGTGAAGGAGCAAGAAGCCACGAGCAGCTTTCCATTCACATATCTTGGCCGTATGACAGTGAACTGGCTGTTTTTGTTAGATGGTATCAAGCCTTTGTGAGAAGGTTTTCATTGGCAAGCAGACTCTGTTGCCGTTATGCACTGTGACTTACTTGGTGTGTCCCACATAAAGGAACTCTTTTCTCTGCAACTTCTAATCAATATTATAGCTTCGAAATGCAGAAGAAAAGATTAAAGAAGCTAGTAATGGAAAATTACCTTGCTATCTTGCTACTCGCAATGAGAATGAAAATATGTTTTAAAAATCACCTTGCCAGTTTCCACTAGTTTTCCACAAATTAGTGATATTTTGTATATTTAATTCCAAAGATCCAGAGGAACATTATAAGATGAAAAAGTACCTTTAAAAAAATCTTGGAAGAAACTTGAAATCATAAGCAAAAATAACTTGAAAATCTCAAAGTAGAAGGTATACTAATTTTAAAATCTCCCAATATCATTGTTTTCAGATAAATAGTTAGGGTCAACAGGGCTGCCTTGCTATATTTATTTGGCCCAAAAGAAAAAAAGTGAAGGCATTATTGTGATCCTGAATTCTGCAGTGGACTCACAACTCTGTCCTATATTTGACATCAACACAGTTATTTTACAATTAATTAAAACAGGAATGAGAAAAATACCCAACTGAACTGTGGGGTTACAAAGTTGCAATTACCACATACCTAGTGTAATTTTTCCCACATGGTCTTTATTGGTTAACCTATATTAAAATTTAAATAGAGAAATACTTAGCAGTAGTACTTGAAATGTGGGGAGATGTAAACTCATCATTTTTTGTGAAGCAAACTCTGTTTTTGCAAGTATAAATTGGATAATGTTAAAATATATTTTTTGCCCACATATTTTTCTCTAACAGTCCTGGATTAACAGAATGACATTTTGACTACTGACCATAAACTTCATGGATTTTATTGTTTGCCATACAACTCTTTTTTTTAACAAAAAACAATCCATCAAATAAGGTGTAGCCTGGATACTCTACTCACCAATGATATGCTAGATAGGGAAGAAACAGCAGGTAGGTGGAATATAAAGAAGAGTAAACTTGTTAAGAGAGTTAAGAGAGTCTAGCTTGACTAGAATTAGTAGTAACAAGATGAGGGAGCTGAAAAAATTTTACATTCCATTATACCTTTTAACCAATTTTCATGTCCTCTATATTGTCTTGTATTAGCACTACCATATCAACAGTTTTTAGCTTCTGAGGACACTGCCTTGTTCCATAAAATCCAGTCCTCTTCACTATCTCCAGTAACCCAAAATTCATAGCTTGGAAATATTCCTTCTTCTACACTGTCCTATACCTATGTAGCACGGGTCTCACATTCTCAGCTTATTTGTCCAAACCTGAATTTTTTAAAAAAAGAAATATTTAGCACTATCACTCTCTAATGTCTTGAATTTATAAGCCAGCAAATGAACACCATGTACACATACGAATTGTGAACAGTCCTAGGCACAATGATGCTTCAAAGCTGTCCTCTACTTAGGAGCTGTAGGCACATTCCCTTTTCAGACAACAGATGTTGCAAAGCTCAGACTCTTAGCAGGCTTCTGGTATAGCCAGACAGGGGCTGTCACCAGAACAGCACACAGTAGGTACACCACAGAGCATTATAAATTAACAGCAGTTTCAACCGGAGATGACAAGTGTTCCAAACTGATCTATACATACTACAAACCTAACAGTTACTTTTGAAGTTAACATAGTCAAAACTTTGTCTAGCTGCAGGATCCAACACTTCAACTCTAGTTTGGCATTCGGTGATCAGATATTTATATAAAAAAGGATTGCTACATCTAACTGATTTTATATGCCTTGCCTTTCTGACAGTCACCTTTCCCCAGCACCTCTCCAAAGTGCAGTGTCTACTGACATGAGCTGTATCACACTTGGTCACACAGACTCACAATGCCAGCTTTGTCCATCACTTGGTAAGTGCTGTAGCACTGGCCATTCTCCCTCTTTCATATAGTTTAACATATCAAGAGTAGATGTTAAGAAGGGAGAGTGTTTAATTATCAATTAAAGCTAGTATATAACATGTACTGGGCTCTGGGCATCAGTCTGCTGGCTGCCAAATTGGCAGGCAGTTTGGCCCAATTAAACCCATTTCAGTCTATTTTTAAGCAGACAGGACCATCTTTCTCTGTCTCTGTTATTGGTCATTCTTGCTCTGCAGAAGTACAGGCCTCTTAGAGGATTTATTTTCTGTTGCAAGGAACAGTGGAACTCCTAGCTTTGCCAGCAATATACAATTCTGGGCAAAAACTGAGGGTCTTCACTTTTAACAAGCTGAACTGCTGAAAGTTGTTAAGCAGTAGTATGATGAAGTTAGAAGATTAAAAGTTTATTAGATTTTAGGATAAAACATGGCCTGATTTGATGCAGAGAAGTTTTTGGCAAAACAGGCAGTAGCTGAAATAGATTAAGTGAAAACAGTACCCTTAAGGTATTTGACAAAAAAAAAATCTGTCTTTTAAAGTCTTAGAACTCTTTCTGGAGGTCAAGCTGTGCAAGATGAACGTGTTCCTTTTTTATAAAATAATTACTTATATATATTACGGACATAAAACCATGTCTCATTCTCTTTCATATGTAAATACACAAACTGCAGCTGAAAAAAACCATTAAGGGAAGAGAAAATATCATGTCTAGTTCCAGAGTAAAGAAATAAAAGTAAGCTAAGTGATATTTAATAGGAGAAATTGGAAACTTATCAATTTCAAATGGCCATTAGCTCACAATATTCTCTGTGATTCCTTTTATGACTCCTGTGTTTTTGGTTTTGCTTTTTTACATTTTACCTAATCAAGTAATACTGAATAGTTTTGTACAATCTGAGTAACCTGAGGGGTTAAACAGGGGACTATGCTACAAATTCTAGATAAAGAAACAGTGCAATTAATATGAACTATTTAACATTTAGAAACTTGGGACTGACCTACTGCTATCAGAAGAAAGATACATAATTTACAGAAAGATACATAATTTACAAAGTTATATGGTATGTGCCTGCAGTAGCTTTGTCTAAGCATGTTGCAAACTGCTTCTATAGCTGCTTGAAGGAAAATCTACTGCAATCCTGTGCACACAGAGCTAGAATGAAAAAATATATGCTGGATCCTAGTATCTGACCTGTGTTGGGAAGTCTCAACCATAACTCATGTACCAACGTAGGAGGCAATGATCACAGTAATGCCCCTAGGGCTGATTCAGTGTTTGCTGATGTTAGCAAAATAAGCTCTGCCAGCTTCCTGGGATTTGATTTCACATTACTGGGTTCAAAAAGCAGGTTGGATGGAATAGATGAAGTTATAAATCATCATAATATGATGTTTAATTATTGCATGATTATTTAATTCTCAATGCTATAATTATTACATATGTCCTAAGGAGAGCAAGGCTAATCTGTGTCCATTCATCCCGTGATATTTTTCACATTAAAATTCAAAAGCATCTATACTTCATACCAAAAAATCCAGTTGAGGGGACATTACAGAACTGTAAAAATGAAAACCCATAGTTGCGTAAAAATCCTTTTGAGTAGAACAAGCAATGCTTGTGTTTGATCTCAGTCATCTGAATGACACAAACTTGTTTGACATTGAGCATTTTAACCCATCACCAAGGTTAATGTGTACGCTCACGCTTCACTTGATTTCTCCATGACTTCCTCCACAATCTAAATGATAGGTCCTTTGCAGTTTCCAGGCATTACAATCAATCACTTCCAGTTCTGCACCTGGCCACTATTTTGCAAACCAGATCATTCTTGACTATTATCTAGATTGTGTCTTTATTAATCATACCAGCTATCAACTTCTTAGGTCAAAATCACATTGATAACTATGGCTACAAATTACATTTATTAGAGACAGCCAAGAGAGGAAAACCCATGTCAGAAAATCTGTAAGCTAAAGTTAATCAGAGTTTAATGACCTTCATAATCAGTTGTCACCATCTAATTGTTTGGGGACTGATTCTTATTCTTTTGCTTAATGTCCTACTACTTACACACTCTTCAGCCTTTATGAATATGTAATTTCCTTATTAAACAGGTTTTTTTTTTTTAGACTTTTGCTGATCCGGCTAATTTCTGTAGAGAAGAGTAAGGGTTGCTGTTTTTAAAGGATCACATTACAATCACAACAGCTGTTTTCTGAGTCCTGTTTACATCCTTTTTAATAATTTCTTCAGAATGTTTCTAAATCAGTTCCTGAGCCTACCATGTTCAGAGAAGCCATGAACTTTTTTTGATCTGGCACTACTATTTGCACAGATAAGAAATGCTTGCCTGGGAACAGAATATTTTAGAAAATTAATATAAAAGGGACACACTCTAAACAAATTCACCTTTTATTTGGGGACAATATTTCAGGCCACCACAGATATTTTCTGGATTGTAATCATGCCTGAATGCAGCCTTTCACAAGTCACAACTAACTGAAATGCTCTACTTAAGAAAATCAAGAAAGAATATAGCTGAATTATACTGCCTAACTCATTAATGATGAACATCTCTGGAATATTTGTGCACATGGAGAAGGTTGGGACTAAATAATTTTATAAGTCTTTATTTAACTAAAGTTTGTTTATCACAAGCAGTCCCAGAGTTTCCAGTAGTAGCTGAGAAAAGTGTGGTCTCAGAGTCTGTGCACAGGCCAGGAACCAAAACACCCTGTGTGCCAGTCCTGAATCAAACTCTTAGCAGATAAATTACCAGTGATGGAGTTAATGGCCCCTAGCTCAAAAAAGGTATTTTCTGAGTCCCCTGCGGAAAATCAGGTAAGAACTGGGAAGTGGTTGGTCTGTAAATTATGTGAAGAGTGCTTTGACTACAAAACTATTCTGTAAGTGAGGTTGCTTAATACAAAAGGAATCACAAGCAGATTTTTATAAACCAGACTAAACTACTAAAGTTTAGAAATCTAAACCTTTGAAAATATGCAAACAGGAATTTCTGTACTTTGGTATTTGTAAGATGGAAGTTCAGACAGTAAAAAACTGGTGATATGATCAGTCAAGAAAAAGTTAGGAAATAAAAGCAGATGTTCAAAAGACACTTCATTGATTAGACACCATCAGAGACCAGTAAATTATTGGAAAGATTTTAAGCCTTATTTTAGAACAGCTTTTCAAAATACATGATACACATACATATGACATAAAACCTATTCAGATGCTTTTGATAGTGCACATTCAATCATTATCAAAATCACCATAAAGTCAGTTTAGAGGCAATTCCAGGTTTGGGGGTTTTTACTTCTGTGCTAGATGTGATTTTTGCATTTCTTTCCTTGAAAACAGTCTCACCACTTCCCAGTTAATTTCACTCTCCATTTCTCCTGCACCATTTACATTGACATGGTTTCTGGTTGGCAAATACTACACTGAAGTATCAGTTTCTAAGATATCATTGCAGAATATTCACAGAAAACACATTTTGAATTAATAAGCACAAGCGTTTATTTCAGAAATGTAATTCTTAAACTTGTATTATAATATACAATAAAGGAAAAAAACCCCAGGCATTCAAATAATGCAAATATTGGATATCTATATTTGCCTCTCTCTTTCTAAAGAAGTCCGTAAATCCCCCATTTTTGTACTGTTTCAGGGTCTTGTGGGATACAAATATGACTTTAAAAATATTAAAAAGTTACAGTCTAAAGTAATACAGCAATACACTGTATTAATGAGTTTACACTTTTAAATCAGCAAATGGAGGTAATTTCAACAATTATCTCTGTGTATAGTTTTAAAGGCTCTCTGAGCTTCTCGCAAGCAAAGCCCATCAATAATTATTCTTTAATTAATTTGCTGTAATTTATTTTTTATTTTATTTTATTTTAAGTTTTTATTATTATTTTTTATTTTTCTATAAGCAAATGAAAAGTTTCAGGGCTGTTGTTACTGCTAAACTCACTGTGAAGAACTGCCTCTAATTCCCTTCTGACTTATGAGTTATTGGATACTTTCTCCCCAATGCTCCCCATGAGCATTAATATATCTCACTACCTACCATCCATTTAACCATGTCTGTAGCTTTTTCTAAACTACAAGACTTATTCCCCACTGGAAAGTAAAGCCTTGTAACTCAGCCTTAATAAAAACTGAAGAAAGCAATAGGATTATGAAGTATCCCCAGTTCACTCTTGGATAAAATATCATTTTTTTTCTATTTCAATGGAGTATTTTCTTTGTAGTCATATTTCAACTAGTGCTATCCATATGTTTCCTAGAAAGCAAAAAACAAACAAAAAATTATTTGAAAGCTGAAGAATAAAGAAGAACGAAAAGGAGATGTTAAGAAATAAAGGAAAAAAAGGATTTTTTTTCCAAGGCCTTTTCTAAAGAAAGTAAAAGCAAAGTTAAAAAATCTAGACCCTCACCCTTTTCTTCTTTTGCAGCTCATTAAATCTACCAGGTACCCAAATCCTGTATCTACTTCTTCCTAAATGCAAGAGGTGTGCTTCAGACTATCTTGGAAAACAGGGTTCAGACCCTAAACTTTTCTGATGCAAAGAAATTTGCCATTTTAAATCTAATATGTAGTATATGTTTGAGTCTAACCATAGCTTTAGTAATAAGAACAGTCATGTTAACCCTGGTGACATGAATTCCTGACTCCAGTCCGAGGACAAATCAATAGATCGTGGTGATATTTCTCTTAATGCTCTCCCATCCTCCAACTTTTTCCCTCTCTAGGAACTTCCTAAACCAGATGTGTATTTCACAAATCACAACAAAGATATTTTCCCTGTAGTTGTCTAATCTGTTCAAACCTGTGAATACCCTTGAATACTTTCACAGGCATTCACCTGTTGCATAATGAATCACCTGCTTAATTTGATGTCCCCCTCAAGAATTTGCATTGTTAGAGACAGTGACCAATCTTTCCCAGCCCCCTTCTCCATGCCACTCACAGTTATGCAGTTCTTCATTAGAAAGCCCTCACTCAGTTCATTTTCTGGCTGAAGAGGCTTTATTTACTTATTCCCCCTTCCTGATACAGAAGCCATACCACAACTTTCTCCTTTCTCCTTGAAGTAACACATTTCTGGACCAGCCTTCCTGAAAAAAGATACACTGTATTTGAAGAATGTTTAAAGAATATTACTTCAAATAGCTTGCTAATACAGGGAAACATCTTCATCTCATTTCCTTTTCCAGTTCTTTTCATGATTTGTTGAACTCTGCAGGTCCCTGAACCAGCAGAGATCCCTGAGGAACTTCACTGGTGATTTCCTTCCACGATGAAAGCTCAGCGTTCATTCCTTCCTTTAGGGTTCAGTAAAATAGTGATTACATATTTTAAATAGTCCAGCAGTTATATTCTGCAACCTAGAGCTTGGACAACCTGTTCTGATTCAGATTGCCTGTTCAGGGCACTTTTCTGATTTCTCATTGCTCTTTCTAGCTGTCAGGCAATGGTGGAAATAACTGAACACCAGGCTACCACTGCTCTAAATAAAGCAGCCAGCAGGTAAATACTACAAAATTCTACTATATTTTTCAGCATTCTGTTGATGAATTTTCTTCTTTCCCTTTGTGATTGTTCAGTCTTTATTAAGCAAGGCATAATTGTAATTGTACTTGTGTTTTCCTGCTGATCTTTAACTTTGAAAAAAATAAGCAAAACTGAAATATATTGTTGTCCTTCTAGAATGCAATTTTCTGTTGCTACGGGCAACAAAGCTCTGTTTACCTAATGGGTTGTTTTGCTACAAAGGAGAAAAATATCCCCTGGGGATCAATATAGATTGTGCTTTGTACTGTCACGTGTCTTAGACTAAGAGAAGCAGAGAAACTTCCAGAGGATGATGAACTTCAGATACCAGAAAGGGTTACTTTGTTCTCCATCCTCTTTTTCCTGTCTTCCATTTCCCCAGAATCTTACTTGTTATACTGCAGCAAATTTTATCTGAATGCTGAGTGGTCACAGAAGATTTTACTGACGTGTATATTTTTCTGTTCCACTGTTTCTCTGAGAAGGATCCTAATGAGAACAGAGAATGACACTACAGTAATTCATGCGCTTTATAGCAATGGGAACAAGAACAGAAAAGCACTTTGTCTTGATGGGTAAAAGTAGGCAAAAAATAGCCTGAAATGTCCCAGAACAATCCAATGAACAGAATGAGCAGCAAGAAGTTATGCATTATACTTCACCCTGCTTTTGAAATCCAGCCATGACAGTGTTGTGAGGAGGTGATGTACCAAACATGTCCTCCTTAGCCTATGGGTATGTGACTGAGTGTGACTTAGAGCAGCTCAACCATTTGCATCTTCACAACTCTGCTGCCTTTATGGCTTTTGTAAATGCTCTTAGCTCTCTCATTGCTGAAGCAGGATGTGTTTAGGCTTTCTGACAGCTACATAAACTTACCTGTTTGGCCCCACAATTAGACTGAATCAGGAGCAAGCACTGAGTCAACCCTGACATTTCAGCTGATAAGGGAACACAGTTTAAATCATTAAGATTTCCTTTGCTCATCTACGAGCAGAATAACAACTCATAGAAACAACTGTGTTTGGTTTATTTCACAATCACTGAAACAGCCACAGAGGTATATCTAAAAAGGGATTTGCTGACATTTTAGTTACTCAATAGGTAAATCTAGATCTTCATAGTAACATTTTGTACTCTTGCCCCTTAGACTGCAGTTCCAGAAGGCTTGCAGCTATGAAATATCAATTGAGGGCAGGTGTAGAAAGGTACAGAAGAAGTTACCTGACATATCTGAAGAGTCTCTCAAACCAGGGAACTGTAGCTCAGGCATCAGCAGAACCATAAAAGTTGGATGTCTTATTAAATCTATAGTCTATGTAGCAAATAAAATATGCTGTAAAATTCTATACACTGTCAATCTGATTTTAATTTGAAAATCTAGTTTAGTTTTGGGGTTTTTTCCATGGGAAAAAAAAATGTAATTGTTGTGTTTCCAGGTTTTCAGTAAGTTTTCTGCAAGGACTCCCTGTTGTTTGGGTTTTTTTGCCATCACTTCTTTGCTCAAGGCTCCCTGATGCCTTGCTTTCTGAAGACTATTAAAACCATCATCTCTTTATTTTGCACGCTAGTCATGTAATAGAATTCTCTTTATTTTTGTTGTATTTATAATTGTTAATACTTCTTTACGCAGACTTAATGATTAACTGGCTACTACAGAAAATACAATGGAGGAAATCAATATGAAATCAGAGGAATAAAATAACCTGAGCAGTTTACAAAACCTGCAAAGGAAAGCAAACAAAAACTCAGATGACATGATGATGAATGCAGTGTAATAGCAGAGAAGAGAATAAATGGCTTATAGCTCTCTCCCCGTACAATCCTATTTGCAGCATTAAAATCTTGAAATTAGGATGCTTCTGCTGAAAAGGACTGTGCAGCAGAAAGGACTCCATGCGAGACTGAAATATCTACTTAGCAGTGGTCAGTTAGCTCAAAACTAAGCAACTCTTCTAACCTCTTAAAGGAAAGGTAATTTCTGTCTTGTGTGTGTCCTCAAACCAGGCCAGGTTCAAAAATATATTCAAGCTGTTCTGATTCTGTTCAAATTATATTTGACCTTGCAAGGTACAATTTAAGGAATTAGAAGCACAAATAGTTCAGCTCTGCTCAAGCCAAATCTTTCTGTCTTAAATGTCAGGGACTACAAGGAATATAACCATGTCAGACTACAAGAATGTCACTCTGTGAAGTTCCATTTCCTGGAATTTTGAAATTTCCTTTCTTCAAATGACAATGTGGCAAATGGAATATTTGGGCATAGACTCAGATTGAGTGGAAATGCTGGGTGGAGGTCCTCACCCAGGTGGAGCTGGCAAACTGGCCAACCATGGCTAATGCCTTTTCAGTGGGGTGAGGGGACTCTCCTGAGAGGTGAGATTCCAGAGGCCTGAATCAGCCCCAAGAGTGGTGAGAAACCTGGTGTATATAAGGAACACCAAAGTGTTCATTTGCCTACCACCAACTCTGCCTTGGACCTTTGCTCAAAGAAGAAATACCACTGGATTCTACTGGATCCATGGGTGGGGATATCCCTCTCTCTCCCTTCCCAAACATCTCCTACTTTTCTCTCTCTCTCTCTCTCCCTTTTTCCTCACAACATAGTTGACATATCTTCACAGGGTTATATTGTTCTCTTTTGTTATTTGTCAAATACAACTTTTTCCTTGCATCCAACCCTTTATAGTTGGACTTTGTTCTTGAGGAACCAAAATTAAAAGTAACAATGGATTGTAACACACTCCATCTTGGTATTTTCTAAATATTGGAAGAATTCACAACCAGCTATGTTTCTCGATGTAAATAGGAACAAAGTAGAACATGCCAGTTAAAAAATGTCCTCCTTTTCTAGATCCAAAAATACAGCAATTCACATATATATTTAATTTTCCCAAAAACTCAGACACAAAAATATTTTGTCATAGAATACTGAATCAAAGAATGGCTAGAGTTAGACGGGGCCTTAAAGTTCATCTAGTTCCAATGTCCCTGCTATATGCAGGGACACCTACCACAAGACCAGGTTGCTCAAGGCCCCATTCAACCTGGCTTTGAACACTTTGAAGCAGAGGGCATCCACAGCTTCCCTAGGTTACCAGTTCTAGTGCTTTACCACCCTCATGGTAAAAAATTTTTACCTAATGTCTAACCTAAATCTCCCATCTAAGTTTTGAACTGTTGCCCCTTGTCCTCTTGCTACATAACCCTATAAAAAACCCTACCCTAGCTTGCTTGTAGGGCCCCTTCAGATACTGGAAAGCTGCTATAAGGTAACCTCAGAGCCTCTTCTTCACTACACTGAACAACCCCAACTTCCTCAGCCTATCTTCATATATTCCTTAGTACATCATATGTTTAAGGCTTCTGCATACAAGAAATTCAAAGCTAAATTTACTTTGTGCATTAAATATGAGACTTTTGATTCTCGCTTCACAAAAATCCCAGACATTCACTGGAGTTTTGACAATTCAGCTGTGTAATATCTGTTCCTTATGTTCCTGTGTGTACTTCTTACACCTTTAGCACTGAGGATGAGTCACCTCCTGAACACAGCTGCACTGAGAAAAACGGTTACAGCCAGGGGGCAAAAATCAGGTTTTCAGCCTGCCCATCTCCAGGGCTGTTATGTTCTCACATGGTATGCACAGTTACGTGGCAAGGACTTCTAGTGTGGCATGTGGCTGTCCCAGGCATAAGGGATTGTGACACACTGTCACTTTAAATCTGGTGACTTGCATATCAAAGTGTGTGTCTAGAACCTGAAGGCACTTGCCATAATTTTGGTGGCTGATGCTGAAGATCAGGTCAGCAATGGTGCATATGTGTAACCTTGCTGACTTAAGGAAAGGATTCTTTTGTCTTTGGTTTGGGAGCTGCATTCTAGTACAGACCTGGCGCTTGCCTGAACTACACTACAAACGTGCCTTAATTTGGCTGAGTCTGCAAACTTGACTTCCCTACCAGACCTTGGACTTATCTCATTGCTAAGGACTTCGATCATCTGGACTCTGGGCTGACCCCAGCTGCCACACCCAGCTTGTCCTGGTCACCTTGCTCACCAGTGGGACTGGCCTTGGTTGGTGAGGCCACTGCCCTGCTAGCATGGGTAGCACATCCCTACTCCTTGCTGCTTCCTGCCTGGTCTCTTCCACATGCTGTTCAGAGCTGTAGGAAAAAATAAGAAAAGAAAAACCTTTCAAAATTACACACTGAACCCTCTTTATTGAGATAATAGGGAACTGAAATTAGCATTGAGGTCCCACAGTGCTCTACTATTTGTCCAAGGGAGCAAATAACTGAATAAAAAGAAGTATTTTAAATCCTCTTTAGTTTCTATTTATTTTTTGCTACCACATGATGACTTATTAGCTAGTGCTCAGAGGTCATGGAGTATGTTTGAGATAAAGTGACACCTTCCAGAGAATGTCCCCAGATTAACAAGAACAGCTAAAAATAATACTATATATAGATTTAAGCTTTTCATTAAGCTTTTTTATTTTTTTAGAAAGAATGACTTTGACTATTCCTCTGTATCTTGAAAGTATTAATGACATATCTGAAGTCTTGCTATGAGCTGATAAAATAAAATTATCAGTTCAAAGACTTTGAAGCATTTCCAGAATCAATGTTGACTTAGAAGGTGAAAGCTGAATTTCCCTTCCATCTGAGCTAAAAATATGAGTATTCCTCCCAACAAATTCAAAAGGAAGATTATGATGAGCAATATACCACACATGTAAATAACAACTTTTCCTCATTAAGGACCAGTCGGTTATTTTATGCATTCATTGTACTACTTCTTAATGCAAAATTTAGCTCTTTCATAAATGATTTTTTAATAATTATTTGCCCCATGATTAACTTGGTTCTGAGGCTGAGAATCTTTTTTGCCAAGATGAAAGACTTGTTTGCTACACTGGCTATAGAAGAGAAATTAAATTTCTGACCGTCAGATGGTTATGTCTAGCTTTACATTCATCTAGATTGTCCATATATACTTCAATTCTCACAGCTTATGTATTAACACTCATGTTGTTTTCCTTTTTTTTTCTTTTTGTTATTATTCTTGCAAGCAATCAAATCCACCTCACAGTGAAAAAAACTCAGTTATTTAGATATGAAAATTTGAAGGTTTAAAAACTATTCTGATGGGCACCACTAGCAGAGTTAGACAGTTGCATTAGATCATATATTGTACATAAGTAAAGAAAATATATTAGCAAAATTATTAGTAGATTATGATAAATAAATAATTCCAAAGTTAAGAAACATATTCATTATTATCTTCATAGCTTTAATATAATCCTTTAATGTGTATATTGTCTTTACAACTGGTAAAAAAAGAAACCATAGTTCTTCCAGTAGGGTTCCTGCCTTATTCAGAGCACCAAATGAACAATAGGAAGTTATTAAATATTTTGATTTATACTTGTAGTAGTTGTTCCTGATACCTTAAATTGTGTACTATTTGAACACAACTTCAACACGAGAATTTTTCAACTCTTTGATGTTCTGACCTGTGAGTGCGAAATAAATACTAAATGAGTCATTTCACTCTATTTCTCAAGGCACAAAAGGGCTGAATTATAAAAGTAAAAATACTATCTTTTATATATATATATATGTTTCATTAGTTTACATTTAAGCATATGAGGAACAAGACTGTACTAGGCTATAACAGGTTATAGACATTTAATACACAGGTCTGCATATGTGCCATGGCAACATCTCTGTATGATAGGAACACATGCGAGTCCTATGCAATTCCTCTCCAATAAAACTGGGTATAGATCCTCAGTGGGAACTGTGGGTGCTCAGAGAATTAGAACTTGAGGTAAAGCATTACACTGTGGTTGCTAAGTCCTGGTCTCTTTGTTGAGAGATCTAAATCCTTTAAGACCCTGCCCCAGCTTTTAGTAAGATGGTCAGACTCAGTACAACACTTGTGCAGAAGGTAAGAGCAAACGAAGTCAGAGACCAGATGAACAGAAGAACTCTTTAAACAGCAAATGAGAAATGAAGTGGAGAAAAGAGGAGAAGAAAGGAGATGAGATGAGATGAGATGAGATGAGAGGAGAGGAGAGGAGAGGAGAGGAGAGGAGAGGAGAGGAGAGGAGAGGAGAGGAGAGGAGAGGAGAAGAGAGGAGAGGAGAGGAGAGGAGAGGAGAGGAGAGGAGAGGAGAGGAGAGAGGAATAATCTGTTGTTACAAAAAAATCTGTTGTTACATTGGTCAAGAAGCACACATCTGTTCCATTTTTATGATTATAAGAAAATGCTCACAACACTGGGGACCTGACAAGCCTGCAAGTAGGCTTTGTTCAAGGGTCATATTAGGCATAAAGCATAAAAATACTTCCTCTATTTTACTACCTGCCTGGGATGGCAGATTGCTCTTATTCTGCATTACTCACCTGGGGAAATGACTAACTCATAGCAAAAGGGACCCGACTTCTCCTTAATTTAATAAAGAATGTCAGCAGAGCTTCTTCACATGTCTTGTTTTTTACTAGGCTTTTCTGTGGCTATTTTTTTCTGACTTGACCTGGATGGAGAAGTTTCAAAGACTTGTTTGACAAAAGTCCTCCAGCCCAACTAATCTTAGGCAGGCACAGCAGTAACTGAACTGAGAAATAAGTTTATTACTGTGACCAGTGGTGCATTGATGTCCAGTTCAAGGGTTAAGTATGCCTCCCTGCAGTTCTCATGGAAGGAAAATCGGTCTGTCTGACAAGGAGTTTGGTGTTTTCAGGCTAAGACGGTTTTGTTTTTAACTGCTGAGAGAGGATGATACTTTGTTGAAGTGTGACTGATGGGTTTGAAAAGGTATTGATGTTAATTCTTTGACACAAAGATCTGCTAGGACATGAGCCCTGAACACAGCATCATACACCATTCAGATGTGGGGATACACCACTCATCCCTATGAATGGAAAATGTAAGGAGTGGAAGAAGATAGAAGGTAGAAGGTAGAAGGTAGGTAGAGGGTAAAGGAAGCACCTTTCCACGGTCCATGGAAAGATGATCAGAGAGATGATCAGAGGGAGAGCAGATGATCTGCAGAACTTGCATGTTAATGTTGCTTATGAACAAGACAAAGACTTCCACTCAATAATGACTCTAAGTAGCCATGCTTCAGCAGTTGCATACTATGGATCACTCCATACCTATAGCATCCAGACAGAGTTTGGAATGGATATCCTACCTTCCACCTCTGTTCCGAGGAAAAGTATAAACACAATTAGGTTCTTTTTTCCTAGCTGGCTACCAAGCTTCTGGGTTTTTGAAACCCTGTGCTGTTTGATAGCAGATTATTTTGTCATGATATTTTCTGAATTTGATTGGCCATACTGTTGAATGTAACCACTAACAGTTTTGAAGACTCCTATTTTTTAGGAGTTCTGAAAACTCCTATTTTTTTTTTTTTTTTTGAGTTCACTACCTCTTCACTATATGAAAAGTATTTCTAAAAAGAGTATGCAGAATCCTACAGACCTTAACACTGAGGTTGGTTTCATAAGCATTTTGCTTTCATAAGATACGTATTCTAATTCAACGAGTAAATTGCACAAAACAGTAGAAGTTCATGAGTTTCATATTTGTGTCTCTTCTGTATTTTTTTGGTGAATGCTACCCAATCCTGGAAATGTGTTGCTCTTCTTTGAACCCATTTCTTCCAAATCTCTTACACTGACACTTCTTCACCTTGTCCCATGAGGAGTATATATGAACCTGTGTAGGAAACTCTCTAACACCTCTTTAGTGAACAGGATGTAAAATATATTTGATTTAGCTGTTTTCCTTATCCTGTTCCACTGCTTCTTTTATGGATATCATACCTCAGTCATGAGAATTCACCACCAGGTGTCCTCCTTCTGAAGTATTTGAAAATCTTCATTATTAGCTTCCATGCCTCTAGCAAGATTCTCCTTAAAATATTTTTTTTCTCTTTTAGCTTATCTCATTTCATTTTTATATTTAACTTGACATTTTTTTTTTCCTCTTCTATGCTTTTGTTTTACATCCTCCCTTTATGGAAGGATGACTTTTTGTTTCTAAGACTTATTTTCTTTGCTGTTTAGCCATGATAGTACACATCAGTGGCCCATCCTGGTTTAATCTGTTCCTACTGCCCTTTGCCCCTCCTGCACCTCTTGCCCGTTTTTATCAGTTGTTGAATCTCGGGCTCTGGACCCTCTTACTGACCCAACAAATCCTTGCACAGATATAGCTGACTGAGGTACATAGGGAAGTAATGAGTGGTAAGAACATTTTTATTGAATGAACTGGATACAAAGTTCAGTTCCTAATTAAAATAACACACTTGATAAATTATGTGGCTCATTTGCCCCCTCTTTCTGATGTGTGTTTGCAGCGCAAGTCTGATAGGCATTAAAGCTGTCCTGGTCTGCAGGTTCAGGTAGAAAAATTGATATTCATCATTTCTTCAGTAAGTAGGACATATGGTACTTATCTGCTGAGCAACATAATTGCACCTTCAGTGGTTATCTCAGGTATCCAAAGGAATTAATCTATGCTTCATAAACAAAACTCTGGAGAAATTATCAAGTAAATAAATTCTCTCTGACTGTGTTTGCCCACATTCTTTTTCACTATAGTTCCATAGATATGTAAAAGCTTTTTTCTCTTTTTCCCTGAAATCTAGTTAAATACCAAATGGTATACGCATTCATTCCATTAACATGCAGTATTGTTTAAGAAAGAAGATGACTTATATCTATAATGAAGTCACGATGTGTTTTGCACAGCCTGGTTCAGTATGTGTCTGTACATGTCCAGATACATTGCTGTGTAAATCTAATCAACTGCTGATATTTCTTTTAAGAAAGTTCTAAAAAATCTGTTTCATATTCCTCAAGCTAATTCCCTTGTCTGAAGAAGTCACTCTCTGCTAAGAAGAAAGTATCTGTGAAGTGCCTCGTATGGTGTTTGCATCTAAATGACATTTTGAAACACAATAATTTACAAAAAATCTTCACTGGAGAAATAAGTCAAGAGACTGCTTATGCAAGAAAGGCCTCATGGAAATGGTAAGAGAGTTGAGTCATAGAAGAGATGGGAGATTATAAGCAGAAAATTCAGTATAAAATCTTCATTTTCTGGGAACAGTTTGAAGGTTTTCACTCTGAAAATCTAAATTATGGAATAGTTTTGCAGATAGATTTAGTGTGTTCAAAACTGATGATATAAAAAGAAATGGCTGGAGCATGAAAATATCAAGGTACTAATGAAAACAGCAGATGGCTACAGGCAACATTATTTTACCCATGAATAGTAATTATCAGTTAATTCAGAAGCTCCCTGGGAGTTCATATGTATAATTACAACTTTTGACTATACCTTCATTAGAACTGGTTGGGCATCCTCTAATTCTAGAAGCCTCAGATCATACTCCCTGAAGGAGATTCATATCTGCTTCAAATATGTGTCTTACATATACAACAGGACTATCATAGAATCATAGAATCATAAACTATTTTGCATCGGAAGAAACCTTTAAAGATCATTTAATCCAACTTCTTATCATAGGCAAGGACATATTTTACTGGACCAGGTTGCTCAAAGTCCTGTCCAACCTAACCTTGAACACTTCCAATGATGGATGAGTCACAGTTTCTCTGAGCAATTTGTTCCAGTGTCTCAAAAAAAAAACCCACAACCCAAACCCAACAAAACCCCCCAAATCTTCTTCCTAATATGTAATTGAAATTATCTTCTTTTAATTTCAGATCCTTACCTCTTGTCATGTCACTACTGGCCCTGGTAAAAAGTTCCTATGGATTGCATAGTTTTTCCTCTGGCAAATCAACTGGACTACTCACCTGCTGTCACCCACATACTGGGGATATATTCCAATTCCACTGTGTTTCATTAATGAAGATTCTGAAAAAGACCGGTCCCAGTCTGAGGAAGACCACTTGGTAATGATCTCCATGTGGAAACTGAGCCACTGACTGCAACTCTTTGGATGTGGCCATCCAGTCAGTTCTTTCCATCAGTCAAACCTGTATCTCTTGAGTTTAGCAATAAACATGTTGGGGGGAATCTTGTCAAAGCCCTGGTATTGTCAGGATAGATTACATTAGTTTCTCTTCCCTTATCCACCAGGACAGTCACTGCACCATAGAGGGCCATCAGATTAGTCAAGGGAATAGTCAAGTTGATAAAACTTTTAATTTTAATTTCAATTTCAGATAATATGAGCTACTAAGATGATTAAGGGAGTGGAACATCTCCCTTATGAGGAAAGGCTGAGGGAGCTGGGTCTCTTTAGTCTGGAGAAAAGGAGACTGAGGGGTGACCTCATCAATGTTTTCAAATATGTAAGGGGTGAGTGTCAGGGAGATGGAGTTAGGCTTTTCTCAGTGGTGACCAGTGATAGGACAAGGGGTAATGGGTGTAAATTGGAGCACAGGAGGTTCAAGTTGAATATTCGAAAAATTTTTTTACTGTAAGTGTGACAGAGCCCTGGAACAGGCTGCCCAGGGGGGTCGTGGAGTCTCCTTCACTGGAGACATTCAAAACCCGCCTGGACACGTTCCTATGCGAAGTGCTCTAGGTGGCCCTGCTCTGGCAGGGGGGGTTGGACTAGATGATCTTTCGAGGTCCCTTCCAACCCCAAGGATTCTATGATTCTATGATTCTATGATAATATAAGGATGGAAAGCAGAAATAATCCCATTTCTTGGGGGAAAAAAGGAAGAAAAGCAGGACAAGGCTAAGCCTGCATTGGAGTTGAATAGGAAGAACTTTCTGAGCCCTCGCATGAAAACTGATTCCTTGAGTACACCACATGGGCATCAGGATATATTTATATATTTAGGCTAGACAGAAGGAAGGGAAGAAGTTCTTTAGTGAGGGTGGCGAGACTTTGCAACAAGTAGCCCAGGGAAGCTGTTTAGAAGTTGTCTCTTTAGACAATTGACTTGTAGTGATGAAGATGTTCAGTCTCTAATGGATCCTGCATTAATTTAAAATCAGTTTTCTTTGAACAGAAATTTGACCTTTGAAGTAGCATAAATCAAAATATGAACAGATTCTTTAGCATGGAGGTCTGTGTGGTAGCTGTCCGCTCCTGTCATTAAAGAGGAGGCTGGAAATCAGTTGCTACTTTGCACAATATTGAGAAATAGCTTAAAGCCTTTTCCACAGGGACCCTGCTCAGTTGTTTGAAACGTTCTTGAAAGTGTTTCTCCTTTTGTCATGTATTTTATAATCTATATGTTTCAAAATAAACTCTCATATCTGTCACGGAAAGCACATGAAAATAAGATGCTTGTTTCTATTCCTGCAGCACTTGTATGGTGCACCAGAAAAAACAGAAGAACAGTGAACATATGGAAGATAAACCTCCTAGGACTGCAGTCAATACAAATACTTCTTATTTTGTGCCCTCAGACTTGTTTTGTTAGGAGATAACCAACTAGTGCTGAAAGGAAAAAAAATAGTTTATCTCCAAAGAAAGCAAATTTAGAAGTAATTTGGTGATTCTGTAAGTCTCTTACAAAATATATACTGACTGCAAATTCAGAAGGCTAGTTTTACTTATTTAAGGTAAAAGTCCTCTATTCATTAAAGATACACCATCTGTGCTGCATAAATCACTGCCTTGGCTATATCTTTGATTAATCAGGCCTTGGTCTATTTGCCTGTCTAGACCTTGTGTGGGAAGAACAGACTTTGCTGTGCTGATAACAGGAAGGTTCAGTTTCAGGTAAGAAGAGATTGCCCATAACAAGGCTTTTGTTCATGGTTACAGAAATAGACTGATTGCTTCATTTAATTTTGATCTGCCTTAAAGAAACCCAGTTCTTATGTAAGAAATGGACTAAATATGGGATAAGAAGGAGATTGTAATCTGTTTTTCAGGTCTTCTACCTTTGAAAGTCTTATATAGTCTTATGTCTAGAGAAACAAAAGAAAAACCACATTGCTACAACCCAAACAGATTAGGGGTGTCCTGGTTTGGGCCAGGATAGAACTAATTTTCTGTCTTGTAATTTTGCTTTCAGCTAAGTCTCTAATAAGTAGCTGCACTTGCTGAAATTAAGAGCAAGTGTCTCAGTCAGTGTCTGCTTCTAGGACTGATAATGCTCAATGTTTATAGTTACAGCTAGGGAATAGCATACAGAACCAAGGCCACTGCTTGGTTCTGATAAACATCTTGTGTTCTGGAAAGAGAAAGGGAGTAAAGAGGTCACACCTGCAACCCTCCTTTAGGGAGGAGCAGACAAGAAAGGTGACAAAAATTGACCAGAGTATTCCATCCCATACCATAGTTGTCATATTTGGTATAAATTTGAGGAATCACAAGGGCCAACCCCCTCATCTTCACCCTTCACTTGTCCTTTTGGCCCTTCTTGCTGTTCGCTTCAGCATTCTGGAGGATTCTGTCTGTTTATCTGTCTGCTTGTGGTCCTGATCCATGTCAGCCTAAATTCGTGTGTTCTTGCCTGCAGCTCCCATGTGCTGATGACTCCAGAAGTCCAGTCTGGACTTTCCCAGGGCTGTCCTGCAGCCTGGGTGGTGACATGAGAGTTACTGGGGAAGGGGGCAGGAACATGGTATAATTTTTCTGTATATTTGTATATATTTAATAATTTTTCCTTTTTGATCATTACTGTTTCATTAAAGCTGTGTAGTTTAATTTTCAACCCCTAACTTTCTCTCCCTTATTCTCTCTCATTTCCTTATCAGAGAGGGGAGGGGATTGTCTGTCATTCAGTTAACTGCAGGTGCAGTGTTAAACCATGACAAGGGGCTAAACACAATTCCTGTGTAGCCTTCATGCAGATCCAGCTCTCACTGGGCTAATTGATTTTTTATTATTTATTTTTGTGGGCTTTGTGTAATTGCAGTGATGATGGCCCCTTGCAGTTGTGAAAGCTCTGTGAAGCATATGGCATCTGCTGACCAAATAGCATGATTTTCTTACTTTTAATTATGTAAAAAAAACTTTCCAAGAGGGCAAATTCAAAACATGGTGGTTACTAGCAAACATTTTCTCCTGTCTCCTTCTCCTGCATTGTACAATAGCAAATTAACTGCACTGCAATAGGTCTCCACATCTTCCTTCTACTTCCCTTCCCATCATCCTACACCAAACTCTCTCCCACCAATGCACTCTCTTCACCTCTTGTCATACAGCTTTTGCAACAGCTCCCAGAAGCCTTCACAGTCGGGTCATTTAACAGCCACTGGTGAGGAGTCATCTCCACTGGGGCAAGCTCCCCAGCACAAGCTGTACAAGTGACAATCCTCTTGGCAACTTCAGCCCAAAGGACAGCTACAGAAGATATTGGGAAGGGCTTTTCCTTGCACTGATCTTATGTTCACTAAAGACACATCAGATGATCATATTAACCAGCCAGGAAAATTAGAGGAAGCCCCAGAAATGCCATCCTTATAAACCTGTGGTTTCCTCATTTGTGCAGTGTAAGTGCTTTCAAAATGATAAATGGGCTGGAAAAGGGTTTGAATTTTTTTTTCTCTTTTTTTTTTTTTTTTGGTCAGTTGGATTTTTTTTCCTGTATTTTGTTTTTGGTGGTTTTGTTTGTTTGCTTTGATTTTTAAAAGTAACAAAAAGATGTTTCTATCTTTCTGGAGCATATTTTCTCTATGCAGTGAAACATTTCCCCACAATTAATTATCCTCCCAGGCACAGAAACAAATCACAACTCAAGGTCTTTTCTAAAAGCTTTTGTGGCTAAGCTGTTCTGAAATAACCTAAACACTAGCCCCACACCAATATAAATAACTTTTCTATGTTATTCATCTGCCACCTCACAGTTCTGTGTGCCCAGTTTAACATAATTGTCCTTTAACATAAATGAAATTCACAAAAGAATGCCACAAAAGTGTGGAAAGTGGTCAAAAAGTCAGAGCACAGAACAGAAATGGTAATGTTCTAGGCTGGAACATTCACAATTTTAAGAGAATGCTTTCTGTTCTGGAGGTTAAATGAGTTTTTACCATGCGCACACTTTTAAAAGGTCAGTGCACATAAAAAAATAGTTTATAGGTGTTAAAAAAACCTGCCTTTGCTCTTTTTTAAGATGATTAAAAAGGAGGAAAATAGAAAGGCAAGTATTCTTTGGAGGTTATACTTCAGATTTATGAATATCTTTTTTTATGGAAATGTGGTATAAAAGGGCATGAGCACCTAATTCAACCATTTCCCAAGCAAATGAAATAATAAAAATATCTTGTGAAAATTAGTCTCAGATGAAACATAACCTCTGAATAAATGAGAGTACATCACTTAATGTTCTCTGCTCTTGAAAACAAACCAAGACAAAACAAATAACCCTATCAGAAAACCCCTCCATCCAAAACCTTTCCCCATATATATTTTCTTGTTGAATGCTGTCAACTTCATCATCCCCACTGGCTTGATTTGCTAGATGTCTTAAGACGATGTTTGGCTCTAAGTAGTTAGTACATTTCCAGTTATATTGATTTCTCTGATATGTTGGAATATTTACCTTCAGACAAAAATATCGATATTTTCCCAACAATTACAAGAAAAAAAGAAAAAAAACAACCCACCAATAAAAAAGAACCTGACACTTTCACTCCCTGCTCCCCCCAGAAAACAACAACGAAACCAAAGAAGCCTGAACAACCACAGGTTCTTCTGTTTTAAGTGTTGATATGGAATATACCCTGGATTCAATGTGACAAGACCGTGAATGGACACCACTCTAAAAAGTCTTTATATTCCTCAACAGACATACTAATCTGTACTTTTCACTTTGACACTCTTCCAAAAGTTTCCATCCTATAGCAAGAATGACTGAGTGGAATGTGCCAGCCTATAGGGCCATAAATTAAAGCTACCTAAAAAAAAAAAAAAAAAAAAAAAAAAGTTGATTGTTGCAAACAGTCCTTTACACACTGCTTTACTACACCAGGCTGGGAGCTCTGCATGGCACCACATCATGTGGGTTTAACTTCCCTGCTACCTGGCACTGCTCTGTGCACCACTGGAGTAGCTCAGTGTGCTGGACACTGCATTGTGTCCTCAGGGGTCTTTGTCTGACCACAGGCTTTTTCTGCACAACAAAGTGAGGGATGCTAAAATGTATTGGGATCCCTTTGATGGCTGTTGTGAAACCAAACTATTTCTGAACATAGAAAGCACTATCAAATGAACATTATTTTTAACTACTGCAAAGCAATAATGTAGCAAATAACACAAATACTAACAACTTTTATACCTCAGTTAAAGCTGCAGGTGGCATATTTCCTTGGTTTTGACAATGCCCACAGTGCATTCTTCAAATTCTGATTAGTAGCACCTTTTAGTATGTCTAGCAAATAAAAATATAAAAACTACTCATTATGCCCATTGGTCTGCAAATTTAATCTCTTATTATTGGGAAGAGGAGAAGACAGTGAATTGCAACTGTGGTGCAGGTTATGATGATGGTGATTATTGACATTGTTATGTGCTTTCACAGGCATGCTTGAAATCCATTTTGAGGGCACTGGGTGAGTGTAATTCTTCAGAGTGAGAAAAAAATTATCACGGACTATATGTGTGATTTGTTGGATATGCTGAATTTCAAACTGACTAGAGATATTCTCACAGTTTGTAATTTATATACAAATGCAATCTTAAATGTAATCCTAGACTGCACTTCTTCATACACAACTTTACAAAGATGTAGAAAAACATTGTCAAAGGCATAAAACTCTGCAGATGAATTATATGACATCTCAAACTGCTATTTTGTTTTAATGGAGTTTTCTGGGTGTTGCAATGGGGAAAGTCTGGTGGAACAAGTTATTTGCAATGGCTCTTTAGCTCACAAATGTTCAGAAACAGGATCCAAACCATTAATGGATCCAAGCTCCTCCTCCGGTGATTAAATTAGCTCTTTCTAAATATGGATAAGAATCTCAGGAAATCTAGGAACTGGGCAGCTAAATTTCCTCTGCTCCAGCTATGTTCACCTATGCACCTCTCACTTCAGAATATCATGAACCTGTGTGCAAAAACATTACAACAAATTGTCTGTTTCAGCATTACGTAAGTCATATCTCGAAGGGTCCATGTGGTTTTGCCAAATGGGATTACAATGATGGTTTAGGTTGCTGTTTGGTAACATTGTTCAGAAATATGTGCTTCACTGTAAAATGTTGATTAACTTCTAGCAGCTAGTAGCTTTACTTGACATTTCTAGCTCTGCCACATTCCTGTTTGTAGTGTCAGTCAGATAACTTCTTTCCTTTAAAAATTAAAGTAATAAAAATCAATCATTATTAGTGAAGGAAATAAATATCTCCCAAAAGCAAGAATTGTCAGTCAAGGTTTCATTTGCAATAAATACTTGTGTTAACTGAACATAAGTTCTGCTTTAAAAGCAGTAATTTGGTGAACTGAACAGGATTCCATGGCTGATAGGAACTGCAGACATCCTGCTCAGTTACAGATGTAGAAAAGCTCTCTTTCAGTGAATCTTATCTGGACAGTGCAGCTTTCAGAGTCATTTGTGCCTTCTGGACACATAGACATAAAGTTGCATAAATAACTCCAGCTTCACTGTTCCAAGGTAGACTAAGGAGATTAACAGACTTTTAAAAGAGAAACGGATGGACTGTTTTTTTGGAGGGGTGAGAAAATGGATTTCTTTCCCCAAATTAAAAGCAAACAAAGACTACAAATTCTACATGTGTTAGTTCAAGTTCTTCAAACATGACTAATACCTCTGTTATCCAGGCACCTAGATGTGGGGCAAGTATTTTTCTCTCATGCTTATGTAAGATATGTTGTATGTTACAGAGAGGTTGGGTAGACCCTAAAAGCCTGTGCTAAGATATATAAAAGCCAGGAATTTCCCAGTAGGCTAGCTGTCTTCTGTCTTGATCTTGCAGCAGGGTCTGAGACCTCAGGAGATTATGCAAGGTGACAATAACCTCACTGACAACAAAAGAGCAAAAATAATTAAAAATAGGTGTTTAGTCCATCCAAGCAATCTACTTTGGCCCTCATGAGGGCCTCATGAGGTAGCAAGGTAGAGATCAGAGCTTTATCCAAATTGCTGTTTCTCAGTGAATTTCCATCAATTAGAACCTTCTGGGTTTAAATGACCCTGGTCCACTCTCAAAATACCTTTATGCAGTAGATGATGCTCTAGTTAGTCATAGCTTTCCCAAATGTACCTGACATCAACAAAATAAAGCTACTCATTAAGCTGTGCCAAGGTTTCCCACTAGGAAACCATACACTAAGATCCCTTTGTCCCAGACTGAGATCTCTGCTCATAAAATGCATGATGAGGAGCATCTGTAAATAACAATATGGGACAATATGCCACATAATATTTTTGTTTGATGAAAATAAATTGTGAGAAATAACATAGATGATTTCAGCCAAATATGATTCTTAATTACATTTATAATTTGACCACTTCATGCACATACAAAATACATCAAACTCATAATGAAAAGAAGCAGACAATGTCCCCCAAATATACAAAGAAGCATTTTAAATAACATTGTCTGTGTACAAGCACATTTGTTCTTATTCTTCCAAAATACATTGTCACCATTTCTCTTCCACTGATGTCATAGCACTGTGAACAAGATCTTGTAGTTCTGAATTCTCACTGGCATAGCAGCCATGAAAGTCAGAAGATGTGAGCTAGAAATTTAAATTTTGTAAGGTAAATAAAAATTTAATGCAGTTGTCCACATGTAGCCATTAGAGGGATGGGAAGATAAAGATACACATTCTGGTGTTAAATCAGGAATCCTGATTTGCATATCACATGATTTCCACCAGAAATCTCAGAGAGAGACACAAAGTTATTTTTGGTCCATCAGGCTGAGATGCTGTTATTCCTTTCTAATAATCCATTAATAGTAAATTTGGCACTAGATACTTGCAAATTAATAAGAAAAAGTAAAATATAACCCCCATTACTGTTGAAAAGAAGGGGACTCCATATTGGATCAGAAAGGATTTCAGTATTATTTTAACAGTTTTCCATGAAGGATACCAGTGGTGATTATATAAGGGATTAAACATAAATCAGGGATGCTTGCTGTGTGTGCTTGCTCTCTCTGTCACAGCTTCAGTGCTAGCATTTTCTGTATTACTGTAAACAGAGCATCCTAACAGCAGCTGAGTTCCATTAAACTGTCACAGAACAGTGAATTTATCCAGTCTCCTGTATCAGATCAAAGTCAGGCATGGGTGAGTTCATGCAAGGCTGCAGACAGTGTCTGGTCTCACCTCTTAGACAGGTATTTTATCTAAACAAAGTGCAAAACCCTCAGATACATTGGTTTCTTTAACACAAGTGGATGATGGAAAGGTTTATCTCCTGTTATATTGACAAAAGGTGAACCCCTGATTTCCTCATGCTCTGGTCCCTGACAGTCTGCTCACAGGCTCCTCTCAGGCACTGGGACAGTCTCTGTTCCCAGAGAAGCACAGAAAAGTTTGCTGGTTCTGCCAGCAACTGCCAGATCCTCTCACACACAGCCTGCTGGGAAAACACAGGGTCAGCATCGATTGCTGCCTTTGATAGCACAGCAAATATAGCAAATCTCTGTTATCCAGGCTGTTAAGTCCCATTAAATCAAAGAGACTCCAACACTTCTCTGAGCAGCCTGTTCCAGTGTTTTGCTACTGTCATAGTAAAGAATTTCCTCCTCATGTTTACATGGAACTTCCTATGTTCAAGTTTGTGCCCATTACCTCTTGTCCTGACACTGAGCATCACTGAAAAAGGGCTGACCCCATCCTTCTGACATGCACCTGTTGAGTATTTATAAGCACTGATAAGATCCCCCCTCAGGCTAAAAAGTCCCCTAATCTTTCATACCTTTCACAGAATCATAGAAAATCTAGGCTTGGATGGGACTTAAAGATCATCCAGTTCCATCTTTTCCTCATAAGAGAAATGTACTAGTCCCTGAATTATCTTCACAGCCCCTTACTGTTTGCTCTCCAGCAGTTCCCCATCCTTGAATCAGGGAGCCCAGAACTGGACACAGTACTCCAGATGCAAACTCACCAGAGCAGAGTAGAGGGTGAGAATAACCTCCCTTGGCCTGGTTGCCACACTCTTCTTCATGCAGCCCAGGATGCCCTGGATGTGGCCTTCTTGGCTACAAGGACTCATTGCTGGCTCATAGTCATCCTGTTGTGCACCAGTACTCCCTTTTTTTTTTTTTCTTCCACAGACCTGCTTTTCAGAAGGTCAGAGCCTAACCTGTACTGATACAAGAGGTTATTCCTCCCCAAGTGCAGCAGCCTACACTTGCCCTTGTTGAATTTTGTAAGGTTTCTCTCTGCCCACCTCTCCAGCTTGTCCAGATCATGCTGGATGACAGCACAGCCTTCTGGTGTGTCAGCCACCCCTCCCAGTTTTGTGTCATCAGCAAACTTGCTGAGGGTACACTCCATCCCTTCATTCAGGTCATTGATTAATATACTGAACAGGAAAAACTCACCTGGATGCCATTCTGTGCAATCTGCTCTAGGTGAAACCTGCTCTGGCCAGGGCATTGGATGACCTCCAGATGTACTTTCCAATCCCTAACATTCTGTGATTCTGTGATTAGAAGTTGAAGCTTGACATCAACTCTTTGTTGCTGGTGAATCCATTATGCATTTTCTTGGTGGGATCAAAATCTACATCAGGTTGGTGATTTCCCCAGTGGCATCACATTCTCATTTGAGGAATATCTCACTTATGACTCATATGTGTTTATAACTTCCCTATTTAATTTACAATTAAAAAAATTCATATAATAACGGGTTTCTCAAGTAGTGAAATGCTAGAGGTTTTTTGTATCTGTTTTCCTGTACTTCAAGAAAGAGATTTTTTCTTTTTTTTTCAAGTCCTGAAAGACCTATATTTCAAATGACTTAGTTCTTTGATCTCCTCTCTTGGTATCACTCACAAGAGCAATAAAGCAGCCTTCTTGGCCAGAGATCACTCATCAGAAACATATTTACCTGGATGAGATCCTGAAACTATTGAGACACAGCTGCATAATGCTTTTGTTGTTCTTGTTTTTAAGCTACACCTAACTTTTCATGACTACATTTTACCCCAGAAAGCATGTTAACAACATAAAACAGTATTCACTCTAAATGCTGCTTTTCCAGTATAAATTACTTCCAGCACTGCCTTCTAAATCAGTGGATTTAGTACATGGAGACTAGAAGTGTGTGCTGAAAACAAAGCAGCTGTGAATCTGGGTAAATCTTTGCTACACACATTTCTTCAGAAAATAGATGGTAGTACCGGATTTTGCTTTGTTTTGCCACAAGAGGGCACTCCCTCAATTCGTGTCATTACTAAGGCAATGTCCATGACTATCGACGATATAGATCAGTTTTCTATCTAAACCACTATTCAAATTTTTAATGTATATAAATTGAAGAATTTCATTCTGTTTGTGTTCTCGGCATGCATTTGAATTATGTCAAGTTACTGGGCAGTATTACTTAGCTGTGAGAGCACACTGCACTTTTTAAATGACAGATGAGACAAAATGGGTGGGAAGAAAGAAGGATTGCCCTTCATTATTTTTAGAAATAGCAGTACACTGTATTAACAAAACTATTTGTTCTCAGTGATAAACTCAGACAGGTCACAATCAAAAGGAAAGGTCTTAAGATGTGCCACTTTCAGAAGCATGAGAAATTTGTGAACTGAAGATACGTGTTGCATTTTTCATCTGCTTATGAATGCTTAGCTATTTGAATTTGCTTAAATATGCCACCATGTGCAACAATATACAGCGCAAGCATAGTCCACACAGGAAACTGACTCAAGCACTCAAAGTCTGAAGATTGTCATGTCCCCCATAATGCAATATTCTGATTGCATTGACCTACTTAGAATCAGACACGAAGATTCTGCTTAAAATTATTCTAAACAGTCATCATGAGTGTAGAGTATAACTTACTATAGCATTTTTGTTTTCAGTCCTGATATTTATATATATAAACCAGGGTCATTTACTAAAATCAAGACTGATCTCTCCCTCTTACTTAAGTCCAAATAAAATTTTGCCCAGAAAAAGTGGAGGGATTTGGTCCATCAAGAGTCAACTACATTCCTGGGCAATCGGTAATGCTCTGGCCTGATCCTTGCCTTCTTCTCCTGAGGGTTGGCATATTTCCACTTAGATGGAGACATTTTCAGCTTTTTTCTTTTCTTATCTGTACACCACACTTTTTCACAGTATTCTTCCACCCTCTGGAAGTTGCTGTAACCTATTAGTTGAAGAAATTCCTTGTACCAAGGCCTTGATGCCTGAGGTATACTGCTCTGCATTGGACATGGCATTTTGTGAGGTATTTCCTCCTCATAGTCTTTATTGAACATCTCATCTACACGTTCTTCCTCAACTATTTCCAGGGTGATTTTCCTGATGGTGTGAACAATGCTGTGTTCCACTGTCTGACAAAAATAGGTCCCTGCATCCAGACGATGCAGCTTCAGGAATAAGAGGCCAAGGTCCATTTTGATTATTCTGTCATCTGTTTTCACCTGAAAAACAAATGGATGCAGTTACAGAGCACAAGCCTTTACTGTTACATGAAATCAGTGCAATTAGTTCTGAATTGCACTCTCATGAATGCAGTATCAATTTTTCGGAGGAAGATTAGAGATCCGTAGTTTTTTAATTAGTATTTTTTTAAGCTACAAAAATAACTACTTGAAGTGACTGAGCTGTGAAAGGAAAGCTGTCTAGATAATCTGGAAGCAGGGAAGAACAGATAGTGGAACAGATAGTTTTCTGTTTTACCAGCATGAGTTAGTCACTTGTGGCTAAATCACAGAGGGAAATAAGGGAAACATGCAAGTAAACCACTGAATGCAAATCAAAGGGGAAGTACTTTATTTGCCTGAAGACCTGCAATATATGTTATATTGACAAAAGTTTTTGAGGAGACACTTATAGGTGTATTTGTGTATATAACTACAGGACCATTGTGATCTTAAAGCCTAAGTTTCTCAGTTTGGTGTGAGTTCCCCCTACAGATTCTGAGAACTAGGTTATTAACTATGAGGCATTCACAGATGCTACCAAGCAGGGAGACCTGAGCTGTCTAATCCATCCTGCAGAAGTGCCTAGAAGAATGGATTTCTCATCTTTCTATTCAACAGCAAAGAACTGAATATTAAGCAGAAAAGAAGTACCAGATGATCAATGGATTGACATCAGCCCTGCAGAGAAGGACTTCAGGAAACTGGTGGATAAAAAAATTAGGCATGAGCGAGCAATATGCACTCACAGCCCAGAGAGCCAACAATATCTGAGGCTGCACCAGAAGTGTGGTCAGGAGGTCAAGGGAGGTGATTGTCCAGCTCTGCTCAGCTCTAATAAGACTCCACCTGCAGAGCTGCATCCAGCAATGGGGTTCTCAGTACAACAAAGACATGAACCTGTTTCAACAGGTCAAGAGAAGGGCCACAAAAATTATCAGAGTGCTGGGACATCTCTACTATGAAGAAAGGCTGGAGTTGTTCAGTCTGGTGAAGAGAATGCTCCAGGGAGACCTTACTGTGGCCTTTCAATATGTAACATGAGGATTAGAAAAAAGAAAAACTTTTTACCAGGGCCTGTAGTGACAGGACAAGGGGCAATGGTTTTAAACAGGAAGAGGGTAGATTTCAGATAGATATAAGGAATAATTTTTTTGTAGTGAGGGTGGTGAGACAGTGGAAGTTTGCCCACAGAGGTTGTGGCTGCCCCATCACTGAGAAGTGTTCAGGGTCATGCTGGACAGTGCTTAGAGCAATGCAGCCTCGTGAAAGATGTCCTTGCCCATTGTGAGGGGGTTTGGACTAGATAATCTTTAAAGGTCCCTTCTAACCCAGACTATTCTTCGATTCTATGACTTATGATTCTACCTCTCTCTGCTTTTATTTAGAATGGAATCATAGAATGGATAGAGCTGGAAGAGACCTTAAGGATCATTTAGTTCCAACCCCCCTGCATGGGTGGAGAGTTGTCTTTTTCTAATTAATATATAGTTTTTCAAGAAAAAATGAGTAATTTCCAGGGAGAAACAATGAAATAAATTCACACTAGTAGTATAAAGTACCCATGTACATTTCAGCAACTGATGATAGGCTCTTCAGTGAAGAGTGGTCTCTTTTAGTTAAAAGTTAGTATAGTTCAGTTAAAAGAATAGAAGTATAGAACAATATTTACCTCTTCCTTCTTTGCTTCATGAGGTCGTTGAACAAACCAGATTACTTTTGCTTGTAAGGTCCTAGGGGTGCACTCCAGAAGGGTGCTGTTGTGCTCTATTCCATAAACAAGTCGTTCTTCAGTTCTCTCCAGGACTTCACCTAAAAGGTGAAGGAAAAGAAATATTTTAAAAATATGGGTTACTGCCAATACTTACTACACTCCAAATTCAGGGTATATTTATTTTAAGAGTGAAGTTGAATTCAGGTCCAATCAGGTAATTACTGAAAAGCAATGCCTGGTGAAGATCTGACCTGCTAAGTGAATTTTCCCATCATGTCAGACTCCCACATGATCTGGACATAAGAAAAATGGGCTAAATTGTGCCATGATTCAGCTAAGTTTATATACAGAGGAACAGATCTCAGCTTTTTACACTGCTAATTGGTTGTGCCTGGTTCTTATGAATAGTTAATCTATTTACTTTTCAGTCAGTGAAACAGGATTCTATTCATGCTTAAATATAATAAGTAATGAAATATTTTTAGGAATAGGCTTTTGCAGAATGAAAATCTTAAAAACTATTACTACCCTAATCAATGTTAGATATATATGTTATGTACATGTAAAATGAATGCATAGTTTTGGCCCAAGGCTGCTAATAAAAACAAAGTGAATTAAATTTATCAAAACTTAATTTTGCTTTTCCATCCAACAAACCATCTGGAGTAAGATAAGCTAGATGATATACTGGAGGAGTCCAGCTGCCTCATTAATGAAAGAATTTTATTCCATACTAGCGATAAATATTCTTGAGATCAAAGAGGTTTATATCCTTAAAAATACAGAGTGACATTGTGTTTTCTCTGCTGTATTTCAAACTGACTGTACAATAAGTATTTCATATTTGAACATACTTTTCCAGAATCTACTAAATCCTTCAATGGACATCAATTGTAATGAAGATTTTCTAGTAAAATAATTTTCTAATATTAAATATCTAAAAATACCTTTTCCCTGGCTATCTTACCAAAGTAATATTTTAGAGTTGATATTTTTTTTTCTTCTGTAAAGAAGAAAAGGTATTTATTGTTATAATGGAAAATACTGAGGTCAAACTTGTGTTCTGACATGTCATTGCCCATGTCTGTGCTATGGAGTGCCTTCAGTTCTGCCTGAGTGTCCTGGCAGCATTTCACACTCACATCAGGATGCAGTCTTATTCCCATCCAATCTTTCTGCTTGTATTTCCATTGGAAGCCTTTGAGATGCATTAGCCACATCTCTAATCTGTGTAACAAGGCTGTAACTAAGTGAATGTTACAGGATGCACCTGACCTGCCATCAAACAAAGTCATTCTTAAATTAGGATGAACTGGGCTCATGTCATGACTCTTACAATTTACAATAGGAATATGACAGTAAACTCAGGTGAAATTATGCCCTGGCTCATACTCTTGGCAAAGTCTGTGCTCTCAGCTCCAGGCATTTGTTAGCAATTTGTAAATATGTGAGTAGATTACCAATGAACTGTTGGCCAAAGCACTGCTGTGCTGCATTTCCATGCCGAACATCTTGTCTGCGGAAGCGTCTGGAGGGGAAAGAATGGAGTTGTTTGAGACAACATGTTTAGCTTACAGATTGTTTGGTTTATGCTAAAATGGCATTCTTGAAAAACATAAGCTAAATCTTAACTCCTAAAAATTTAGCATTGTTGTGAGAAATATTAATTTATGCACTGGTATTTTCTCTCTAGTCAACCTACATGGAAACTCATGTCTGAAAAAAAGGAACACAATTCTTTGGGGAAAAGGCACAACTACATGTCCAGTTTTTATGTAACTCCTCTGATGTTATAAAAACTAAACCAAGATTTTCTGTACCAACTGGATATCAGTCAGTGCAAGGAAGTCAAAGGGACCTTTTTTGCCTGCTTTTGTGTTCTGTCTGTAAGCCAAGGAAATTTTCTTAGTTTAGAACAGTCTGCCATGAATGTTTATGGAAGCTCTTTCATCTTTCTCCCTCATGATATTTTTTTTATCTTGGGAATCTCAAAGCACAGGACAAATCTTTGATTTTATCACATCTGTGTAGCAAACAGTTGTTAAACTAATTTTTCTCTAGCAGGAGAACAGACACATTCATGACTTGCCCAGGTCTAGAAACTGAGCTAGTGGTAGAACTGTGGTCAGAAACTGTGAACTCAGGCTGTGGTCTGGAAATAATGTGATTGCTTTTGAGAGAAAAAATGTTGTCAGCGTTGGAGTTTGGGTTTTTATAAACATTAAAAGAACAATAACTAAAATAATAATTGTATGGTGTATTCCCAGGACTACGTTTTTATATGACTTTTTTCTCTGAGTGTCCTAATAAATAAAATTGCTCACTAGATCAAAAAAAGAGCTTATTGGAATGTCATATGTTGCCATATGTAACATTTCTAAACATGAAATTTGGTTATACTAAGGATACCTTTCCTATGTTTGGATAAATAGTAATTCTATGCAATATTACCAATGCCTACATAGCAGACGAACAGAAACATGCACTGCAGCAAATCTTACACAGCAGGTACACGCACAGTATGTTCATGTGTGAAACAACAAAGCCAAGCAGTTTAGTTATTCTCTGTATCTACTGCTTAAATAATTGTTTTCTCCAGTGCTACACAAACAAAAAAGGCAGAACTCTTAATAAGCACAATTTGTATTTACTGCAACTACGTAGGTTACACTGTTTAAAGATCTTTCCCATGGACTTTACTCATTGTATTTCTAAACTGGCAGTAGGCAGTGAACATTTTCTGAGTTCTGTCACCCTCATGGACTTCTGATCCAGTGGTGCTCGTGGACTGTCCTGGCTTGAGAGGCCCAGGATAAACCTCGCCGTGGCGGCACTAACCCAGTCCCGGCAGGCTCCGGGCTTTGGCTGTGGCAGTGGCAGTGACTGTGGGGAGAGCGGCTGTGCCTGTGGGGAGGGGAGGGTGGGTCAGGTGACCCAAACGGACAAATCACAGCACTCCTTACAGGGAGTGCCCTAGTGGTCTCTGGGGTGCTTGGTTTTGTCTCTTTGTCCTCTTGCATTCTGCTGCTCCTTCACCCTGTTTTCTTGCTAGAGCAGGGCATTGTTTATAGAGACAGCTCATTCTTCCCTTCTACCCCAAATAGAACCCAGTTGGCAGTTCCAAGGCTTTTAGTGCATCAGCACCCTGGATTCAAACACTCTATCTGTTGGTGAGTCTTGTTTGGGACTTTTCTGGTTGGGACATAATTCCCATCTGAGGAGTGTTGGTTCCATACTTACATGCTTTTATATAAACCACCATTATTTATTATTTTATTAAACCTTTCAATTTCTTTTTCCCGTAGCCTTATAGTATCTCTCCCTTATTACTCTGTTTACCTTTCCCTGGGAAGAGGGGGATAAACGAGAACGCACACCTTAGTTTACAGTTTTTCTGTTTCATGTTTCTCTAAACACTTGTCATACTTGAGAAGAATTAGTATCTAAAGCAGGTAGCATTTGAATCAAAGTAGGGAGGACACACTGTTCATCTTTCCTTTGGCTTGACTCTTCACCAATAAGACTGGAAATAAAGCGAATTCTTAGCAGTACTGGGTCTGCACCAGCAGGGCTGCTCTCACAAGTGCAACTCTTGCCTCAATTTGACTGCATTTGAGCTGGCAGTGGTATAAAAGATAGCTCAAGTATATAATATAATTTAAGGCACATCTCCACAAGTCCAGATGAAGTGAGGGCTGCCAGGAATAGGGGGAACAAGTTTCCTTAAATACCCTTTGTTTTTCTCAAATACATTACTTTTACTACCTGATGCAGAAATCTGGAACTCTGACACAAGGCTAAATCACTATGTGTATGCTATGGGAGCATATCTAGAGCCCAGAGTAGCCATGGCAGGGTCACTGCCTGCTGAGGCCACTTGGTATCAGAAAAGTACATGTTGTTTAATGAGTTTTGTCTTTTCCACTAGAGGTCTCCACCCAGTACACAGGATGAGGCAACTTAAAACATGTGTCCTGAGCAGCTCTTTTTCCTCTCCTTGTACTGCATAGTGTAAGCTCAAATTTTAAATGCTCTGAACTTCAGCTATGAGCTAAAGTGAACAAAGCAAATGCCATTCATCCCTCTCAATATGATTAGTTCTTGCTGGTTGTTCTCCAAACTCTGTTATGTAAAACAAGTTCTGCAGACTTCAAGAGCATTCAATTGAGTGCAAATCCCTCCTGTGCTGCTGCAGTGCTTATCTTAAGAGAAGGAGGTTGATAACAGGAGTATTTTCATCTTGTAGAGGCTGACCTACTGAATGCTGGGGAGATAATGCACTGGAGGGTGCCTGGGGTGCTGCCTGTATCACTCAACTCCGGATAAATGTGTGTGTCAGGGGACTTAGGGCCTGCTACTCTGGAAATTGTCTTAGGTGAGAAGTATGTTAAAAATGTACAATGGAGTTCAGGATTGTCTGAGTTTCTCTTATCTTTTCTTAGACAATAAATAGTCAGCCGAATAATGTAAATGCTTATAAAGTCCTAGCAGGCTGCTGGGAAACTTTTCAAACCTCTCTTTTTCAAATGACTTTTACATCATTAGATGAGTAATTCATATGTTTCATGATTACGGTAATCCAATTTATACTTATGCTGTAGGAAATTAATCTCTTTGACCCACTATGTAGCTGTTCATCTTTCTTAATCTGGGGTCTGAAAATTTTAGCCCAATTCTTCTCATAGTAAGAAGACAACCAGAGCCCACTTCTTCCGTTAGGTCTGCTTGCATGAGGCATGAGAACATGCCTCAATCCCCCTTGTAAAAGTGGTGTAGATTTTTTACTTGGCTAAACTTATGCTTCAGTGTAGTAAATCCAAGAGTTTCTTACTTACGCTGAGTCACTGGCCGTATTTGTAATTTTTTTTATATTTTATTGAGACCTACTTAGTGCTTTCTCTGCTTATTGTCTCTAAGAAACATCCAGAGAAGTGTCTGTTGTGCCTGAGAACAGCCAACAGTACATTTGTTTGAGTGCATCCAGGTTTCTGAAAAGATAAGGTGTGTAGGGAAAGAAAAACAATAGAGAAAAGCTTTCCTGTTTTTCTTTAAGGAACAGTAACCTATTTCAGATGAAGTAACTTGGTTCTGACTGAACCATGTCTACTTGTTTTCAAAACTATCTCCAGAAATTATTCTATTCATTGCAGTCCATGTAGATCTAGTATCTATAAGCATATATGTGCAGAAAAAGTAAATGTAAAAAAGCCACGGAGAGGGTTTGAATTATAGATTGCTAAATTTTTGCTGACTAAGGTTAGAAATTACTCTGTCTAATGACAAAATTGCATCAAAGTCTTGTGAAAAGATCTGGATTAAAATACATGTTTGAGATGCTTGGTAAGTATTTTTGTAGCTGAACTGACCAGTCTAGGTTTGAGAGGGAAGGAAAGATGACAGGTATGAGTGAAATTACTGCACAAAAGAGTGAAGGCCAAGAGCCATGAATATGCGAGTGGTGGTAGAAAGAAGTCTTCTCAAGGGAAGACTTAAAGTACACAAATTAGGTTTGTGCTTTGAACTGGCCTCTAGATTAGCTTGTCAATAAATTCACCAAAGAAAGCCTAGTCCTTATCTTACCTTTTGCAGATACTCTGGTTTCATTTTCGCTACTGAAAGTATATGACTGAGAACACAGATTTTTCTTTGCTTTGCTTTTTTTTTTTTCTTTTGTTTTAATGATATTGTACTGTGATATTTGTGTAGAGTAATACTATGAAAATAGGTCTCTGTTGTAAGGAATCCTTCCTGTGAACACCAAAAGATGTAAAAGGAAATGGAAGTTTGTGTAAAACTTGGTGCAAATAATTAAGTGACTTTGCCTCATTCATGAAAATATTCGTGACATGGAACTTTATGCCATTTTGTTAATCTGGGTCCTTTGAAATTGTCTAAATTTGTGCTAATAAATTAGCAAATTGCATATCTTCCTACTGCTCAGTTATTTTTATAAAGGGGAGATGCGAAGTACTTTGTGTTGCAGTAGGATCTCTACAGTAGCAGCTATTTTGCAAAAAGGACATCACAGAGAGCAGCAGTTCTCACCTCTTTGCCTGTATTCCTGTGGGATAGTATCGGGAGCAGGAGATGCCATCCCAAGCACAGTACGGATCTCGAGCGAGGCAGCAGTCTGCACAGGCAGTGCCGTACATGTCACACTGGTGGAACTTCACCTGTGCTACGACTGACTCAGATCCAACGTAGAGCTGTTGCTGGAAAGTAACCACCATTATTAAATTCCTCAAATTCCTGCTAAAACTTATGTTACCAATGGAGTTATTAGAAATGACTAGCTTTAGCATTGCTTGTCAGTTGTGCATCCAGTTTGTGCCCTGAGGGAGGCAGAGTTACTCTGTAGGAAAATATGTTTACAGATTAAACTCTCTCACACATGAGGACAGAAAGAGGGAAAAATGAATGTTTACTTTGGCATTTCCTCACTTTTGGAGTTTCAGATTTGTAAATTTTGTGTTTGAATAGACAGGGTTTTAAATTCCTTTTTGATGCTCAAGATAGTGCCCAATGCCTGCTTCTCTCCACTTCTCTGTCAATTAAACAACCTGCAAAAAAAACCCCAACCCCCAAAATTACCCAAACGTGACATAAAGATTTCAAACAAAGAAGTTTAAATTTGCAAGTTAAAAGGAACCTCAATCTTAAAATAGGCATTATCATGTAAATCTGACTCTTCATATGGCTGCTTACATTATGGCCATGAATACCCATGCACAGTAGTATTATGATTTTTATTATTCCAGTTTGTATTGTCCTTCAGAGTATAGGAGACAAATGTTTTCCTGTTACTGTGCAATCCTTTTTTATAGATTATGTGATCACAATCTACTCTAATATTTATTTGTAGGGTTCTGTTTTGGTTTTTGCAGCCTTTGTCCTGAGACTGTTAGACTCTTATGAGTTCACATAAATGTCCTTTTCAAATCAAGTGAAAGGTCATCAGTCCAATTCATGAACTGGTATAGTAAAATCAGAAAAAAATAGATTGAATTTACAGGCATTTAAGGAAAAATGTTGTTGGTAGAGAATGTAAATGGAGTTATCACAGAAATATGCAGTTTGTGCTGCAATAGGAACTGTTTATGCATGACTCACTTCCATAGTTTTAATGGTCAGAAAAAGGTATTCTAATGAACCCTTAAGCTGTGCTTATCCTAATGCCCAAACTTAGTGCATAATTCACACTCCTAGACCAATCTTTCAAAATCTGATATTTAAAAATTCCTACAGCTCAAAAATACGAGCAGCCCATTTAGTCTGACTTGCCAATCACAGAAAATAATTAAAAAAAAAAAAAAAATAAAACTAACAGAAGCTGGTAAAGGTAATGCTTGAATATTTTTTCAAGTGAGGTAAACCTGAAAGATGGTAGTTGCAGGAATGTACTCTGCCAGCTGGAATGTAGTAGAAACACAGGATTCTTGTTTGAGGGGATTTTTCTTTTTTTGCAAAGGCTGCAGCACGATTGTCCCAGCAGACAGGAACAAGACTCAGTGAGACATACAAGACAGGATTTTCTTTTCATCTTTATGTAGGGGTAAAGACTAAATTTTGGTTCACCAGAGGAGGGCAAAAAGGATCCAAAAATATCTAGTCAACTGAACATCAAAGAACATTCCTTCCCAGCCTCTGCATATTATTAGCTCAGTCCTGAAGCATATTTTATTGTGCTACTGACTTAGTGAAGATTGATTAGTGTTATAAGGATATTGAGACAAAGCTAGCAAAGAGGTCTCTACAGGCTCACAAACTCCTTTGTCAGCCAAAATGCTCTAGCAGAGAAGCTATGTAGCTCTATTCATATAAAGATAGCTAGTTATATTTCTGCTCACAGATATGATTTTAAAGATAAAAGAACTTCGTGCCAATGCTGTCCCTAACATGTATTGCAACAGTTAATTGTCCCCAGTACCAGACAACTGCATCCTGTTTCAAAATAATCGACATTCATCAAGCTGTACTTGGTTATTTAATCTTGATACTACTTTGCCATCAATGTTCAAGAATCCTTAGGCACTAGGAAGTCACTTTGCAGAGTTGAAATTCTGTATCTGGCTAGCCTGTTCTTTCCCACTCTTTTCTCTGATATCTTGAAAAATTTGAGCTACTTTTACTTCTCATAAGAAAGTTTACTCTTCAATTGATTTGACAGGTTTTTTGCAATTCTTTCCAGATACTTCTTGAATTAGTAGTTAGCAGCCTCTTGGGAGCTGGATATAACGGAGGAGACTGCTTCACTTTTGTACAAAAACTCCTTTTTACTCTTCCAGTGAAACCCTTTTACTGTAACATTTTTCTGAGAGCCAAAGGTGAGCAAATATCTGAAATGACACTGAAGCTTTTCTCCAAAAAAAATCACTTTGCCACAGTGTTAGACAACACAAAGCTTCTTTGGCCATGGAAAACAAAACAAAACAACAAATTGGTCCAGGAAATAATTCAGAACACTTATGCCAAATATTGTCCCCTAAATTGCCATTATAGGAGTTTGTATTTCAACATTACCTGCACAAAGCATGAAAGCTGACTGGACACCAAGTCTACAATGAGCTTTTGGGGAACACTTACACTTCCCAGTAATGCAATTTTCAGTTTTTATTACTTGTGTTTCACAATGTTTATGTGCACCTACATGGTGCCAGATGTCTAAGATCTATTAAGATACTACTATCTTGGGATGTTTATAATGGCTTCATCCTGAGATTAGACTATCATATGGTATAGATACCTATGATACGATACAAATGAGAATCTACTTACATGAATAATAAATTGGGTGTTTAGATTATCAGAAACTAACAGGAACTCAAAAGGGAGTTAGATCCAAGCAGCCTTGCCTTTCATAGACAACTGGATTTGTGTGAAAGTCAGCAAGGCTCGTTTTACATTAATATCCCTGGGGGGCTGAAGTCTGTGTTTATCAGCAAGGAACTTTTCTGTGAGTTGTCATATCCACCAAGCTAATCACTACTGTGATTACTTTGCCAATAACTCATGGAACTGATTGGGGTTTGCTTGCCTGGATATGAATGATACTGTGAAATAAGATTTAACATTAGAATAGAAAACCATAAATGTTTCATGAAGGGACAGAACATGTAACTGTAATTTTATATTACAGAAGGATTACATGTATAAGACCAGATCTCATTATAGATGATGTACATCTGTCTAGCTATCTGTCTATCTCTATAGAGTTTATAGCTTTGTTACATTTTAGTTACAATCTTTACATTTCAAACTTGTTAAATACTTACCCTTTTTGAAGAGATTTCCATAGAAATAATAGGATCTGGCACCTACAAAATAGGAAATATTTCATTTCTTATTAAAAAAGAATACCTTTTTGCTATGACAGTAAATGAGTAAAATAGTGTTGATGTTTACTGATATTTATTCAGCCTTACTGAATATAAAGTCAAATATAAATCAAACAAAGCACTTTGACTTTCTCTAAGTTCTGATGCTACAGAAAGATGTGAGGAAATTGTGAATTTCAGAAGCATTGGTTTTAAAGAGTGCATCTAAAACCAACTAGCCAACACTTGATTCAGGATCGTCAGAGCCACGGGAACACTAAAAATTCCCTGTCAAACATGACATCAGCTCTTGCCACCACTGAATCTCTTTTGTCCTACTTGAGAGTGATAAATGGAGTGTTCTTTATAGCAAAACATTAATTGAAGATAAGATAAAAATAGCAGGAATTCCTTCTTTTACCATTGTCTTCTCTCTCTCTGCCCTCTGCTTTTATTTCCTGAAGCAACGTCAAGACATAGCCCCTGACAGATCTATTGAAAACCAGTTTTAACAAGAGGGACAATTTCTGTGATTTCTCCCCAGGCAACAAGTAAATACCCCCACTGCCAGATGTAAATATTTAAGTTTTGATGCTAGATTTTAGTAGATCCAAGATATTAGTAGGCACATTTTTGTGCATGCAATTATAATATTTTTAATACTTAATTAATACAAGGGGAGTTAAATAAAACACAGTCTAATAAAAAGTCACGCTACATCCTCCAAGCATGTAAACGAATTACAGTAGTCCTGGTTTTCTGCAATACATTTCAGTAGTTGGGCAAACTCCGCCTTATAAAAACTTCAGATTAAAATGAAGATTTCATGTCATAAAATAGCTAGATTATTATAAAACTTCTTGCAGACAATTATATATTTGACTATCTTGAGATTTTGTAGACATATCAATTCTTCAGAAAAATCCAAGACTTGTATATATGCTTCAGGTAAATCACAGGTAAATCACCTTGAATATTTGCAGCTCTTCAAGAATCACTTCTTCCATTGATTCTGTTTCTTGATTGTAAATTGTAATGACTTTCAGCACAATTCCATTATCTGGGAAAAAGAAACAAAATACAAAGCTAAACAAAAAAATTTATAGCTGGTGAAAACACTTATATGGATTTTAAATACATTAAATTGTTTCTCCAAACTGGTAATGGATAGAAGTTTATAAATATGTATGTGTAGTTGCAAATCACTGTTGTTAATTAGGATTCTTATTCTCAGAAAACAATCACATGACAACTTGTCCCTGGCAAACAAGAATCAACTGAGATATCAGTTGAGCTTTATGATTAATTGACTTGTATTTTTCAAACTCTGGGTTGCTACCTCTTGGCGAGCTGCAAAGGATCAAAGAGGGTGACCATATTTCAGAAAAAGAAATTAGTAGGCAGGAGCTGAGTCCACGAAAGCATGGGAGTGTAAAGTAGCTTTAATTATAAGATCTGGGTATTTACACTAGTTAGGAAACCACTGACTATCCTTAATGGCTGGCAGCAACTCTGTTCCTTCAGGCAAGAGCACAAAAACCTTCAGGGGTTCATTGTCCAAAGTTCTCATTGTCCTCTAGGGAAACACTGAGCTGCTGTAGAGCTGAAGGTGCTAGTCAAAGGCAGACTAACCCAAAAACCACCTAAAATGTTAAAAATGTCTAAGGTACACTAGTGTTTAGATTTACCAGCCTCTTTGTCTCTACAACTCTTGTAGGAAATAAAAACACATGAATAGCATCTGGTCTTCTTCTGACTATTATTAGAATAGTCTTTCCTAAATCTAAAGATTTGTCATCAACAATGGTAGATATCACTTCCTTTCTTCTGTTACTTTCAGTCATGTTTGATTTACAGGTGAAATATTAAACAGACAAGCACTAAGAAAAATGTTCAGCAAAAGTTCAAAGAGGTAAACATAGAGGAACCACTAAACTGGGGTCATACACCACTTCTCAAAGAGAATATATAATCAAAGGCATCCATTTTGTGATGGATGTAAAAAGAAATTGCATTCTGAGCTCAGATTTTGATAAGGAAATCCCTCTTTGAATCCTGCTGACAGACACGTGAAAGTTAGCCCTGACATTCCCACTTTGCCTTTGATAAACCTTTCTAACCTGCACTGCTACCCAAAGAAACCTCTCTGGTTACTTACGTTGCACAGTAGGTACTGGACTTGGATAAAAAACATATTAACTCTTTTTAACATTACATTTCCCAGAGACACAGTGAGGTTTTGGATGGGAGCTTTGCCAGAGTACCAATTTCAGGGTTTGTGTTAGAATTTTCTAAACCTGAATTTCTATTTCTTCTCACCTGAGATCAGACATCTTGAGAAGACTAAGCAGCCATTGGGTGTGAGTCCAGCATAGCAATAAAACACACACTTAAGACCTCTTGGATTCAATTTTGCTTAACAGAGGACTTATGTACCAGGGTACTTGAAAAAATATCTCAATCACAAATGCAAGTGGAAAATATGAAAAATCTAGGCACCACGATAAAATCTGTTGTACAGAAATAAGCTTAAAACAGTATTTTGTTGACTACATTAAGTCCAACATTGAGACCATACTGAGGCTATTTAAGAGCTTATAGAGAAGCCCTAGTATAAATAAGTCTTTTATATGTAAGTCTCAGTTCTCAACACTGAAATGTTCTTATCAGAGGAATTTCATTAGTAAAAAATAATTCACTGTAGCTGCTTTCTTAGACTAAATGGTGAAAATGATTTGTGATACCACTCCTGTTATTAAATTGATAACATGTGAATGTATGAATCCTTGGATTTTTTCCAGATAGATTAGATGTGACTAAAATCTTGTGTAGTGCCAGGCTTTCCTCTTATTTTCTTAAGTTTTCCTATTTTTCAAGTACCATTAGAATGCATTTTTTTCTCTGATTACTTAAGGTAGGTCTCTGATATATTTTATCTTAATCGTATTTGTTTGGTAGATGTTTAAAAATCCTCTTTAAACAAGCTCTCTGTGTCTTAGAAAAATGGTGCAAAATGAAGACAAGAAAATTTGACAAAAAACTTCTAACAGTTTATTTTTAAGAAAGTTGGGCATTTCCTCACTCCTTCCTTGAGCTGTGCCGTAACTCAAATCTGGAATCTTTTTAACGATATGTGCTAGACTTGTGGTCTCCAGAATTACGGAAAATAAAACTTGCAATAAAACCAGTAATTTAAACTAGTATTTTAGAAAATCTTATCACCTTTGTTTCTCTCAGGTCTCTAGGTCTCAGCTCAGAACTACACTCAGATACATGATTGTATTCTGAAGTCTTAAAAATAAGGACAATTGTCCAGGAAAAGAAAAAAGAATAAAATTGAACCTTATACCTAAGTTTCTCTTCCTAGTCTTTAAATGTTTCCCTGCTGTTACTTTTCTTTAAAAGGTTATCAACATAATGAAGCACATGTGCAGAATGAGTAACCTCTTCTTCAAGGTGGAGACTGGTAGTCATACAAACAGTAATTAACAAGGAATGTCATATTGACTTTTTATTTTTGGACTACACAGAATGTCATTCATCCTAGAGGTAAAAAAACCCTATTAAATCATGTTCCTTGCTTTCTTTAATTTACCTGTGCCAATGAACAAGACATCATATTGCCCATCTTCAGCTTCCACTCTGTCCACTGCTATTTGTTTAAGATTGTACTTGCCATCTGTTTTAACTAGTATTGGTCTCTTATGAACAGGTTTTATGGGCTGATACATCAGTGGATGAGTCCTGGCAAAATGGACAGCTTCATCAGGGTAGTCTTTAGTGGTAGTATACAGGCCACCATTCACCTTGCTGGCACACTGCAAAAATATAGAATATAGATTATCCTCCATGTTTGCCAAATAATATGCGAGAAACAGGTCTTAGCATAATTCTACAGAACACCTGGCACAAAAACAGGCACAGAAGAGTACAGTAGAAACTCAGGCAGTGAACTCTGTCCTTTATGCACGTGTGGATTATTCATAATGAGAAATCAAGGAAGGGAATGCAGAACAGAGACTTGGCATTGTCATGTTTACAAAGAGGGCATTCTTTCCTCTCTGGAATACAAAGAGCAGGATAGTCACACTGCTAGATTTTGACAAAAAACATAGTGCTTATGTTTTTCCCAAATTCATAGTAAAGATAATCAACATGGCCACCAGAGTTAGGAGAAAGGGGTTACCTATCCTAGAGACACAGCCATGTAAAGTCAGCAGTATATTAGTGCTTGAAATCAATCTCTAGTCTTAATACTTTTGATTGCAAAATATATTACTATAAGAAACTAAGAACACTTTACAATTATGCCAGCAGCAACAGTTACTCTTGATCTCAGGCATTCTAACAGTATTACATTTCCTAACTCTCAATGACAGTATTATATATCACAGTTTAGCCTGAAATACCAATGTTTGCATTGATCAATCTACAGTTTTCTGAAGCAAATAGACTTTATGTCAGTAGTTGATTAGAAGAGGCTTACTCATTTGGTTGAATGTACAATTAGGGAAAACTTAATGCATTAAACACAAGTTAATTTTAGGATGCTTAGATATAGTGTTCCCTAACTAACATATATTCCATATTTCCAATTTGCTACATGATGTCTAATTGAAACCATTTATGATCAAGCTGGAAATATCTCAGTAATCACTTACTTTCTCCAAATATTCATAAGTGTGGTTTCAAAAAGCATTTCAGGCAAAGCCACAGTAGTAGCCTTTCCTTATTTAAATTGGATTTTTCAATCAATAAAATGAAATCAAATACCCTTTATGTTTGCTGGAAACAGTAAGTTTAAACTTGTGGTCAACTGTAACTGACAGTAACAAACTCCTTCACTTGTCAAGTGGGGCAATGTCTTTTTCCACTTTTGGGGCTTAGCTACAGGAAAGTATTTGTTCAGTGTTGACTTTAAAGTAATTGTCTAATCAAGCTAGTGATGGAATTTCACTGGCTGTTTGCAATAAAGAGACAGATCAGGAGCATAAAGACAGGGCCAGGCTTCTGCTTTCCATATAAAGTGAATAAGCATTGCCAGATTCCCTTCACAAAATCCTAACCCTGGAGAGATTTAATAAAAATAATCCTTTACATGCTTTTCATTTTTAATTGAATAAAATCAAGTAGTCTAGAAAGGAAACAGTAGATGCAGCAATCTTTAAAGTTTATCAGCAGTGTTTTTGAGGTAACTGATGTCATTCTCAGAAGCATTCTCAGCAGTTTAAATGTGGTAAATGAATCAGCAAAACGGGAGCAGAAATTATGGCAGCAGCAGTGTTTCAATCGGGCTTCAGAGAGCAGTGGATTGCAGAAGCTGTCAGAACCTGTGCAGCTCGTAACAGTGGTTTTCTGTTTATTTAGCTTTAAGCTACTCATTCCTTACAGGCTCCATCTTTACCCATTCAGTAGCTAGGATCAAAGAGTGCTGACTCTCAGATTCCTAACAGTAGGTTATTTTTGGCCTCTTGTCATTGTCACTCCTGTAATGGGAAAATCGGTGGGACTCAGCTTACCAATATGCTGACCTTTTTTTGAGTATGAAATGTAACACTGGGCTAAAACCCAAAGCATGCTTTCTCTGCATGCTACTTGAAAAATGATGAAAAGGCCTCTAAACAGTGCCCTAAATGAACAGTCAAAGATATATCAATGAATACCTAAGCCTTGCCTGCTGGGGAGGCTATAATCCAGTATGGCCCAAATGTGGTGTTCAGAGCCAAGGGACAGAAGCATTGAAAGTGAGTGGATTTTAGGGCAGCCTTTCTGTAAATGCTTGTCAATTTTTTCTGAAGCACTGCCTCAGTAGTCTCTCCTTCTTGCCAAAACCACACAATTTAATCTTCAGTGCTAGGACATGTCACTGTAATGACTGTAGTCGTTAATAGTGAGCTCCTGCCTGTTTTAAACACTGGTTCAAATAACATTTGTGCGATGTTCTAGTGCCTGGGGAAAAAAAAGTGGCACTTAAAGAACTTGGACTGCAACATCTTTTTAAAATATCTGGTCTTTCTGCAACCCATGCATGGTACTGTCTCATTATTTGGTAAAACTGTAAATTTGCTATATAAAATGTCAAATAGGAAACCAATAATTCCTTTGAATTTGACTACTTTTATCAATTCAGTAAATTATCAGAACTTGATAATTTACTTATCTGTTTTTCTATCCTGACTCAATACCAATGACTTGCTCTGATCCACATCAAACAAACAAAAAACCATTTGGTATTGATGTGAGCAATGCTAAAGTAATAGCTTATTGTCCAAGATGGTCAAATCATATTTATAATCCTTAAATCCCAGATAATCTCTTTTTTGGAGCATCCACTTCTGCACTATGACTTATGTTTCTAACCCAAAGGGAAGCAGAGGAAAACATTGATTTAAAATGAGAGAGGGCATGCATTTAAAACCATACTACAGGGGGTAAGGCTGTGCTGGCATGGCTAATAGGCCTTTTCACCTCCTATTCCTGTGATTCAATGATAAATTAATTGTATGCAATATTTACTTCTGCAAATGCTTGCTTTTAGTGTAGGCGAGGATATTGATTCAGATAGCAAAGGAAAAACAACACAAAGTAATGCTCGAGCATCTGTTTATGCCACCTGTAAGCTCAAGAGAGTGAGCTTCTACCTTGAGAGAAGATAAGGAGGTCAGGTGTGAAAACCAGGCAGGAGGTCAGACCAGCAGCTATTAGAAGTGTTTTTGCATCTCACAGAGTCAAAAATCTGCACCATGCTGACATCATAAGGGGCAGATCTTAAGTGAGTGAAAACAAAGGCAGCTTTGCAACATATGACAATTGCCATGAGTGGGTAAGTGGCTGTATCCCCAGAAGGTATGGGGAGAAGAAATCCTGGAAGTGTTGCTTCTCTGGGTTTGCCTGGTGTTGCCTGCTGTGGAACTTCTCCTGACTTAGAGCAGGAAGGGGAAGGAGACCCTATCCATGAGATGCTGAGGAGAGCCTGCAATGAAAAGGGCACCCTTAAGCCACACTGACAGGCAGTGGTCTCATCCCCTGAACTGGAATGTGAGATTCTACATGGATAGGAACTTATACCTAAAAAGAGAGTGAAACACGGAAAGAGTTTGAAATGATTACTTGTGATGCCTTTGGGACATCAACATAGAAATTAGGAATTCCTTGTAGAAATTAATTACCTGTCTCCAAGTAATGAATTTGTGATTTCCTCAATAAATTCTATTTACCAAATGAAAAATCCAAGTGTCAGACAGGAACAACTCTCTACATGTCAGCACCAGTATAGTTGCAGAGTGTGCTACAACAGTTGGCAGATTAATTGCTTTTTCAAAATCTGTCATTTATTTTCTTCACTTAATCTCCATTGGAAGAAAAAAGTTTATGAAGAAACTTTCTGAAAGCAAGAAGTATGAGCCGTTTCACTGAGTTTGATTCTTTGCATTGTTCTTTTACTATTTCTGTATTCTTTGTAGAGGATACAGAACTAGAATGTTAAAAAACTGAAGAACCTGATTTGAGTGTAATAACATCTCACTCTGATGTCTGAATACAAACTGATAAATATTAAGAATGCTGGACCATTGCCTCTAGAAAAAGCAGTCTTTAGAGAAGGATCTCAGGTGATGAAGCATTTACTCCTTATCTAGGAACATGTTTATTCCAATTAGTTACTTTTGTTAAAATCTATGTCTGATTTCTAATGTATGACCTGATAATAGAAATTCAGTGGTTCCTGTTTGAAAAAGAGACAAAAAAAGGAACCTGAACCACCTGGTTTTGAAATAGTGGATCATCTCTTTTTAGTTCCTTTAACACTTGCTAAATGCCCTGGCTTAAGCAGGCTATAGAGGGGAAGTGAATTGCCATGTGTCATCTTGTTTTCTCCAGCAATGGTCTTATTTACATTGAAAAGTAATGCATACATCTTGAATATATATATTTAATGCAAATAGAGGCACATGTTTCTAGTTCATCTGTGCTTTTTTATGTCATCATGTCAGTAGGGGCAATTTGTTCTTCAGAAAGATCCATTAGGGAAAAAACCTCATGGTCCACTCAATGCACTTAAATAAATTTGATTTTTCATTTATTTCCTTGGCATTTATTAAGGTCCAGATGCAAAACTATGTTAGCAGCCAAATTTAAAAGAACAGTTACTCCAGGCTCAATAGAAAGTGAGTTTTCTTCCTAGGTAATGCACTTACTGCTTTTGAACAAAGCATCAGACCCACCTTCTAGAGGTGCCTCTGGTGCCTGGTGTCCTAACTATGAGACTTTAGGATCTTAACACCAGGTTCCTAAATTCAAGTCTGATAGGATTTTGAAAAACTTCATATACTTAATTCCATTATTTCCCTTTGGGAAATTCATGGTTCTAGTACTTGGTTAAATATGTCTGAGCTGGTCCGCACTTCTCCAGAAATGCAGGGGTAGGTATATATCAAAATAATTATATCTTGGAGTGTGAACTCAGGCAGATTGTACATTACCAGCAGTCTGTCTTGTCTTTCTGACTTAATTTGTACAGCAAATAAGTGGAAAATAAATTGTACTCACTGAACCAGGTCTAGGATAGGGTACTTTTCCTTCGTATAGAGCCCAGTGGTATTCAGGTCCTTCTTTATGAGCGTATGGTCCATTGAAAGCTGCTCGGACACTTGCCATGTGGTAAACACATACAGCATATCCTCTAAATATATTGCTATGAAGTGAAATTCAAAGACATTATTAAAACAGTATGTCACATTCTGTATATATATATATTACTGGTATTAGTGTGTAATTAAAAATAAGTAGCATTTCAACAGTATTCAGCGAGAAAAAAATATTTGTTTCCCATATGCTTTTCTTACAGCTTCTGTATCCAATGTTCTTTGCAAAGTCTTTAATGTGTTTATAACATTTCTCCAAGAAAGCTCTGTTGTTATCCCGGTCTTTGAAGATGGTGAATGCAAGCTCTAAATTACTTGTTTATAAACCCAGAGGAAATGCAGCAAACTGAACTCAGGTCTTGTATGTCTTTGATTAGAGACTTAACAGTAAACAGTTAATCATTTTTGTTCTCATTTTTTCTTCTGCCATTGGTACTTTGGAAAGATGAGAATCACCCAGTGTGACTGAAATGAAGATGACTCTTTTTATGTTGACTAGGAATGTTGGTTAGTGCTCTTAGTTAGATCATCAGGATCATATTGTGTAAATCACTACACATAAAAGTACTTATTTACATTTAAATTCTATTTGCTTAGTTACAGAGAAGCAATTCGTTATTTTTTCAGAAGCATCAGTGCCCTCCACAAAGAAATTATTTCTGGGAGACTCCAGAAGAGGATCTAGTTCATTTTAATTACGTGCCCACCATTCTCCTCTGGCATAGGGAGCCAGTAGGAAATGATAACTGTCTGAGGAGATACTTCCAACCCTAGAGGACCATATCTGCCCTGTTTTATTCCAAAAAAATAATTCAGAAGAATGAAATACTGGCAAAAACATGGATGCTCTTCTCTACCAGTTACATCCTAGACTAACAGTTGGATTTGCAAGACAAAGGTACTGCATGTGTGCACTTGAACTTGGCTGCAATGGAAAAGAAGGCCACCAGCAATAGCACAGCTGCTGTTTTAGGCTTCACTAAGAAGTTAGTAGGAATTTTAGCTGCTATCTACTTAAGCTTGAATTAGAGTGAACCTCTTGAAGGCAGGTGTCTCTGATACACTACTCTTACAGGCATGCAGAAGTGCCTATACTTTAGTACCAAGAAATTTTCAAGCAGGGAAACATTTAATTAATACATGATCCAGACAGACCATAGAGCAGTTTTTACATTAACGAGGAATTCCCCTGTGAATAGAACAGGAACCAAACTGTTTTACTATGCATTTGCTATGGGATATTTATCATGCAGGCTCCATCTTTTCAATACAGTGTTCAGATATTCCCTTGTTGCTGCTATTATTTCTTCTAGTAGCTTACCTTGTGGTATTGAAGAGGCCAAATATCACTGGATTTTTGTTATCACGTGTTTGCAGCAAAAACACATCCTCTGTAAAATTGAAATGCAATGTTATTGGTAGCAAGCTACTTTTCTATGTGCCAAAAGAGAAACTTCGTTGCTTATTAAAAATGTGATCCTATTTTCTCATATATACTATTTAGTTTTATGCAGATTTTAAATGCAGTCTTTAAATCATAATTGATAATAGTCAGCTCCCTATGTATAGAACTTCATGCACATTGGAACTAAAATGCTGACAACCATTCCCTGTTAATGAATATAAATACAATATTTAACAATAATGTATTATCATGAAAATATATGTTTTGCATGGTATTTTTCAGTTTGTTGCAGTCTAGGTTACTTACCTAGCTCATCAAAATATGTATCAATTCCATTTGCCCCAGGCACAGAGCAAACTAGCCTGGTTTTGAGGAAGGTGCTCCATTTATTCACAAGCATTCGTTGGCCTCCCATATCATTCTGCATAGAAAGGAACAACGGTTGATTGTAATTTGAATGACTAAGTCTAGAATATCAAACATCTCTGCTGAATTAGATGCTCATTGTATCAATTTATGTCAAAAACATGCATTTTCAAACCATGTGTCTATTACTAGTATTATTTCTCTGGAGTCAGTTTTCAAGTATGATTGCACTGATCAAGTCCCTGTGTCATTAAGAGCTGATGGTTTATAAGATTTTTCTTCTAATTCTCTACCTCATCCATGGATAGTTAAAAACATAGAGTGATTTTAAAGCTTTTTTATATTTAATTTTTGTTAACCATATGTACTGAACACATTAATAAAGTTTAGCACTGCAGGGTTAGATCAACGGATTTGCAAAATGAAGCTCTGAATATTATCTGTAGAGCTGGTGAATATGGGATGAGTTTTAAGCAAGTGTCTACATGGGTTTTAACAAATTCTCAACAACTTTAATAATTCCTGTTTTGCTGTGGCTATCTCTTCTTTTTCTTGCTTTCACAACTGTTTGATTGTCAAGTAAACCATGCATTTAGTAAATCAGTCTGTAACCTCTGGGTAACATCCTAGACTGTGCAACTGACTGTTGCAGGCTATGTGCTAGGCTTGCAAAACTCCTCTCATAACTTTATTCTAAAAAGGTTATCTATACAATATCTACAAATACAATATCTAATTAATCAAATTAATCTTGATTTCCTCAGCTTTGCACTGAGCTCCTGCACAAACAGAGATTTTTTTATCCTCAGAAAAGCAGAAATATACAGAGTAGATGCCTCTGTGTTGTGAAACCTGTTACAGTTCAGATGAAAATGTAAAAGCTGGAAAAAAAAAGAAAGCTTGTTCTTGATTCACCAGCTAGCTACTTTTTGTATTCATTAAATCAATCTTGAATTATAGCATATGGCTTTGAATTTAATGGCCTGATGATAAGGGATTTGGAGTTTTGAATAAGTGGAAGAGAAAGGTCTGTGGGACTTTTTGTTTTACCCATGGCTAGAGATAAGAAATTCAGGTTGATATATTTCAGACTAAAGAGAACTGTGGAAATAATCTATTCAGACATCTACCAGAGAATAGACCAAAGAATTCTACTTCAGCTCTTGATTCAGACTTGAATTCAGAAAGCCAGATGGCTTTGTGAACATTAATATCTTAGGCTGCAATTTGGTACTTTGCATACTTCAGGTGCTTTAATTTATGCATGAGTACTCTTTAAGAAATTTTAGCAGGTAAAATCCTGGTGAGCATATGTGCCATATACTACACATTAAGATAACAGAAGCCTTTAAAGTTGTATCTTCCTCTTTGCCCAATAGTCTTAGGAATGTATCCCCACCATTAGGAGGGGGAATGAAATTTTTTTCAGAAACAAAATCAGATGCTAAGAAGTAAACTTTTTATTCCTTCCTTTTATCAAACAGATGTAGTCTCAGTGGGTATGTGACAGCTCCTTTCATCAGTTTCACCCCAGTTCAATTACTAGAGAAGGAATGCATCCAAACTTGATCAGTTGTTCAGATATGAACAATTATGGGCAGCTTAATCTGGGAGGTCACATGTTACCAGTTCTCTTCTACCATCAGCTGCCCAAGGTTTCTTTCATGTATGGGAAGCTTGGGAACCAAAAAGAGATGGGATCAAGAAACAAGAAGCATGACTTAGTATGAAATGGATAATTGCACAGGGCAGTGGAGAGAAGCAAGGTCTTTCCTCATGATTTTTCTGCTCCTTTTTCCTGGCTGTGATAATAATTTTCTGGATGAGACAGTTCTAGCTTCCTTTCTGCACAATTTTACTTAGTTGCTTTGAGAAGCAGAAAGAGAGATGAAATGAAAACATTAATCAGCTACTATTTATAAATCACTCTATAGATACTTGACATTGCACCCATCCTATCATTTTTGCACCAGGAAGAGGTTTTCAAGATTTACAGAACTGCAAAATAATTGAATTTGGCAGGGATATTTGGAGATCATCTAGGCCAACTGCCCTGCTCAAAGTAAACTGCTTTGAGCAAGTTGCTCAGCAAATTGCTCAGGTCTGTGTCCTGTGAGGTTCTGAATATCTTCAAGGACAATCTGTCTGGGCAGCCTGTGTCAGTGTTCAACTACCCTGGCAGTAAACAGTATCTTCTTACATAAAAATGGAAATCCATATGTTTAAATCTGCACCCATTACTTCTTGTCCTATCGGAACTATAGGTCTGATAGGGTAGCCATCAGCCTATAACATACCCTTATATACCTTAACAGAAGCCATAATTGCTTGAGGGAGAAGGACCAAAGAAAGAAGAATGCTTTTTTTCATTTAGCTGGGGAATAAGAGAAAGGCTCTTACCGCACATACACGTCCCACTCTGCTATATATGGCGTGAGTGCTTGTCTCAGCCTCTAATGCTTTTTCAGTAAAGAAGAAATATACTTTGTTGTCATCATGGTCTTCATTGTCAGGAATCATGTATGAGCCAACAAATTTTGGTTCTTTAAAAGAAAACAAAAATTAATTTTATTAAAGTTTATTAAAACATTCTCTTACTTTTTTTAATCCTTAAAATCATCAGGTAGCAAACAAACAAGCAAATCAAATGAAATCAGTGATTTGTAAGTCAGAGAAATACCGAAGTTGAATAAAGTCATAAAAATGGGAAAAAAGTATATATTTGTGGGTATGTAGAATGTATAGAATACATTGAAGTCAAAACTATTTTTATAACTCAAATGCACAAATCAATATTCCTTTGCATGTATACAAGAAAAAGACCTTTTTGCAGTCCTGTTCTCTGGGGTTTATGTATTTTAATTTGGTTGAAGCTAAAACCTGGCACTAAAATTCATATACCAAGCTCTGATCCCATACAACCCAGATGTAAGAGTGTCAATTTTTGGACAGACTTTTAGATAAAGAAAAAACTTTGGTAGTTCAGCAAATAGGTGCTATATATTCATGTGTCTTCATATATAGAAGGTGCATTGTGTATCTTTGCCATGAAATAAAACTCACCATTTTTCCTGCTTTGGCATTTTGCTGCAAAGTTGAAATGTAAGCTCAGACTGTACATGCCTGCATAACTTTTAACCTCACACCAAGCAGAGCTGTGAATGATTTCATCTCGTTCATACAATTATTATTATTTCCTAAGAAGCAGTGGATAATGTAAATATTTTCTAACTTCAGTTTCTCTGTGAAAATCCTAATAGTGTTTTAAGACACTTATATAGCAGTTGCTGATTTTCTGAAGAGTTTTTAATATACAGGGTAAAATATCTCTTTCTGCAAATTTAAAAATCAAACATAGACCAAATGAAAATCAAAGTTTGAGGCCATAATTTAGACAATTTTGTATTTAAAATTATTACATTTTCCAGAAATAAACTGAAGCAAATATAAAAGTGAAATATTAAGGATGTAAAATTTACAATTGTTAAATACAATATGTAATAAAGATTTCAATTTGTTTATCCTGGTGGCGGGGTTAATGAAAAGTTAAATGTAAAAAAGTTAGTTAAAAAAATTCACCTCCAAATTTATACATATATGCATGAATAATATCTTTTTAATTTATGGTTAAACAGAAATTGTCTGCTTATCTGAAACACCTCTGGATCTTCCTTCTCCTCCTTTCCATACCTTTCAAGAGGCGCTCACTGTCAGGTTCTGTTCGCAGATGGGCCATGCGATTCATGGTGCGAAACAGAGCAGCATCTCTGCCCCAGTAGTCACTGTAGAGACCAGCAAAAAGTTCACCACCTGCAGATCAAACATAAAAAAACGAGACTAAAGCAAAACACTTTGGTGATAGTCCACTTATTAATTTCATTGCATAAGATAGGAACTGCGTTATAGATGTGGCTCATGAATGTTTGCTCAGTAAGTTTTACGTATAGTTAAAAGAATGTATGGACATTAGTATTCCAGCTACCAATTCAGCATTTACACTTTGAACAGCAATGAGGACAAGAATTTAGAATTTTATCCATGGCCTCAGTTTCAAGGCTGACTTTGGTATAGGTTCCTACACAAAACATGAAGGCATTGAATAACATGTAGCTACATCTGACAGAGTAACATCTGTCACATCAAGAACCTAGATTCATCAAAGATTTCACTGTCATTCAGCTAGTGTGCAGCCCTAGAGACACCTATTCTGTGTCAGCACATAAGTTTTCACTAGTAGAAGAACTCTGACCAGTGTTTTGCTTCTGAAAATCTCCAGGTGTTCCCTGGACTTGATACTGAGAAGCAACAAAGTGCTTGGCCCCAGAGCTGGAAGGGATATGTTAGGTTCAGGCAGCAGAAAATGGGATGAAGATGCAACAGCAGGTTTCAGAGGATGAAGTACTAAGGAAAAGAATGGTGTTAGCTGCACCAAACCACTGATTTGGGCTATGCTGCATGGATACAGCTCAAGGCTAAATCAACCTGAATCCATGGATTAAACCTCAAATAGAGGAATGTTTCCTGAACATGCTTATAAGATTTGGCAGCTTCGCTTGTAAAACACAGTTGTAAAAAAAAAAGATTAATTAGTGAAGCTCATGCTGAAAATACTGGAGAGCTGGATGCACTTATCTCCCCAGCTGGAGAGAAAAGAAGCAGGGACATACTACTTTAAAAGTGATTTCAATAAACAAGCAGATGTTTTTATTAGGCTGAGGATGTTTTCCAGTCAGCCTATTGGAGCTGTTCCACTTTCATTGAAATAACTATAGTTTTAATATCACTTCCTGGCTGAGGAGTTTAGGTATTCAGTGGACAAAGAGGCTATTTTTCTCCATTCCAGCAACAACTTGTTTTCCTAGCCTTAAAATATTCACCAGAGTTGGAACAGGAACTGAGATCTCATCCATCCTTTGCAAGTGATGTTGAGTATTTTCTGAAGAATTTATGGGCACAGAAATTGGTCCCATTTTCAAAGGGTTTAGGTGGCATTAAAAATTAAGGATGCATAGGAAAATACAACTGTTGAAAATCTGTATGCAGTTGGTACAACTAGATCATACATAAATCACAGAATCCAGCCTATCTCTCTCTGAGCCATTTAAATTGCAGTACCAGGTATATTTTACTTCAGTGAAATAAAAATAATTCTACATTTTATTTATGCATGGTTGCAATGTCCCTTAACTGACCAAGCATTAAGAACAATATATTTTGTGTCTTTGTAACCTTAGGTTAGAAATATTTGTCCCATTTTAACAAATAGACCGTTATTGTCACTAGGTGGCATCCTTGTGTTAGAAAATAGCACAGCAAGAATTAGCACAAAAAGAGGGAAATAAATTATTTCCAGTTTGTGGCTAGTCTTAGAGGAGGTTTCAGTGACACAGCTTCCTACCATCTAATCAAAATAAACACAAATGATCCAGTCAAATAACATTAGCTAGCATTTATAATGGATCATAGCAAAAGCAAGAATTATTCTTGTTGGTCTCCCTTAAAGTACAAATTTTGTTTCTCTTAGGAGATATGTATGAATTGAATGGTACCATAAGTCTGAATAATGATTCTGAAAAGTTTCTTATTTGGCAGCTGGGACTGGTTCAGAGATATCTGCTGATTTGGACCTGAGCATAGTTTTGCCTTATGCTTCATTGTATAAAAATTGGTATCACCTTGTAAAATTCATGGTCATGATTCAGCGTAAAGTATTGGCAAGTGAAATGAAAACTAAGGACAAATCTTAGCATCAGTAGAAGATAAGGTTACCCAAAACTAATAGAGAGCTTTATTTTTTAAACACAGATCTGCTTAAATAGAATTTGCCAATGTCTGAGTAATGTTCCAAACAATATTCACAACCCTAATGAGTTACATTAGTCATAAATCCCCCTTTAAGAATTCTGTTGGAAAAATATCCCAGACCTTGCTTTTTTTTTTTTTTTTTTTTTTTTTAACTATAATGTGTGATACAAAACATGATGTGCAATACAAAACATGATGCTTTTATCTTTTCAGCCTCATAGTGAATCTTGGGAAATGCATCAGTGCAGGGTAAATTATTTGTCACCCATTGCTAGTGATCAGCATTGATGTTTCTAAGTTCAGACATTCAGAAGCCTATATGATATGAAGCCTATTACTTCTCCTTGACATAGGTATAAAATGTAAGAATATTTTACTAACATACTGTTAGGGCATTCTACCATAAATGAAGTTGTCACTGATTTTATCTGATAGATATGTGGGGGAGAAAATGGGAGTTTCAGTCTTAGATGAATATTGTTCCTACTGTATAGCTACACAAATTGAATCTGGTTATTATGACTAAACTAAACAAGATGGGTCACCTTGCCTAAGGAAGGCAGTAAGACAACAGTGATTAGTGTGTTCTGAAAACAACAACAATGACCATAATTCTGAGATCTTTTGTACTCTTGACATTAAGATGATCTCTTTTCCTGTTGAGCAGTCTTTTGCACATCCTTTAAATTCATGTTACAAAGTTGGAACACTGCTAGGTCTTTACAGGTATTGACTAATTCGATATTTAGGGACAACCCGAGGTTGATGTATGAAAAATCCTGACAAGACTTCAGATTTCTACTCTCTTCTCTTCTATTGAAAAGCTGCTACTCCATATAAATTCATTCCTCTTCTGGTTGCAGGGTTATACATGGCTGCACATACTACAGATAACCCCGTATCATCCAGTGAAAATTAGCTGAGCAATTTTACAGGTTTTCACCACTCCTCAGATTCCACGTGTGTTTGTTAAATTAATTGCTAAAATTTAACAAAGCCTGGTTAGTCCTGCTAGAACAGAGATAAGAACTTTCTTGTTTACTTACTAATTCAAACAAATCCCATGGACATAAAAAACTAATTTTATCTTAAGTGATGCATGTGTACTTTTTAGCTATCATTCTTTTGAAGTAAATACATTAAAGTTCAGTTGGGACCACTTTAATAAAGTTATCTTTAATTTTTCCCTTTTCTCAAAGCAAAATATTAACAAAACCAAGTGCAACATCTTTCTTCTAAAACCAAGAATTCCTACATGACAACTGTTAAACAGATTGAATCCTGATTTAATAAAAAAAAAATATGATATATACAAAGGATTTCTATAAATAGGCTTCTTCCACCTTAGAAGTGGGTTTCTTTCATTTGTTATTAGCATGTTGGAAGGAATTGGTGATCTGCTTGAGTGTGGGAAGGCTCCAGGTAGGGACCTGGACAGGTTGACTTGATGGGCCAAGACCAATTGTGTGAGGTTAAGCAAGGCCAAGTGCTCAGTCGTGCACAACAACTCCGAGCTATGCTACAAGCTTGGGGAAAAGTGGCTGGAAAATTACCCATTGGAAAAGGGCCTGGGGTGTTCGTTGACAGTGGCTGAAGTGTGCCCAGGTGGCCAAGAGGGCCAACAGCATTCTGGCTTGTATCAGGAATAGCATGGCCAGCAGGACTAGGGGAGTGAGTGTGGCTCTGTATTCAGCATTGCTGAGGCTGCACCTTGAATCCTGTTCTGGGCCCCTCACCACAAGAAGGAAATTGAGGTGTGGAAGCAAGTCTAGAGAAGGGCAATGAAGCTGATGAAGTGTCTGGAACACAAATCTTATGAGGAACAAACGTCTGAGGGAACTGGGGTTGTTTATTCTGGAGAAGAGGAGGCTGAGGGGAGACCCTATTACTCTCTAAAACTACATGAAAGGAGGTTATGGTGTGATGAGGGCTGGTCTCTTCTCCAAAGTAACAAGTGACAGGATGAGAGCAAATGCCTCAAATTGTGCCAAGGGAGGTTTAAATTGGCTATTTGGAAAAATTTCTTCACAGAGGGAGTTGTCAGGTCCTAGAATGAGCTGTCCAGGGAAGTGGTTGAGTCAGCATCCCCTGGAGGTATTTAAAAGCCATGTAAATGCAGTGCTTAGGTACATGTTCTAGTGGTGGACTTGGCAGTGCTAAGTTAACAGTAAGAGTTGATAATCTTAAAGTTGTTTTCCAACCAAAACAATTCCATCTTTCTGTGCTTTTTGTGCCTGCTTCAAATTAGAAGATAATGCAAAGGAAAGCTATTATTCTTCAGTAGTCTTTCTTGTTTAAAATCCCCATCATATCACATTTTAAAAAGTGGACTAGCTCTGTTATAATCAAAGTAATAGAATGTACAGAGTAGAACATAAGCAGCAGCTCCAGTTATTTCTCACATGACAACTGAAATCAGAATACCTATTTCATTTTAAGCAAGTAGAACTTTTTTAAGTATCAATTAAAAAAACCCTAACTCTTAGCTGGTAAAGTTTATCTGTATATTGGTACTTTCTGTCTCTGAAGTAGTCTGTCTTATGTTTTGAGAGAAAATATCTTATTCATTGTCTAGAGTAAAAGACAAGACACAAACATGTTAACCTGTTTAAAAATGTAAAAGCAAAAAATATTACCAGAATGGATTCCCTGGACAAAAAATCAAATTCAAACGTAGTTCAGGTTTTTCACCACTTGCTTACGATATATTGCAGGTAACAAAACACACATAAAATAATTTCTCATCTTTCAAGAGCTAGCGTGATCTAAGCTAATGATATGATATCAAAAATAGTTTTGGCTATTGAAAACAGATGGCATAGTTCATTAGAAATAGAAGTCCAAAAGTTTTAAAAGCCATTTATCTAAACATATACAGTTTATTCAGTCTGTCTACCAGCCAACATCTATACTGACGCTGACAATTAATTTCTGAAATTATAGGGTTTCTTTGGTTTTCTAAATTAATTGCTCATAAAAGTTCATCCTTAGATACTTTACCACTGAGTCAGATATCCTATAATAAGAATTATGACAGGATGAATATTTGTTTTTAAAGTCAAGTCACGAACTGTTTTTTTCTTGAAGTGGGTATTTTAGCTGATGTGTTAAAATACATGAAGAGATACAGAACAAGACATTCTTTTTCTTCCTAAATTAATCTAGCTAAACCTGGTTCTGATTAGTGATGGTGCAAATGATCTTTCAAGATCAAGATTTTAAAGCTTTTATCAGAGGTATGAAGTTTCCTTGTTAGTCATATCCTCACTGCTAGTCAGCAGCCATGCTAGTGCAGGCTGCTGAGTTAATGAGTTGCAGAGGTGGAAGCAGGTTTTGAATTGTTTAGTGAGAATGAAAAGATACTGAGATGTGAAAGCCTTTGCTGAGAGGTTTGCATAAAACCTGTTCAAGGGTATGCACATTGACTGAACCTACATGGGAGAGTGGAGGTAACTCTGGGGTGCAGCCTCCAAGGGTACATTAACTCCATAACAGGAGCAAATTTATCTCTCAAGAAAAGTGGAATGAATGAAGAAGGAATCCTTCAAGCATTGGAAGAAAGACTAGAATACCAGTCTTGGAGCATGTGTGGTGTATGGTTGTGATCTCCTGTCATGGCCATCTTGACATGGAATCAGGACTCAGCTGAATGACAGATCATCGATTTGGAGTGCACTTGGCATTAGAGGTCTCACTCACTGTCAAGTATTGGTTAAGAGATTCCTTCATATTCACCATATTTTCCTCTATGTCTTCTACACTTTTCAAGTAGATGCTTACAGAGGTAAAAAATACAGATTCTGAAGTCTCAGGTGTAATGTTAATTCTATTTATTCTGTAAGCTTTGATTAGTAGATGCTATCTGGATATAGTAGAAAACATGTTAATACAAATTTCTTTAGGATTTTTTTCCTATGTGTTGGAAGTGTTTAAATGGAATAGTAAAAAATATAAGGGAAAAAAAAATAAACTCTTTGAAGAATTTTGTTATGCTTTTAAAGTATCATTCTATGATCACTTGAAATTATAAAATTACCTGTGGTGTCTATAAATACATTTATTAGGTCATAGTTTTGATAGAGATGAAAGTTTGTTTGGTATTTGGAGTTGTATCAATGATATGATTAAATTTATTATTTTCTCCTGCTAATCTTGCCACATTACAGAATTGTTTTAGCTTTGTGAAACTGATTTTATAAGTCTTTGTCATTTGATGTCTAAGACTCCAGTCAACATTTATCATTATTTAATGGAATTTTCTTTATTACAAAACTGTGAGGGTCTATAGGACCTCCCATAATACAGGCAAACTAATGATTAGGCCTGAAACACAGGAACTATCAGTCTTGAAGTGCTCAGTGGGACAATCTGGCTTCCATTTAAGCAAATAAAATTCACATTGATCTCTGGGTAGGAACATGATCAGGTTAATTTATTTACTTAGTTCTGTCTGAGGAAAAACAGAGAAGGGCTTCAAGAGTAAGCCATGAGGTTTCAGGCCTACAGCAAATTCCACAGGATGAGTCTTTGTTCCCAATGAGCTCAGACTGGAGTCTGTTAAAAATGGCAGAAACAGTTTAAAAATAAGGGTGGAAGAAAAGTGCAGCAATCTGTGCTTCATGGATTTGTGAAGGTCAGTCAAAATACAGCAGGTTTGGTTTTGGGTTTTTTTTTTTTGATTCTTTCATGACTTCTTAACATACTGATTCTTAAGAATTTGAGCTGGTTTTTTTTTGGTTTTTTTTTTTTTTTTAATGGGAATGAACTATATTTTGGTGAACTGCTGCAGTTTTAAAGATATGGTATTACATTCTTCTTGTAAGTAATTTATTAATATGAAGGAACAAATATAGCTCACCAACCATGGCTGAGTTATGTCAGTGTAGTGAATAATCAGAGACTTTACCTGTCTGATTTTAACACAGGAAGTCAAATGTAAATATCAAAGAGCCCTAAAATCCTCTAAATTTTTTACCCTTGAGAAACTGAAAATTTATTTGATCTTTAGCCTTTTTTTCCTAGCTTTTTTTTTTAATGACTATTCCTTTTGAATGCTCATTTTTCATCTTGTTTATGTTTTCTAAAACTGTAAGTCACCGTGTTACTCCCTAAGGGCATCCAGCTTTCACCTTTTACTTGCTGTTCCAGTCTATTTTCAGTCAATGTACTATAATATTGCCAAGACTGTGTGTGCTTGATCTCACAAAATATTTTCAGGAAGACATTATACAGGAATAAACGTATGGTTTGCTGTAATAGACCTTCAAAGTTCCTAGCCCTGTAGTAATAAACTTACAAGCAAGGCACAGAAGAGCACTATGTCATCAAAGCTTTCTGGCCCTTCAGGATTTAAGACTATTTTTATAACTGTCAAGCATAAGATCAACTCTCCTAACAGAGTCACCAGTTTGGAATAGTTGGTTTGATCTCAAAAGCTTTGATTTCTATAAACAATAAATGCCTGATATAAAAATTGAAATTGCTGTTTTTACATGATGTTTGTTACTCAATAATGTCTCAGTAGATGAAAAATAGTAAATTTTCTGTATCTCTCTCAATGGTGTAAAAGCTTAAAATGGACATTCTGCTTTACTCTGTAGGAAAGCAGGAAATTACTGTTTCCAAAATTACACAGCAGTCAATTACCCCTTCAGGATGGCACATGTCATATAACATCTACTCACTTCAGTGAGATCTCTTGCTGGAGCTAATGCTTCCTGGGATGTAATATTAATGTGGGCATCAACATGAGGATTAGGAGTGACATGTGGAAGATTGCAACAGAAGACTGACAACACTTTGGTGTGCTGAAGAAAGAGACTCGGAATGACAGACTGACAGGACCGTGAAGCCTGTGATATAAAGATCATTACCAATTAAGATGGAGGTGAAGGAAGAACTGGGGTCAAAAGGGCACCTGCCTCGTCCTCTCTCAAATTTGTGCGATTCCAGTTGAAACAGATGATCCTTGAAAAAAGAAAAATCACAGAAAACAGAGTAAGCCCTACAGTCAAAGAAAAGTAGTCCTTAGAGACAAGCTGTAACTTTGTTATACCTTTTGTAATAAATTCAGTTCATTAAGGATGAAACACAACTACAATTGCTCACTGATGCATTAGTTCTCTTGGTTTCTAAAAATCACTTTGTATGTGAACTGTCCAAAAAGAATCAGTAAAATATTCAATTAAATTAATAATTTTTTATATTTTTTAAAAATCTCTGTGTGGGTAGAGAGTGAAGATTTCTCAATCTTTTCTCCAGATTATCTAAATACTAAGTAGATATCTAGGTATGGAATGTGGTTTTCCTCTTTAAGCATTTTCTTTACGAGTAGATATTAAATATATCATACTGCGTTATCTTCTCTTGGTAGCTTTGAGATGTTGATACATCATCTTCATAAAAGCATGCTTAGAAATGAATCCCTAGTTATGCTTTTCAGAGCAGATGTGATTTCTGCAGTGGATTTAACTGCATTAAAATATCAGCATTAAAATAATATTGACAATTTATTTTAATTTCTCTGTATGAGCTTTTAAAGGTTGAGAAAGAATTTGCAATTTCAATTTTATATGTAGTGTTATGGCTTTTCTGTCTTCTATCAGAGCCCATTAATATCTGATAAAACTATCAAGTGATAGCACAATATTTTAAAAATCTATGTATTCACAAAAAGACATACCAAAACCCACTTGGATCAGGAGAAAAAAACAAGAGAGAAAGCTATGAAATCTTCATAAAATCTATGCCACACAACTATCAAATGTGTGACTTGTAAACATTTGGATAATCTAGCAGTTCCAGTTCTGTGTAACACTTTTACTCAAGTCTATTGCTATGCAGGTTATATCAACATATTGAATACACATAACCTGCTGGTTCAGTAAATTAATCTCAGGTTTGCATCACTAATATACTAAAGCAAATGTTTTGTGAGGTATAACATTACATCTGACAGGATCCAACACTCCTCAGAATTTTGGTAAGGATCTGCCTGGATCTCTACAGCAGACATTCTCAAAGAGGTCCAATAGGCCTTTTAACCATAAAAATAAGGTTTTACTATAACCTTTCAGATTTTTATAAGAATAGTTCAGTATTCACACAGAAAAAAGCTTGATATAACTAGACTATACAAACTATCTACCTAATAATCTTTAATTAAGTATATGTAGTCCTTTTGTCATTATAGCAGGTTCTTTTTTTTCTGCTGTTTGTTACATTCATGTCATTTTGGGGTGTTGTAGCACACGCAACTTGGTACCAAAAATTTTACTTTTCAGAATTACAGAAACCTGATTATGTGCCTGCCATTTTCATGCCATTTTCATGCCATTTCATATCAAAAAGTAAGTTTCCAATAAGTTAGAGAGTTTCTATAAAAATAGGCTGCAACTCAGAATGCAGTTTTGGAAAAATAAGACATCTGTTTCATGTTTACTTGAAGTGAAAAATCCACCCTAAAATAAAACCAACAAGCAAAATCCATACAAATCTTAATTAATGGACCTGAAATTTAGGTGGTAACAAAGCATTAAGAATCTCACCTACCCAGAAGCTCCTTTGTGGGCTTAGCGCAACCACATTAGTATTTGGTGTTAGAAGCTGATACAACAGAAAATAATCATCTTGGGTAGAGACTGGTGTTGCTGGAATATTATTTTCTGCTGTATCAGCTTCAATAGCACATCAGTAGTAACTATTCCCTCTCTGCTGTTGGGTAAATGTCAAACAATGAAGAAATATTTCTCTGGTGTGGAAATCTCAGTTTCATTCCATACTTTTCAAACTTCACATACCAGATATTTTTCAAAACTAAATACTGTAACATTTTGGGTCAGCAGGAGGAAAAAAAAGAGTAAAGTGAAGTCAGGAAGAGGAAGAAAAACCTGAAATCACGAAAAAGAACTAGGGAGTCATAATTGTCATAAAATAGGATATAAAGGAAGTATTTCTGAAAACAGTCTGACTGTAATAGTCTTTATTATATCATCAGGTATTAAAATTACTTGTGAAAAAGTTTCTCCTCTGATATCTCAACTAAACTATTTATCAGTGAATCAGTTCAATAAAATAAACAGGCAAGCAATTTTTAGAGAGAAAGATGCAGAAGTAACTGGAGAGATAAACTATGTGTTAAAATTTAATAGATTTTTCTAGTCTTAATACTTTCTGTTCAACTTTCCCCATAGTAAAATAAACATGAACTTGTCTATGAAGGGAAAAATACCTAATTGAAAACTCATTACAGAAAAAACATACTCAGGTACAGTAACAAAATTATTTTGAAACAATTCTTGAAGAAATTTTACTATCCATACTTCATGTTTTACAGTATATGGCTTATATTTCATCCTACACAGTGAACAGAAACTGAGCAATGCATGATTCCACCAGGGCATCATAAGGCACACATCATATTCAGGTTTTCCCCTGATAAAATGCCACTGCTACTCAGATTGGGGTGACTTGGCTGGTATGGGAGTCTTCCAGATGGTGTGGAAGGATTTTGTGTCACTGTCAACCAGTGAAATAGTGTCACATTGAAAAAGCTACGACTGTTGTTAACCGTTCTCCTGTGAATCAGAATGAAATCAATGATGAAGATAAACCCATCTCTTTTAACGCTCATTACACACACATGCTTAAACCAGCTAACTCTATGGCCAGAGACTGGAAATGTTAAGCAGTCTGCAGAATCCTTCATTCTCAGCATTTTAATAGCTGGAATTTCTGTATAAGGATTGTAGCTTAAATATATTATCTGACACTAATATTGAAGGTAGTTAAAAATTAGGACTTCAGTGTTAGGAGAAGTTTTTAAGTGGATCTCACCAGTTTTGATATAAATCAGGATGTTTTTCTCATAAATGCTTGCAGATGCATTTAACTGTCTGAAAAGTCATTGCAACTGTAAGCAATAACTTCTGCAAGATTTTCCAACTCCGCCTTTTAGAACAGCATACCAAATTTTCCATAGTCACAGTAAGTTATTCCCATCACTGAGGCAAATAACTGGAGATCAAGTGTTAGATGTGTCAACTTCCATCGGATGCCACTTTAAATGAAATGAGCGGTGCACATTAATAATCAGCTTTGAAGGCTAATACCATAATTCTAACCCTCCTTGCTGTTTGTGACACTGGAATCCCTTGAAAAATGTCAGAAGAAAACCGAGTTTCCTAACAGATTATCCAACACAGTAGTTCAACACTGTAATTTATTTTATGAGCAATTTCAGTGGTTAGGGCTGAAATTACTCAAAAATCCATATGGAGGGCTGGGAGTGAAAGTACAAACTTCTACATGTAATTTGGGAAAAGCAAAGGAGTTCTGGGCTTGATTTATGTTACCTATAACTCAGGAAATATAATATATGTTCAACTACTATGAAAAAAAATTGTTGATTAAAAAGAAATAGAACATATTTCCAAGGGTATCAAGCATTTTGCCATTAACTTGATATAAATTTATAATTTTAGACAACCTAGAATAACGCAGGCTAAAAATAATAATGAAAGAAAAGGTCAATCAGAGCCATTAAAATTTAAAGACCGCACTTAACTTTTGTTTCAGAAAATTGCTTTCTCTAATGCCAAGTGCTGCTTTGCTCTGGTTCAGCATTTATGCATGTGGTTAATTTCAAACATATGCTTCTTCCATTCCTGTTCAGCAAAGTACTTAAGCCTATTCTCAACATTAATAAAAAGTCTTAAAAACATAGGGGCTTTGGTTGGTTTTACTATGATATTATTTTTATGAGAAACTATAACTTGATTTTCTGTAAGGGATTCTTTTCCCCAACTTTCAGTTATTATTATTTGTGTGGTAACTAAGTGTAAATATGTCATCCTGGCTTTTTATTTATTTATTTATTTATTTAAATAGAAATTGAAGCAATTTCAGCTCCTTTAATTATATACATGTATGCATATGAACAATATAACCAAGCTTTGCTCTCCAGCTGTGCCTTTTTGGGGCTGCTTTGTTTTCAGTGTTTTTTGGTTTTGATTTTGGTTTTTAAGAAGTCCTGTGACTTCTTGTGAATACAGCTTTTAACACTGATTTTATTACTTACTGTCATTGTAACTCACTGGATAAAAATAATTCTTAACATTAATCATCTGGTTTTCAACCTTAGAATAGAGAATGATGTTAAATGCAGAAGTTGTTGTCTTTCACTTACTATGGGTCATATATTTGACAAAGAGAACTATGAATAAGAAAGTTCATCTGTAAAGTGCATTGAATGAGAAAGTTTAATATAGAGATGCATTTCTTGTGCAAAACTATGAGAAATGCTCTTTTGAAAACAATAAAGCCATATAGTGCTAGTCTTATACAATTTCTGTTCAAGTAATTCTGAAAACATAAGAGGGGGACTGTAAATCTCAGAGATTCATGTTATTTGATCTTAGTGCCCTGCTTGTGAAGAACATTGTTGGGAAAGGATGGTGAATACTGGGATGCACTGACAGGGAAAGGACATCCCACTGGAATGTTTGACTGAATAACCTGGTAAAGTGGGCTTTCAACAAGGGTCATCAGGGTTGAAACCCAAAGCAAGAGGGAGATGTGCAAATGCAGAAGGTATGGGAGGGAGAGAGCTGCCAAAGGGATGTTCACATCCCTGCTCTCAAGCATGTTCAGATTTCCTTAAACCTCTGTACAAAACCTGTAAGGTTAATTTTTGCTTGCAGGGTTGCATCTTGTCAAACAGCACTTCCATTCCAGTCCATTACAGTTTTGCCTTTGCTCTGTATAACAGTTATACTAAGACTCTTATCTCAAAATAGGGGATGTTGTTCTTGGGTTCAGTGGTTCCATCTACTCTCTCTTTTTTTCTAATTCTATCTTAAAAATAAAGTAACAAAACAATAAAATAACATGGGGGGAAAACTGTGATTTAAAAGCCTCACCAATTTAGGTACACAGTGGGACAAAGATGCAACTTTATTGATGGAAATGCCACAGAAATGAATGCAACATGAAACTGTCAAGACAGCAACAGACCTTATACTGTAGAAAATAAAATTCAAAAATAGTTAACATAGCAAGTGTGCTATCAAAGAAAAAACTTGCTGCCAAACACAAATTTATTCTCCAAACACTTATAATAACACTAATAAGTTTGTATCACAACCTTCTGGCCTGTTCAAGTCAACATAATACAGGCATGCAGATGTATGGGAGAGTAACACAAGAATGCTCCAACAGTGAAAAAACCCATTTTTATTTAATATCTTATTCATAAATCCCTAACAGTAATTTTCAAAATTATCTAAGCATTGACATAAAAAATTGCTCTTGTTGTTAGAGGATTACTAATATATCTTCCGTGTTCACTCAACTTCACTTGCTGACAAAAATGAGGATACAATATTAGGAATGGAGTCCTCAAAGAACTGGATGAAATAGTCAGGTATCTGCTATTTGACATAGTTAAGATTATTTGGGAGGTAGCATTTCTTCTGAGGATCTGTTTTCAATCCTCTTTACTATCCTGTGACATACTGAAAAGATCAGTCGTCCTGTGGGATGAGAGTACATAAAATATTACAGACATTAAATCCTCCCTAAAAATTCAGATGTCTTTTTCAGGTCTATGCATTTTATTTCACAGTTAGATGATTAAGACACATTGGGTTCAAATCTGAAAACTTGTTTAAAATATGAAGCTATGTCAAACTGCTGTCTGCGTTTGCTAAAGGATTAGTAAGTTGTGACTTGCATCAAAATATCTGGCCTAAAGTGACAGAAATAATATATATCCCTGATTTAATGCCTGTGAAATACTCTGGCAGTACGAAATAAAACAAAACAAAACAAAACCAAACAAAAAAAACCTACAACCAAAAAAGCACCACCCTGGATATAGAAATCACAGACATTTATCCTTAGCAGTTCAGAATGTTTATATAACTGACAGAATTGGTCAAAATTTTAGTAGTTGTACCTTTGCATGACCTAAATTAGTCACATAAACTCACTAGGGGCCTATGGCATAGAAGAGGATCATTAGAAAAATAAATTGTCATTATATTGCACTACTGTGGGAGTAAGTATATATGAAAATTACAGGGGCCCTATAAGGGATTTCCATAATTAATATGCTTGAATAGCTGTAGATGGGGTGAAAGACAGTATTAAATTCCCAAAATGAAAGGAATTCTGTGGGGAAGTGTGCAGGATTTACATGGGACCTTGCTAACCAAGACTTTCCATTTTCCTTGATTTTGACCAGCTAAACTTGTGTTGAGATTGTGAGGCTCACATTAGAACAAATAACACAACAAAAACTCCTCCCATCTAGTTATTGCTATCATAACAACTGCAGATAAAGGTTGGAAAAAAAAAGTTAAAAAGAAAGAATAGAGCTCTATGATTTGATCATAACAGTCTGGGCTTTGGTGATGCATGGAGCAGCAGGGTCTTGGGCACAGCCAGGCCAACATCTACATTCAACTGAGAATGGATTGGAGAAAAAAGCAGATACTCTGGGAAATTCTGTCTGTCTCCATAGTGTGGAGCCTTGGATAACTGAGTCCTTTTGCAGAGCTTCAACAGGGCATGCCACAGTTTGCCATTCTGGAAGAAAGGGCAGAGGAATTGATCCTCTGACTCTTGATGACACTTGAATTGCAATACCTGTAGTAATTGCAAGTAATTCTTTGTAGTTCATTTTTTAAATTTAGAATAATCTTTCTGAAAAGATCTCGGTCAAATAAAAGTAAATAGAAGTCAAAAATTATAGAAAAATTAGAGAATATTGCATGGATTTTATAAACCTGCAAAAAATTAACTGAACCTTGTCATTGTTCATGGACTCCATTTAGAAAAATACATTGTCTCATATCTAAAAGTGGCAGATCTAAAAATCATTATGATGAGCATGGGAATATTTTACCTACCCCCAACAAATTACCACACAGGTGGAGTATTTATTTCTTTATCTTTTGGATAATAGTATTATTCCTCTGTATTAATTCATTTTGCCTTGACCATCTGTCTTCAATCTTGCAACAGACAGGTTAATATGATGGAAAATTCATGTCATATGGTTGATCAATTCACATTCTTTACTAATTTCCAAATTGAACTTAAAATTCTAATATGGCCATATTTAGATAATATTCCAAAGTAATGAATGTCATTTGCCTGATTTTATGGGTCAAACAACCCTGTTGCCTGCTAAAATGTGTAGGATTGGCTAAGAACAACTGATACAGAACACTTGACTTCTCCATGGCACCAGACTTAGTACATAGCTATGATGTCCTAAGCTATGATGACACACTGTGCAACACAGAATTATTAAGAAATGCAAACTGCTGAGATATATCAAAATATAGTTGTTGTTAGATATGCAACAATAAATCTTCCTTTACTGAAGGTTGCCCTAAGTTTTGTTTTTGATAGAAGATGATTTTTTAAATTTAGCAGTAATTTTAACTGGTCATGGGATTTCTTTCCTAGTAAAGTTTGAAAAAAGGTTGGGAATGCATAATTAAGAAAGAGAAAAGGTTAATGAGACCTCTGTGTGTGTTCAGGTTATTAAATGCTCTCAATACCAAGTTAAAAGTCAGAAGCTAACCAAGTAGATTTTAATATAACTTTTCTGAAGTGGTGTCTCTTGGAATAGGGAACAGAGTTTATATCTGAAGTACATCAAAATGCCCTAGAAGGTGGAGGTTCAGATACTTGTTCAGACTACTTTCATGTGTTAGACTGAGGTGCCTCATTTAGGATCTTGGGCATCTTAAGTGCCTTTTTACAGCTGACAGAGACAGGAATCTCTGGAAATCTCGTCATTGACCTTGACATGAGACTGCTAATCAGGTGCCACGACTTAAGTGTGTAAACTTTGTGCTCCAGACAAGAATACTGAGTCAAGGGCAAAATGCTAAAACTAGATTTCTCACTGTGATGCTTTGCCAAGAACTCAGCACTTGTCTATGAAAAGAGGAATCTCAAACAGAGGTAGGGAAGTGACCTTGCCTATATACACACCATTGAATTGCATGTCTGGTTCTAGTGTCTGCACTTCCAGAACATGTGAAAATAGTGCAGAGAGGTCATAGGAAGGATAAAAATGTGATTGAGGAATCCTTGTGATAGGAGGGTTAAGGAGCTATATTTATTTAGCTTATCGAAAAAAGTGAAGAGGTGGCTTGATCTTTGTGCATGGGTACTTACACATGGAAACGATGTGGAAAAGATAATGGGAGACTTTTCAACTTTGCTATCAAAGGCATATCAAGGTTAAATGGCAGGAAGTTGAAATTAGATAAATTTAACCTTGAGTAAGTGGTTATTTCCTAACATTTAAAGTAATTAAACATTAGGACAGTTTACCAGATTGGGGAGTTCCCATTATCTGGAGTCTCTGAAATGACAATGCATATTTTTCTGGATATGTTTGAATGTCTAGGAGAAATTATTCATGTAGTATGTGACTGACTATTTTACTAGTCAGTGAAATAGTCCCTTCTGACCTTTGTTCTATTTACACTGTACCCATTATCCCTTTCCTAGCAAACCAGGGAAAGAACAGAATTACCCTTTCTTCATAATCCTTACTGAGGTTCACATATACAGATGTTCACTAAGGTAATTATTATAACAAAATTTCATTTAATTTAAATTTTCACACAGCCATATATGCATTTGTTTGGAAGGGAATTTTTTCACCCTATGTCACCAGGATTTTTTTTTTCCTGGAAGGATTGGATCTTGGCCAATTGTGAAGGCTGGGTTGTTTTATGAGATATTCTTCAACTGTTGCTTGGCTAATATTTTCTTATTTTCACAAGGGAATATAGATAAGCCATGGGTTCAGTAAGAAACACTTCAGGTTATGACTGAAGCTTCAGCTTTTGATTTTTACTGTTTGCAACATGACACCTTTGTTGTATCCTGTGGGATTGGGGTAATCTTTACCCAAACAATTTCATAGAATCATAGAATTGGCTGGGTTGGAAGGGACCTCAGAGATCATCTAGTCCAACCCTTGAACCATCGTTGCGGTTGATAGACTATGGCACTGAGTGCCACATCCAGTCTCTTTTTAAATATCTCCAGCGACGGAGAATCTACCACTTCAGTGGGCAGCCCATTCCAATGCTTGATCACTCTCTCCGTAAAGAAATTCTTTCTAATATCTAACCTAAACTTCCCCTGGCACAACTTAAGACCATGCCCTCTTGTCTTGTTGAAAGTCGTCTGGCAAAAGAGACCAACCCCCGCCTAGCTACAACCTCCTTTCAGGTAGTCATATAGAGCGATGAGGTTTCCCCTGCGCTGCCTCTTCTTTAGGCTGAACAGCCCCAGCTCCCTCAGCCTCTCCTCATAGGGTCTGTGCTCGAGTCCCTTCACCAGCCTGGCTGCCCTCCTTTGGACCTGCTCCAGGACCTCGATATCCTTCCTAAACTGAGGGGCCCAGAACTGGACACAGTACTCGAGGTGTGGCCTCACCAGTGCTGAGTACAGGGGCAGAATCACTTCCTTGGACCTGCTGGCGACGCTGTTCCGGATACAGGCCAGGATGCCATTGACCTTCTTGGCCACCTGGGCACACTGCTGGCTCATGTTCAGCTTCCTGTCAAATCCAGACTCCCAGGTCCCTTTCTGCCTGGCTGCTCTCAAGCCAAAAAAAAAATAAAAAGAACACAATCCTGCTTTATTTACCCCTTTGTACAAAACCTTTTTTCCCTGCTTCTTATTTTACAAAGCCACCTCCGGCCCTCAGGACTACTGTTTAGGTATCATTTTAATCTCACTTGAAATGTATGCATATGTAACTTCCAATATCTGAAATGCTTTAAACTAACAGAAATCTGGAGTGTTTGATATTTTGGTGCAATTAGAGACACTGTGATGTGGGTATTCAGACTAGATGATGTCATGAACACCTTTAGTAAAAAATTCTGACATAGTTTTGCTTATTTGGCAGCATTTCATATATATGAACACTTAATATTAGTTTAAACATCACCCAGTTTAATGACTTGTTTCACATGAATTGCAGATGCAGAGGACTGTAATAAATCAGCCAATTCATATTATTCAGGATTTCAAATTCAGTGAGTTGAAAAACCTGTTAATATTTCGTGGATAGCATTTTAACTGGTGGCTTTTTCTCTGAGCAGAGGGACAGTGGAGGGGGGCTGGACTAGATGACCTTTAAAGGTCCCTTCTGACCTAATACATTCTATGATTCTATGACACTGTGAGCAAATATTTTCAGATTAGAGAATTTGTCACACATTCAATCTAATAAAGGACTGACCAACACCCACTTCTGTTTTGTCAGTGAAACCAGATGTTTCTCCTCCTTAATCTACTGCAAACTGAGAGCTGAGGTAATAGGAAAAAGCACAGAGAGGGAGTAACTGGGCAGATCATAATTTGTTTTGATTTGAAAAATATCTCAAAATAATATAAATAAATACATAATTTTGTTTCTCACTAAAGCTGAAAGCATGATGGCATTATGAAATGCTGGTCAAGAGCAGAAGAATTATGTCCTGTAAAATTAAACTGAGATGTAATTGAAACATTCTCTCTTGACTTTTATGTCGATTCACTTCAGTGCATTAAAGCAAGAGCTCATGTTGCCTACATTTCTTTGTGGTAGATAGGCAAATGGAAAGCTTATTGCACAATTGAACCTTATCCTGTTTTGCTTTGAATCATAGAATATGTAGAAAAAGAAGTCCCCCTCCCCATATCCAAAGAAATACTGAGGGCAACACAGGAGAGAAGGAAGAAATTCCATTTGACCAAACTGTTCTCCAATCTGTCAAATACACCCACTGTTCCAATGAAGGCAATTCCTTTCCAAAAGGCCTTAAAGAATTAGAATTCAAAGCTGTTTTCCCCTGATAAGCAGAATCTCATCTGGGTAATTGAAGAGCAAATAGCATAATAAGGACTACCTCAGATCAAGAATATCTGGAGGAGACTCCCAGAAACAACCAGTGCATTTTGTGGAAAGGGTGACGTAGTCCATTGGTCCCTTGAGGTGAGAAATATAACTGTAAGCAGTTTACTGTGCTAAGCTAGGCATTTAAAATGGTATTCTGCCAGCTTAATGTGCATATTCAAAATTTACTGCATGTTCAAGAATAGAAATTCTTAATGCAGAGTTCTTTCCCACAACTTTCATTCCCTCAACAGGTTTGGTCCTGTGAAGTTGCCTTCCCCTCCAGGAATCAGCTCTATCTTATCCCCATATAGTTTGCAAAAAGTTAGGATATTATATCTGCACATTTTTTCTTTTGGAATTTCTGCTCACTTTTCAGGTCATATGGAGGAAAAGTGATTTCCTTATCTGTATGTGGTGGAGCTACCACCTGGATTTGCTAAAGGTACTTTGTAAGTTAGCTAACAAGGCAGTTTGGATCACTGGAAGGCCTTGGCAGCACTCTTAAAACCTGTGTGCTTTGCTGGATAGATAACTCATTGAGAAAAAATCATTGCTTGACTGCAGATAGCTCATCCAGTTTGTCAAAATTTTAAAATTCCCCTAGAATATTTTGAGCTATATACAACTGTGGAGTACTGTTTTACTTACAGCTAGATGTGGAGAAACATAGGCACTTCTTCCAGTGCTCATCTTCTACTACCAAAACTAAGAAGTTTAAAAACAATGCAAAAGGGATAGACTGGATGCAGGTCCTGTAGATCTTTCCTCCCCATTATTGGCATGAAAGCCAACATATGTTTGGTGAGAATGGAAGCAGAGTAAATTTTTTTCTGCACTTTTCTTCATCTTTTATATTTGGTTTAAAAACTTATTTCAGTTTTTTTTTTCACAGAAAATGTGGAAAGGATGCAGATTAAATTGACCAAAGGATATTTGGGATGAAGGGTTTCTAAGTCCTGTTTTCTTCAGAAAAAATTGTTGATTTTTCTGGGTGATAGACAAATAGAGACTGGAGGGACCCAGCCTTTTCTGACCTGCATGGATTTTTGACATTTGGAAGCATGTTATGACATCAGTGATAATGAACTCACTGGCTGGGAGTTAACTTGCTTATAGTTTTTTGGATGAGATTTCTTAGTATGTTCTTTTGCAAACACCAACAGTTCTGTCTGCAAAGTCAGCAATCCTTTTTTTGCCAAGTTATATTTTATTTCTAAATGGTAGAAAAACATCAGGTAAACTGCTGAAATCTGAAAATCTGGAAAAGAATCATTCATCATAGTCAAGGTAACTGAAAAGAGACAAAGATAAAAAACTGCATGGTGCTGTCAGAGACTGTAATTGTATATTTTTAGAAAGGTATTAGCTGGCTACAGCTTTATGACAGTGAACAGCCTGCAATTCCAAAGCTATACCACTTAAACAAATATTCCAATAGAATAACTACAGTAAATCATTACATATTTCATCTTTCTAATGGATAAATAATACATTGTAGAGTTTATAAACAGTTTTGTTTTAAAAAATATTTGGTTAGCCTCTGGTGGTACAACACAAGTTAGGGGAAGAATTCAGTAAGTCAAATATTTATTGTGTCTTGGTTTATATGATCAAAATATGAAAATATAATTACTTAAATAAAAAAAACCACGTATCACTAAATTTCTGTAAAACCTTGAAAAGCATGAAAGAATCATTTAAACATATATAATGAATTATAGTAAAATTTCTTTATGAAAAATTATAATTACTGCATACTAAACTAGGTTAATGTTTTCTGGAGAGACTGGTTAGGGGAATGGACTTTTCTACTGTGTTTTTTGAGAAACCCAGAGGTATTGATTGTAAGTTCTAAGATTGAATCATCTGCCAGTGAGGCAATGAAATTCTGACTCTTTTTTTGAGATAAAAATCTCCTTTTGGCTTTCCTCTTTGTTTACAAGAGCTCAGTGTTTTCTTGCCAAATGGCTTTTCAGAAATGGATAACTTTATGTAATCTTTTGCTGCAAACCAAGAATGAAATATTGCTATGTGTGACTAGTGAGCACCAAGAACAAAAGCCTCAAAATGTATTTTGTTCCAACAGACTGTTTCTGTTCAGCCAGCTCAGTAAACTGTTAAAACAAAAGTTTATAGAAGATACAGTCTTGCTATTCTATCATGTTCTTAAGCACCTGTATCACTAATTTGTATTTATATAAAGCTTGTAATTTAAGAACTCTGCAGTCTTTACTCAGTGGGTCACATCTTCCCTTTCCTCTTAGCTCAAGTAACATTATTGAAACTTATGATTAAGAACCCTGACCACAGAACAAGTATTTACTCTGTACTGATACTGCTGATTCATAGTTCTGTGTGGAAGGGTGAATCTAGTTCCATAGGCTGCCTTAGCTAGGTACCTAAATACACAGAAGCCTACTATAAGGACTCCCTTTTTACCTTCCACTTTTATACCTCAACATGACTGCAAAGTGCAATTGTTCAAATGTATATAAGCCTCAAATACAATACACCTTGTGCCACTTAAAGAGACTGTTCAGAAGCAACCTGGTTTGCAGATCAAAGTTAGATTTTATTTCTACTGAAGTTCAATATAGTTCATAAAATTGCCAACAATATCTAAAACCCCATGCATTTTAACCAGCTGCATATTATGAACTGCATTCGACTGCATATTAAAAAACAGCAGTTAAAAGTCTGAATTTTCCTAGCTTTTTAATAAAGGTGTTTGGATCCTATTCATAAAATTTTCATATATTTATATTTTTTCACACTCCTTTCTATGACAGTCAAATGGTGAGAAAGAAGCCAGAGAGTTGAGATGGAAGAAATGGGGGACAGTAATCAGAAGTCATTGGGTAGGGATATTTTGGACAAACAGATAAACAGAGACTGAACTGCAATTTTCTGAGGAAGGATCTTTGCTTCTTGCAGCAACATGATGTCCTTATCAGTCAAAGAAAGTAAAATTAGAAAGTGCCCACTCCATCACATATCACGGGTTATTTTTAGCCTATCATACAAATAGCACCTATCTGTTTTAATCCTGATGGTCAGCTTTTCAGATAATGGAAATTAATATAGCTACATGTTACACATGCAAAAACATTGCAGTTTTCCCATGACTTCAGTGTGGGTAAAATTTTAGAACTTCTGTTTGACAACAGAGAATAAACAAAAAGACAGGAAGGAAGGACAGTGATACATAAAAGGAGGATCACGGGCCACATGTTCTTATATGCAAGTCTTATTTCTCATTTTTTGTTTATTTGATTTCTATTTTTATTAGCTTGATGCTTATGCTTTCCTAAATAGTATTCCTAAATATACAGACATTGCTTCTATCAAAGTGTACCAGGAAGCTTCAAAGGAGGTTCATGAGAGGAGCAAAGGCAAAATGCAGTTTCCTCAGTTTTGCAATTGTGTATTATTTAGTTCCTTCCTCAATTTTAGAAGATGTGTTTCTGCAATTCAAATAATTTCAAATGTGCTGGGGTCTTCTGATTTAAACGTAAATGCCAATAAAACCCAGTCTTATTTTTGTCCTAAAGATGATCTCCATCTATTAAGTGCTAACTCACAAAGTGTGTGACCAGGAATCCCTGGTCAGATCTCTAAAGCTGTTATCACATGTGCCTCTCTGTCACAAGATATTCCATCTCCCATCAAACTGGTATGTATTTTGCTATATGGTATATTCAATTTTTAAAAAAGCAACAAACAGATTTGGTGAAAAACCCCTAAATTTTTTTCAAGACTTTTTTTCAAGACTTTCTGTGTCAGCTAATCTAGAAAAAAAATTCTAAGATGAAAGTTACTTTGCATAACTCTCCAAAATGTAATTTCAATCATTGTTTGTGAATTCCTCTAGTAATAAACTGAATTTTAAACCAGCATTGCATTACATCAGGGAAAATTTCTCTTGTATTGTTTGTGTGAGAACTCTGAGTTCTTGAATTCAAATATTTATTTTTAACCATAGAGGATTTGCTGCAATCCAGACCAAAAGAGTCTGTACTGTAAAACAAATTTCTTACCTCTGATGGATGTCCAGCTCTAACAAAAGTACAAAGTGGATCAAAAGCTCCTGTTCCACAAGCCAGAAGATGTGTTCTGTTGTAGCGATGAAGGACACGAATGTAATTTGCACATTCATCCTATTTTACATAAAAAATAAACACATAAAAATATTGGCATTTTTTAAAAGTTGGGTTTATTTTATTTTAAATATCTTAGGTGCTCTTAGGTGATACCCTGCATATCAAAACATACTGTTCTTTTAACTGTAACCTTAGTTCTCTCACAATGCCAGTACCTCAAAAATTAATGTACCACCAAAAATTAATGTATCACCCAATTAATGGATGGAGACTTTTGACACAAAAAAGCAGGTTTAGCACACTGATTTATCACAATTTATTTTAAGTGCTTAACCAGTTAGGACTTACTAGTTATGAAACACTCTTCTGTGTTTAATCTCAGAAATACTGCACAAATCTAAATATTTGTTTTTCTAAGTATTACTAGATGCTCTAGACTGTAGAGTAAGGGCATGAGATGTGAATAATAAGCAAATACACCTTCAAAATTTATTTCTTGTGCAACTAATTGCTAGTTAATATTTTTTTGTATAATATAATCTCATGCTTTATCCGTTTCCACTGTTCTAACACTTATTTGAAGAAGAAATCATTAATTTCCCGAGGGCAATACTCTGGGATTCATTAGTGTATTTGCAGCTTCATAAATCTTACAATTAAAAATTTTTCAAACACAGCTTTGAGCTCTGGAGCCATTTTTCTCCCTACACTAGAAAAGGAGACAGGGAGATAAAAGTATCCACTGATTTTGGTACTCCTGGGACTTGGCTTTACAGAGTATTTAACATTTTGCAATGATTTCTGTGTTTGGAGCAAAATTTGTGTTCATTCCATTCATTGCTCCACACCTGTGTGACTCAGACCCTGGGTTTTAAGACAGTAATACCAAGTTTAAAGGAGCCAATTATAATGGGACTAATCTTACGTAACTTTAGCTGTTCTAAAGCTTAGACATCTAACGTATGCTATTCTCCTTGGCTTTTTCAGTAATCAACAAAGAAGGCCAGATGTCTCCAAAAGGCAATTAATTCTATCCTAAAATTAATGAGTGGAGGATTTTTTTAAATTTTTTTTTTTTAAATTTGCTATCCTTTACATGACTACTCTAGTTTTCAGACTGCAACATCTAGATGAGAAAAATCCTGGATATTACTGACCATCTGCAATTATTTATGTCACAGAAGATGGTCCACAGCTGTGCCATAGGCAGAATTTGGCTCTTACAAATCCATACTGAGTTCGAAACTAAGAAACCATCTTTATTCTTCAGACTCTTAGTGTCATTCACTGTAAGTCTTCCAATTGCTGCAATATATAAGGATAATAAAGAAAAATGCTCCTTTGCTATATGACTTTCTGTAATTTTTCACCTTGAAGATAACATCATGGTAATGGAAAGAAGAAGGTAACCTACACAGACTGGTGAACTGTTGCACAATTAAATATTATGCATACGAAAGGGACAAATGAACCTTGAAGTATCTTACTTTGGAGATTTCTTAATTCTTAACTAATTTATTTCTTTTTTCCAATTGGTTTCATACCTGGAGAAAAGTTTTAGATCCACTGAAAAAAACCCACTGAAAAATCTGTGCTTTACTGGGCACCAATGCTATCCCTCGTTCTCCCTCCCTTCATATATGACCTTACTGACCTAGCCCTTCTGTTCTCTCTCAGTGGTCATCTGGTCTTTATGGTTTCCTTTTTTTTATCCACATACACCTGATACTCTTGATCTTTGTCTCAAAAGCACTTTGTAGAAAAAGAGATCCTAGAATTTTTTTAAGTGGATAAAATTTATGCATTTTTTTCTCCTGTGCACCTTCACAGAAATGCCTGAAATTTTCTGCAGAAAAAGCAGGATGAGGAAGATACTAAATAAAGAAAAATGTTGTTGTGAATGGCTAGGCTTTATCGTTTGTAAACAAATGAAAAAAATACCTATTCTGAGAGGTCAGGCAGCTAGGCATTGCTGCTGACCCCACTAAAAATATCCTGTACACATAACAAGGAATAAATGAATCAGCCAAGGAACATTAAAAGAAATTTTCTTCCTACTATATTTATTAATTAAGTGTTGTAATTGTATTTAGGAGGCTCTGCAGACCTATTACTAGATATGTGGAACTTTACACATCTGAAACTTCTCAGCCTGAAGGAGTTAACCATCACTACAGAATTTGATTTCCACATTTAAACCATTTCCAGTTCTGATAAAACATTTGAAAGGATCTAAAGCTTTCTCCCACCACAGGCAAACAGGTGAGAGCAGAATGATTTTTCTCTGGGATTTGTCTGGATCAGGAAAGTGTGGCCTGAGCTAAACATGATGGACATAATGTTAACACAAGGCTTTTCTAACTGTCCTGTTAAGTCTATTACGAGCTCTATGAAACTGTTTATGACTACAATATTTGCAGTTTTACTTCTATAAGATGAATCATTAACTTTTAAAAGTTGTAAGAGCTTGTAAAAGTGGCCTGTTCTGTGATGTAGAAAGACGTAGCGGAAAACATGAGGTACCTTGACAGTGAGATACTTAGTAAAACATTCTCAATTCTACTAAATATTAGTTATGCACAGAGTAACAGAACTTATGCGAAGGAAAAAAATGAAAGAAACATCTTGGAAATAAGCAAAAAGCTTGGAAAGAGTACTGATGAACACTTTTTTTCTGAGACTTTACAGTGTGAACAAAATTCAGAAATGGTAAAGGGTTGATTTTAAGAGATTATGCCACTAAGCTTATGGCTACAAAAACTGAAGGTGGAAAAGAGAGTAATAGGAAAATTTAAAATTCTAATTTAGATTTCTTTCAGGTTTAGCAGTTTGTCTTACTGAATACTGAGCATGCTAATGGCATGCTAATCTAAGTGAACAAGGTTTCCCTGTAGTAAGTCATAGCCATTCTCATAGCCCTACACATAATTAGGTCTGTGTGAGGATCAGTATTGTGTGGTATTGCAATATTTACACCTTACACAATTTTAACAAATATTACAGCTCTGGAGTCTTATGACTATTTACAATTATGTATTTTTCTTTTAAAAAATAGAGATGCCTAACTTTCATAAGACAGAGGGACACTGCAAACACTTGAAGTTCTTTAAATGATCACATTCATTTCAATGCAGATTTGAAGAATAATAACAATAGGTGAGATTGTTAAAAATTTTGAATTTCAGGGAATCTCGTAGATCCGAGTGAGATATTTTTATATTACATTGCAACAACAGTACTTATTTCTCTATTTATTTAACATTGCAAATATTGTCAATTTACCAGAAAATAAAACCCAGAGCTTTAACTGTAAGGAGAGCTTGGGCTGAGGGTTAGTATTAAATAACGCTCAAAGAATTTAGGTTTTTTTATTTTTTCATATGACCACGAAGTTTGATTAATATATAAAATGTAGAAAAAAGTTCATAGCATTTTGTACAGTGAGTCCTTGGGAATTTTGTTTAAGGAAACTAAAAAAATTATCAGTTCTAGGCCAAGTGGTTGTAAGGAGTAAAGTATCATGTAGCATTTTACTGTTATTTTTATTTTCCAATCATGTTCACTGATTCCCTCAATGTGGACAGTTCTCATGCTTGTACTTCAACAGAAATCTTTAAAGCTTCCTAATCTTCACTGAGAATACATTGTGGTTATCACCAAGGGTGCCTGCTTGCTGTGGTTTTGGGGAAACAGTGTGTGCACCCTGCTGTGTTCTATGTTCCTGTCACGGCTGCTGTAAAACTATCATCATTTTTAAATTGTTTGGTACAGTGTGAGCTCTCTCAGCTGTGGGATTTATTAGGTGTTGTACTTTTTGTGTATTTATGAGGTGCAGATAATGAGCCTGGTGCACTGCAATATTAAGGAGGGCTCCCAATGAGGAGAATTCTCATCCTGTGGTGCCAGGGATATCAGCTGCTGTATGTCACTCAGCTTTTAGATCTTTCCCTGGGAAATGATTACAGTCATAGCATTAGATCATAAGAGAAAAACAGTTCTGGGGCTCATTAAAGCAGAGTATTTTTATTAATATACCTAAAAGCATACAGGACACAACAATTCAGAGTATATTTTAAAATTACTAATAAGTTAACTACTTGTAAAAAAGTATTTGAAGTATATTAAAGGATGTAAATTATGAAGATAAATTAGAATGTTAGTGTTAGAATGGAGAAGGTATCCTATGTTTATGAAGAGAAAAGGAAATAGAAATGGGAAAGAAGAATTATTAAGGTATCTTATTTGATATTACCAGAAAAAGAATTAGGAGAAAGTTCAAATGATCAAAAGTGTTAATTGCCTGTTAATGAGCTGGTTTGAAGAGCAATTAAACTAGTAATTTAATGTGTTTGCAGTAGTTACACATTTTTAAGATGCAGCACTTAGAATTATATCTGTGCTTTGATCTCTCTGAAGTTTAGGGATGCCTGAATTCTTGTTTTGGACCAGCCACTAATATAATTAAAATATATTTGATTTTTAATTATAAATACTTACAGCATCTCTTCCTTTAATTATGCATTCTTCAGTTTGCAAAGGTGTACTAGGCCAATGGATCTGAGGAAAAAAAATAAACAAACACAGAAAATCATTCACTTGGCAGTCTGATCATGTCAGTCCAGCTTTTACTTTTCTTGTCTCACAGAACAGAGTTACAGAATCATAGAACAGGGTTGCAACAGCCCTTGGAAGATCATTGGGTCCAACCTTTCATGGGGAAGGAAGCCTAAATGAGATCATCTAGCATCTCATCCTATCACATCTTTAAAATCTCCAGGGATGAAGACTTCACCATGTCCCTGGGATGGCTGTTTCAGTTACTGATTGTTCTCACTGTAAAAAAATTCTTTCTTATCTCCTAATGCAACTTGCACCTGTTGCTCCTTGCCTTAACTATGTGAAGAGAGAGCCTCTGTCCTCTTCCAGTACCCAAATACGCTGATGAGTTCCCCCAGAGCCTTCTCCAGTTAGAAAACACCTAACTCCTTCAGTCTTTCCTTCCAGGGCAAGTTCTTCAGCCCTGTGACCCTGGTCTGTACAGGTACATGGACTATGTTAATTTTTCTTTATATATACACACACACGTATATTTATATTTGACACATCATTAAATTTCTGTTGCTGTTTGAACGGTTTTTAAGTAAAATATTTCGGTTTATTTTTTAAAATGTATAAAAGTTTACAAGATAAGAAACCTTTTGAAACATAACGTTTGCTTAGCTGAGCAAACTTAATACTAGTCAACAGAATTTAAAGGAATTCAATATATGGAACATGTTAACATAAATTCAGTAGAAAGATTTCTGCTAAATTGTCAGTGACTTTATTAATAGAATATTAACTTTGAACTAATGTTTTCCTTATTTAAGTGACCCTCAAACCATGAAAATAGTTTACAGTGAAGTTAATCAATTTCAGCAATTGACCCTATAGGAGCAGAATCAACTTTGCACAGTCAGTTCCTAGAAAATCAGCCAATTACACATGCAAGATTTTTTTCAGCTTCCTACTTTATAAAACTTGTGTTTCCAGATGCAGGACTTCTTTGGATGAAAACAATGTTAAACAGTGACTGAGCAAACTGGAATGATGACTTCATTTCTTAGAACTTTTAAATGTGAAAACAAAAACATGTTCAGTTCAGTGATATCAGTCTTGGCTGAAACCAAATAAGTATTAAAAAATGGACGTCATCATTCATACATTTTTGTCAATAATCCAGTCACAAATTATTATTCTATCTAAAAACATTTTAAAATCAAGTGCTTTACTTGGCTTTTTTTCTTTCTGTGTTTTGGGGTTTTTTATTTTTGTGTTGGTTGGTTGGGGTTTTTTTGTTTTTTCTTTGTAATTGAATTAACTTTGTTTTTTGAAATAATTCTAATTCTAAGAAAAGTATATTGCAATAAAAGCGGAGAAAAATCAGAAATCCTAGCACCTAGTGCTGAAAAGCAAGAGGCCAGCTAGCTATCTGTTAGTCTTGTCAACTTGACCAGTCAGTGTTTAGGTCTCAGAACCCAAATCAGACCACCTATGGTCACATACCATCTAACTCTGCAAGAAACTTAAAAGTAATCAGAATTCATCCAGTCACCCTGGTCAGACCATTTCTCATTCTTTGACTGCAAAATTCCTCTTCCCCAGTCATTTACTGACTGCTCAAGAACAGCAGAGGCAATACCTTGGCAGGTACTGTAAAGAGTTGTAAAGAGTAGAGAGCTTGTAAAGAGTTTGTGGACAAACAGGAAGGACAGTTTATTTTCACATCCAAAAGCCTTGAAGTTAGGAGCTGTGAAATTTCGCATCTCCTGAGCTTAGAAGTTTGAAGTTACAGCTTTTACTTCCCAAAGAAATTTTCAAACTAATAGGCTAAAATGGAGGCATTTGCTCATATCAGATGTCGTTGGCTGTTAGGAACAGAAAAACCATGGAGGGAGTAAAACACCTGACTCTGTAATCTAGTATTGAATACTCTGTGTGTAGGTGATTATTTTTGTATTTGGATACTTAATCCCAGTGCTATTGAAAATACTCTTTATGTACATTTTCCAGTTAAGAAATACTGAATTAAATGCATAAACAGAATTAAGAGAAAAAAGCCAAAGAGGTAACACTATACCCCTGCTTTCTCTGGAATGTTGAAAACCAGCTGCAGTATAAGCAAAAACTTGGTCCTCAGCATAGAACTGTAGAATGAATCATAGAATTATAGAATGGTTTGGGTTGGAATGATCTTTAGAGATCATCTAGTCCAGCCCTTGCCATAGGCAAGGATCAGGTTTTTCCAAGCTTCAGCCTGGCCTTGAACATTTCCAATGACAGAGCATGCCTTGTCTGGGCAACTTGTTCCAGTGTCTCACCATCATGCTCATGATAAAAAAAATAATTCTTCTTTATGTCCAATGCAAATATTCTCTCTTACAGTTTGAAAATGTTGTCTCTTGTCCTGTTGCTACAGGCCCTATTAGAAGTCTTTGGCTTTCTTTACATACTGGAAGTCTACCCTAAAGTCTCCCCGGAGCCTTCTGTTCTCCAAGCTAAACAACCTGAGCTCTTTCTGTCTTTCTTCATAGGGGAGGTGCTTTGGCTCTATGAACATTTTTTGTGAGCCTCTTCTGGACACAATACAACATGTTCATGTATTTCTTGTACTCTTCTCCTCTCTTTGTCTTGCAGCCAGGCCATCTTTCAGAAGATTCTCACAGAAGCCACCCCTGTGGGCCCTCCCCTACTACCAAAGCCCACAAATACACACCCAACCCAGGCTGATGTGTAACAGGAGCAGCTCTCTGTCCCTCCATCTACCACTGCTGCCAGGTGTCTGTTTTCTAAAGTGACTCCAGCACAAACCCTTGTCTAAACCAGGACCTGCTTCTGTGTTGGTTCAGTCATATACGTATTCCCTATTGGGATATTCCCAATGCTTTATCTTAGCAGAAGATTCCTTACAGAAGGAGTAAGAGAGGCAGATATTTCTGTACCTCTTCTGCATCATGTGCAGAGGTGTAGGAATCTGGCTCAGATGCTTGTAGCAAACTACCTACATCTAAGGCAAGTCTGTTAGGAGCTTGAATTAAATGGGTCTGAATTATGACTTTTTGATACATATGAGTCTTCTGAAGATTTTCTATCCATAAATTATTTTTTAAGACATAACTCTAATGAGGTTTATGAGTCTTAACATAAATGAGCATTAAGATTTTAATCTCTTCAAGATTATTTTAGACTTGAGACTAAAAAAGCCCCTGTATGTCAGATTTTGCTATCATGCCTCATTTTAAAATTCAGTTTTATATGTATCCCAGGTCTAAGCACAGTAGTCAAAAATACAGATAGTAAATTTTTTTTTCTGCAAAATATAAAAATATAATATTTTATTATTTTTAATCTTGAGACCATCATGGGATTTTAAAGCAATTGAGAAGAACTGCTTGCTTTGTTATCATTTGCAAAGAAATCTATAGTAAGTGGCTGAAGCTAGTAATACTTTACCAATGTGTACTTACTGTACCTAATCATATTTGTTTAATTATTGCTATTTTACTTAACAATGTAACATAGGCTGTGTTTGTACTGTATGCAGATCCAGATATTAATCAACTGCAATGGTAGCCTTTAACCTGCCACATATCATTTTTCCTAATGTTTATGCTTTATAGTTAGGACAACTACCATTGATTCTTTAACTTCAAATTGATTCTTTGCCAGGACTACAATCTTTTGGCAAACTGTAGATAACTATCTTTGGGAAATTTTCCTGTGCATCTAGATTGGAATAACATCACATCAGAATGCATTTCACTGGGATGTATGCATGACTTGGCATGATTATTGGCTTGGATATTTTTTTTTTTTAAATGTTCACTCCTGGAGGACCTGTGAAGAAAATTTTTAAATTGATTGTTTAGTGAAATTTTGTGATCTTGCACCATAATATTATCATCCTTGAGATGTGGATGATGTAATTTTATCTGTATTTAAAAGACAGGAAAAATTTACTTTTACATATATTCCTCGTGGGAAAAAATGGAATTCTAAGGCAGTACAGACAACAGCTACTGAGCTGTCCTGGTTTGGGCCAGGATAAAGGTGATTTTCGGTTTTGTACTTTTACTTTTAGCTAAGTCTCTTTAAGTAGTTGCACTTGCTGAAATTAACAGCAAGTTTCTCAGACAGTGTGTGCTTCTAAGACTGATAACACTTGATGTTTATAGTTACTGCTAGAGACTGGTATGCAGAGCCAAGGACACTGCTCAGCTCTGAGGAAAACATTTTACCGTCCAGGAGGATAAAGAGGTCTCACCTGAGCCCTTCTTTGGGGAGGAACAGACAAGATAGATGCCAGAATTGACCAAACAGAGTATTCCATCCCATACATGTCATACTCAGTATAAATTTGAGGCATCACGAGGGCCGAGCCAGATTTCCGGATTTCCTGATTTCCTGCTTCCCTTCCTTCACCCGGCATCCTGGAAGGATCCCGTCCGTTCGTCTGCCTGTGGTCCTGATCCGTGCCAGCCCATATCTGTGTGTTCCTTCCTCCAGTTTCCGACTGCTGCTGACTCCAGGAGTCCAGCCTGGACTTTCCCAGGGCTGCCCTGCAGCCTCAGTGGTGGCATTAGAGTTATTGGGGGAAAAGGGAGGGGAATGTGGTTTCCATTTTCCTGTATATTTGTATATATTTAGTAATTTTTCCTATTTATCATTACTGTTTCATTAAAGTTGAATAGTTTAGTTTCCAACCCATAAGTCTCTCTCCCTTATTCTCTCTCCTTTCTTTATCAAGGAGGAGAGAGACATTAATAGAGAGCGTCTGTTATTCGGTTTAATTGCCGGGCCAGTGTTAAACCGTGACATGAGCAAATTCAGATGGGGAGGGACTTTAACTGGAACTGGAATACTAATTGGTGTCTCTGAACAGTTTCCCTATTCAGTCACTAGCCTCAAAAAAATAGGATGGCATGTTTAATAAAAACTAATTTCAAGAAATTATATGAGCTTTATAGCACTTCAGACTACTTTGTGAGCTAGTGTGAACTCTACTGTATGACAGAGAAATTAAACAATTCAACTAAAAGATCCCTGGTTTAAGTCAATAAAGATTGCTTAATTAACACAACCTGCAAACAGCTGAATCTCAGATTCTGTTAAAATGTCTGGTTTTTACAGGATATTACATACATACATTAACAAATACATAGCCTCTTTCCATCTTGGGAGGTAATTCCAATAGATAATCAAACTCACTGCTAAATGGTGTACTTCTAGCTTCAGTTTTAATATATATATGTCCTGATATAGTTTTCAAAGGGGATACAAGCAAGTCCTGTTCTAGCAGACTTGTGTTCAGCAAGATCTGGCAATACAGCTAACTTCAATAGAGGCAGGATTTATTATGAGAACTGTCTAGTTTAGTACAACAGAGACACTATTCTTAATATGGAGCTATCTCATACTAGATCAGAAACAGCACATTGTAATCTGCCTGCACAAGCTTGTAAAGAGTTTGTGGACAAATAGGAAGGGCAGTTTATTTCCACACCAAGAAATGAAAAGGAGAAACAAAGGTCATCCTTCTCTATGAGCTGTTAAATCAGTGGTGATGAACTACTGGCACTGGTCCAATCTTCCTGTCAACAAAGATCTGCTCTGACACCAATTGCAATGAACTCAAATGCTTTTTAAAATAAATTTGGCTCCAGATATCAAAGAAAGTTCTTTATCAGTGTGTTAGAACATTACAGGCCTTAAAAACTTTGGATCAAATCCTAAATATGTGCAAAGTTTGATTCCAAGAGTGGTGCCAAAATGAGTAAGAATTTAGGGAAAGCAAAAGTCACAATGGAGGGTACCTCCAAAGCTTTGGCTTTACACAGGTTACAAGTACTGTGTAAAGTACTGTATGGTTTTAATTCTCTGTCAATACTGATAACCACATTTCATATTCTCCCTCAATCTTACTAAGTTAGGGTTAGGCCATTCTTCATATAGAAACCAAATGGTAACATACATTAAAACCTTGTTCAAAAAAGTAGGACTGTCTTTCTCCAAAATGACATAGAAGACCTACTGCCACACTTGAGATCTCAACCCAAACTCTGGATTTCCTAGACAATACACAAATGGTATTAGTAGTTTTCTTTCCTGAAATACTTTTCCTGTTTTGTATGTATCTTTTCTTTATTGGATATGAAAAGTAGTGAGGATAATATATATCCTTAACATAATATTGGTACATATATACACAAACAGTGAAGAGCTTACATGACAAATCTATAAGATCTTCAGAGTGCTGCTTTGTATTTGAAAGCTAAAGAGAAATGAAACTTAAGGTAAAATGTAGTCTATTAAATGCAGATTTATAGGATGCATACCTCATATGCATCATAAATTGAGTTTTTGGGAATGCTGGATTACTTTGGCAGTCAGTAGGTCCCAATGCAAAAGCTTTTTATGTTCATTCAACATTTTTGTATTTTTCTTTCAAGATCTTCTAATATGCTTGCTAGAAATGAATTACTGGGTCATTTAACAAGAGAAGGGATAGACCTCTGGTTGGCTTTTACTGTGATTTTTACAGGCACATTCATATGCCTATTTGTGGAAAAAAATGGCTGGCAATTAATTAAAACACATAAAATGTTTTCTAGAAGACAGAAGATGAAAAAGATCTATGCAAATTTGCCTCAGTGATACCAACTTCATGAAACATCTGCAGCTGGTGACTCCTCCTGGTTACCAAAAACAGAATAAAACACAGGGACTTGCTTCCACTCATATTTTTTCTGGGTTGAATGGTGTTTCGGATTAATTAAGCTAAAATCTTCAGTCTGAAAGAAAAGGTCAAAGGCTGACCAACACAAAGTTAAAGGCAGATTACTGAAGAACTTTGCTAAAAATGAATCAACTGGTCTGGTCTCAACTCCAGGAATCACCTCCAGTGTATCTCACGCAACAGAAATGTCTCATTCCATACTTTTTCTGAAAGTGCTGTGGGACAAACGTTTTCTCTAGTTATCACTTACTGAGAAGACTGGAATAAGAGAAAACATGATATTTGTATTCAAGGGAGCTAAGTTCTGGAGAGGTCATGTTTCTAAACATGCTAGGTCAAGCTCCATTTATTTCAGTTTCTCATCTTCTGCACATCATAAAACAGGCAAGCAGGAAAGAAGAGCTTCGATTAATTTGTCATACTCTGCATACAGGTCTCAAGACAGAAACTATGATTTCAGAGTAAATGGCTGATCTTCCACCTTACAAAAATCACAAAACACCCCCCCCCCCCAAAAAAAAAAAACCAACCGTCAAGAAGAAAAGCAACAAACTTCAAGAACGTGTCCAGATGGGACAATGGTAGTTGGACAGAAGCACAAAGGGCTCTATCCTGTCATCTTTCTTCACACAGATTTACTGCCAAATAGGGAAAAAGAGAAGAGTAAAAAAGCTTATTTTATAGAAACAACTCCTTCCCAAATGTTTTCATATCCCCGAGGTCTAGTATCTTGTCACAGGATATTAATAATTTTTATCAAATGGAAAAGGAGTTAACTTATATCTGACTGTGGAGGAGCAAAGCTCAGCATGTAACATTATTCTCTGAGGAGTTAAGAAATTATGTTTTTTTATATGGAGATAAATTATCAAATGGCCTTCCTGAGAATATTCATTTCCCTATATCTAGAATTGCCTTTCCCAAACTGTTTATAAAAAGGATAAAGTATATTGTATCTGTTCACAGTAGAGGAACATGATAATTACATTTGGAGATAAGCAAAGCTGCTTACAGTACAGTTGTCCAGAGTGTTGGCATGGGAACAGTGATATTCAATTACAACAAGGGGGCAGGGGAAAAAGTAATTTGCAACATCAGTGGTCAGTGCTGTAAGCAGATCAACAAAAGTAATATTTCTCAGGGGGGGATTACTGATTTTGTATAATTAATTAATTTGAGAATGTATGAAAATGTATAAAGCTACCTTGAAGAAATTTTAAAAAGTAGATTAAATATATTGAAGCAGGAGCAATACTCCTACCAGCTTCCTTTATGCCTGCACACTTTCAGTCCTAGCTGCTGGAGGGAGAAAGGCTGTCATCAGCTCAGACTCCTGCCTCTTCACTTCAATTGCCAGCTTGCCCATCAGTTGTGGTTTCTATGATTACCAAGCTCTCTGGTAGGATTGTGAATTAACCCAACTTCCTCCCATAGACCACCAAGGAGACTTCAAATTTTACTTTCAGTCACTATCTAATAGCACCTCTGGTTCAGTTTCAAATCCAGGTTTTAAAGAAGGCTAAAAATTAGCTGTGTGACTTATACAGCTAATGAATAGCTCTTATAATTTCTGTGCTAAATTTGTAGTGGATTGGGGTTTTTTTTCATGCTTTCTATGTTGCTGTGCAAAATCCCCCACAAATGTCAGAAAGAAACTATTCCTCAGAAATCAAGTATGTACAAAGTATGAGATGCTCTAAATGCCTATAAACACGCTGGAAAACATAGAAGTCCCCCAGATCTCTTCACCTAAAATTACCCTTCTGGTGTATTACTGAGGAAAAATGGTAATTAGTATATTTTTCTTGAAACATAAACATGACCTTAGAGTTTACGCACAAACCATCTACAAAAACTCCATTATCTCATTCCCAGTCATGCAAACTGTGACATTCTGTGCTACTCATTACAACATGAAGTGACCAATGTATTTATAGCTTTTTACTCCACCTCTCGGTAGTTGTCGCTGACTCGATCCAAGCTGAGGGAATACAAGAGGTCTCTTCCTCCCACAAACAGTCGCTCTTGATACTCATCCAGCAGCATTATATGAAGACCAAGATATCCAAATGGGCTATGAAAGACTGACGTCCTGTTTAAATCCCAGAGCTCTGAAATACAAGCAGAGTGTGCATGATAAATACCAAACAGCTTAGCTTTCAGGGCTTCATTTTCATATCCTCCTAGGGAACTAGACCAGAAGTTGCGGGACATTAAAATGGTAATGGCATAATTTTTGAGTAAGAAAGAGACACAGAACACCTGGGAACAATTTTAAAAAATGAACCAGCTCTCCAGAAGATTTGTATGTGAATTTTTACATCATGATCTTTGTACTCGATACATCATGAGATGAGGATGGGGAAAAAAAGGTTTCCTTCTTAATAGTTCCTGAAAAGGAAAAACCACTGCTTATGATATGAATTGCAAATAGGAAAAATTTTAAAAATCAATGGAAAATGAAAAAAATACCAGAAATTGTCTAGTTTTTTTCATAAGACACATCAAATGGAAAGTTTTTACTGTACATATACCATTATTTTGCGGTTTGGGGGGATGTGGCTACTTGGTTTAAGCTCAGCACTCAGGTCACTGAAAATGTTGCCTCAAAAGTCAGTGAGAACAGTACAAAATGTGTAAAATACATAATCATAGTTTCCCAAGTGATTACTGTTTTTTCCAAGAAATACACTGACCAGATAAGGAGACCTGTGGCTCAGCTGCCCGTAATCCAGGCTAAAGGCACTTGCACAGAGAAAAGGAAATTCAGCCCGGGCAGTGTTGCAGAAACTTGGAATTAAGCCTCGGGAAGGAGGAAAGAGGCAAGCTGAGGGGTCTTTCTGCACTCCTGAGCAGATGGTGCAGAGCACAGCCTGGCTCACAGTAAGCCAGAGGCTGAGAACCATTTTGCTGTCAGGAAGCAACAGAAGTCATTACAGAGACTACCTTAGGACAGCCTCCTAATCAGTGAAGCTGGGACTAGGGGAAAGGAATTATGGTTTTATGTTTATATTTTGGTGAACTGTTTTATTTTGAACAAAAGTCACTCCTAGTAAAAGCAACTAAATTCCTTTTAGCTTATCCTCACAGCTGTTCCTAAGGACAATGTTTCCACTTGTTTGGATGTGGCCCAGCAGCTGATATTGGCAGAAGAGGGACTGTCCCAAAGCTACTGAATACAACAAATGGGCCCTCATCCAGTTTGGGGTGGAGGCCCCAGCTTGTGTCCTACACCAGCAGTTGTGTTCATACATCCATGGAGCACCTTGTCAGCCACATAGAGGACACAGCTGTTCTATTGCTGGTCCTACATGTCAGAGAAGGTCCTCACACAGTCCTATCACTGTGGCATTCACTTGTCATGCCACATATTCAATCCATATATGCTGTGATTTTTGGAATTTGATGTCTACCTTTAACCTGAAAATGCAGCCTTATAAGTTACCCGAGTATTAAGCCACCTAAATTCATAAGAATTATTAAAAATTTGTACTGTATACCCTGATAAAAGTGTGCTCCTAACTAATAAGATTTAAATTCTATGTTTGAATTTTAATTTTATCACAAAAAGATTTAGCATCACCAATTTTAAGATACCTTACTTATATATTAAGTTATAAAAAAGAGAACAACTACTTTGAGCCACAGCAAGAAATTTAACATTCAACAAGGGTATTAATTTAATCTAACAAGTAGCCACAATTCCTTTTCTTTTTTTTTTTTTTTTCTTTTTTTTTTTTTTTAATTATTTATATAGTGTTTGTGATGAAAATTGAAATTGATTAGTAGGATGTTTTATTCCATTTGTTCACTAGGTTTAATTCAAGTCAACAGAAACTGAAAGCAAATACATTCTGAAAGCTTTTTTCCTAGATGATAAAATTTCTATAAAGAAGCCATACTGGAGAGTCAGCTTCTCAGTTGTTTTCTTTCCTGAACTATCTTCAAAAAGAATCTGTTGATTACATAGCTGTGGAAAATAATGTAGATATCTAGGCTTTCCATAACATTTTTTAACAGTATAGGTCAAAAGACTTTGTATCTGGGTGAGATTGGCCTCATTTAACAAATGGGAAAACTAAGTCACAGAGAGAAGCATCATGATGAGCAGAACAAGAGCCTTTTATGCCTAAGCTTTCCCAACTTGCCAGTGAACATTCTTTGACAGTGATACCCTTAGCACAGAACTGGGCAGCAATGTGGAAATGGCACTTTCAAAACAAGCCTCTCTATCCAAGCAAATCCATCAGAATGCTGTTTTGGAAGAATGCTGTTTGTTTGTGATCATATTCAGAATTAGAAATATTCTTCTGGTCCTAAATAAAGCCACTCTTTATTTCCAAGAATACAAAACATCCAACATATTTTATTTTTTGAGTCAGTCTTGGAGTTAAAAGGATTTCATTTTACATTCTAGTTATACACAAGCCACAAAGGACACTGGCAGCTTCCACTGACTTATTTCCATGTTATCCTGAAGGCAAATTTTTCATGAATGAGACAATATTTCTTTACATAGATCAGATATATTGTGCACATGTTCTCAATGAGATCACAAATCCCAATGAACAGTCCTCTAACAGATCATGGACACTCTTACCTCCTCATATAAGACTCAGTCCAGCCAGGTACACCTGCAGCTCTCTCTTAAATGAAAGTTGAGAGTATGTAATACCTTTAGAAATCAAACTTGTAAAAAGATATATCTGAAGGACTACCTTAGCAAAGCTGTATAGACATGTTTTTGCCATTAGTGTGAACCTGACATCTGGAAGGGCTGGAAAACACCAAGCAGTGGGACCTAGAGAGCAATTTTTTTACTGAAACACAAATGTGCTACTATCATGTAGTTCCTTTGAAAGTTGCTAGTATTTCTCAATGTTGTAAGACGACTGAGATATTAAGATCATGTTGAAAAATACAATCCAGCACCTTCTGAATGTCAGGAGAATGGGTGGGATATTTAAGAGCCTAAAATGTCACTGCAAGCATGTCATTTTAAGGCAAGGAAACCTCACCATGATCTGGCTTCCTGTAAATGACCCAGGTTTTGAAGCAGTAGAAATTCATTCAGGTAGTGCTATGCCCCTTCAACAAAGCTGGATGGCTTCATAACCCAAAAAGAGGCTTTTCTTCCACCTAATGCTAGGTACATTCATGCTGAGCATATCTAGCAGACTTAAAAGATCAGGTGCAACTGCAATTTTCCTAAAGAACATGGCCAGAGAAATATAGTGCTGCCTAATGTTTTTAAAATATTCTGTTGGCTAAATTGGTCACCTGAGAAATAGCAGACATGAGTTCAATTTCCTTTTCTAAATGGATTGAGACCCAGATCTTTCTTTTTCCATAAAGAAGTCTAATCACAAGCTGTTCACTACTGGATGGATAGGGAAGGACAAATGTTTTCTCCATTTCCTGTGGCAGCAGTGCAACAGAATAATCAAGCTTCAGGAAGAACAAACAAGCAGTTAACTACTAATTCAGTAGTTAAACTGATTTTCTGGGAAAGAAACGCTGGCTCAAAGTAGTCCATGCATTTTATCCCAAGCAGTTAGTGGATAAACTATATCAAAGTGTTCTAGCACAGAGAATAGAAACCCTCTGCTCCTCTCTCACATGGGAATGACTACTTTGCAGCTGAGTAAAACTCCTCCTTTTATAGATTTTCTATAGATTTCTGTGACAAAAAGCCCTTCTCTATACTGATCTTGTGTAAAGAAGTAAAAAGCAAGAGAAGACATGAGTTGTTCAGGGAGAATATATTGTGGTCAATACACAGGACAAAAGAGAAAAGACCATCCCTATTCTTCTATCTTTTGGTAAGAACAGCTTCAAGTTGCTTTGCTGTAGAGATTTCCAAGTTTGAGAAAATGTTATTTAGCTTTTGTACTGTAGTGCTTTTCCATTTGTCTAAAATCCCAAAACCATAACTGAAACCACACCACTGCAGTACAAACAATATTTTACTCAACAAAGAATGGGCTGCTTCAATGTTTATTTATTCCTATATGGCACTTCACTTACCAGTGAAAGCCTTAAAGCAAGTATGGGTGGCTAGATTGTATTTCATAAGAGAACAAGTCTTATTTACTTCTGTTTTAAATGCTGAGAGCAAACCTGAAGGCTTGTTATTTCTCTCCCATGGCTTGCTGGCAGATACCCAGAAGTCACCTTTTTATTCTGCTATTTTGATTGTTTTTTAAATATCAATGCTTGATAAGTAAAATGTTTAGGACGTCAAATGCAAAATACTCATTTACTGCTTCACAAGAGCCAGAGTATACTGAGTGTGCTCCAAGTGTGTGTAATTAAGCATATAGTAAGATACAACTTTGAATCTTGCATATAGGCAAACATCACAGAAAACAATCTGTTTTCAAGGAGTGAACAAGCTGCTGTTGTTCTGCTCTGTTTTTCATAGCATTACATCATCACAACTGCACAGGTCTGTTGCTTTTACCCTCTTTTTGCCCTCATAAAAATCTGGTTCCACATTTAAATTCTACAGAAATATAGTCTCACCTCCCACACTACTTCATCCTGCAGAACATTCTTCCAGCAAAGATATTTTCCAGATGGAAGACACTGACAAATGAGTCTGGCACTTTGAACATGTTGAGTATGTAAGGTGGACATCTCAGGGCTGCTTTACAGGAAGAAGCAATGATTGGGGTGGCCTTCTCTCCCCATCAATAATGTCAAAGACCACAGATATAAAGTCTAGGTAATGTGAACATATGAATGACTTTTTGTGTTTCCAATTATCAGCATGGTCGTGGAGTATAAATATTACAGTGGAACAAGTTTTATAAGAATATGGTGAGCCTTATGTAGTTTTAGTTAGTTCAGCTTTTTGCCATATAGCTGACAACTGATTATGAAAAAGCAGTTCTGGTTGAAAAAGACCTATAACATCATCTAATCCAGTTCAGTTCAGTGCTAACCCATGTCCCTCAACACCATGTAATTGATTTTGAAAATCAATAAATGCTTTACAGAAACAAAAAGGAGAAAAAACAAAATACCTGTGACACAGTTTATAAACTACAGACTAATAGTAACATGAGGCAATGCAAGTATTCTTCAATTTTAAACCACTACTTTAAGGCAGATTACTGTTCAAGGATACTCTAAAGAGTCATCCATCACAAGAACAAAAATATAACCTAACAAGTGGTTGCATCTTTCTGACAAGGTTAAGACCTTTAACTGGCAATATTCCATGAAAAATTGGTAACAGGAGGCAGAAGTTTTCTTCCCTGGGAAAAAAATAGAGACCAGAACTCACCCCTTTAAAAGTCCATGCTGCTGAATATGAGGAAAGACACTAGCAATTTTTACACAGTCACCAGTCATCTCTAATGCTGCAAAAATGATTATAGAATCATGATAGTAATTACTAGGCAGTGGAAGGATACCACAGGTGAACCAGCAAGCAACTGAACCGTTTGAGCTAAAGAGAGCAGTGTAAATTGGCCAGAGATGGCTGAAGTCAGTGCTCCAGCAGATTTGCTGGCAAAATCTGAACCAGGAATTTAAAGGCAGAATTAACTGCAAATAGAAAACTAACTAAAAAATCTTGGTATGCTGAAAGTTGTCACTACACTTTTAAAACACAGTTCCTAAGGTGTTTTAGTATCTTATTTGGGGATCATGAATCAGTAGGAGATAAACTTTAAAGGCTGTGAGGGAGGCTGCAGTCTGAACTTTGACTGCTGGAGGTTTTAGCCGTGTGACTGCCAGGCAGATGCCTCAGAAACTTGGCAGGGAAGAAGACAGAAAGCAAAGTCTAGAAATGACAAGCAAAAACCCCTTAGTCCATAACTACTCTCACATGATTCAACCTCTGCTCTTAACAGCAGGTGAGTTTGGCTTTCCAGCTATATTTGGAGAATCTAATTGGCTTCATGAAGGGAGCTGGTGCAGCAAAGTCTATGAATAACTTTGTTTGGTGTTTCTTCTCCAAGTGTGTAGATCTAGTGATGAAGTTTAAATTATAGTGGAAGCTTCAAACAAAGAACTTCTCCTGTGAGTTTGTTTAAATTACAGTCAAGTTTCTGAAATTAAAAGGTATGGTTTGGAGAGACAAGAATATTTTCAGTCTGTATGCAATAAAAAATATATCTTCTCTCTTTTTTTTCTAAAAATATGGGAGAAACATGCAACTGGAACATGTAAGAAATGTTATGGTATATTTTTACTTCTTCTAATTCTACTCAGCTTATGGCACAAAAATTTCAGTAAAACCTGAAAGTCTTCAACACAGCTAATTAAGTTAGCTCATGTCCCAATTCTTGATATTTCTATTTCAAATTATTGTATGTTACATATATACTCTGACATATATACACTCTGACACATCTAGCAAATATTTAGTTTTTCTTCTGTACTGGGAAATAACATACTCAATTATTCCCACTATAACTGTTCTGGTTTTAGTTACTGAACAACAGAAATATAAACATTACAAATATACCAGGGCTTATAGTATTGATATGCAACATACTACCAAAAAACCGAAGTGTATGCATACACAGTATTTCATAATGTTTCAACTTCTCGCTGGAAAATTCTATAGTGTACACTAAATTAAAATAATGACACATAATCTTCATACAGGATGAGTTCACTGCAATTTTTACATGCATGTATAGGAGCATGAGCCAGCCCAATGAAAATTACATGGAACTCAATTTAATGTTACTAACTTTTAAGAAGAAATTCAATCAGTGTAATGAATTCTTGATATTCTTTGTATTCAGTCAGACATACCTAGAAATGATGGCCAATGCAGACTGTATTAAAAGTTCCTTGTATAATAGCTGAAAACATTTCCAGTATCTGTTTAACAGTAGTGTGTGTTGAAGTGTTATATGTGACACTACTAATTCCTTGATCTTTTAGTTGTTTTCCATTACAGCAGCAGTAAGCTTCTATGGCTTCTGATATAAGGCCTAATCCAGAAACCATCTACCTATTTTCCAAACATTTAAGTTCATTAACTTTGAGCTAGGTAATCACCCCACTATGGACGAAATACATGTGAAATATGTATGAATAATATTTTTCCTCCCACATTTTATCTGAAACTTATTTTATCTGAAACAGACAGGGAATCAACTCAGAATGAAAAGAAACTTTCATAATTCCAGTGTTAAAATTTTATTTAAGGTTAATTCCTTCCATGCTTTCACAACATGCTTTTAATTATAATATTTAATAACATTATTCAGTCCACATTTTTTTTTCAAATATTTAAAAAAAATTACTATATCAATTCATTATCTATTTAATTCTATTGGTCTGTCTTCAATTTCTATTCCCAGTTAGCTGGTTATTGCTTGGCAACTGACAGATCACTTACGTTTTGATTCATTTCAGTGCTAGATAGTAAATTCATTCAAACAAATTTTCTGTGGTCAAGTTGACATACCTGTCTGTAAACTTTCCAATGTGATTTTTGTCAGAAAAGATACATTCAGCCCCAAAAGGTTCTTTTACAGCCCAGTTTACAAATGTGGTTGTGGCAGAAGATAGTGAGCCATATTTGTTGCTTTTGCAAAATGACATTTTTGCAAAATGACCATTGCTGTTATAGGCTTCCAGGTCTCAGATCAAGGTAGGGTAGATTTTTACTCATGTGAGCAATATTAAACCAGTATAATATGGCTGCCTAAACTTCCCTGCTGAACTCTAGTCCTGATGTTCCTTATCTCTTTAATAAAGCATTTTGACTAGGTAATAATAAGAGATAATGTTTTGGATAATAATAAGGCTTCTTTTTATTGTTTTTCTTTTCTAAATATAGAATGCATGCTAGAAAGCTTCAGAAATATGATTGTCTATAAAACATTCCAGCAGAAATGTAAATCAGAATTTTTTAGTACTAATTTATTCCAGTCTGAGGATGGTACAGACATCCATGAAACAATCTTTCAGCACATTATCCACTTCATTCAGTGTATTTCTAATGGAGTAAGCATAGCAAGAAATGTCCTCTTTAAATTATATGCACAGAAGATGTTTCACATTATATTTAATATCTTAATAGTGCTAACAAGTTAAAGAATCTATTTATAAAACTCCTGAGTTTTAGAAGATACATATGGTTCAAATAATCACAGCCTTCTTCTGATGAAACACAGACAGTCCAGTCTCTTGAGGACTTGATTTATTAAGGTGTACCACTTACTGCATGCCTATTACCACACCAGTCTGGGAAGGGTAGAATTCTTTCTCCAGAGAGATACAGTGTTTTGACAGGAAGAGAATCTGGTGCTTTCATTTAAAATGAAGATGCCAAAAGTCAGGGTTTTATGCTATTCAAAATGACTGTTAAATTGAATTTCCTTTGGAAAAGATGGATAAAAAATGAGCTACCCCATTTGATTTTCAGGGGCATATGCTCTTGGGCGGGATGGCATGTGATTGACAGTATATGTAAGGCTATCTGGAATCATCAACATGATAAAAAATAGAACGAAGGAGAAAGGAGGCATTGTAAGAAAAGTAAAAGGCAGAGGGGAAATTGAGATGGAAATAACCAAAAAGAAGAAAGGAAACTTTCAGGGTATTTTTTCCACCAAATCAATTGCTTACAGCAGTTGCAGAGTTTGAGATGATATTCTGTAGGTGAGTTCAAAGATTTGCTACAACTCACACACTGAAACAAACTCATGTTTTACTGAGCACAGCAGCTCTGAACAACAGTGAATGGATTTGTGTGGAAATGAGTACATTGCTCCCCCATTCTCTTCAACTGACCAGAATAATTTCTCTGGAAAGATTTAATTCACAGGAAGTAGACAAGTATTCAGTTGGTAAACATCAGAGTCTTTAGAAGACCTACCAGATTTAAGTTATCTAGCATTGACACATCCATTATTTGATCCTGCTTTTCCTGATATGTCCCAAATACTTTAAAATATGAATGAAAAATAAATGCACTAAAGCTCTGTTTGTTGGCTTTAATTATGTTATCTTCTTTATTCTGAGACAGATTTTTAATGAAAGAATTCAAGCTCTCATATTGTAGGTGGAATATGTCACATTCAGCTTTTGTTCTTTAAGACATTTATTCAGCTGTCTTTTATCAGAACAAGAGAAAGAAGCATGCCCATATGGCATTTAAAATTTCCTTTATAAAAGCATCTCATGGAATAGTCTAAAAGTAGTCATTTTGTACTCCAAATTTTAACAAATTCTACCAAATTTTATACACATAATAATGCACCAACTCAAAACACATTTGATATATAAGGTAAGGTTATACTTTCTCAATTCTTGCAATTTAAACACTGCAATGAAAGGCAATAGAAATAACTTCAGGGATCTTTTGTTTCTACTCTTTCTTCCCCAATATACCTAATTATCTGTGAAATTCCAGTTAAGTTAAATGCCTTGGGAGAAAGAGACAGAGAAAAGCTTTATTTGAATAACTTGGGATATACTTGAAACCTTTCAATATCAATAGCATTTTGCAAATATTAGCAGTCAAAACCAGGAACATGCCTCTGCCATTTGACTTAGAGCCAGCAGAACTCAACTGAGTTGATGTTAAGTAGTGTAACTAGAGAATAAAAGTCAATACTAAGCAGCTATTAATGGTCACCTAACTATTATGAATTGTATTATGAACCATAGCATATTATCCTTAAAACTTCACAGATAAGTGCACCCATTCTCCCCTTCTCCCCCTCTTTTTTTTTTTTTTTTTTTTTTCCCTTTACTTTTCTCCACTATTCATTTGTTTCTGTACCTTTAGAAATTCACTGTAATCTTGATGTTTGGTTCAGCAGTGGTGCTTAAGTTCAGATATTTTGTAGTCAGCTTTTCTTCTACAGCTGAATTTACAGTAGGTGGAACAGGAAATAATTTCATTAGTTTTGAGGTGTGGCCTCAACAGCACCAAATACAGATCCATGATCACTTCCCTAGTCCTGCTGGCCACACTACTCCTGTCACAAGTTAGGATGCTGTTGGTCTTCTTGGCTACCTGGAAACACTGCTAGCTCATATTTAGCCACTGTAACGCAACACTCCCACTGGTAACTAGATAGCTCAGCAGAGATAAAATACACAGCCCTGGCTATCCTTTTTTCTAAGAATTTGCTATCTAGCTGCAAGGTATAGCCAAAAAAAAAATTATTTGGATTAATATCTATAGATTAAGCTCTTCATGATCTTTAAAAATCATTCAGCAAGTCTGTGTGTAACTGTTGTACACTTCATATGTTGAATGCAAGTATAGTGCATCCTGTGATGAGAATTTACCTTCAGAAAAAGAGAGCTGAACATACATGGAATTAGAACTGGGAAGGAAACTTTTTCTGGCACTGAAAGAAATTTTAAAGACTTTGAAAAATATTTCCACCCCAAACTGGAATAAAATCTTCAAATAAAATATTTTCAAATATTGAAAAACCTGTTATTTTTCATGCAGATGTGATGGAAATATTTTGAAAAAATGTTCATATTTTATTCTAATTAAAACAGTGTCATCTTTTTATTGTTAGTCAGTTAGCATTTCAAAATTAAATGCTCATTGAATAAGATAGAATTCTTCATTTAATATATGTAAATATCCTTTTTGTTTGGTTGTTTTTTTCCCAAAATATTAATCAATAGAAACAGTCTAATTTCATGATTTCGTAATGTTTCATAGAGGGAAGAAAAAACAGAAAGCAAACCTAGATCCATTTAGCCAGCAAAGAAATTCTGCATACTTTTAAAACATCTATTGCTACTCCTTAAAAAAAAAAAAAAAAAAAAAAAAATTAATAAATTGTAGATACTTCTAAAACAAAGTGATCTTTTGAATAAAATGTGTGTTTCATTAGTGAAACAGATACAGATTTGTCATAGTGGTATGGAAAGTTGGAAATATGTAGAGATAATACATAGAAGACAATATGCAGAAACCTTTTACAGGACTACAAGACAATTTCTAAGTATTTACTTCTGACATATGAAGGTCACTCCTAAAATTAGCCTTAATACAAATATGAATTAGTTGAAGATATATTATACATCCCAAGTACCACATTACTGAATCTGTTGGCAATGTTTTTGGTTAGACTGCAAGAGGAACAGATGGTTGTATTTTACACATTATTTATGAGTATGGGACTATCTGAGGACATGTTAATTTTGTAATACATGCTGCATATTGCACCAGTATATATCCATCAGGATACAATTCCTCATTCCTGATACTCTGCAAGATACATAAAAAGAACATAATTAACTGTAATAGCTGAAATAGCTTGTGACAGAATAATGTCTCAAACTGTCACAAGTAAATACTCTTAGGAATGAATAGGTCCTAAACATGTATTATTTAACTGAAAGCTATTTAATTGTTTATATTATATTTCATTAATACTTTAGAGGAAAGTGATGCATTTAAGTAGTTTTGCCACTTACTAAATAATCATAACTGAAGTTCAAGGGAATTTTCTCTTTGAGAATTCAAAAATCGGGAATATTATAAATAGTGTCTGGTCTTAAGGCAGTGAGAAAGCTTTCTTTATACAGAACAACAAAGAGCAGGAAAAGCATTAGAAAGTGTTGAATTGTATAGATATAAATGCAATATATCTAGTTTATGCCAGCTTTATTCACTGAAATAAGTATTATCTATATAATCAATTTCTCATTTTGACAAGCTCTTAGCTAGAGGGATATATTCCTCAGTCTAAGAGCTGCATGAACAACTCATGTATCTATCAGTGGATGGCTGGTGCTATGAGACCACATGGGACATGATGTGTATTTATATCAAAAGAAAAAAAAAAAAAATGGTCTTCATCACATCTTTTGTCATCTTACACACAGCTGCTGAAGTCGTGTTTCAGATAAGTATAAAAGACTGTCTCCGCATTTTCCACTAATGAAAGCAAAGGAAAATAAAGTTATTAAACAACAGCAAAATTACATATACTTGTTTTTGAAAGAAAAAAATTGGGAAAGAGAAAATGGGGAAAAAATGGAAAGAAAGAAAACATCAAATACTTTAAAGACAAGATGATTTTTTTTTTGTCATTTAACAATAAAGATAATAATGTGAGAGTCAAATATCTTAGTTTCAGAATAATCTGCAAAAGCAAACACCAGAACTACTATTAGATGAGCCAACTAAAAAAAAAAAAAAAAAAGATAGGAGAAAGCATTTGACAATCTAGTTTAGGTAATAGCCATGCTCTAGTTGGAAAACAATTACGCACCTTCCAGGTTATTTTGACATCTTAATTTTCTATCTGATACAATTCATGCTAAAGAACAGAGTTTTCTGTACCCACAGGATATCGGTACCAGGTCATTAGTTGGGTGTGTCACTTTTGCAAATAAAATATGTCTGCATAACAATAAGATAAAAAAAAAATATTTACATCCACATCCTTGGGACTATAGGCATCTGAGGAAAATATTCTGTGACCTATAGAATGTGTGTTTCTGTGCATGTACGTGTATTTATATATGAAATGTTATTTTACATGAAGGTCTCATTTTACAAGCAAAGCTGCTTGTCATCTCAAACTATGCCAGTGAAAGTGGTGTCAGCAAGTGAATAATAAATGTACAGATATGATAAATGTAAGGAGGAGCTATATTTTCAAAAGATTATGAATCAAATGTGAATTTGATAAAAACTAGCAGCATTCTATCAGTAGTGTATTTTTTTCCTGTTGTGACTTTTATTTTTTGTTTCAGAAATAAGTCTCAGTGGCACCACAATAGAAAATAAAGATCATCTCTAAAAACTGACACAGAGGTACTTCATATTTACACAGTTTCTATACAAGTCTAGCTTGCAGCTGTTAGTAATGTCATTTACCAGTAACTATTTTCCCTGTGGTATCAGTATTTCTGCCCTTGGTCCTCTTAATTATCTGAATACCTTCTAAAAATGCTAAATAGCTTTTGAAAAGAATTATTTTTATTCCCTACCAAATTTAGCATTTTGCTAATTCATAGCTCAGTTGCTTAGTGTGTCTGTGTGAATTATTAAATTATTTCAAAGAGCTTAACCATTTGGAATTGCACTACTTTCTTGTTTGCTCTTTTTAGAAATGGTATAAAGATCAGAAGTCAAGTCCTTTAGAATTATTTACTTCACTGTGTATCTGTTGGTGAGTTACTATGAAAAGGGTTTACATGTGTTGTAAAAGTAAGGAAGCAATACAGATGCTGTCTATAGTGAAATCTAGAAGCCATGGTGTTTGGATAGGTGCCTTGACATTGTCAAGTCAGCTGTGGCTTCCACCAGTTCCAGCTGCCCCTGTTTTTGCATTTATACCGAAAATATAAGCATTGGCCCTATAACACAAATTAGATGTCTTGAAATACCATCCTCTGCTTCAAGTTGTGTTAAAGACATCTAAGGAATCCCTTCATGTTAAATATTTACTCTACCTCCTTTTTACATTCTTATGTCAGAGAGCTTTAAATAAAAAACCCAAGTAGAGCAAGTCTCCAGAATATTATTGTAAACATTCAGGCGTTTCATTACAGAAGGGTTCTAGGAAATTTGGATTCTTTTATTCTTAATCACCTTCATCTGTCTTCCAATACCACCCAATTTGGGCTTTCAGTCACAGAACTCAACACGCAACTACAAACAATAAATTCCACATCAAGCTACAAACTCTATGCAGGTACTGGCATTTTTTCCTGAGTTCTAATGAGCCTTCTGGGGGAAAACAGGAATAGAAATATAGGTGGTTAGAGTCTAGTGCAACAAATCCTGAAACTGATAGATTTGACACAGGTAGGGATTCAATTTCAAATATGTCATTCAGCCTTAAGTGTCTCCAGGAAAATCCAGCAGCAAAAGGAGACGACGTGAACATTATGCACAAGATAGCATTATAAATTGCAAGTAACTTTTCACTGCTGCATCGTATTCTGAGGGCCAGGCATGTAGAGGTGAAGTGAATTTCTGTTAACCTCTTTCCACAAGCATAAATTGTTTCATTTACTAGTACCTGGGTAGAATCTGGCTTTAATGCACTATATTTCTGTTTTTGATTGATTTATACACCCTGCTAAATTACAGAAAGAATTTTCTTTCCTTTGTTAGGAAAAAAAGAAGATGCAATGCCTACAATTAAAATCCAAAATAATTCAAATTTGGCAAACAATTTTTGCAAATGCACATCCAAACATTCCAGTAATGTTTTTAGTTCTTTCTCTAATGACTATGATGATCTCTAATGATGTTGAACTGAGAGTATTACTCACTGTTGCTCAAATGGTACAGATTCATGCATTTAAGCTAACAGTTGCAGGTTCAGCCAGTCTTTGGCCTCTCCTTACACATAAATCTCACACATAAATCAAGTGTAATGAGTGGCAGAAGCCTTCAAAACCTATTAACACAGGTGGACCTTTGGTGCTTATTTGTATCCTTGGTGAATAAGCATGCTTCAGGCTGTTTGCATAGGTCCAGTAGCAGGGTTAGAAGTTGGGAGTGACAAGGTTACCTAAACCATAGCACAGCTAAAGAAAGTCAAACCATCCAAGAAACCCAAGGTTGGTCTATGTGTCACATTTAAAAACTAAATATGTACATTGCCTGAGGAATGCATTTGGAACAGCAAAGTCTGTAGGAAAGAATGTTTTAAGAGTGCTATTTCATCAGGGTTATTTCTACTGGGAATAAATAAACTGCTGAATGTACCTCATATTTCAATGCCCCACAGATGAAAACTGTACTTGATTCTATTGTCTGTAATTTAATTTAATGCTTGGAATGTTGCAGCAATATACAGTAACTGATATGTCCTTTGAATAAGAAAAAGTCAGACAAAATTTTATAATTTTTCCTGTACTACAGAGCCTTCTTATTATAAAGAAAAGGTTAATTCTAGCATGAATTCCTATTATTCAATTTTTTTTTTTTTTAAATTACATTTAGAATTTAGAGAAAGACAATGCCTGCTTTATGTCTTCTCTTATTAATGGAAAGCTTTTCTGCTATACATGTATTGGATTTTTCTTTTTCTTGTTGATTGTGAACAGTATCTTGCAAATTTAATTAAAAGTTCAATAGAAGCACTGGTTGAATCGTGCCATCAGCAGTACTGTGAAACTCTTTTCTTCTTCTACTATAATAGAACTGGTTTTTAGCTACCCTCATCTTTGTTTCTGCTGAATGTCTCTTGTTCCTTGAGGAATGGGCACTTAGCATTCAGTACAAGAAATATGCAAAAGAGTGCAGTAATATTAGAAATTGCTTTTCACTTTGAAACATTTCTAGTCAGAGAATTAACTTAAATATTCATATTTATGCATGGCACTATGTTGTGAATCATGATGTAATAGAATTTTAATTATTTACTCCATGTTATTTCAATAGATTTACACTGTCTATGGATTAGAAAACCAAATATATTTTGATGCATCGATACTTTGGTTTCTTTCCAAGTCAGAATATTGTTGTGTTGCTGTTCTTCAGACTACCAGACAGATATAGAATATCAGTAGTTTAATTTTGTAGGAGGAGATAATGGAATACTTATAATGCCAAAATTTATCAATTAAACAAGAAATATTTAAACTTTTTTTTTTTTAACTGGCTCTGCAACTAGAGCCTACTGGAAATATGTTAAGTGACCTCAAGGCTCTCTTATCCATAAAAATAGACTTTCCTGATTTTATGAACCTTATATTAGTGGAGTCTTATATTGTGCTTACATGGACTAAAATTGCCAACACAGGCACAATATATTGCCCATACTCAATATATACTCTTTTTGACAAGGTTGTCAGCTTCCATCATTTTAATGTGACTGTTGGAGCCCTGGCTTTTCTGCAAGTCCTTATGACTGGGCTGTTCAGTTCACATGTGAAGACAATCTTTTTGAACTACAAGCTTCCCTTTTGATTGTGCAGATGTTGAACATGTAACAGGATCATGAAGATGTTGAAGCCAAAAGAAATTGAAAAACAAACAACCCAATTTAACTTTGTTTCAGTTCATTATTTATTTTATGATTTTCAAACTACTTTCACATCAGTTCTTCTGATTTTTAAGCTGACTCCATGATTTGGAACAGAGATTGACTATTTAGGTTAGGCAGTGCTTAGTTACACAGTATATAAGTGTTTCTTTGTTTCAAAAATTATTTTTGACATAAACAACTGGCCTTCTAAAGTAATGTGCAAAATTTATTTCAGACAGAAGCGAAATTTGGATGGAGAAAAAGGCTGGAGACATTTAGAAGCTTGTTGATGACCTGCAAACTTCAACTTCACAATTTTTTTTTAACTCTTGAAAGAACATATATACTTTGATTGTTTCCACCACTGGTAGAATTTTCTGTATGGATGTATGCCATGTGGCCTCTAAGCCGTGTGCACGGGGTTTGCTTTTTGGCTTGTTTATCAGTTTTTAAAATAATTAACACTGAACAACACAAGAAAAAACCTACAAATGTATCACATGGTTTTTAAAAATAGAAAGTAATGAAATTGAATAGAAAATACATGTAACAGTAACAGAAAATCCATGTCAGACTCAAGGATTGAATGATTAATATATTGAATTGAATGATTAATATATTATAACCAAGGCAAGATGGCCATAGTATTTATGTATTTACTTATTTCTTCATTTCTGCACACAAATAAATAGAAACAGAATAGTAATCATTCATTGATGGTATAAAATCATCTACTTCCTTATTCTGAAAAACTGCAGATTTCTGAAGGCTGAATTACTTGCTACTATGGATATATCCTGAATATAAATATTTGCATTCCTTGGAGGATATTCTTCTCCACAGGAGCTAGAAGCACTTAGTTTTGGCTTTATGCCTAACTACACACCTTTAATGTGGGACTATCTCAAACTCTTTTGCAGTGTATTATACCTAGAGGTCAAGTGTGGCATGTTAAGGGGAGTCAAATTTCAATTAAAAAGGCAATAATGACATTAAAATATGCTCTGCTGTAGTTTCAGTAAACTGTCTTTTCTGTTACCATTAATAGGAACTTAAGAGTTTGCTTTATTATATGTGCACAGGGAATGATAGAGTTGGTAATGGTGTGGACAGTGGCACTTGAGCTGCATGTCAAATAAAACCTTGGCATTTTAAAACTGATCTTCACATTTTGGCACTTCAGTCCATATTTTGTGAGGTAGCTGCTTTTACTTTCATAGCTGCTGAGAATCTCCAGTTTTCAGCTGAGTTACTTGAGGAAAAAGTATGGGGGGAAAAAAAGAGGTATTTTGTAATGTTTATTTAAGACATATTAAGTAGCAGAAATATATCAAACAGGCACTGGCTGCACTGCCCAGAAAATCAGAGAATTATATAGCAACAACAGGGTTGTTGTATAAGATAATTATACTGTGTTCTACACAGTGCTCAGCTCATAGGAATCTCCTATTTAGACTTGGTGAGTTAACAAAGACTGAGAAGTATTACAGCTTATTTTAAAGTCTACCATCAAATTGGAAGCTGATCTATGGCTGGCAGGTTGCTTGCCAGGTATTTTATTCACCTGGAAGTTCAAAAGATACGAGCCTCTGAGCTTTGAGGCAGAGAGAGAGAACTTGCCTTTGAAAAAAGCAAGGGGAATAAGGCATGAAGAAGATGACTGAGACTAAAACATTTTATGTCTGAAAAGAACATGCACTGAATACTAAGAAAGCATCATTATTAGTGCTCTGAGCAAAAACTGGTATTACTAACAACCATCCCCTCTTGTTGATAGGATGGCACATGTTTTAAAGGATGGATTCAGTGGCAGATTTTTAATGAGATCTCCTCATCGTTACAAATATGCTGCTGCTTCCCCACAACAGAGAACTGTTTAATGTCTTTGCTCATGAAACCTAAAATTAATGGTTAATTTGCCTACTGTTTCTGTAAAGATCTCTTCTTCCCTCTGAACTAGTTAGTGAACCACACATTAATTTTCTCAGTTCAGTTTTGCAGCAGATTTTGAGAAATTCTTAGTCCCTTTTCTTTCAACCTATGGATGTGGTTCACTGCACACCATGCAGCAGCTTCTCTTTGTTCTGTATGTGCCAACAGCAGAAGTGGTTTATAGCATGCAAAGAGAAAAACTTGCAATGCTGCTGCTGCTGCACCTTGAATAGGAGTAGAGTCAAAGGCTGAAGCCTCAGGGAGAACTTCAGAGGCAGTCACAGACCTGTACTGGTTTTTTTGCCTCTTCTGCCCTTATCCGTGAGCATTTTTCTTCTGTGGGATTATCCACAGTTGGAATGAAGAAGTAAAATAATGGTTTAAAGGTGACCAGTAAGCTTCTACTTAGATGGATACTCTCAGTTATTGTAGTTTAACTCACTTGTTTTCACACTTTACTGTTGCAAGTCATATATTCAAGCCATATAATCTGGCACTGAACACTGAATTTGTTTGTTAAACAAGTGTAGGATTTCAGCATTGCTGATGCATGTTTTTATTTTGTTTTTCCTTTGCACAAACACCAGTAATGCACAAGTGTCAACTCAAATTCAAATTGGTTTTATTACATGTGAAGTGGAAAAGAGACTAATAATGGCTTTTTCTGCTCAAATACTTTGTTAACATTTACTCCATAGAACACGTGGAATGAAAAATAGTCTTGCCAAGAGAGGTGAAAACTGAGTGTGTGGTGGAGAAACCAAATATTATGGCAGTAAGTGTGTTTAGTCAAAAAACTCCCTAGCAGGCCAAAGTTTTTGGTGAGTAAGTGACAAAAGTGACTGTCTGAGGCTATGATTAATTCCCTTTTGTATGTAAATGTTAGAAGAAAAATTCTCATAAAAGAAGCAATTAGCTACAAATGTCAAATGTGAGATAGTATGACTGCACATATTAATCATATAGCTTGGAATGGAACAATAGATTTACTTTATACCCTTTTTATTCACTATTGATGGACTTCATGCATTTTTGTGAAGTAGCCAAAATGTCAGCTTGACAAATGTTTTCACATGATCAAAAAGCTCAGAATGGTTTTATTTCTGTTGTATGATGATGGATTTGGGAAACTATACCGTAATTGCAATGTCTGGAATCAAGGATGACTTTGACCATCTTGGAAAAAAATTTTATGATATTTAAGAAAATGTTATGGATGAAAGCCACTAGGAATCATGTTTTCTCTATTCTGCACTTCATTTAAATATGAAAAGTTAATGAACAAAGATAGTTTTCAGAGTTAAATCAAAATTAAAATTCATTAAATTTCATTTGTACTAAAAATTCAACATAGTGAACAGGTCTGCATGAGCAGTCGTATTATAGAAGAAAACTGATGAATAACATTTGCTATTTGTCAGTATTATCTAAATCACATGTAGCCACTCTTAGTCTCATATAAGATAACAAATCACATCAATAACAAGGAGCTGTAGCTGATGACATTACAACACAACCTTTTCCAGCTTTTCTGTGTGAGAAGTATTAATGCTGAAATAGGCACTGCTAGTGTGAAAGATTATAGTTTCCTTGGCTGCTTAAGCATTACTAAATAAAACCATTTTATGGCTCAAAGGCCATATGGCATATATCCATTCAGCTAAATTATTCCACTGCCTTCATCTCCAAGCACCATAATATCAACCTTCCTATGCAGAATGGTCCTTGTTGTACTGTCTCCTGGACCATGCCCAGATATTATTTGGAAGAGTGCTAGTTTTCACACTTGCCAAGAAGAACAACAAAAATTTAAATACTTTGGATAAACACAGGTCAATGCTTTAATGGTTGCTTTCTTTGAATTTTTTTTTCTTCAATTATACCTTTACTAAACCTATCTCTGTTACGTTTATTTTTATTAGGATAATTTCTTATTTTATAGCATGGTTATTCTGTTCCAAATAGAAACATTATCATTTTACTGATATATGACAACAGAGCTGAGAGAGCTAAGAAGGAAGAGTTTCTGTTGTCCCAAGCATCTCACATGTACCATAAAGAGTCCAGTTCTTTGCCTTTGATTTTGAAGAAATAGTTGGGAAAGATTAACTTGCTGCATAGTAGCCAAGGGGCAGTAAGAGCCCAATTACCACAGCAATGTTAATAAGCAGTGTGGTAACTTCAGATACCATCAACAACAGTGTAAGAAAAGCATCTCTGCAATCTCTTAGATAATATCTCATTAGAAGCTGCTTTGAGTACTTTCGCTGACCACAGAGATCAAGCATAATAGTCTTGGTTAATCCAGGTAACACTGCAATATGGAATGAAAAGTGAAGATAGATCTTTTCTTTTTCTTTTATTGATCCAAATCTCATTCTAAGAAACCTGTATTATGGAATTTGTCCATAAGAAAGGTTCTAGAATCTATCAAAACAGGCCATTTCACAGTGATGATGTATGAAGTGATTGCTTTGAAGTGTGAAAATTATAATCTGTAATTAATCTTAAAGACTGTGGAACAATATAGGTCACTTTTATCCAGCATGGTCTCATCAGATAAACACATGTTCTACAGTAGGTAGTATATTCATAAAGTATTTGATAGTGTGCATAGGAGCAAATTCTAGTCCCTAGTGGAAACAGTACAGTTGCATTTAAAATTTTGCTTGTTTTTGTTTGTTTGTTTGTTTCTTTTTAATAAGTAACTTAGCAACTGCGACTTGTTCTAGAGCTGAGAACAGAATTTAAAGTTTGTATCCAGAATTTCACTTCATTTTTTCCTTCTTTCATCAGTGCCCCTCCCCCTCGCTGAACAACTCAAGCATCTGATGTGGGGATGCCTGCATAGAACAGAGCTTCAAATCCACAGCGTATTGGAAAGATGTGGGGTCTGGGAGGGAGGGCAGGGGAGGGAGCTGTACACCCTGTTTCCTTAAGGAGCAATCTACAAAAGATTGGTGCTATTATGAATACATTATTTAGAATTTAAACATTTTTCCTTTTCTGTGTATATTCATATAATCTATGAATTATATTACAAACTGTAACAGCAGAACTCTGCCAACCTCTGAAGCAGAGTTTCATTTTCATATGCCTCAACTAACCTTTGCCTTCTCACATCTACTATGTGATAAATCACCATCTTGTTGGCAAAAGTCAACTCTTCTCATTTCAGAAATAAGTAATAAGCTTGAGTGTGCTGCAGGATCAGCCTTGCCATGCCAATACATCCTCACTCACTTTTTGCTGCAGGCACATAGCTACGTTTTCCCCTATATACTGTAGATATGCTGAATTGCATAATCCAAAATCAAACAATCTAGACTACAAACCCACATCAAAGTAGCACAAAGGAGTTAATTAGCCTCAGAAGAGGACTGCAGATATGTTTTCCATTGCCTCAAGTCCATTTAGCTAATTGTCCTGAAATATTTTTCTGATACTAAAAGGAGAATGCAAGATTAGTTTTAAGATAAATAATTTGCCTCATCTTGACTGGGACTTTTCTGCTAACCCTGACAAAAATCTGATGTTTCAGGAACTAGGAATAATTCTAATAATGTCCAGGTGATATTATTAGTACATGTTGCCCCAAAGTCTTCTGGTATATAATACTCATCTAGAAGCATGAAAATATTTCCATTCATGAGTACATACTAATGTCAATAGCATTAATAGTTACAGCTAAGTCTATTAGTACATTCAGTTGTATGAGTAGAATAATCATTCCTGTAAGTTGCCAGAAGCACATAATCCTTTTAATGTTCTATCTTATGATGTGGATTCAATTTAAAACAACATTGTGCATTTGTCTTCATATTCATTTACCCTTGGTATTTGGGAATATAAAATCATTCTTGACTCTCTGTTAAGTGCTACATTTAATTAGATCCTTGATAACCAGATCTTATTAAATACATTCAGATAAAATAAGATCAGGAGAAATAAAAAGACACAGTAACTAATCTTAAGTAAGAAGATACATTGTTAATCTGACTAAATATCAACTCTGAGATATTATTGTTTTCAATATTTTTTACTATTAATAAAACCAAGTATTTCCACAGCACACTTCCAGTAGTTAGTTGGAATAGTCTTTTTCAAGAAAATTTTTGCTGTGAAAGAAGTGCCACTAGAACAAATTTTTTCATTAGCAGTATCAAAGAATAGAACCAAACTATTCAAACATAAAACATAAACCAATGAGCTTATGAATCAATAAAGCATAATATTTATAATCAATGCTTGGTATTCTATAGATGTCAGGTTTTTACCTTTTATCATTTTCCCTTACACTTCATTGTATTAAACTTTGCAACGTTGCTTGAGTGAGAAATATAAATTTAGAGAAAGAAATGAAAACACTTATCTAAGGTCCCTATATATATTCCTTCACTTTACAGTAACATTTCTCCCTAAGAATGCATTCAAGCAATTCTATGAGTCAGAAGAATAATCGGAGAGATGTAGGAAAGTGTATGTTATGACCTTTAAAACTTATTAAAATTTAAACTAATTAAAATTAAAATTATACAAAATAAGTGGTTTTAGAGGCCTAAGACACTAAATACAAAGCCATAGAGAACAAAACAAAACACAACAAACAAACAAAGCCAAAAAAAGTCTATCTCATCTGCTACTCATTAGCGCACAGTAACTGGATAAACACATAAAAGGACTCCCCTCCTGTTTATACCTAACTATTGTTTGCATGGACATATGTTCTATTAGCATAAAAGTGTCTGTATTTCATTCTGATCATGCTTTAGTGGCATGTGCATTCTTTTTCATATATAAGACCTACTGATGTCATGTGGAAATCTCTGAAACAAAGTCTATATAGGGAAACTGCTGTTGCGATGATTTATTTGCATCATTATATGTATATCTTAAAACTTTTCTCTACATTTTTCTACATTTGTAGATTTTTTTAGCTGAGGTCATATTTCAAAATTTGCAGTTTTACAGCTGCTTACCACACACCTCAAACAGGATTTTTCTATGGCATGAGCTGTGATGAGTGGGTGATCACCTGTATGAAAGGAACAGAGAGGACACTGTGCCACACACCTGTAATGTGCTCCATGAGCCATGTGCACCAACAACCTGAGACTTCTTTCAAATCGTGGTACTTAAGCTATTTTCCTGAGTAAAAGACAGTAACTCTGGCTTCTGAGCCACAGCAGGGATACCATGTGTTCAAAGAGCTTTGTGGTGGGTTTGGACATCAGAAGCAGGAAGCTGGAGAAGTCTCACAGTGCTGCACGAAATTTCTACCATCTCCCTGGGAATTCAGGTCCATGGACTCAGCTCTGATAGGTAATAATGAAGTTTGTTGTAAGGCTTGATGTGGGAAGTAGTGCTCAGCTAAGGAATTCCAGCACTGGTGTTGGGCTGGAATACGTTTGCAGTATTACTCTTGTTTCATATAATAGGATTTCCCAATTGCATTGGAAATATTTTGCTTGATAGATTTTAGATGCCCCTTTTTCTTTTCATGACCAATCCCACTGTATAGCTAATTATCTCTCTGGGATCAGCCCTTAGACTTCTGCTTACTCCTTCCCTGTGGCTCCCAAAAGTCTTCACTGCAGCTTTTAACAGTCACTTTTTATGGACATTAGGTTTACAACCAAGCATTCAGTACTATTAAAACTTTTTTCAGTCTAAATCTGACACTTTTTTTCTTAAGGTCATCTATTTTGTGTATTAACTTCTAATTTCATTTACACACTGCTTGTTTTTATGCCAAGCCCATACATGAGTGGATAAAGTAAGATGCATTCCATGAATAACCCTTCTGGAATTTAAATTTAAAAAGCCTCAAAAACCCACAACCAAACCAAACCAGACCAAAAGATGCTTTGAAGCCCATTTATTCTTCTTTATTTATTTTTTATGAGGTGTGTGCTAATACCTGTCTAGCTATAACCCTTAGGCCGACTAACAGCATCTCATAGCACTATATTAATGATTTTACTGAAGTCTAAAAACATTTGCTTTACTACATTTTATCTGTTTGAAGAAATTAGTCATGTATCAAGCAACAATAAATCGGTACAAGTAAGTGCACTTTTCTTTGATGAAGCCATCTTCTGTGTCATCTCACTGTCCATTTAATTCTGTACTTTAAGGACTCTTTTATTTTTTCAAGTTGAAAAGATACTCCACCTACATTTAGCAAAACAGAATGTAGACATGAAGTTTATAGTAGCTTTTTAGGTTCCAAATAATTAGGAAGACATGTGCATACATGAAGAGTATGTCACTTCAAATATATGTACCTACATATATACACAGGCATATTTAAAATTAAATACAATACCTATTTTATCCTTGAATGAATTTGGAGCCATAATTTTAGACAACTGGATAAGCCTACAGTTTAGGTTGAAGAAGATTCTGTCTTCTGCCTTGAGGTTATCAAAGTCCTTATGCTTTGGGATTTTTTTCCTAAATCAGTCACACTTTCTTTGTACATATCTATTGTTATTAATAATGATGGTTTATTCCTGTATTTAATATTGATACCATTACTGAAATAATTTTTTAATTTAGCTTTGGTTTATGCTTAGATCATCTCTAAGTTCTGCCCAGTCCTTACTGAACAAGTGATCTAGTTGCCTTCTCCTTTATCTTCTTTCAAACACATTAAGATCTTAAAGCTCCAGCCCCTGTGAGGGCTTCCTAGAGTTTTAAAAAGTGTGTATTATATAAGCATATCAAATGTGGTGTCAGGAAATAAAAAAGAATAAAAAAACAAACAGGTTTTATTCTGCTTTAATGGAGACAGACCAGGCATATTAAAGAAAAAGCCCCTACTGACTTTAATGGGCATGACTTAATGGACCCTAAGGAAAAAAAGCATCTTTGCAGTCAGCAGACATATTATACCTTTTTGCTCAAAGCAAGTCTGGGAAAGTACATCTTCAGGTTCCAGCTTCCCCACCTCCCATTGGCTATGATGGAAGGACTTGAATAAGAACAGTAGCTGAACTGACAGCTTTTTCATTTCATAGCTTTAACTGCTGCATTTTAACATGCCTGCTACAGATATTCTTTTCCACAAGCTGGTTAAGGGTGCCAATTCTAAGGATACTACTCTGAAAATAACATTAAAAAAATGGCTTTTCTACGTATAAACATAACTATATCCTTATGTCAATGTTATTTTTTGTGCTTTTCGATGTCAAATTGGACAGCAGTGACACAAAGCCTGTAATATGAAGTAAAATGAATTCCAGATGGATTGCCCCAGTTTGTTATTTCAGTAGCATTCAGAACAATTTTAATTTATTTTTACTAAAAATTGTACCTTACAATGATGCCTTTGATGGTGTAGCTCAAGGGTGTAAATACATAAATCTATATTTGTGCTTTAAAATGAAGACCACAGTCCTTAAATTTCAGAAACTGTAACAGCTAGTCAGATGCTTCAGCATATGAGATTTAGAGCCACTAGCAGTGGACTTTATAAAAACTATTCTATAAATTTAGAATTGTATTACTTTATATATATGTATAAACAACCTCATCTATCATCTTATTTACTGCTCTTTGGGATACTTCAGTGAAATCAGTGTGAAATTCTTTTATGAGGTGTAATGCAATTTACCTTCAAAAGGTACTTCAGTGAAGATGGAGAGGCTGTGTGCAGCCAAATGAGCAAATGTATGATTGAGCCCAACCTAACAGTTACTTAGTGTATAATCCAGATATTGCAAGTACCTTTCAGGGCATGAGGTACAAGATCCAATGACATTTCTGAATGAAGACACTAATCACAGATTTATTGTTTGGAATTTAGATGAATGATAGGCTCCTAAACACAAATGTATGCATAGCTGAGACAAGCTAGATCTCATCTGAAAAGATAAGAAGATACAACTGGAATGGCTAAATGTTTTTTTACTTGCTATGTCCACTCTGATTTCTTTTGTGTAAAAAGACAGTGAGGATATTGATTGAATTGCTTTTTTCCTATAGATTAGAAACTATGTATTTCTTCACATATCACCTCCTGTAACAGAAGACTAAGTTGTTTAACGATAAAACTCAACAGTAACTAGGACAAATCAAGTGCTTTACGTTAAACATGTAGTGATTAACAAGATGAAGGTTGTCATACTCAGCACTAATAATGGACTGAATTTGACCTTTTCAGTAGCCTGAATGTGGGAGACCCATTCAGTCCTCCAGATCCTGAGTATTTTTATCATTTCCTTCTCAATAATTTTTGAGTCATGTGGATTCAGAACCATTGCTTCCCAAGAACATATCAGAGGCACTCAAGATACATACCTACTAACCAAACAAAATGCCCCTCCATAGAGTAATTGAGCCTACTTAAAATCAGCACTGCCTTCTAGAAAGGTCCATCCTTTTCCACTGACTGCATGAGTAGCTTATTTAGATCGTAATATTACTTTGAGTATTAGAGGTGCCTGAATTTACATTAAATAAACATACTCTCTGACTCACAATAGATGTAAGGACACAGATGTGGTTATAATGTTATATGAGATGTTTCCATGTTGTTTGGTCGGCACACATCTGGTATTATTGGTGCAGAATTTGCTACTTTGGTAGTCTTTAAGGCAGGAAAGTTATTTTCAGCCATAATGCCAGTACATTATGTATGGTGGCAGTATGTGTAGTGGGTAGTGGCAGTAAATATTTTCCTGCCTTTGCTAGCTATTTGTCTTAGCTCTGAACTGCAGAGAACCACCCACTCAGCTGCAAGAATAGTTCTGTCCCTGTGCCATTCAGTCTTCACTGCAGACTCTGGGACCACCAAGAATGTCCAAATATCTAAGCTCCAGATTGTCTACACAGTTTGCCAGTTACGATTTACTTGCTAGCCAAATAATTGTATGCTTCATGTCTTGTACTAATAAAGACATTAAACCCTACTTGATTAATTTAAAAATAAAAAAAAATTAAATGTTACTTACTATTCATTAGAATGTTATTGGAATCTATAACAATCAGAGTCAAGACTATCCTGGGTTTGGGCTAAAGGAAATTACAGATACACCATTATTTCTTTTACTTGCAACTAAGCTACTTTTCAAAACCACATTAAGTGCCAAGGAGATTGTCATCAGAATTTGCAGTGGTAACAACAGCTTTTGTAGCAATTGCAATTCAATTGCTATTTTAATTGTTTCCAGTCAAATGCATTAAAAAAGCTGCTGGGGTTGCTGTAAGGCTTTCAAGACAGCAGTCATTTGGCAGTACTTGCACAGTCAAAGAAGTCAGAAGACTAGGCCCTGCTTTTATTTTAGCAGTTATAGAATACTTTCATCCATAGCATGTCTCCAGTAAGATCTCAGATACACATTTAGAGGACAGGATAATGACATTGTACTTGTATCACAAACAAGAAAAATTTAAGCTTAGAATCATATTTTTCCTAAAGATGCAGAGATATGCCTAACACTTTACAAAATCTGATATAAAAGGTAGGACATGCAACTTCAGAAAGGGCCAAACTGGATGAGGCTCAACAAGTTCAAATGTAAGGTCCTGGATCTGGGTCAGGCCAATCCCAGGCAAAATTACAAGCTGGGTATAAAATGGGTTCAGTGTATCCCTGGAGAGAAGGACTAGGGATGCTGATTGAGAAAAAGCTCAGCATGAACCAGCAGTGTGCTCATGTGGCTCAGAAGGCCAACCATACCCTAGGATACATCAAGAGAAACATGGCCAGCACATCAAGTGAGGTGATTCTCTCCATTTAGTCTACACTTCTGAGACCCCACCTTGACTACTACACCCAGTTCTGGTGTCCCTGCCATGGGAAGGACGTAGATCTGTTGGAATGAGTCCAGAGGAGGGCAACAAAGATGATCCAGGGGCTGGAGCACCTCTGCTACATGGAGAAGCTGAAGAAGCTGGGATTTTTCAGCCTGGAGAAGACTCTGGGGGGACCTTAGAGATGCCTTTTAATACCTGAAAGGAACCTACAGGAAGCCCAGAGACTTTTCATAAGAGTGTTCAGTGACAGGACAGGGGGAAATGGATTTAAACTGAAGTAGAATAGGTTTAGAGTGGATATTAGGAAGAAATTCCTTAGTACAGGGTAAGACTCTGAAACAGATTGCCCAGATTGCCATAACGGAAGTTGTGGATGCCCCCTTCCTGGAAGTGTTCAAGGCCATGTTAAATGAGGCCTTGAGCAACCTTGTTTAGATGAGAGGCATTCCTTTCCCATGAGGTTGGAATATATGGTCTCTAAGGTCCCTCACAACCTAAGCCATTCTATGATCAGTTCTGATTTGTAGATACATTCTAGATGTATAATCTCTACAACAGAGGAGTGTGATGTTCTGGGAAGTCAGACGTTCAACTCATGTAAGTCCAATACTGCTGAGATTAATTATACTTTAGATGTGCTTGTTTCTCTTTAGTGGCTATAAAGGATGCCCATATGATAAGCCCAGATATAGATATTGGCACAAGAATCTGGTAGTCCTATTTATGTCTATTACTGATATGATAGATTTCATTACCCCCAACCATCCAGTCCACTTGCAGTTCTAAAGTTAAAAATTTACTTTTAAAGACTCTTTACCTAATAGTGTTGGTCCATCTGTCTTTAATATCTTCAGATTTCAGAATCTGTTTGCAACCCATTTATAGAAGCGTTGTCATCTTGGTACACAGACTATGCTTTTGGTATTTTTTCTCCCAGGGACTGTCTGTTAGCACATTGGTTTTTCTCTCTAGTTCTCTCAGATTGCTTACATTATCAAGCCAACATATTAAAAAGCTATAAAGCATCTGAGCCACATCCAGTATGATTCTCTGGTAAGCGAAAAAAATATGCTCTCCTAGATATGGATCAAACTTTGGGTTTTAGCGAAATGTCCATTATCACCTAATCACACATAGCTGAGTTGCAGTACTACCTCCTGTGCAACAGAACTTCAGTTCCCTTTCTGTTACTCTGTTAAAATATTTGGCACAATCTGTCTAAGAATAATCCTTTAGTTTCATGTTTTCTGGGAGTTAGCTTAAATTTAACAGGTTATCAGTAGATCAAAAGATCTGAAAACACGGAGATTGAAATACAATAGTAAATATCAATGTGCTGGAACTAGAACAAGAGCCTCAGAAGGAAAAATTGAACATTCTTCCTTTTGGTCTTTAGTTTTGTTTGAAGTCTTTTATTCAACAAAACACTATGAAGATGGACAGCCTCATGGTTAAGAAAGCTTTTTTGTGCAGTGTTTCTTAGCTGTTACTCTGATTATATGATAGTCTTTCAAGGAAGTATTTGAGAGGAAGTATTACAGAACAGCTTCTCTAGAGTATATTTCAAAATTCCCATCAAACACAATTCACATTAATGATCCATTAGTAAACCTAACTAAAATGTCTCATGACTTTGTGCTGTTATCTCAAAAATCCAATTGTTGCTGTCTCTTCAGATCGCCTTCAGCATTTCACAACTCATCAGAGTAAATAGGATAACATCATCTCGGTTCAGCAGTTACTAGGGGTAAAAGAAATCACTGAGGCCAAAGCTAAGCCTGTCACACTGAATAGTGAAATCCATCTGACAGAGTTCCTGCTGAAATCACACAGTGTCTTCAGGACTGACCATAGCTGGTCCACAGACAGTAATGGGGATATTAGAAATTTGGCTGACAGTGGAAAATAGTTGGCTAAAACTTCAGTTTTCCCCAGCATCTGTGGAAAACCTAATGTCAGCAAGGAACAGATCACACAAATTCATGCAGCACTTATGATCTTGGATTACAGTTTGCCAAGGCTTTAGACATTAGGAAAACCATTAATATATTCTCACATAATTCAGAATCAGAACCATCACTTCTGAACCAACGCTACAGTATTTTTCTTTCACCTAGCCTGAACTGAACCTATTGAACATTTTCTCCCCGATATAAATTGATTTTGCTCATTTTTCCACTACAGTAAATCTGTAATTATGACATCAGGGTAATTCTGCGTGGATTTATGTCCAATGTTATCTTATTCAACGAGAGCTTCCCTCTATGCACCATCCATTTGGCACCAAACAATTCGTTAGTTCAAGGCACCTAAGAGGTTCTTCTGCTATCTTCACAGATTATACCTTGCCACCTACTAACATTTGAGAAGGATTTTTTTTAACTATAGGACTAACCAGGAGATTAGGAAGTGCAAATTGTCTTCTTAAATTCCTCATCCTAATTTAAATGGATCTATTCTTGTTCTGTCAGCATGGATTTACTTCAGAGAGAAGGTTTGTTTTGGGGCTGCTTCACACAGTCTTTTTATAACATTAAGTTCATACCTAAAACTAGTATCTCCGAGAGAGTGGAGTCCACTAATTACTGGTATAGAGATAGTCATAGGAGTAAATCTTCATAATTTTAGCAATACAAGGTCTGTACAGAAACCTTGAGTTTCACTTTATTTTATTTTAGTCAACACAAATAATCTCACAATCTTTAGAAGACTGTGCAAGCAGAAACAGAAGCAACCAGCTGTAAACTGTGCTGAAGTAGCAGTGAGGAAATATGTAACCAAAGTACCATAATTCTTTCTCCATAGCCTTAAGGCAATTTCTCCCCTTTCAGGCAACATCTTAGATTTAAAATGCCTGCTTTGTGCTAAAACTGCCATATCATTAAATCAATCTCCTTTTTTTTTCTTTTCTTTTGCTTTTGCTTCAGTTATTAAGAGATAAAATCAGCATCTTTGATGGATTAAGTAATGATCCAATAAAACTGCAGTCAGCCAGAAGATCCATTACTGACAGCATAAATCCCATATTGAAGAGTTCCTTTATAAGGAAAAAAAAATTATAAAAAAAATCAATTGATTCTAATTACTCTATACCTGTTCCAAAATGCAATGAGATAATCTCTTTTATTAATGGATGATGAATAATAAAGACTTAAGTCTTCCAAAATACACACCAATGCAGATATCATTGTAATCAGAAGCACATGATGATGGGGTAAATCATATCCCGAAATTTAATTAAATACAGACATAACAAAGAAACATTTATAAAAATATTTACTTTTTTTTGGCTTATAAGCACTAAAATGACAAAGGCAATTACATTATAAATTTTTCAACTGTTTGCCAGTTGGCTATTGAAAAAAACCCTGCAAAACATGCAACAAATCCTCAACTTTGTGTCTTAAGAACAAGCCTCTTTGGGCTGTAGAGTCATCTTTACGAATGGAGATTTTCTCACAGGAATAAAATGTTTTGACTTTTTTTAAAGAGATGAAACTGTCTATGCTTAATTATCATTAGAAAGCATTAATTAAAATGAAAAAGAGTTTGTCAATTTGATTGAAAGCCTACAAAACAGTTTTCATTGCATCATGGGAGGTTTAAATTACATATGAGCATAGCTCTTTGTCTTCATTTTCCTTAAGAAATTTTAATTCTTATAACTCTAATTAGCTTGTATTTGAATATAACTCAGGTTCTGTTAACTAAAAAAAAACAACTAACCAAAACCAAACAAATTTGAGCAGCATCCGCATTGACTACTTTTTAATTGTGTATAGATTTAAATGGGATTTAATAATGTCTTTTGCATCTTTTGGGCACAATTTTTCAGTTCAATAGCAACTGTAATAGTATTTTGGATGTTCGCTGCTGAAAACACAAACCCATTTTCTGCATGTCTAAAGTGTTTCAACCTATGTTCCATACTATGTCAAAGCAAGGAGTATGGCAACTCAAGTTCATCTCTGCTTTCCAAATTTTCGAAATGTATCAGTCACCCATTCATTATTCCTTGAAAAGGGACTAGAAGTCAACAAGGAGACCTCAGCTGCCTCTAGAACAATTTGCTCGTTTTCCCCCCACAGAGAGCTGAAGAATGAGTGAAGAAATCTGTATCTGTATGCCAAGAAACACTATTGCTCAGGAGAGTTCAGGATGGTCCCAGTCAGACCTTCTTTTCCTGCAGCTGGCTGCACAAACCTGCCCAGACATATCTTTAGTTAGGAAAGCTCTCACAAATGACTGATATGCAGAGGACTAAATGTTGCTATTCTGACTGCTTAATATGACTCCAGTATGTGACTATAATCTATTTTAATAGGTTTTAATGTAGGGTTCATGCATATTTCTGAAAAATCCATTACGGGATTAAATCACTGATTTGCCACTTTCACCCTTCCTGGTTTCTGATCTGTTCTTGTACATTTTTTAGTAATAAACTCATGCTTATATCATCAGCTGAAGACTTAATCGAGATTCATATATCCTAATGTTAGCTGCCTAAAAATTAGATATCCAGTCTAAACAGGTACATCTCTGGTATACTTACTTGGAGATGGAAATTCAGCCACTTGCCTTTGGAAGTGTGTCTTTCCACAGACCATAGAGAAAATCTGAGCTCACTGAATTCTTAAGTAAAGGCAGATGTGACTACTCTTAAGCCTTAGTTAACTGTATTTTAAAGTAGATCTTTTTCTTCTGTGTATTTCATAATTGCTTTTGGCACGCTTCATTTTTCAAAGCACTTCCCTTGTATGCTACTGGCAAACTTTTACTATTATCTTTAAGTAACATTTTAAGAATTGATGGTTTTAATATGGGAAGTTATTTTCTCCAATGTGCAGACAATGGCACTTTTTTTTAAAACAAGTTTATATTTTTTCATATTTTTAACTTATATGATATGTGCACAGTTGTGTCTTCTGATGACAGTGGTATTACTGATAGTCAAAATTAAGAAAAAAACTCAAGCTAAAGTATTTTAAAAACAACATCTGTAACTTCTGACAAAAGTGCATTGAAGTGCACAACTTCACCAGTGAAGCAATTTCTAACCTGTCAGTGATTTGACTGAGAACATTATCTAACAAATTTGCCACTAATTGCTGTTGAAAATCAATTCACTGAAATAATGGCTTAAAAGTATTGCTGAATGATTTGTCATGAAGGATATATATGAATGAAGATAAAATGCTTTCATTTCAGCTGCAATTTATAAGTTATGTCTGTGCTGCCAATCACATCTACACAGTCAGAGCATTTCTTCCAGTGGCCGGAAATCCTGTCAGCATTTTCACAAGTGGAAAGTGATTGAATTAACTCCAAAACGCTAACATTATCCCTTTTGATGTGCAGTGAAAAGAAAAAAAACACAAGTCCTAGAAATACAGAAATGTTTTAAGACAGAAGCAATTAGAGGTCACAACAGCAGACTGACCTCCTTTACAGTGGACATTGCATTACCCTCTACCACATTGTATGAAGGACCTAAATATACAGGCATTAACTTGAAAGAGAAAAAAAAACAAAACCAAAAAAACCTGTAGGGTCCATAACCTTTTTCTCAGAGAAGTAAAAAATTTCTGTAATTGACTAGAAGAGGACTAAGACTAGTTCCTCAACACACAGTGTATATGACATCTGTATATATATGCATAGATATTTACACACATATGTGCACACTGTATCATAATATTCAATAAATGAAACATTATAGTCCATTATTAAGTAAAATCTTAGCAGGGCATCATTGGATGTTGTTTTAGTCATAATGAGCTACAAAAAGGCAAATGAGATGTTAAATTTCCAGAGACATTCAGCAGTTTTCTCAATATGTTAAAGGGGATACTTCTACCAGGTTTGTTCCTTAAAGGCACACGAGATAATAATAAAACCTTTTACATCACTGAGTCCATCTTTTCAGAGGAAAACTGTGCATTAACACCTTAACACCATACCTAAGGACTTCTGTAATGAATTTGCTGAAAAGGAAACTAATGGCCAAATGACAAAATGTTTGGTTCTGAAGATATTAACAATTACTCTTTGTTGTCCCTGATGTGGTGAAGCAATTGGACTAGATGATTCTTGTTGGTCCCTTCCAACTGAGCTATTCTGTTCTGTTCTATTCTATACTATTCTATTCCATTCTATTTTTAACTATTCTATTCTATTTTTTAGATTATTACTGATTTATGATTCTTTGAAACTCTTAACACACAGCCCAAAACCAGATAACTTTCCAGTTTTGCAAAGATGCTCTGGTTCAGATTTACTTCAGATGCTCTCTGACTGAAATCATCTGAAATCATTAATCATAGTTGAAAACAGAATCTTGATACCAAGAAAAGCAGCTCCATGGGGTGTGAAAACTAGAGCCAAACTGAATGAAGCTGAAGTAGAGACTAGGACTGTCAGCAGGAATATGGAGTTTATTGGAAGCTTCATTGCAATAATATAAAATATTGTGATGTTGCCTCCATGTTAAAGCTACCACAATTCCTACTGGGATACCATTTCTTTTTCACTTTCAAGCTCCTTCTGTGCAGGTGCAAAACTGCCCCAAATCCAGAACTGTTGATAGAAGTAACAGAGCAGCAGAAGAGAGGCAAATTAATTTTCAGATTTTCTGAGTTATTTAAGAACTACTGGTATCATGCTTTGCACTTTTCACTGAAGGTCTTTTGTTTATCAAATCTGATGTTTATCATGTGATTAAAAAACCCTATCACTACAACAAGAGTAGCAATATACACAGCTCTCAAAATAGCTGAAGTATTTTTACCAAAGGGACAGTTTTGTTTCATTTTTGAGTGAAATTATGAACTTTCTTTATTAGTTTACAAAGAACTTTGGAATCCCATGGTACAAAGGAGAATTAAGAATAGAATTGCTTTTTACCATAGCAAACCCATAAATAGGTATGTAGCATTGTAACCAGATCTCATTCTCCTTCGCTACACTGGATTACATAGCGTAATTAAAAACAAATTACCTAAAATACTCTCTCTTTCTGTATCCACCTGATTTAAGTGGAAGTTTTATTCATAAGTGTATTGGATGAAATAATTTTCTTATTGAAATCAGTAAGAACTAGGCCCTGCATTCATTTGGCCACAATTTCACCTGCAAATGCAGACCAAAAAGGATTATTATGACTATTTAGTTTGACCTCTTTCATTACAGGGGGCATGAAATTTAATTAAGTAATTTCTGCATCAAGTCTAATAACTTCCTGGTGAGTTTAAGTACATGATTTAGAAAGACACTCAGCTATAGCTGCTCGAACACTCTTGCTAGAAAATTCTCCCTACAATTAATTATTCTTACAATAAAAAAAAAAAAGTCTACATAATTTCCTATCCAAATCTGTCTTACTATGCCTTTGTCTACTATATTGCCTTTGTCTACTATATTGCCTGTGTCTGGAAAAGATGAATTACTCAATACTGGCATTTTGAAAGGACTTCATATAAATTCAAGAAAAACATGTCGCTTTTTTTTCCCCTTTCTATTTAACTTTACATGGCCATTCAGGCATGGTAGCAGGCCAGATGTCATTAGATATTTTTCTAATTAACACAAGTTAGTCTCAGTTGGAGACATAAATGTTCTCTAAAGCAAAAATGATAAAAGCAGGCTAAAAGAGCAAATTACACAGTTGAGCCAAATTAATTCTTAAGGCACAAGTTGTGTAAATCAAATAAAGTGAGAGAGGCAGATGAGCCAGAATGGCTCAGAATGAGCTCAGAATGGCTTTTCAAAAAAAGGATGAAAAAAAGAACTATTCCTGTTCAAGTTAAAAAGCAGCACATGATACAAATGCAGCATTGTTGCACTGACCAAATAGTCTGTATATGTGGATGTCTGGAAAATACGAAGTGTAAAATAAGAGAAACATCACTATGATTTCTACTGCATGCAAAATAGTAATATCCAAAGGAGAATCTGCATTACAATCTTACACACCTTGTTTCAGTCCCTTGTGAGAGGACAGTATTGCTAAGCATTTTATCATTCAAAATGCCAGAAACATTAAGGAGTTTATAAACCAGTGAGCAGAAAGTTTGATTCAGTGCTTTCAACTCCATCCTCATTTATAAAATTATGCCTGCATGGAAAAGAATAGGAAAAAAAAATAGGAAACCAGATGCTGAGCAAAATGAAAAGGGAAGTCATCCTATGTCTACTGAAGCCAAGCACTGGTGTTTCTTGACAGACAGTGACATGACCAAGTACACTCAGCATAGTCTAGAGATCTGATATTTGTAATTATAGTCTCTTTTCCATTAGAAATTGGGAGGTTAGCTTCCTTGTACATATTTCAGGACAATTTGTCCTTGTCACCTCTTCTTATTTTTCTGAAAAATAAAGTCCTTATAAAGCTGTTTCAGACAGGAGAGATATGAAGGATTTGTTTACAAGCAGATAATCAACAGCATATGAACTCTATAGTGGAGATAAAGTTACACATACTAACCTCTTGCCTCATTCACAAAGATCTAAAGTTTGGCCCATGATATAAAGTCTCAACATGAATGACCTTGTAAGCTGTAATTAAAATTCCTTGAAACCAGGGTTCTTCAAAAGTTTTAATAGTTTGCAGCACTGGCATGTATAGCCTGGGCTACTGGGACACAGACTTGTGAAAATGGACTGCAGCTGATACCTGACTACACCAGACTGGGAGGGGTGAGATGGAGAGATGTCAAGGTTTGCTAAGGAATAACTGGTGATGCTCTTCTCCCATTAGTGTCAGTGCGAATAAACTTTTATCTTACACCAAAAGAAAGAAAGAAAGAAAGAAAAAAGGCAATTAAGGGTTTTCTTTCCCTTTACACCTTGAAGGTTGATGTAAATTTATTTTTGCATAAATGCAAGTGAAAACTGAAAAGCTGGAATTTTTGTTCTAATAAATAATTATACAAGAGTTTCAGAAATTGATCCTAAATAGATGGGACTAGTTTCAGGCAGGGTGGAAAGCCTTCTCTTTTGGAAACATTTTCATATGTATTTATACCACAAACGGAAGCATCTTTCTACTTTCTTAAGGAAGATGAATGTTAAATTTGAAGTCCACTACACAGACTTTAGACTATGAATGCATCTATTATCTTTCTTGTTTCCCCAGTAGAGGAATTTTCTCTCTTGGAGGAATAGGGACACTCAGTGAAGTAGCCAACAGTGAAGCTGGCTGAAACTTCAGTGCTGGGGAACAGAACTGTGTTTTAATGGAAAAGTTACTTATTGAAATGTAAAATTCTTCCTATGAAGTTCTGATCCTTAAAAATATGGAAAATATATATATTTGGAATAATTTACACAAAGAAATTACTGGTGTTTCTGTTTTACGTGTGAATAAGTATTTTGCCACAGTAGTTGCTCCTTTTTTTATTTAAGTAACAGCATGAATGATAAAAATATATATTTATATTTAAAAATACAATGAAAATGTAAGTAAACACAGAATTCCTATTATGTACTAAGTACTGAATGAAAAACTCCATGCAACTTATGCACAGGACTGTAAGTCTGAGTCATTATGGTGCAGTGTGAACTCACAGCACAGAAACAATTACTGCAAGAGCTTTTTGAAACAAGAAGTGTAGAAACATGTTTGCATGTGTATATTCATGTATATCTATATATATGTGCATAAAAAAACACATTAAAGAAATTTGTGTATATTTACACTCCTATACACGCTACATCCAAACACATAACACAAATGCACACACTGTTATCTTCACATAAACACTTTTATATTAATCTTACTTTATCAGAAAAATAAAATATTACAGAAAAATTAAGCTGCCAACTATTTTACCTTTATCTAATGCCAAGGTATATCTACAAATGTGCACCTGGAGCCTAGTACCTCACTTGGTGCTGGCAAAGTCCTGACTGAACTTCAAGAGCATCAAAATCTTACCTAACTCTGGATCATATCAATCCAAGGATAAACTTTTCTCCTATTTTACTAGAAACACCTCTGAAGCTTTAGGGGCTTTTATAGAGAACCTTCCAGTAAATCCCTGAGGTTTTAATGCTTCTAGGCCCAGTTCTTAGCTGTGCTTCTCAGACTGTGATTAGAGCAAGACAGAGCAAAGGCTAAAGTGCCTTTCCCCTATCTTGATGAAAAAAAGCAGATGTGCAAAAAGTATAAGCTGTTTTCCCACTTATGAGACTGATACTGGTACTGGGAGGCACAAGCTACTCCACATTTTGCTTCTTTCACCAGGGCAGCTATTCAGTAAGGCAAAGATTGCCACTGGTCTCTTGTACGTATATTCTCTGATTCTTATGAGAATACTTACTCAGACACCAGATAAGCAAAATTGCCATCAGATTCATAGTGTGTTGGAGGTATTTAGCAAGGTTAACTGTGAGATCAAAGTGTATTTCTAACATGGATATATTCATAGATGTGTTAACATTTTAGCTCTGTTAAAATGTTTGAACATGAATGTGTTTCAACATACATTGAAAAACGGGGACACTTGAAATTCCCCACCGGAGTAGAGTGAAGCTGTAGAAAAAAGTATTCCTGCACCTAGGAAACACCCAGCTTCAGTGTCAGTAAATGGGTGTTTGGCAGATGTCCACCAGTGAGGCTGTAAGCCTTCTAGAATGAGTAACCACGTCGTTGTATTCCTATTGTGAGGTGTACCATCGCACTTGTACTTCTCACTGTGGACTCATCATTAACACAGTGGAAGGAATGAAGCAGAATCATGATCTCAGATTTGCTAGTGGCTTTATCAGAGTTACTTCAGATGCCCTCAACTCAAGCTGAAAGCACACAAAACCACAAACAAACACCATTAAGAAGCCACTCCTTGCAAACCTATACTTCTAAGCTCAAGTTCTCAGTGCTCCCTGTGCAGTGGAACTGGTTTATGCCTTTATCCTCAGCCCAGGCAGGAGTCTGTGTGTAACTCACAGAACTGTGTGTAAGCCCAGGGAACCACTGACTCACAGAAATCTCTCTGACTCATAATTTCTCTCCTGCTTCCTCCTTGCTCCCACAGCCTTTCCATTTGCTTATGGTCTTTTCAGAAATGAACTACTGTCCCACCTCCATGCCAGCTCAGCTACATTGGTCGGAAAGTGGAGGAACTGAGCCACAGACAGTGTTAATTCCCTTGATACCTGGGATGGGCAGGCAACAGAGCCAGCTCAGGCCTCCACACGGCCCTGCCAGTCTGGGAAGCTCAAGAAGGAATACAAAGCGGTTACAGGTTGTCCTGGTTTGACCCTTTTCTGTGGTCATTTAGCTTTTATTCTTAATCTAACCATTCTCATTAAGACCCAGATAAAGAGCTCAGAAGAAACTTTTAAGAGTTTCAGTAATTTAAGAACCAAGAGCATTACTGATACATAAATAGAACAATTTAACTAGCTACTGGCACTAATTCTCCAAGGGACGTACACCAAATACTAGGGATCCAGACTAAAGAAAACTTTGGTGTCCAAACATTGTTTTATTTAGTACATTTATCAACTGTTGCTTTTTCTCATTTGTCAGCCAAAGCAAACTTTCTTTTTCAGAACAGGTCTGTTAACACTGAAAAGTCTTCAAAGCAGTTAAAATTGAACTTCTGAATCACCAAATCCCTAAGCTGAACCAATTAGTAGATAAATAGGATCTGCCTCTCACAGACCCCTATTTCACTGCAAATGTTGATTGTTAAGGCTCTGAGAATAACCTAATAGAACAACTTAATGTATTAACATTCTAGTGCTTAAAAAACTGCACACCTGCTCTGAATTTAAAATAGGAACTGACGAGAAAAGCAAGGCAGAACTTCAGCAGTCTCAGAGAAAGCTAAATTAATTTCTAGAATTAAGATGATACTTCCAGTTTTCATTAGCTGTGTAATAGAATTCTGCAATGAAGACAAAAGTTATAAATTTTGTTCAAAATACTCAAAAAACATCCAGACAACTTCCTAAATCTGTGGAAGACTTAAGGTTCTGTATCTCCAGAATTTCCTTAACCAGGGCATTACTATAGCTTTTATGATGCCACAAGAGACTTAGTTTCACTTGCATCCTCTCTTGAATGACTCAAATATTTTTATAAAAGTGATAGCTGCAGTGGGGGGAGAGGCAAGGCTCCCCAGCACAGTATCAAAAGTCTCTATTGGAGGTGTAGGATAAAGGGTTGAATAGTCTGCAGCCAAAGAAGGAAGATGAGTTCAGAACTCTTAAAACTCAAATAAAAAATGTTCTAAGCATTAAGTTAGGTGGGAATGAAGCTATGTCAAGAGAGGAAAATTGAGACCTCTTCTCTTATTTCAAAAGCACATGACTACTATTTAAAAAATAGAGAGGTTCATGGTCCTGTCTTGCAGATGTCTGAAGTCATTAATTACCTGAGGACTGGGACTATAATGTTGCCCTTTTTGTTGACTAGAAGAGTGCAATTCCTGAGTTTGTTTCTTACCCGAGATAGTGTATTTGTCAGAGTGGGGTCTGTTTTCAGTCTACTGAGGTCACATGTGAAAGGTGACTGGACACTAACACAGGACCTGTCTCCATTGCAGAGGACAAGCGTCTGAAGTAAGTACTGGAAAACCTAAATTTTCATTGATTAAGCCAATTTCTTGTATATATTATTTTTCTTTCCTGTTTCATTCTATCATATCTTATACTGGAGAGGCAGGAGTATACATTTAAGTTTTCTTTTATTTAGATTATAGCAGAGAAGGGTTTAACTTCTCTGTTCTTCCCAAATTGTCTCTTGTTTGTCTAAATACCTTTTAAAATCAAGATTCCAGTGGCTGCTGGCCCTAATGAGGCAATTTTTCATGAAGCAGAGGATAGAGAGAACAAAAGAAAATTCATCCTATTGTCAATTAGTGATAGTGTAGAATATATTCAGTTTATTAATTGCTTTTCAAAATTATGCCTATTAAGATAAAATTTTCCATGGTTCAACACTCCTGGCAAATTCTTTCTGATTATTATGTAAAGTTGATGTGGAGGTAAGTTAAATTAAAAAAAATAAAAAACTTTTAAAAAGTCACCAAATGGAGTAACACCCTCCCAAATACTTTCCATGTCCATTATTTTTGTAAAATTGCTGATGAAATAACTTTTTCACTGGCAAACCCTGTGAAATGGACTGTTTTTTTCAGAGATTAACAATGGATCTTGAGAAATTTTCCAGTTAGTAGAGAAGCACTATTCCCTTCAGAAGCATAAAGTTAGTATATAAAAAATGTTGACAAGAATTCCTTCTCTGATATGAACAACTCATCACACTGGTTAATGTGCTACAAAGTGTTTCTGACAAAGCAAAAACAAACCTTCAGAAAATTCAGGTCTAAAGTAAGATGAAGAATGAATTCTCTAGGAAAACAGTACATGCATTCCCATGGCCATAAATCATGGTGTTCTAACTACTATAGAAGGGAAGAGAAGAGAAGAGAAGAGAAGAGAAGAGAAGAGAAGAGAAGAGAAGAGAAGAGAAGAGAAGAGAAGAGAAGAGAAGAGAAGAGAAGAGAAGAGAAGAGAAGAGAAGAGAAGAGAAGAGAAGAGAAGAGAAGAGAAGAGAAGAGAAGAGAAGAGAAGAGAAGAGAAGAGAAGAAGAGAAGAGAGAGAGAGAAGAGAAGAGAAGAGAAGAGAAGAGAAGAGAAGAGAAGAGAAGAGAAGAGAAGAGAAGAGAAGAGAAGAGAAGAGAAGAGAAGAGAAGAGAAGAGAAGAGAAGAGAAGAGAAGAGAAAAAAAAATTGGATACACAGACCCTTTTCTCACCTCTGGAGAATATTTTTCTCTGTATTTTTGAATTTGCAAACACATATATATATCTTTCACTTTATAAGACATCACAAAAGAAAGAAGGGAACTCAAGAGTAAAATTTAATACAGTTATCAGATCAACATAGAGACTGATGCTAAAAACATGTTTCTAGTGCCCCTGCCAGTCCATGATTCTGTAGGAAACAGTGAAAAAAAATTAAACCATGAAATACTTGTATTTGAGAACCAAGCTAGAATATGAGAACTTCTTTTTGAAATGTTATAATAAGATCTGTTCAAACTGTGAATAACCTGCTAACTTTCCTTCCATATCATTCTGATTTCCACAGACATATAGACTCAATTCAGTTAAATTCTAACAAACGCTGTATGGCTTTGACCACCCAAAAATAACACCACGATTTGGAATTTCTAAGATCTTATTATGAACTGCCTCCAAAAATAGATTGTGCTTCCTATTAGCAATAAAAGTTTTAAAAGTCAATTAGTTGCTGGCTGAATGTGGGGTTCCCCATGCTCTTTTTCAGTTGAACAGAAAAAGTAACTTCACAGGATTATGAAAGTGTTAATGATGTCAAATGGCTCCCTACAAGAAACTACAGACAACCATACATGTTCTTCTATGTAGCCTCTTCTGTTCTGTAATTATAAATTCATTGGATAGATTTTAATCCCTATTTTGTTTGTGTAAACCACATACAGCATCATTCATCTCTGTGCAGTAGTGTATGGAGCAGACAAGTCCATATTTTTCAGTATGGTTAATCCAATGTAAGTAATCAATTTGACTATGGGTAAAATCACAGAATGGTTTGGGTTGGAAGGGGTCTCAAAGACCATCTCATTTCACCCTCTGACATGGGCAGGGACACCTCCCACCAGATCAGGTTGCTCTAAGTGCCATCCAACCTTAAACACGTCCCAGGAGGGGGCATCCATAAATGCCCTGGAACACCTGTGCCAGTATCTCACAATTAAGAATTTCTTCTTAATGTATGATATAAATCTACCCTCTTTCATCTTAAAACTGTTCCTCCTCATCTCATAATATTAAAAACGTTAAGAACTAAAGACCTATAGATATGCCAGACTATTGTGTCTCATCTTAGAGATGTATTTGGTTGTATTTTAAATTTTATGCTTATGAATACTTAATACAAAACTGATGCGTAAGTTAAAATACGATTTAAAAAAATATATAAAGCATTTAAGGGAGCAGGATAAAAACAAATTGTGGTTATATTGCTAGATACAAGCACAGTCAATTCTATTGCTGTCTTCTACTAATTCACATTTTTCTTGAAAGATTGTTTTATACTTCTCTTACAGGAAAATAGTTAATTAGATATGCCGTTAAGCTTCTACACATGTAGCAAAAAGTTACAACTGCACTTAAAATAATAAAAAAATCAATTATTTGAAGGTTTAATGAATATCACTCGAAAATCATATATTGTTCTCATCAAAGACAAGTGTATGTCAAAGGATTATATTATAGATCATTTGAGAAGTACCTGAGTATTTTCAGAAATTATTCTTTAGGATAAATCAATAGTTAATGGTAGGATTTTCAAAGGGATTTAAGTGGATTAGATAAGGACTTGGTCACTGAAATCTCACAGCCTTCATAGAAAATGTCAGCAAACATGAATGTTTCAGTAATGAAGTCACACATTCATAGTCACTGCTTTATGGTTATATTGTATTCATTTATAATGTACACAAGTCAAAAAAGAATATAAGAACTTAAACAAAAACTTATTTAAGAATTCAAGTCACCAATAGTCTAGTGTTTAACTCAAAATAAAATGGCCAAATTAAAGAAAAGGGCATTTGTTTTCAGGTTGGTTTTCACTGAAACGTATCATGCTGACTGAAGTTTATTATGGAAAATATATTTTGATTTTTATGAAGTAAAAGGTTTTATGAATAATTCCACTTCTCAGGTACTCCAATCAAACCTTTAAAGGGATAATTGAAAAATCAATTCACACAAGTGTTTTATGAAGCAGCATCACAAGGGATGACTCTGCTAACACAGTTATCAGTAGTGCAGATGGACTGTGTGGAATTTCTTGTTAAAATTCTATCACATTCCAGACATGGCATCTTAAATATTGTACTTGCATACATATACATACATATATGTAAGACTTTAATTTATAACATAATCAGGAATGGTGCTAAAAATACTGAAGCGTGGCTGGATGGAGCCCAGAAAGTTCTTCAGTTGTTATATCCAATATCAAGTCAATGTATGCAGAATCCCCCAATTTATCCAAACTATTGAAGTGACAACTACTTCTCTCAATTTAAAACTAATTGCTCCTTATTAAAAATCTCTGCTTGAGTATGTTAATTAAGCATTCTACATATGCTTCTAAAGAAAATATGTCCTGGTAGTCTATTTCTTTTCAAAGAAAGAAACACTGCTGGATTTATACTTCTGTCTGCTCTCTTTTCTAAGGGTTTTTTTGCTTTTAATAAAAGCAGTGTAATGTGATTTTAGTTGTTAGTGTCTAAAGTTTTCCATTTCCAGTGCTTTTTTAACAGTGAAATCCATTAAAGTTAGAGAAAACATTATGCTACACACAACACACTATGCTTTTCAACCAGAATTATTTTTTTCCCTGAGGATGGAAAAAATATGCAGTGGTTAAACAGGATAAAGCTTACTACATTTTTTTTTTCTTTCTTTTTAAACTCAGGCATGCAGTAGCAGCTAAAATGATATGTTTCATATGTTTGCTCAAAGTTAAATGAAAAAAAGTGCATTAAATGAAAACTGAACATTAATAATGAAAGGGTATCAGAACTGCCTTTATAAATTAAGAGTCTATTGACAGTGAAATTGCACTAAGCCTATACATGCCTATGCATTCAACAGACCTGGACTGAATTATGCCAAATAAGAAATGTCCCCAAAATCCAAAGGATATAAGAGAACATTATCCTGATCTATTCCAACCCTCTGCATGGTACAGACTGTGCTGTTTCAATAGTCAGGTATGAAAAGACCCTTTCTTGTACCTGAGATATTCTAATAGAAAATACTACAGTATAGGCACTACCAGATAAATATTTGTATTTAGAAATATATATTTGTTGAGAAAAAATTAACATTATTTAACAAATATATATAAGATATATGTAAATAACATTATTTAACTAAAATATATAGAGAACCCAAAGACAGAACGATGTCCTCACTTAGGCTAACAAAGACTAACTAACACCATGCAGCTAAATAAACATATAATATGTCCACATATTGTGTTGTAAATCAAATCACAATTTGTGAGGCCAGTTTTCAATGTCTATCTAGACACAGCATACATTCATTCACATGGAGACAACAGGTAAGTCTAGGTTACAAAAGCTTTTAAATTTCATGCCTCTAATTCATGTCTAGTAGCTGTGAAAATGGTCTTTCAGGTAGGTAGTAGGATGGTATAATTGATGTTAAGGCAAATTCCATGTAAACTGGGAGACAGGAGAGTTTGAAACCCTTTCTTTTATCCTTTTTTTTTTCTTTTTTTTTTTTTAAAAAAAACATAGTTTTGCAATACCTAAGACAATGAAAACTTCCTCTTTACTGGAACAGATTATTAGTAATCTTAGTGAATAAATACTTCCCTGTTGGATTCATGAGGGAGGCCAAAGATTATGATAAACACAACACTGCTCTTGATAGCCAAAAGTCAAGCAGATGCCAGCCTTGATGAGAGATTCTTCTGGCTGGTCACTGGATCCCAGACAGACAAAGGCCTCTTCTGGCTCTTGTGAAACCTTGTTCAAGACTATTTAGCTAATCCAGAGTTACAGTACTGTACTCCTACCACCCTATTCCCTTACTACTTTCTGCTTTCTGCCTGCATATATGATTTACTGGGGTCAAAAAAAAAAAAAAAAAAAAAAAAAGTAATACATACTAACAAATGTAGACTGCCTGGCTTTATTGAAGGCTTTCCTTTTTTACACCTGTTTTGTAATTAAAGAGAAAGTGAGTAAAAGTAAAATCACGTGAAGAAGAGTTAATGTGAGTGGGAGCATGCTTCCAAGTGTTTTTGGTTCCAATTGGTCTTGTACACGTCTTATCTTTGCCAGCATGATGGGCATTTTGGATAAGAATTATGTTCAGTTGTTTGTTATTTTAATACCTTCTTTTTATAACAACATACTTTAATGGTTTTTTTTATATTTGGGATATGCCCAAATGGAATGGCCCAGCACATCTGTGCAAGGATAAGGAAGCAGCAGGTACACTGAACCTGCACCTACACTGAACCTGAACTGATGTCTGATAATTCAATTTACATTGAATGGTAATGTAATTTGCAATGAATTTGGATGCAATTTAATTTGCGCCGAGTGGCAATATTGTAAGTAGAAACTTATGCATGTGTAGCATAACAAGGAAAAATTTAATTCCTGGATTACTCAGTACATCAACTTGACAAACTATTATTTCAGAAGAAAAGTGTGGTTCTATTGAAATATTTGTTTCATGGATAAATGTGTAGTAATTCCAGGAAAAGGGGTGTTTGAACTATGATGACTGAAGTGCCAGGTGTAGGCTAGACTCATTTTACCTAATAGCATTCATTAAAGAATAAAATGCTACAATCACATTGATTTACCACAAAGAAGTTTTGAAACTGTGTTTGTACTGACACTTAAATAGCTAAGCCAGATCACAGTCTGTCTCAGACTCTTCAGGTTTCTCATCTGTAGAAAGGTTATAGAAACAGCCAGCTGTGGACAGAATTTGCTCAGGGGTTATAATTGCACACTTGCCCAAACATCTTTTTACAGTCAATCACTTCAAGGTGTACAAGTTGAAACGAGTCCTACTCTTCTTGCTGCTGCAGACCAGGTTGTGCAACCTCCTAAGCAAAGTTTTCCAATACTGATACTGACTTTCTGCTCTGGAGGCCCTGTTTGGGATGACTTTGTTGGAGATTGCAGGCATTACATTCCTTTTGTTAAAGCTGAATTCAGCTAGTCCACTGAATCCACTGAGTGGGAAAAAAGATATCTGGGCAGCTTTTTTTTAACTGTGAACATCACATTCTTCCTGAATAAGTGCAGCTACTCATCACTGCAGGCAAACAACTGGAATTCCTGCTGGTGAAAGACATATGTTATTCCAATATTTAGAGTGAAAAAAACCCCAACGTTGCTCCATAAGATATAGGCAGATGTGTTTTTTTGGATCTGTAGGAATGATAAACTGTCTCACTGGCCCACAGTGAAGTAGAAAACTCTGTCCTTAATTAATAGTCCAGGAAACGGGCTATACTCCATGGATCTACTCCCTAGTAAGCTGAAACACCAGGGATCTCTGCTTCTCAATTACACATAGTGAACAGCAATTGTTACACTGCGTGCAAGATTTCAGTGTCCCGCAGGCTACTCAAAATTGAAGTCTGGAAGAGAAAATTGAAAACATGAGATTTCTTGCTTAAATCGCAGAGTAGTCTGCAGCATCTTTTGAAAGACTGGATTTACTGATGGGAGAAGAACAAAGTGGTTAATGGCTCTTCCTGCCAGGGTGAACTACAAAGGTTACTCACATAAGATGGGCTAACCTTCATATTATAACAGTTCATCTATTTTCCAGACAGTCCCACAGGATTAATGAACCTGGCTTTAGAACTTCAAGTGGTATTAAAAAGACAAGGAAGCCTTCTTTAAACACTGAGGAGTGGTATCGAAATACTGTATTTAGCTATACAAGGTTTACATATAGTTGAGTTTTACACCCCTTCATGATTAACACATTGCAAAATACATTCTTTAATAAAGACAGCAAACCTTGTATTTAATTACTATGAAAACAAAAACACTATAAGAACCAAATAATAAATGATAAGGTATCCAAATCAGGACCTATGCAGATTGACATTGTCTATAAAGATCATGTATATAGACTGAAAACAGAATAGCATGTATGATTATTACATATCTGTATTTAGTATTGTTAAACTTTTCAAAAAGAAGCAGTATTAATTTACATAAAAATTTTATGTTTTCATTTCAGCAAGGGTATAGCTTTTTCAAGATTATGTGTGAAAAAATTCATGAGATCCACCTCATTGCTGTTCACAGCTCTTTTCCATAGGCCGAGCTGTGTACCAATTGGTAAGGATAAAAACGCACAGATACACAAACACGTGCACAATCTGCTTCATCTGCTTTGCATCTATCTGGGATCAGATTGGAAACTTTCTACAGCCATTGCTCATATTCGAAATAATAAGTAGAACAATAATAGCCCAGTATTTCAAGTAAAGAGAAACACACATCTCCCTATCAAATATGAAGAAAAAAAATTGTTTTGAAAAAATTTATTTGTCTTGACAAGTGAGAACTTGACATTTAAGGTTGTGTCAGATTCTATCAAAGCACAATGCAGTATAATACAACATAGTTCTTCAGTTCAAAGCTGTTTTCAATGTGCTTATGCATGCCAGCCTTAGGTGACCAACTGTAGATACAGAAAGGCAATGCTTGTTTCCATTCTAGCAGCTCCAAATAGCCAATTTGTCCTAAAATTGCTTGCCTTAAACTTTATTCCCAAGTGCAAAGCCAGCAATGTTAGAAATTCAGAGTTATTGGCCTGATTTAAGATGGGATGAATATACAAAGGAAGTCATATATATGAGGGATTTTTTTGTAATTCTATATCTTCCTCTAGAATATTGTCACACTTCCATTTCTGATCCCAGTCATAACTAGAAGGGTAAAAACAAGGAACAAGGGAAATAGCAGAGATATTTAGATAAATTGTCTAAATATTTAATATCCCACATTATTGCTGTTCTTTGTTTTGGCTTTCATTTTGAGAAAATGATTGTTTTGGAGGGTTCCATTACATGAATTGTTCCTAATGACGAATTGTAAAATAAGTCAGTCACTTCCTACATTTTAGTTATAGAATGTGCTTATGGTTTTCCTAGAGTGTAGGTAAGGAAAACAAAGAGGTTATAGCTTCTAATGACAAAACTGTTGGAAAAAAAAACAAGGTTTGCCATGAGATTTTTTTCAGCAGGTCTCTCAGATATTACATTTCCCCCTTAGATGTAGGATTTTGATCTCAGAATAACAATTAGCATTTCAGTTAGATTAAGAGTGTCCTACTGATGAAGATAAACCATCTGTCCAGCTGATTACAGATCTGAAATATTAGAAAGACCTCTCATGTCTTCAGTGGGTATGTGTCAACTAAAACAGATTAGACTGCTATTGATCTATCAGTTTAGATTAAAACCTTTGATTGTTGCTCTCTGATTTTCTCCTGTGATGACCTGGACCCTATGAGTAATGAGAAGTCTATGAAATCTCACAAAATACAAAAAATGTATTCACAGTTATTCTGGTTGAGGCATGTGGGTGATGGGAGTATGAACAGGCACAAACCCTGCTGTGGTAATTTTAAGAAACTATGCCAGAGGAAATGTGTCACAGGGGCACAGTCCTCTCCATTTTTGACACATTAATTGGCATCATCCTGAATGAAACTCCAGTGTTTTTTCAGATGTGGTTGGTTTGGTGGTTTTTGGGTTTGGTGCAATCTCTTCAGATGGGGGGGAGGGCAGGGAATTATATTCTCCCTTTCCTTTCCTCCTCAACCCCTGAAATTGTTTCAGAGGATGCTCACACTCTATTTCTTTTCTATTACAGGCACAACCACAAATCCTAAGTGCATGGGGATAGCTGTTTTGGAAAAGATTCCAGAATCATAAACAATCAGAAACTGGGTGTGGATTCACAGAAACCCAGAAAAATTACTTAGTCATACTATTTTCTGAATCAGAAGGGAACATTCTGCCTCAATATGACTAGTAACCACCAAGGCCAAAGCTTTACTTCCCAAACATTACTAATTCAGCAGCATACTTCTAATACCTTGAGGAGATATAGTTAGCTATGAAGAGAAACAAAGAAGTAACATCTGAAAAGATCATACATCTTTGCTATGCTCTTAATTTGGGCTTTTACTTGGTTCTCATTCATACAAAAATCCCATGGCCAAGTTTAGGAGTACTTCAAACAAAATGAAAAGCCCAGCTTGGGCTGTGGTATGTGAGCTAGCTCTGCAGTGAGGATGAAGTGAAAATAAAACTAACTAAGCTTCCAAAAACATAAGTTCCCTCAAAATTTGGAAAAGATCAGAAGAACCTCAGCCAACTGAAGCACTAAAAAGTCAAAGGATATATTCACAGAAGTCCCAAGCACATGTTCAAAGGATATGCTGAACTTCAGCTTCAGCATGGAATCCATAGCTCAAATCTCATTCTACTAACCTAAATGCAATTAAAAATTAACATAAATGTAATGTATATGTAAGTAGGGAGGCTTTGTCCTTTCTCTTCCCCTTTTTCTATAGAAATACATGTTCTTCAGCTAAAAGACAAATTAATCTTGAAATTACAGAGAGTACAATGCATGATTCATCAGATATTTCTGAATTCATTATGCACTGATTTTACATCTCAGAACAAATCCCACATACTCTTTTATCACCAGGCATCATTACAAAACCCTTATCCAAGGGAATGTATGCTTTTAACACAGAAACAGGCACAAAAGGCTATTCAGTTTAGAAATGCTCAGCTTAGGAAAACAAAAACATGCCACTTATTCAGCAGTCATGAATGTGCTGTTCATTAATTGTTCTGTTCAATTATGTCACTCTCCCATTTATCCACAGGCAGAAAAAAAGTTTTCATCTACTATGGAACTCTGGCTAACCTGAACAGTACATCAGAAACATAGTCTATTATTTTAGCCGTATAAATATTACCTAGGAATTTCTTGCAGTTTGAGAGCTTACATTTGCCTTAGATCAAAAGTTTAATCATTTTAACTAAGAATTCAGTTGGTGTTGGTGTCTATGTCTTAGAGGTAACAGTCAACTTCACACTACTGTAATTTTTTTTTACTTTTTCTTCAGGTTGCAGTGCAAGCTTAAGGGAGCAAATAAAAATTGAAGCTCATTTCTGAAAAAAGTAGACAGTTTTGGGAGCTACCAAATCTGGCTATCAGTTTAATCCTAATTGTGCAGGACATAACAACAGATACAGGACAGTTTAATGCCAAGAAGGGCATAAAGACTGTCTCTAGTTGTTGCCATACTCCAATACTTCTCAGAAGAAAGACAAAGAAAAAGCTCAAACCACAACATCAGGAAAAAAACCCAACAACTTAAAACTTGAATTCAAATTATCAAGAGAAAAGAAAAAAAAAAATCAAATCTCACCTGCAAAAGGTAGTCTAGGACCTGAAGCACAGGAATAGGAACATAATAGACAGGGCTGAAACAGAGAGTGGCCTATGTCTTTTCAAACACCACAAAACATAGAAGGACAGAATATTTTGATTGGAAAAGACCCCTAAAGTCATAGAATTTAATCCTTAACCTAACACTGCCAAGTCCACCACCAAACCATGTCCCTAAGCACCACATTTACAGGTTTTTAAATACCTGCAGGGACAGTGACTCAACCACATCCCTGGGCAGCCTGTTCCAGTGACTGACTGACAACCCTTTCAGTGAAGAAACTTTTCCTAATATCCAACCTAAGTTCCTCTTATCCCTTTTTACTTGGGAGAATAGCCCAACACTCACCTTGCTCCAGACTCCTTTCAGATAGTTGTAGAGAGTGCTAAGGTTTCCCCTCACTCATCCTTTCCTCCAAACTAAACAACCCCAGTTCCCTCAGAAACCCTCACAAGACTTGTTCTTCAGATTTCACCATCTTCACTGCTCTTCTCTAGACTCACTCCAGTACCTTGTTGTCCTCCTGAAGGAGGGGGTCCAAAACTGAACAAGGTGCAGTCTCACCAGCACCAAGTACCGTGGCACAATCCCTGCCCAAGTCCTGCTGGCCACACTATTCCTGATACAAGCCAGGATGCTGTTGGTCTTCTTGGCCACATGGACACACTGCTGGCTCATATTCAACAAAACCCATGTCCTTTTACTCCGGGCAACTTTGCAGCCACTTCTCTCCAAGCATGTAGCATTGCATATATATATATATAAAATGATAAGCTGTGCATATATACCAAAACAAAAGCTCTGCAAGGACTAATAGTAAAAAATATAATTACTTATTGCCAATATTTCAATTTTTTACTTACATAAATATTTTTCAAAAAAATCGAGGTCTATTTAATTACAATTGTCTTTTGCACTCTTCCTGTAATATCTCTACAGGGACACAAAATGTTTAATACTGTGCAGAATGAAAAGGTCTAATACTAACATTTTGTCACTCATGTTACCAGGAATACTGGTATGGCACTGCATCAGTGATGTGTACTACAGCCATTATATTATCAACATCCAGCATCTTCCTATAAGAAAAAATTAATTTTTTAAAAACTATTTCTTATTTAGTCTTTAAATAAAAATTAGCCCAGATAAAAAGTTTCTAGAAATTTTCAGCGTGTCCAATTAAAATAAAATAACTAATTGAAATGAACCATTTTCTTTTGCACTAAATTGATTTAGTAAGTAAAAATTTCTGCCTTGTGCTGACAGTTTAGAGGTTACTTTCTGTATTCTCAAAGTCTTATTCAAATATATTAAAAGGAAGGTCCACCCAAGAAAATCGAACTGGACAGAAATTCCTCTGTTTATAAAATATCCAGGCTGCCCAAAACTGAGCAAGAGACAAAAGCCACAAAAGAATGGGTAGAAGAAAAACTGCTATAGTCTACAAACAAGAGCCTGTACCTAATAAATACAGCTGTTGAACTAAAGTAATTATATTCTAAAATGTGAGAAATGTATTTTTTTTCTTAAACTGCACTCTGTTGAGAATATGCAGAGCACCAGAACAGTATGCTTATATCTCTGCTGTGGAGAATGTTCATGACATGGTCTTGCAGAGATCAGTGTGGTTATACAAAAGAATAATATTACATTAGAAAATGTCTCAGACATCTCTTTTGTAAACTGATTTTGTGGCATAATAAAGAAAATATTTAAGAAAGTTCTATTTTGCATGTTCAATGATTTCTTCTTGGAACAGCTTGCTTTGGAATGTATGAAAGGAAATCTTATTCAAAAATGGAAAAGTAGTTATACTTGAGACATCAAACAATAGTGACCACATCAGAATTAAATTTTTCTCTTTTGATGGAGGAATACTATTTAAAAAAATTTAAAATATCCCTATGGTTCGAAACTTCAGAAGAAATTCAAAAGCAAAAGAAAAATATATACAGAAGTAAACCAAAAAGGATCAAAATATTTTCAAAGTAATTTAAACCCTTGTATTACTATCTGGATGTTATATAAACACATGATACCAATCACACATGTTTATGGACCCTGAAAAATCAAGAAAATTAATGAAAAATACAAACTTTTACAAAACAAAGAAGGAAGAGTCTTGGATGTTGTGAGGGTTTTTTTGCATCAAGTAGAAATAATTTAAAGAAAAGAAACAGTCCATTAAAGCCAGCAAAAGAGAACTAACTATGACACATGAACTTATACATGACCAAGTTATGATGGGATAACAAGTTAACATACATCAACTAACTTGAGATAATGGGATGTCTAACGAATCAAAGTAATTTTGGCCCCCAATTACAATAATTCTGTGAAGTTGCTTTAATATATATTTGCTGCAGGTTATACATGTGCCCCCAGATGTCACATGACTTGCTAAACCATTATAAATTTAGTGTGTTCCCAAGTCCTGTGTTTATGATTTGCAAAGCTACAGTGAAACTCAGAACCAGAAAACCAGTCTGCAGAAGGATGTGTGTGCCACCTGGACTGCCTGCAATGAGCAGCTGAACATTTCCTTGCAGTTGTTCTTAATACAAGCAAATAATTGAAGCAAATACCTATTCAAGACATATTTATTTCAAGAATGACAAGCCTCTGTCCTAGAGAACAAGTACCACTTAATCTCACTAATAATTAAGAAGCTATTAGTATTTATTGGGTTCCATCAAAAAAAGCAATTTTGCCAAACCTTAACATTTTTAAAGCGAGGGACCAGACTTTTGAAAGAAGCCTGTAATATTTAAATAAATAAATGTAAAACTCTTCAATTTAATGTCAATTTTTCCCAAAATTTGGGGTTTCTGTTTCCAAGAATTCTTCACAGTGCTGAACACTATAATTAAAAAAGCCCTAATGCTTATATTCTTTAAAATGTTGAGATTTTAGAAACTAGGACTTCAAAGAAAAACACTGTAGCTCAATTCATTAATATGGAAGTCTCAGCATTGCTAAGACAATTTGTATGGAATTTATGAATTAAGTAACTTATCTGCTAGCAAAAATGAGCATTCTTGTGGAGACAAGAACCAAAAGACAACACCTGCCATTTTTGCTTTAAAACTGTTGCCACTGTTTCAAGCAATTGTGAGAAAACAAAGCTTGTTTTAACATTCCTAAACTATCTGCATAATTGAAACAGTTTCTGGCTCATTACAGAATAATCAATGGCAGCAGCTTAAGGAGAAATTTGGTTTCAACAGAATTCATTTGGAATCTTTGGAAATCTTTGGAATTTATAGTATGAACAATGAAAGGAAAAAAAGTTAATTTATCTTAATATCTCAGAGTACATTAAATAAAATGCTGCTCTACTTAAGGACTTTGGAGGTTACTGATAAAACTGCTTGCTAGCACCAAATGAAGTTATTTATTAATAGCTTATCACTTAGAGTTAAATGATACCATCTAAGATAATATAAAAAGTTAACAGAAAATGTTTTCTTGTATTGACTCCTAAATTAGAATATGCTCAGATACCCAGATTTTTCTGTCTGCATGTCTACACTATTGTCAGCTGTTAGCCTGATAAGCTTGGGGGGGGTTTTGATTTTGGGGTTTTTTTGGATTTTTTTTGTTGTTTGTTTGGTTGGTTTTTTTGTTTGTTTGGTTGGTTTTTGTTTGGTTTTTTTGTTTTGTTTTGTTTTTTGTTTTGTTTGGTTTTTGGTTTTTGGGTTTGTTTTTTTTTTTGGGGGGGGGGCTTGAAACTGTTCATATCATCAAGTCTTATGGTGAAAACTAGCTGATACTGACATAGCAGGATTGATTTAAGTTAGACCAAGCCCTCTCTCTCTGTGCCACTAAGCTAACTATTTGGTCTTTCCTAAAATTCCCAGATCATACAGTTTTCTAGCAAGGACTCTTTCATCTTCCACAATCATGAAGACCTTACGTGGTCTTTTTTTTCCCCAGGTGTTCTTTTCCTTTAACAATATATTGACCTGTGGCAAGCTGCTTCATTCCTTGGGTTCTTGCTTTAACATCCTCTCACTAGAAAGGTCCAAATGTGTGTATGTCTCCAAGACTCCCCTGGGAAAGAGATTATGTTAAATTCCTACAGGGTAGGACTGGGACCACAATTCTAACCCATTTGAAACCAGGTAGTATCAGAGAAAATGTCTTCCAAATATTCAGCTTATTGCACTGTCCCCAGTTATTGGTAAAATACAAAAAATTAAGAAATGAACTGTTCATATTTATTACTTTTAATCCTTCAGATTGTGCACCTAGTGTCTTTAACTCCCGTAATAAGAAAATATCTTCAGCCTAAATTGGTTATCAGCTTGGTTATCAGCAGGACTTCCTAGGAACAGCTACCTAGAACACAGAAGATTGAAATTCCCATAGGAACTATTGGAAAAGATAATTACATGGCCAGTAGGTTATCTGACTTCACTACAGAAACACCAGTTTGGAGGGCCTGAAAGGGAGGATGATGGTCTATCATAGAAACAATTATTTGATTCTCTTGTGATAAAAACAACATTTTAATTTCCTAAGAAAATGAGGCTTTCTTGATCACTCTGCTTGTTGGTGTATGCAGAATATCATGAAGATACCCAGTGGCAGGCAACAGGTTAATCAGTCATGCTAACTGGTCAACAAGCATATGTAGAAACAATCAGACCTCTGCTACTTATTCTCCACCTAGGAAGCCAGAAAAAGTGATTAATGAATATAAAGAGCTCCAGGCATACTGTTGAAGGTCATATGAGAGGGAGATAGTTGCTACAAGGAAGACTTTAGTGCCTGGAATACCATTATGTGTGCTGCAGTAGGAAAACATTATGCATGAGGAAAGGTAAATTTGATTTTGGGAGGATTAAGTATATGTTAGGAAATCGAGATACTAAAAAAGCTAGTGATATGGAGAAGATCTCAGACTATTTCAGTGGGGAAAAAAACAGAGGAAGCCCAAGGGGCATTGGATATAAACATACAGGAGAATAGAATACATTTCTTTCAATTTTCATATTTTTCTGCTTTAATGCTTGTGTCCTACTGAGGCAATTCCTTGATAATAATCCTTATTGCAATAGATACTTGAAGATACTTCAGTCTAAGTAGGCAATACAGTAGTTGGAAGGAAGTTTTATTTTCACATTTATTTTCACATTCAAAAAATTGAGATTTAACGAGTCTTAAACATTTGAGGATCCCATAAGAATGTTGAAAGTTTTTCATTAAACTTCAGAGTGAATCAAGATTTCTCAGATACAACAGATTATTAACACATTATTGGTGATCCAATCAGACCAAAAGAAAAACTCTCAATGAAACATAAGGACTGTAATTTTTCTTTCCCCAAAGTAATATTTTAATTATAAAAGGACTTAGTTTAAAATTGCGCACGTTTGGTGTATACTACAGTTTCTATAAGCATCACATCTCCTGGTAAGATGTGAACCTGTAGTTCTTACTGAGTCACCATCTACAGTTTCAGCAGGTGTGAGGTTTCTATAAGTGTAAAACTCATCAGATGCTTAGGTTAGGAACTGACTGGTTAAAAACAACATTAAGGTCAGCCTGCAGGCTTTCTAATCCAATTATGGAAGCTTCTCTCAGGATCTACCTCCACCTTTTAGTGCTCTCAGATGTATTTTTAAAAGTCTGTACACAGTCCTGTAGTGACTAAGAGGTATCAGCATTATTACAATCCCTGTGAAAGCAGCTGCAGAACTCCAAGATGCCAACAGAAACACATTATTGCTCTGAGCTACTGTAACGTAGTTGAAACCATAAGTATGCTACTCAGGTGGGTAGCATAATAGCTAACCTCGTCCATCAAAATTACAATGTGCAGTAAAAGCAGACCAAAATACAGACAATGACCAAGCACTTACAAAGCCAAACCAGAGTTTGCACAGAAACCCACACCTACAGAAACTTACCAGGTTTGGAACAGTTAAACACAGAAGTCAAACCATTCCAACAAGGCTACAGCCATGGATACAATGTATGACTAATTCAGGAAAACTGTGAAGTACCTTTTTGTCATAGATTAGAAATCCTCTTTCTTTATGTTAATCTATAGTTTACACCATTTAAAACATAAAACATGCTCAGACATGACAACTTTAACTCTCAGCTATTACTTATGGGTTCTGCAGTACTCCCAGGCAATAGTATCAGCTACTACTACTGGTCAGTATGTGTTACCTTTCAACAGTCCTGAGGTAGGGCATATCGCTGCTGTTACCAAATTCCCAGCACACTTCAGGAGCTGTTTCACAAGAATGTATAAACATCAGTTGTTATTATAATTTCCAAATCTCCATGCTGTAATTTTTTTTATTTTTTTTACCTTTAAATTAAGAGTACAAGGAATTTTCACTAGCCTGGAGATCTAATTTTACAGCTCAAGGGTTTTAGTGTTATTACACATTAAAGCAGTAAATGTGAAACCACAAAAAAAAAACCCAAACAAACAAAACAAAAACCAACCAAACAAAAAAAGGCCAAACCCAAAAAAGCCCAAAAAACAAACAACCCAGTCTATTAACCTGATATTATAAAGTAGTTTGTTGCATTTTTATTTCTCCATGTCAAGAACCTTAGATCCCATATATAGCACTACAATATCTGTTTCACAACTCTAAATGACAAGAACCCACACATACTACTGTATTCTATAACATCTTCTAAGAAGCATTTTCTGAAAATATCTTTTTCCTTATAACAAAGGAGCATGGCAAGTTGTATGTGTCAAAATTTTTTATGTGTTTTAATCAAATAATAAAACGGAAAATGCAATTATACATATAGAATCATAGAATCATAGATTTGGCTGGGTTGGAAGGGACCTCAGAGATCATCGAGTCCAACCCTTGAACCACCGTTGCGGTTGCTACACTATGGCACTGAGTGCCACATCCAGTCTCTTTTTAAATATCTCCAGGGACGGAGAATCCACTACTTCCCTGGGTAGCCCATTCCAATGCTTGATCACTCTCTCTGTAAAGAAATTCTTTCTAATATCTAACCTAGACTTCCCCTGGCACAACTTAAGACCATGCCCTCTTGTCTTGTTGAAAGTCGTCTGGCAAAAGAGACCAACCCCCACCTGGCTACAACCTCCTTTCAGGGAGCTGTAGAGAGCGATGAGGTCTCCCCTGAGCCACCTCTTCTTTAGGCTGAACAGCCCCAGCTCTCTCAGCCTCTCCTCATAGGGTCTGTGCTCGAGTCCCTTCACCAGCCTGGTTGCCCTCCTTTGGGCCTGCTCCAGGACCTTGATATCTTTCCTAAACTGGGGGGCCTAGAACTGGACACAGTACTCGAGGTGTGGCCTCACCAGCGCTGAGTACAGGGGCAGAATCACTTCCCTGGACCTGCTGGCAACCCTGTTCCAGATACAGGTCAGGATGCCATTGGCCTTCTTGGCCACCTGGGCACACTGCTGGCTCATGTTCAGCTTCCTGTCAATCCAGACTCCCAGGTCCCTTTCTGCCTGGCTGCTCTCCAGCCACTCTGTCCCCAGCCTGTAGCGCTGCATGGGGTTGTCGTGGCCAAAGTGCAGGACCCGGCACTTGGCCGTGTTAAACCTCAGCCGTACCAATTGTCAGAGTTTCATGTTGCTTTTTATTTTGTATGGGCAAAACAGAACAAATTTTGTCATGATTTGTTGTAATCAATCATGTTATGGGGATGGCCACAAAGAATCTGTGCCTCAGAATTTGATCTTGAAAACACATACCAGCTTAAGTTGTATTTCAATGTCTGATTAAAGGAATTCACATGAACAAGCATTTATTTATAGAATCTAGGTTTTAGGATATCATCTATAAAGCCGCATAAGGCTTTGGAAATAACTGAAACAGCTCTTATATAATTACTGTTTATTGCTGTTTCTTGGCCAGAGCGTAGCTGAGCTCTGGCAGGGAGCCATGAGAATCTCACCTATTTCAATATAATAGTGCACCATGCTGAACTTAGTCTAAGTTCAATACTAGGCACTTCTGAAAGACACTTAGCCTAATTCAGTGCATCGTGCTTCAACTAAATCAGCAGATTGTGCTTGAAAAAAGTCAGCATATCTGTGCACTGAACACCTGTGTTGCTGTTGTTGTCCACAGATAACTTCATACAGAAGCTCTTGTAGACACATGGACTACTCAAGTCACAGCTCAAGTGACTAAAACTTTGCCCTCCTTTTCCAGATCATTACTAGATCAAAGACATGTAAATTTTGTAGTAATATCTTCAGTTGCACTTTATCAAGGCAACTGTGCTGAAGCTTGTAAACTCTAAATCATTCTCAGTTGCAGGGTTTTATCCTCAGATATGTAATTTCCTAGGCCTATCATCAGACTTCCATCTCAAATCTACTTTACCTACTTTTAACTGAGTGCAAACTAGGCCTTTGGTTTAAGCTGGCCATTATTCTCCTCCTGTACTCAGTAAGACAGACTTCCAGGCTAAGTGCAACAACCAAATGAATCACCTTTTTCAGAGAGTAAAGTCAAGAATGAGGAATATTCTGACAACTCTTTAGTCAAAGAAGTTTGTGGAGAGTTTACTATTGTCCTTAACGGTGAAATAAGGCCTCTGTTTTATTTTTGTATTAAAGGTTTCACATATTTAGCAGTAGAATGTAAAGACAATATGTCACATTCAAAGCTGTTGTTGGAGAGCAACTCTTTACTGTAATGGTTTATCTTTAAACGTGAAGCACTTTATCTACAAGAATTCAAGTATTTAAAAAATGAAATAACCCACTGCAGTGTTTGAGTGTTGACTCAGAACCTGCAGCCACTCAAAAAGGAATACTATGGAATCAATGAAGAGCTGGGGACTGTTTACAGCCTAGTTCTGAGAGATAAATGTTCGAGCTGCTGAATACTTTAACACCTCTACAATTGTTTAGAAATTACTACTATCCCAGAGGCTTGTGTAACCTGAAAATATGCAGAAGGACATGGCCATGCCTAAGATAAGCAGAGAAGAGAAAATAATTACTGCATGTAAACACACACCCATAAAGACATTTTTTCAGCAACAACATCAATAGAAAAAGATCTACAAGACAGTTTACTAATTCAGGAAAACTGTGAAGCACCCTTTTGTCATAGATTAGAAATCCTATTTCTGGGCTCCCAGACAACATATTTTTCAAGCTTTGTATCATACCATTCTCAGTCAAGTGAGATGAAATATTTAATACATTAAGGAATGGGTTTATTTTCCTTTACTCTTGGCATTTAGCACACACCCATGGAAAAGCACTTAGCTTAATCATAAATAAAGAGTTACAGGAGCTCATGGAATTGAGCAACACATGCTAACCTTTAGCTTTCTGGCTGAAAAATGACCTTTAGTGATGACCCCAGTGAATAGTGCTATCTAGAATAATTCCCTCACATCAAGCAACCTATTATTTTACTATTATTAAGTTTTAGTAACACTGCTGGGAGAAACCATCTGTTAAAAGAGAACCAAAGTACTGACCCTTAGGTATTTGATGACTGTTGTTTTCTGCAATCAGTTGAAGACACTTCTCATTCAGTTTGTACAATTTCTTTTCACCAGTGTCAGGAAGATCAGAATAAGAAAAGACCAAACATCCCTGTGATGTTTATTGCACATCAACAGATAAAAGATATATTTACAGCTGCATTCACCATTTCACTAGGCCTATTAAACAAATGTGTTGTAAGTAAAAGCCTATAAAGCAAACTTAGCAACAGTAAAAAGCCCATTGTTTGCCCCCTACAGAAATTTCAATTGCTTCACAGTATGGAGTCAGGAATCTTTCAGATAAAAATAAACACAGAAGAAGTAAAGAATAGACACATTAAGGATGTTAAGAGGACTGAAGTCTTCTTTTACTGAATGCCTATCTTCCAAGCATTGGTTCCTTGGTTTAGAGAATTATTTTACAAATAGGTTGCAAAAAAACCTCCTCCATCATCATACTAGAGAGATCCAGTCAAGAACCCTTCAAATTTTTATGTAATCACATTTTGGGGGATTTAAACAAAAAGAAACAGGGGGTAAACTTCACAGGCTGCACTGAAAGAGCGAATTTCAGCAAGCCTGAAGTTCTTCAGTACTGATGAAACAGAAATGCTAGCAACAAGATTTCAAAAGGATCATGAATGTTATTTTTTTATTAGCTGTTGCTGCCAAACAGCAGTCTAGAGAGTATTATATATTGCCTGTCATCAAATTCTTACAAATAATTAATATCATCTGCTCAGGCCAAAGTGATATGGTAAGTTATCAGTGACTTTTTAAAATTTTTTTAATTTCTCCTGGTTTTGGCTAGTAGATTTGGTTTGATTTGGTTTGGGTTTTTTTTGTTTTTTTGTTTTTTTTTGGTTTGTGGTTTCAGTTTTGGCTGTCAATTTTTTAATTATGTATTCTAGGAATCCTTTCAACTATGCTTTTGTAGATGATCCAAAGCACAAAAATCCGATTTCTACCATATTTGGTATGGTACTTGGTAGCTTCATTTTCCTTGACTGGAAAGATAACCTTAATAACTAGGTTTCTAAAGTGAAAGCTCCAATCAATCAAATTGAACTAAGAAGCATAATACAATTTTAGAAGCTAAAGGCTGCCCTTCTATTTGCCGTTAGACTATTACTGGGTTTCCTTTGCTTTTTAACCTGCAGAAATATAAAATTCAGTTTTGAATCTTTTCCTTGGTGCTGGAGAACTGAGTATCAGGAGTCAAGCAGCAGCAGATAGGTAAGAAATGCTATGGTACTAACTGTCTTCATGGAAGGCCAAGAGACAATCTGGCAGAGGGTATTGCTTTTTCCTGATATACTTCATTGACTTAGTACTGTGAAGTGTACAAGGAAAATGGGTGACACCTTCATCAGGCAAATGAAATTTCAGTTTGAAACACTGCACTGCATTCAAGGACAAATTTTATCTCATTATGTGTAACTGAAAGATTTGTGTTGACTTTTAATGAGAGTTGAGTGGATTCTGATTGACAGAAGAGGTAATGAAGCACACCAAGTTCTATATTGAGAAAGGGTAACAAGATATGATGTAAACAACTACCAATTATCTGCTTTCACCTGAGACTAATAAAAAGTAATTTAAAGATGAGATTCAACTTTTATTCCATCAAAAATATTTTTCAGATACAAAAGGGATCCAAGTTTTGCAGCTATTGGCTATATGCAGTCTGTGCATCATGCCAGGGCCAAGGGGTTTGGCAGGCATCACTTTGTTGACATCTTTGTGGTTACAGACCTCCTGTACATACTTGCACAGAAACTGGAAAAGGCAACTTTGACATCCCATTATATTCTGCAGGTTCTGCAAATTACAGGTAAAATAAGAACGAGAGCAGACTAAAAGAGGAACAAAGATTCATGCTATGATGATATATTCGCCTAGAGAAGTGTGGTTGAGTACCCAGGTGCCTGATCATAATGTGCTGCAATTTGCATTCCCACTGAAAAGGCCATCAAGAAATGTCACAGAGAAACCTTGAAAAAAACCACAGAAACCTTTCCTTCTCATTGTAATGTTGTTTCTTAAAAATAATTATCTCAAAACAGTTTTGCTTAGGCAATTCTTATAGGCATGAAAATCATCATGTGGTTAGAAAAAAATGAATACATAATGATACATTCCTGTTTACATTGCTTTAAAAGGGAAAAAAGTCTTTACACTACTATAAAGCAGATTGCCAAAGGGATGCAGCATGAGTGAAAGCTTCATCAAAACTAACAGAGGATGCTTTGAGGAGAAAGAACAGCAGTATCTGCCTTCAGTTGAATTAGTTAACAAAGTGCAATCTCTATTCCAAAATAAGAATTTGAATCCTTGAGGGCGATCAGAAGAATCAAGATCAAAGGAAAAAGGCATTTGACAATGTGAGATTATAAAAGTTAGGAAACAATAAGTTGGCAACATTTGTTTTTGAAACTATGCTCCTAGACAATCATAATGGTTTTATTTGTTTTAATGTGTGTAGTAAAATCACTCAGTTCCTCAAACTGAATATCTGTGATGAAAATTTACATTTTTCACCAGTTTAAAGATGGGTTTTATTTTAAAAACTTCTCAAATGTTACTTCTTCATATATTTGCTTCCTTTCCTTTCAGCCATTTACAATTTTAACAAAACTACACTAAGGATTTTAAAGAATGCAATATTGTAATTCTTTTTTAATGTTTTCCTTCATGTTTAATCACGAATCCCTATGCCGAACATTAACTTACCAACACTAAACATTTTAAATAGTATACTCAAGTTAAGGGTTGGGGTTTTTTCTGTAAAACATAGATTATTATCTTTAACCCTGCAGGCTATGACTTCTTTAAGAAATGAAGATTTTTCTAATTAATGCTGGCTGCATCCTATAACTTCATCATGTTTGCCTGGTTTCAAGAAGAAAGTCAGGGAGGCAATTTTAATAACATTTAGTATTCCTATTGCACTTACAGAATATTTATTGACCAAAATTCCTCAGAAGGCCTGAAACAGATTCTCACCCTTCGACAGCGTACTGTAAATCATAGAAAGAGAATTAATCCTGTTTTTATTTAAGTAAAATATAATGCTTTCAGTGAGATAATAATGAGTACAATATCTGATGAAAAGTTTCAAATGGCAGATGGTGTCTGAAAGCAGGGAGGTAGCTGTGTAGAAGCAGCAGCATGCAGGATATTCTGGTCTTACACCTTCAGATGGTACTTAGTTCTTTAAAGCAAAGGCGGGAAAGTGATTGATGTTACGCAGCAAACAGTCTGTTTCTTGCATCCCCAGCCATGGTGCTTATCATTTCAGAGTTCTGCTGCATACAGAAGCCTTTGTCAACAAAATGCAATTATGAAAGGAACTAGCATAGAATCTCTGCCAAAAATTTCCTGTCTTGGTGAGTTAGTCCCTCTAGGATTACTTGAAAACACTCCTGAACTTCCTGCCAGTTACCTTTTGTAATACGGATTAATAACAAATCTAAAGCTTGCCCTGATTGTTTGAAAAGAATCAGTTGTCTGTCCAGGGGGAGAAAGGATGCAGAAGTTCTTCTCTCTACACTATAATGTCCCAGAGTTACTTGTGTAGCTTTCCCCAAGGTGTATCTCTGCCAACACTGAGTTGTCTGTGACCTCAATAATTTGGGTAAGAAGAAGAGACTGCTTGTCATGTGATTTTTCCAAACACTCATAATTCTGATATCAGCCCTTATAAACAAATACATTTAGACCTGAAGCCATGTTACAGGATACTACAGGTCTTTAGTTGCTAAACCCCTGGAATTTTACTGGTTTTTAATTCACTGTAAGAAAAAAACCTAACATATTTTATCGATACATATATATACAAATGTGTGTATATACATACACATAATAATTACCTTTTTCAAGATGGACTTCTATGGACTTTATGTAAGAATAGATGACAAGCAAAATCCTTGTTCTAGTACAAATTCAAGGTAATTTCTATCTAGCCTGACTTAACATCTTTCTCAAATTTGAATTTGTCTTGGGAAAAAACTAGTCTTTTCTAGTCATTCAAAAGCAAAATTCTATTACAGTAAAGGTGTTAAAAATAGAAAACATTTTCATGCATGAAATTGAATCAGTCATGACTCAGTTATGGGTTATGTGGCTAGTCATTAATTAGCTACAATTTATGCAGCCAGGTGATTACTGATTGAAAATATAATACTTTCATTAAATACATTTACCTACTTCAGCACTCACAAATAGTCTAAAAAGTTTTGTCATTCGATTTAGTAATTTATCCCTGAGTAAATATGCCTGTGACCTAGCTAGAAAACAGACACCATAAGTTATCATGGTTAAGTATTACTCTTAGAAACTCTCAGTATTAATTAAAATGAATTCTAGATTACAATTATGAAGAAAGTTAAAGCGGGTATGTTGAAAGTCTGGCTCCTGCCAATGGCAATGAAACACATTTTTTTTTGCTGTAACAGACCTCAGCAGTCCTCAAGGATGATTAGCCAGGCCTAACTAACCTCAATTATTACACACTAAATATTTAATATAAAACATTCTGTATATTGCAATCTGTACATGAACACAGACAGTATCACTTTTCTCCAGCAACATTTCAGCTCTCCCTTCATTAGTTGTCTGCTACTATTGTTTGACATATTTATGCTGGGAGAATAAATTTTCTGGTCCAAATTATTTCTCGCTAAATTCAGTCTGCTGCTTCTGCCTGCTGCAGCTTGACTACTATAGAAAGAAGCAAGCAATTCCCAAAGCAGGTAAAATGGAGGTATTTGGACTGAGAGGCAGGTACAATGGCTACTTGCCTAACCGTATCGTTTTCAGAAAAGTAGAATGTCCAGTGCATAGTTATACAGCCTGAGATCATGTGATGCCAAAATCCCTCTAGTCACTTAAGAGCAATATAAATGGCTAAAACAGAAAACAGGTCCCACAAGATCTGCAAATCTTCACATAACCAACTACATCAGATCCCATTGCAGCAAGAAAATCGTACAGACCCTCTTAAAAATCTCAAAATCTCACTTTCATACTGTGTTATCTTTGCTCTTTACCATATCCACAAACTAGAAAAAAAAAAGCAGCCCAAAATCCAGTTACAAATAGGCTCAAAGGCATGTGTAGAGCCTGAATTATACAATTACATCCTTCATGGGCTCTTCAGGCCTACATGCTTCTACTGTAGCTCTGTTAGGCTTATATAAATATATCCCTCATGTCCTCTGGAAACTCAATCCATTTCAATCTGCAATGTAAATAGTTTCTTTTTAACATGCAGTGTGTGGTGATTTCACCTTAATTATATATTTCCCATTGCGAGAAGTCAAACTGTGGGATACTGGAAAGGAATTTAACCAGAAGCCTATAACGAACAGGGGCTGAAGCTTGGCTTCCATTAACACTTCATTTGGCAGAGCCTGTACTGTACGTAAAATGAGCTAATGATTTTTAAATGTAGTTGTCAACCTATAACTTAATAATGTAGAACTTTTATTTCTCTGTAATACTGAAAAAGGGATAATACATTTTTATCTCCTACAAACCAACATGAAGCTATTGGAGCACATTATTACCCCAAGCAAGATTTTTGTTGGTCATCATCAAACACTGATCTTAACATAACCATACTACCAATACCACGTGATACCAGTAGCAGTGCAACTTTTCTGACAGACAAAAGCTTATGATTTGAGGAAAAACCTTCAAGTCCTAGATATGAATATAGTTCAGCTTACTAGAAATGAAGTTATAACCATAAAATGACTGTTAGGTGGTTATAGGATTAGTTCTAATCCCATATAAAGGAATAGTAAATTCTCATTTTTGTTGTTTACTGTGAATAAAGAGAATCCTCTACCTTACCAAAAATCACCAATATGGTTTCCATTAACTTGGCAGGTTTAAGCATGCAGGACTTTCATGAACTCCCACTGAAGCTGGGTAAATGACCATAGAGTCAAACATGGGTTGCACAATGCATCCCTGAATTGGCAAGGGGATTGTGGTATTCCTATCCAACAGGTGACCCCTCTGCACAAGGGTTAGGACCTGATCTTGTTCCAGGGGAGTTGGAGGCATGTGTGTGCTGCAGGTGAAGCCTGGGTTGCTGTGAGATGAAAAAGTTCTCATTCACTGTCAGTTCACTACATTTTCATTGAATATCACTTTTAAAGAAAAAAAAAATTGGTGAATTTATAAAAATAAAAGAGATTCTGCTTCTAAATTTCTCATGTTTTTTCTTGGTCTTTAAAAGTATCAAGATTTTAAAACAGACTGGTTTCAAATACTTCTTCCATAACAAAAAAATCTTGTGTCCATAAACCTCATCACAGAAGCCTTTAGCTCACCAGTCAGCACTATTGCCTGAATCCCAATTAAACACCAACAGGGAGGCAGTGAGCAGGCATGCTTACTTTCATGTTTCTGTGAAATTTTTAGCTGAATTTACAGCTACTCCACAATGGATATTTACACACATAGCCTTCATCATCTGCACCACATGGTAACTCACAGGCCAGGCTGGAGCACCTTTGTAAAGAGGGTGCACAATGCCTCCTCCCTACTACCCCATGTGTAGCTGGTACCCAGAGCAGCTTTTCCCTGGAGTAAATGCAATTAAGATTAGGGACCCTCCTGCTGTTCCTGTTTGATTAGTGAACACAACAACGACATTTACTCATTGTCTTCATGCTTGGTTGCTACATTCTTTTGGCTGGGAGGGCTGCAATAGCTGTTCCCAGGGTGAAAGCAGGTATGCCATTTCTAACCTTTGGCTCAGGAACTGTGGTCAGGCACTGGCTGACTGCAGCACAGCTCATAAAACCGGTCACATTTCCTAAGTGTGAAAAACGTGACAGGGTATGGTCCAAGGTGAAGTATAAGATGGTGATGTGTGTGTTTGTGGTAGAGAATTTACTTAGGGCAGATCTTTCTATGTCACTGGATTGGAGTGAATTGACATCAGGAAGGGGAGGTTTGGCCCTCTCTGAGAAAGGAACTTTTTAAAATCTCCTTGAAAATATCAGAGTTATTATGTGTTATGGCCAAATTACTGATTCCCTGATGAAAATGGCAGTAGTATGCAGTGAAATATACATTGATTCCAACCAGCAGAAAAACAATTATTTCTACAAGTGAGCACAGAAGCAGTTAATAGTTGCAGCACCATAGTGGGGAGGCTTGCCAAAACTGGCAGCTAAGCCAGAGTCCTGAACCAGCATAACAGTAGCTCTATTTGTTTCATTTACTGTGCTTTTTTCCCTTTGCCATCACATGCAAACAAGCATCAATAATAATGATAGCCTTAGTAATTACACCTAGAAATAGATCAATGTGCAAATGCATTTGGAACAGTAAGAGATGTGAAAGGTTTATGTAATCAGCATTGGTCACTCATACTTACTGTACTCTGAAACCACAGGCTAAGAAAGAAGTGGTTTATATATTAAAAGGAGTTATATAATTTATTTCATTGACAGCAATTAATTTTTTACTTGCAAGACAGCTTTCCATGACAAATCTTTTTTTCTTTAAATGTTTCACTGCTCTATAAAAGCAAACCCCATTTCTTACAGCTTCCTGGCAAGATATTCAGACCAATTATCCTACTCAGCTTCTCCTTTCTCTATAATTGGTAATTTAGCTTGCAATATAAAACACAATTAAACCTTGTTTAGACTAAAGCTATCTCTAAGTGGAGCTGTAGCTGATGCTAATTCTTAAATCTTATCCATACTTAAAATAGGTATTATAATGTACTTCACACTAATGCAGCTTAGTTATCACCTTCATAACCACAGAAATGTTCTTGAGCAAATTAGCATTTGCTTATTCCCAACTATGTCAGCAAAAAGACATTTGCTTTTAATCTTTGCATTAGAGGTAGTATCAAACCATTACTGACTGGCCAATCATCAATTTATCTTGCATACTTAGATTTTTTTTTCACTCCTACTGCAACAACTGCCTGCCATATATTTTTAAGTACATGAATTACAAATGTATGTACTGCTGCAGAGAACTGAAATGTCATGGCTGTACACATATATTTATATGCAAGATTAAAACCAAGTCATAGGAAACAATTTAAATCACATGAAATCCAGAATGGAGCAAGGAGATACTCTGAAGGAACTAAATTCAGGCTTCAGGTAAATTGAAACTTAATAAGTTATAACAAAAAAGTTGTAAGTACTCCACATACATCTGTCAGGAAAAAGAAAACAAACCATTTTCTTCTTTGGGGCTTACATTGGCAGTCATTTTAATTACAGTGTGATGACACTTGCTGGTTTAGAAAATGAATCATATGGTTGCACAGCAATTCAGTCTTTTTGCCTTAGCTATATTTGTAGATAGAATTCTAAAAGTGAAACAGACATTTAATTGTCTAAAGGTTAGTTCATGCATAAGAGTGTATTTGTCCAGCAATAATTTCAGGTTATCTTATCTTCTTCGTTTCTTACCCCTTACTAGGGACCAGACATCTTCTTACAGCAAGGAGGATGAGACAGAGTAAGACAGGAACATTTTACTGTCAAAGAACCATTTAACCCTGATGCAATACTTTCACAGAAGTCAATGAACTTGCATTAGCATTAAGTCTTAAAAAACCTGACACACTGACCTACCTTTATGTGAGAGACGTAACCTTGGCTGCCTCGTGTCTGTTGCATGACATCCAGTCGGTAACTCTCGTAACAAGCCATATAGTGCCAGGATTAAAAGGTCCTGGGCAGATGCCATCCTGACCATGATCAGATTCTTGTGCTCTTCACTTAACTGCTGCAGTTTGTTTGTTGTTTCCGTGGTTTGTTTTTTTAAGGCTCCAAGTTCCTCTTCCACTTTCCCAGTGCAGCTAGATCTCTCTCTTTGGACAGTTTGTGGGGTATCTCTATGGGAAATTCAGCATTCATCAGAGAAGGACACAGCTTCAGCTAGCCATTTGTCAAGCTGTGCAAATGTCATGTAAAAATATTCCCTTCCTGGGACAATTGTTTATAAAGTATGAGGACATTCCAAGACGTTACTCTGCAGTGTTGTGTCTTGAACCCTCTTGAGTAACTCTGCCAGTGGATTCAGGAAGAAGCTGTATTTTCAGTCCCTCCTGCAAGGCAATTCATTCAGAGAACGAGGGAGGGAGGGAAGGAAAAAAAAAAAAAAAAAAAAAAAAAAAAAGAGAAAACACCCTCCTCCTCCTTGGTGCTCTTCAGAACCCAGCCCCTTGCTCTGACTTGCCAGACAGCTAGTTTTAATTCACCTTTCACCTTTGCTAATTAAAAACAAGAAGTGCCATTTCGTCCTGGAGCTGCAGGATCCACCCAGCAGGGAAGCCGGGCTGTCAGGCTGCTGCATTCACTGGGAAAGTTCAGGCAGGGTTGAGGCGATCTCCAGCACCAGCGGCTTCAGGAAGCATTTTAATCCACGTGCCGTGCACTGATTCCTCAATTACTTTGTGTTTTCACGTTGTAAAGTATCGGGAGAAGGGTCAGAATTCCTCCCATCCCTCCCTTTCCAAAAGTCATTTCAGCTTTTGTTCCCGGCTCAGTTTTAGAGGAGGATTAACACTTGAATTAACTATTTAAGTACATAATCATGTAGAGTCATTAAACAGCATGCCTCTAAGTGGATCAGAATAAAAAGATTCCATTTGTATATCCTTTCTTACTTTAAATGAAAAGGTTTTGCTTTTGTGATTTTTTATCCTCCCCCCACCCCCCCCGGAACTCCCCTCCCTAAAGTGGCTTCTCCCCATTACATTTTAAAGGTCTGTAAGTCTGGAATCTGGGGTCATCTATACATGTCAGTAAAAAGTACTTACCTGACTGAATGCTTGTAGGATTGGGCAATATTTGGAAAAAGATAAGAAAAAGAAAATCCTGATCAGAGGGCTGTGATACTATGATAAACAGCATCAGATTTACACGTGCCAAACAGTTCCATCTCATATTGGAACAAATAGCAGACATCTCTTTTTCATTTAATTTTTAACTTCAAAATATACTTATGTATATAAAATACTAACTTTTCAATGAAAACATATTTTTATAAACTAAGACCATAGAACTATGTCTGGAGAACATTAATTAAAAAAAGGAAAATGAAAACTAATATATGCATTTGCAATAATGCACTCAAAAAATTTGGTTGGTAACAAAAGGTAATGATATCTGGAGATAAAGATTTAATATGTATGCCAGCAAACTGAAAAGAGCCCAGTACAATAATATAGTGAAATTTTAACAATTGTAATAGCAGGATATATGGATGGGAGAAGACAGAGCTGTTGAAGAAGAATAAAAAATATGAACTACTACAAAAGAAAAAAAAAAAGTGACTTTGGTGAAAATACAGAAGTAAATCATGAGAGTGCCTGAGGACTCCTGGAGGCTGTATAATTAGGAGCTGGGAGGAGGTCATGTCTACCTGTTAGTTCTCCAAAAGCAGGTCATACACACATACCTGTGCTTGCTTTAAATCAGCTGGAAACTGTGCCAACAGTAGATAAACCACAGGAACAAGAGCTGTATCACACAGCTACTTGCTCCATTTCTTGAACAGAACTGCAGGTTGCACTGAATTTTCTTCTGGAGACAGTGGAGTCAGTGGAGAAACCAAGGCAGGCTCTGCCTCCAATCACTGACCTCAGCATGGATGGGTTCATCATCTACTCCATGGGATTACTCTTGTTATTGGCATCTTTCTGTAGTAAAGGCATAAAAATGTTCTGTGTTTGACCATTAAAATCTGCTATAAGTGGGCATGACCTAGTGCCTGCTGAGGTTAGTGAAAACTTTGAAAATTTTCATTTGTCTTTGGATGTGATTCTGAGTCCTTATGGAAATAGCATTTTTCCTTTAAAAAACTAACATAACAGAACAAATAACCCCCCTCCCCCCAAACAAATAAAAGAATTAAAGCAACAGAATTCTCAAAGACTTATTGTTTCTCAACTTAAGTCTACAAAATAAAAACATTTCCTAGCCCAAATGGAATTTTTCCTTTGAAGGATCACGATATGGAAAATATAACACTCCTTCTAATTTAGTGTATACATGTTCAAAAAGGACACAAAAATACAAATGTGAGCTCCCACCATCAAAACTAAAACCATATGCAATGAGTAAAGCAAACATTAGCTCTAAGTCCAAAATCCTGCCTCTCTCCAGAGCTCCTCTCCAAGCTATAGTAAGGTGTTATTTATTAATTTTTGCAGGCTGCAGCTAAGATTATAGTTAGGCTTCAGGTGTCCTGAAGTGGTACCAAAAAGTTAGTACAACAAGCTCAAAACAATTTCCCCAATGTTAAAGTTCTGGTTTAATTTTCCAGCTGGGGAAAGGCAACTGTGGGGTTGAAGGGAGAAAGGAGCTGCTGAAAAATATGAAGCTGCTGGAAACTATGGGCCTATAAGACTTAGGGTGCAGCAGGTCTATTTTAACAAGACATATATACAAATAAAGGCAATTGCCCACCAATGTGAGCTTACATGTTCTCACACACATTCTAACCTCACACATCCTCAGCTGTTTCAGAGCTCCTTGGCTCCCTGCAAACACATGACCCAGGGCTGCAGCTTCAGTAGAGTCAGAAATACCTGAACAAGCTGATTTTCATATTTGTGTCCAAAGACAAAGCTTTTTTGTCTGAAATCTGATTCTCAAGCAGGGTGGGCCGTGCGGGTGCCTCAGGCTCCTTCCCTGCCTGCCAAGGGAAGGGCCATGGAGCAAAGGTGCAGGAGAAGGTGGAGCTGCTAGGCATTAAGGTTTTGGCTGTCAGCAAGAGATGCTGGGAAGGGCTGCTGAGCATGGGGAAAGATGCCTGCACTTGAAAGAGGCCTAACAGAACAGAAGAGGAAGGGAAAATTCATGTATAGGTATGTGCAGGAGACTGAATTTTATTTCTAAGAGAAATGGATATTCTCACAGGGCTAAGCCTCACTTTAATTTTCTCAAATTGCTGCGTAAGGATCACAAGCCTCACGCCATTATGCAAGTGGTTTGGATGCAAAGCAAAGTAGAGGAAAGGTACACACAATTTCAAGTCAGAAACTTGTCGCCTTAGGCAAGGCAGTCAAGCTTTTTGCCTCAGCATCTTTCCAATTAAATAGGCATATGGTCTTGCCTCAAGGGGTGTTTTGAGAGACTTCTTCCTGAAGGATTTTAAACAGTGGTAGAAGGATGGCAACAAACATGTTCAAATATTAGGATTCAATCTTAGATGAGTACAAACACAGATGCCCCAGGGCTGCATGTATTACAGTGCTGGGACTCTGAAGAGTAAACAAGGTGGGTTTACAGCTTATTTTCTGTTAATACCACAAATACAACAGATCTCTGTCAAACCTCAATTTGTTTCAGTAGTAAAATCTCTACTTAAGTAAATGGTGACCAGTAAAAAAGTCATGCTCGGAAACTTGTAAGTAAAGAATATTTAGAAATTCAAATGCAAACCCTGTATTAGATTGTTGAAGTAGAATTTGTACACTCTTAAAGAGGAAGATATCAAGTTTTATTAATAGAAAAAGAAAAAAAAAAGGTTGTTGTGTACTTTACCATTCTTTATGTTCAGTAAAGAAGACAATAAAAAGAACTACAGGTTAATTATGGATTGCTTGTAAAGTCTGAGAACCATAGTTTAATGTAAAGTAGTTCTAGTGAAGGCATTGAGCCTGTAAACCTAAACCCTCTAACACAAAATTCTTCTGATATATTGTGTGAACCAGTTTAAGTTCAACCAAGTGAGTGAAATGTAAGCATGGGAGCATGATAAAAATTGGTAGATCTGCAGTCACTAGAACCAGTAACAAATTCTAAACATCATAACATTAAGTAAAATGAAGTAAAATTCAGAAATTTTAAAGTGGAGGTCATCCAAGAATTGTCATTACCATAATTTAAAACCAAGTTTAAAAATTAGGGCACTGCTTCCTGCTTTTAATGATACATTGAGCCATGGCAGGAATCCTCTTTTTTTATTGGACTGTGCTTGCAGATCAAAAGAAGGTGTGCAAACTCAGGAGGAGCTTTGTGGCCTTCACTGATATTACTGATGCTTTTTTTGTCATTAGTGCTATAAGCTGTGGCAGCTGTATTGCACAGGTTATGTCTTCTTTTGTTTAATACAGAAAACTTTAAGACATTTAAAGAACTTCTCTGACAATACTTCCTTTGTAAAAGCTTTTTAAGTCAATACTCATCCACAGGGCACTGCAGTTCTTATTGACACATCAGCTTTCAAATTCTATTATAAATAAATATTTACAACACATGTAGGAGACAAATGAAAGATCTATATATCATGTAATTGTTATCTCTGGCTTATCTATGTTTGAGAAGGGAATTTATGTCTGTTCTAGTATCCATTACAAACTGGTATCTAAGTCACTTGCATCAGTGGAACTGGAAGAAATGGTAACAAAACTGCTTGTCATCAGCAAGGGCAGATACTGCAGCCTCGTAACTCTTAATCAACCCATAAAAAAGTTTGTGGACACATTAAGTAAGAGCTCTGACAAGACTCAACTAGAACAAGAAAAAGCTAATCCAACAGGTGAGAATTGACTCAGTAATATCTTCTGGGATCTCTCTTAACAAAGGGAGCAGAAGCATGGCTTGGCTGACCCCACTGCCCCTCAGGAGGATATGCTAACTGATAGCAGAAGAATGTTGCCAGATCATACTTAATACAAGGAAATAGCAGAAAATATTAATAAAATTTGGTCATTCTACTGAATCTGCAAAAGTTTTAGACCTTTTCTTTTGTCTGCAAAAGTTGGATACATGAAAGTAGATGTGTCTATATCTGATGTCTGCAGGATGGGGAAGTGTTATTTCTCTTGCTTTATATATGGTGCATTCTCTCTTTGAAACAAGATCAAATTTAGGCAATATTAATTAAGCAAAAGAGTTTGACTGAACATGAACCTGTACTTCAAGCTAGCCACAAAATTATATGGTAAATTAATTCTGTGAAGAAAGACTAGGAATTCTCAGTTAAATTACATTCCTCTTAATTCCAGAAAGACTGGGTTTTCACAGGTAAATAGTGAAACATACTGTGCTTGGAATATTGTTGTTTGCAGTAATATCATTTGTATGACTAATTAGAAGCAAATGTCATTTCTACCTGGGACATGGATTGCATTCTTTGCTTAACCTATAAAAAATGTGTAGTAAATGTTTCATTTTTTGCATGCAGTCTTCTTCAGAAATCTCTTTATAGGTTGCACTGAAAAAAATGGCATATCAGTGTATCTCATTCCTGAAATCAACTCCATGTGCTTGACTTGGGATTCATACATGGGTCACAGAAATCTATGTGGTTATTACGGATTAAAATCAAATTAGCGGTTCTCTAGGGGAATGTATATTTTGTGGTATTTTTGCTACTAAATAATTATTGATAACTCCCAAAAGAAAAAAAAACAACAAATGAAACTGTTAGTTGTTGCTGAAGATCAAGATACAAAATGACATCTTATATTTTCTACAGATTACTGAGCAGGAAATAGAAATGTAATGGTCAGAAGGCTAATACTATGTAATTATGGCTATTCCTATTAACTCAGAATAAGTAATATATTTTATTAGTAGATAAAGATGCTATTTTTTATAACAAATGTACAATGTTAATACTCTTTGATTCTCCCTTTAAATAATTTCAATTGTTTCCTGATTCTTCAATATTTCAAAAAGAAACAAAACTGGTTATATAAGAATGATATTTTATGTCTTAAAATTGCCATTTAGTTGCTTCAGTCTTAGCTAATAATTTCTTTATGCAAAAATGAAGTGGTTTGGACATTGCCAGAGAGTCTCCTTGATCAGACACATAAAGATATAACCTACACATTTTTTGACTGAAGCCTACAGTCATTTTTTAATGCAATTATCATTCCAAAGGTGAAATGGAAAGCATTTGTAAAAAATAAACCATTTTGAGCACAAATCAGTTGCAGGTTTTAAAGCTACAAATGTATTTTTATGCAAAATATTTGCAAATCAGTTCCAGTTTTATTGCCTGCTAATGTATTCCACATTCCTGCTTGAGCAAGGTGGTGACATCATCAGTCTGGACGTAAGTCTTGAGCTACACTTAGCTTGTATTTTCACTTACACCTATTAGTGGAAGACACATACCATGACAGAACCCAAAAGCAAGTAGTACTATATGCTGTGATTTGAATCAGTGGGATGTAATCTGCTTTCAGGGATTAATTTGATTTCTTATGACAGCAATGTGGGTCCAAAAACTGAAGGAAAGATAAAGAAAACCTAACGACATATTTTTAGGATTTAATCTGGAGCCTACTTGTAAGTGAGCTGTCTGAATAGCAGTACAGAAAGCAGCTTAGCTCATGTGCTTCTGTGTCACAGTGGTGAAAGCATTAATTCCCTCCTTGGTTTAAAGACTTTCATAGGTATGTATCCTGCTTGGAATCCCTTCTCAGTTGTCAGGCAGCTAACATTTAGGTAATGATGCTGAATACTGAAGCGCACAAATCCCTAAATATTGCAGCAATACCTGGTGGGCAGTGGCTGTGCTCACTGAAGACATCTCAAAGCAATGAAGCAACCAGCATGGTTGGAATTGAAACATTTATTCCATTTAAGATTTTTAGAAATGCCATCATTAAGCAAATCAACACTTTCAAAGGGAAAAACAATAACATCAACTTTATATTTCTAACTGCTTTACTCGCATACACACCCATAGCCAATAATATCTCTGTTTAAGAGAAAACTGATTGAATTACTGCCCTTCTCTGTGAGGTAACTGAAACAAAAAGATCTGGCTTTGCAGTCAGAACAGCCAGAACTTGGGTGTTCCTTACACCGTAAATACTTTTCTTTTCTTCTTTTTCTTCTTTTTTTTTTTTTTTTTTTTTTTTTTTTCCCTTATCTGCTTTATCTGCTTTATTATTATCATAATGAGGCAAGTCATTATCATTGGATTTTACTTTTCACATCCGTCTAGACAGATATTTATTTGAACCACCAATCCATTCACTTAAAGAAAAAAAAAAAACCCAGAGGCTTTAATACATTTTCTTTATTCAAGAGCCAACTTTAGCTTTCAAGAAGTCTTTGGACAGCATTAAGTTAATCCTTTAAATTACAAACTTGAGGAAATGAGAGAGGAATGTCAGTCTATTTTACCACTAGATAAGTGAATACTTTATCTCAGGAAAATCTTTTGTCTGTGTTTTGAGATAATTTATATCATTATTATTAAAGATGGACAAGTATCACTCTCATCTGCTAAGATACTGCCATCTTCATAGTCACTTGGCATTGTTCCAGCAACAAAATCAATGGTTACAGTCATTAGAATAACTCCTTAGGAATACATTTTACAGTTGTGTAGCGAAAGAGCAGTAGCATTGCCAAATGTGAGAAAAACAAACAAACAAAATTTGAATGCTAAGCCTGTATTTGCTGCAAGAAAAATTCCATGTACAGAAATGTCCCCAATTCAAAAAGAATGACAATGAGATAGAAGCATAAATAAGAGCCGAGCAATGGTCTATACAAATGTGAAAAGCTGTCCTCAGGCGAGGGAGGTTCATTTCCTTGCCATGGATGAACTCAAATCAAAGTGAGAGGCTGGAGCTATGAAACAAGGTATCAAGTAAAATCAATGGAAGTGCGGCAGCGGCAGGATAAGTTAGGCAGTTGACTGTCTTGAACTGTGCTCAAAGTCATGGGTTTTGTGTCATTTTGAACTACACTACCCTACCCTCTTGGGGAGGTGTGATGGGTGATGTGCCAGTTGTTTTCCATCCCTAGATGCTATGCTCTTATACATGTTGAGGCTCAAGATCCTGTCTATTCTGAATTAACAAAACCACTTTATATGTAGTGGGCAAAGCAGGGATTAGAGAGCTGATTAATCAGACCAGTACAAGACTGTTTATGTAGGGATTTTGTATACTTGGTGAGGGCACAGTGAAAACCACTCTTTTCTGTTTAATCTCTCTGCAGGGATTCTCTGAATCATAATTTGTTTTTATATGAGTGACCATCTTCCTCCAACACCAAAGGAGGCCATGACCCAAAAAGAGAGTCACCATAGACTGTAGTTTAGTCTGCTATGACTTCCCTCTTCTAATACAAAGCACATGTGTATTCCTCAAAATAGAAAAGTTAAAGTAGGCAAAACCAGAAGAACATACAAATTATGGCTGCCTGGGGGAAGCCCTGATTTACAATAAAGGAAGTATACAGTTTGGTGTTGCTGCATAATTACCACAGCAGTTACTGTAATGAAGTTTTAAAAAATATCAGTAATTAAATTATTAAATAATCTGGAATACAAACCTGGATTGTAAAATGCAGAACTTCCTCATTCTGGGTCTTGTGTATCACTCCTATGTAGCTCTTATTCCTTCACTTATATTTTCCTAAATTTTCAAAGCCAAATTAGTGCATCAACAAAAAGGCCAGAAACAGGATTGCCTTATTTTCTGGTTGTTTAAAAATTACTTGATTCAATTGTTATTAATAGGAACAGCTAGGAATATCAAATATCCTGAAATTATAACTCTACAGGTAGGGAATGTGAACATGCTAAAAACATTAACTAAAAAAGAAACAACCTTATTTTATGTGTTAAGATTCCTCAAACTGAATTTAGAGGCATCACTATTTGTCAGAACTGAAAAAAATTATAAATAAAATACATTTCTTCTATCCCAGTAATCTATGGCAACACTTCAGACACATTTCAGACTACAAACAGTCTCACTGATTTCATTCATGTGCTTTAAGTTAAGCAGCATTCATGTGCTTTAAGTTAAGCACTTGGGTAAGTTGGGTCAGGTTTAAAATCCTGAATTTTTTAGTATTAGAACAGGAGATGAACAACAAAAAAAAAAATTATTCCCAGTAACAGTGTTGCAAAAGAACAGTCTGTTACTTAGTTTTAGATGTGTTTTGCTCATTTCAGGAATTCTCCAAAACTAGATAATTTCTCTGAAAATTATTCCAGACAGAGATCTGTCCAGTAAAAAATTAGTCCTGAGGTGGTAGAAAATTTATGGTGTGGAGGGTAATTTGGGGAGAGCCAGCCCCAGGGAAGTGAAGGCAGGCGATGGGGCCAGATGTAGAAGTGGGTGTGGAAGGTACCTCTCCTAAGAGGTTCCTAAGAAGGTCAGGAGATTGTGGCTACAAGAGTGAAAAGACACACACTGACTGCTTAGGGCTAATCTGCAGATTGGCCATATCCACCTCCATAAATCATGGACCAAAGGTTTCCCCATGATCCCAAGTTCCTGGTGTGCGATTGTATCCTGGTGTGTTTTCTTAGTTTCAAACACTCTAATAATACCTTGGGAGATGTTTTGGAGTTCGCTAGTTTGGCATTTTTATGAAACAAAATTAAGGTTCTGTGATTGCATGCCATCAGGTGGGTTATGAAGGCTTGTGAGCTTTTCTGAGGATGCAAAGTCTACAGGGTTAATTTTGATGGACTTTGTGGGCCAAACATTGGTGCAGCCTTTTTGTACCATCTGCCCAGAAGCATCTCTGGAGTGAATTAATTGTCTCCTGGACTAGAGAGAGCTCATCAGAACAATCTGAACAAGAGCCAGGGAGCAAATGAAATACTATTGAATCCCAATGAAGTACTATTGAGTTCCCTCAGTGAAAAGAGGCTGAGATGGACTCTAAGAGACTTTAGAGGGATAGGAGTGAATGCAAGGACCTTCTTCTTTATTCTCTGGTTTTCATTTGTGGGATAGGAGTTATTCATTCCTACCAATACCTACAGACACCTCTGCCTTCCCTGTTGCAGCTGTTGTTGGCTACACTCAGGTCTCCCAGTGCAGAGCAGGCATTCCCCCTTTTTCCTTACCATTGACATCCTTTTGTACATCTTCCCTGGTATCTCAGGCTGACATGAAGCCTTAGCTGCTTTTACATGGAATGAAGGTGGATTGGGCTCCTCCTCTTCATCAGGTCAGGGTCAGCTTGAGATCTAGAAACTTCTGCTGTGGAAAATGTGCTTCTGCCTCCCCCGGCCTTTGCAGGGATAGGCAGGCTGAAAGCCTCCCTCTCACCCCCACTGCAGCTGCAGGAGAAGGGAACAGTCTATTGCAGGACACAGTGGTAGGCAAGAGCCTATCTCTGTTTATGCTGTGCAAGCTTTTAACAGTCAGATACTATTTTGTGTGAACAAATTCTAATCAGCACTTATCAGTTACTTCACTTTGCTGGAAATAAATATTATTTAGGAAGCTGGGATAGTCACTTCTGTCATCACACAGCTTTAGCTATTCTTCCGTTTCTGACCAAATTTTTGCAATCTGCGGTTTCTCTATCACTTAAGAATTTGCTTGAAAATGCCTTATTCAAAGGACTTCTCTGTCCTTTTCCTGACTGTGTCAATGGAAGCAAAACAACATGTTACTGCTTTCCTCTTTGAAAAGTTTGGGTCTTCTCCCTTACTTATTTCATTCCCACTACCAAAATTGCCATAGGTAATTTCTGGTCTTAAGGTCCAGAACTTGGGGATACTCAAGTTTGAGAAGATTCACCTGAAACCTACATAAAAAATATTGCTTTGAATCCAAAGAAAAGAGTGCATTGAATTCTTTTGTATGGAAGAAAAGGAAGTAAACAGCATAACTTGGAGAATTTACATTCTATATTGACTTCACTAACAGTGTGCCTGGGGAGAAACAGAGTAATAGAGTGCATCTATCTCCATGAACACTCATCAGGAGTTGACTTTGGAGTGAATCTTCTGATTCACATAACATGCTTCAGTTGACATTGCAGAGCAGTGGGAGAAAATGCAAACTGGATTTCTTTTTGATGAAACTCAACTGGAAGATACATTCCAGGACTGCAACCAGCATTCTCCTACTGTTACTGGGCAGAAGTCCAGGGAATCAGACTAGAACTAATCCAAAATTAAACTCCTGGAACGTATTTAGGAGAGATGTCAAATCTTATTAATAGTATACGATCTGATAAAAAAGGCTAAGTTGTGTTTGAGGATGCTGACAAATTTACATCAAATAATTGAACCATTTTAGATACAAGTACTTTTCATGAAAATAGTGAGGAAGTGATTTGGCCGACAAAACTGTTAAAGCAGGAGGATGCATCCTAGCTATATTGATCCAATAGACCAATGATATCCAGATGTGAGAGATGCATCTTTAAACTATGTCACTATTTGATTTATACCTGTTCATCTAAAATCTTTTTTTTAAATGAGGCAGTGAATAAAGTTGAACTGTGGTTCATGCCCACCTCAAGATTATCTGACATAGATCCACTTCAAATTTCTCTCTGATGTTCACTGCAGAAAACCAGGGTTTTTTTCCTTTTTTTTTTTCCTTTTTTTTTTGGTTTTTATGAGAAAGAGTAAGAAATTCCATATTCTTTCCCACTCATAACTTTATTTTCACTTTTGAAATACTGAAATATAATTATTCACATAACACTATTTACAGGACCTCAGCAGATCTGGCACTCAGTTCCCATGTTCAGATCATCAGACTAAAACACTCAGCAGAATGGAAGCCTGTCTGAGAAAGATTACTATTAGTTGTCACTTTTATGGAAATCTGCCATTTTCTTCTAAAAAAGGGGTGTGCTGGATCAAGAAAGCGTGCCAACTAAAAGTATATATTTATAAATACATAAATCTTGATCAGCCATAGCTGGGAGCTTTATTCTCTCTGGGCTGAACACCCAACAAATGACCAATTGACTTTACTATTTGGATAGCTGTAAGATGGGATGGATTATTTTTTACTGAAGGTCATATTTTATTTATTTCAGTTCAAGGTCCAGTAATTTTCCACAGCTAATATCCTGTTTTTTAAATATCTTTAAAGGATATACCTAAAAATAAAGTTGTATACTCACACATGTCTTTCACTGGCACTTAACTTTTGGGAAGATTTAATTTTAAATGTCTGTCATTGAAGTAGTTCTTTACACATATATTCTCAGGAATTTATCTCAGGATAAATATTTCTTTGAATATTTTCCTCCAGATTTTAATCCCTTTAGGATTTTATGATTATTCTAAGTTCTATAGAATACCCAAAAGTTTGACCCCTGTCCTCCATGATCTGAAAAGTATATTAACCATGTTTTCTACATTCAGTAATTTAGACTTTCACTGCTCAACTCTTCACCAGCATTGCCTTTCTCAGGCACTTTTGTGGGAAATTACTTATGAAGAGAACTCTTCAAGATTTCCTGTTTGAAATAAACACAAAACAAATAGAATTCACCAGAAATTAATCTACATTCCTTTAGACAAAGGAGGAAAAGAGAAAATCTTTTTATCAAAAACTACTTGAATGTCAACAAAGGGTTAGTGCAAAGAGGTGAAGATAGATGCAGAGTGAAACTGAAATATCATTTCAGATAATTGTGGTTTTAGGATAGGATATGAAAAAGTGAAGGTAACTCTCCAGTGGGAGGTTTCAAATGAACTGGAAGTAGCACAGAAGATGTCATATTGCAGTAGGAAGATTCCAATGACTATGGCTACCGAAAGTAAGGGCACAGAGTGTTTATGTCTACATTTTCAACTTGGCCTCCATGGCTACAGCAATAGGAGAAGCCACCAGCTGAAGAAGGAGCTGCTTTCTCAGTTTGGGGGCTTAAGAATCTTCATTAAATATTACAAGCAACACTTAATAGAGAGAGGTGGTATACATTTTGGTACTTGAGAAGGGAAAAAACAACACAATACCACCTTGCTCAGAAGAACCACATGGCTTTATATACTCAAATATATCTTTGCCTTTTTCTGCTGAGGCCACCAAAAGATGCCACAAGTCATTAGGTTATTAAGACTAGAAGAAAATGTGACTCAGCCCAAATATTTCACACTGAGCACTGGACAATAAAACTAGAAACTGTTGTACCTGTGGATGTTCTGGACTGAATTTAGCTAAAATGTTTGATACTCTGCAAGTTGTTAATTTGAATCAGAAGTTTTATTTTTTAGACTGTATTGATTTTGAAACTGTATTCTTCATAAAGTTGTAATTTCACTCCACATTAGTAGGGATTTAGAGAATAAAAACCATTTCAGAAGAATAAAAAATAATAATCAGCAACAGTTTCAAGAACTGGCTTAAATTCAGATCTCCTTAACTCAGGCTGCTGTTCATCCCTGTGGGGTTTCTACAGCTGCCCACATTTAATTGACCCCTTGGTAGCAGAAATCTCATTTAAATTTCTTGGCCTTGAGTTTACTATAAGGGCTCATAGCATTATTTGTGATGCTGCCTTGACCAAAATTCCTGAAAATGCCCTTCTTTTTCAAGTTGAAATTTCTTGCCTCTTTAAACCTTATAAATAATATACAACATTTTGGGTTCAATTCATTCATAATAAAAAACATAATAAAAGTAAAATGTGAAGTGTTCAGACTGATTAATAGTTGTATCCCTTTTATTGCAGATAACTTGCTTTTAGTCATGCATTTCAATATCCCCCCACCATTTTCTTCCCTTTCTATAAACTTCCTTCATATGGATATTTTCTACAGTTAAATAATAAAAAAATAATTTAAAAAATTAGTTACTATTGTGAATAGTTACAAACTTAGTTGTAAATTTTGTTCTGTTTTGGAGAACAGTCTTATAATTTTGAATCTTTAATATGAAGACCATATGATATTGGTATAATGTTTCCTTCTGCCAAAAGCTGACTGGCAGCAACAAGAGCTGAGTTTAAATTTTATAGAGGCCACTACAAAAACACTGGCTCCATCCAAAACCCTAGAAAATTTATACAAACAATTTTGCTGCTAAGTGAGCTAATTTTTAACACAATAACAACAAAAAAAATAACAAATCTTTTTGTAACAATCAAATTTTTCATCAAGAGAAGAAAAGAGCACACTTAAACAGGTAGATAAACAGAGCAACGGTGTAATTTTACTTATTTACTTATTTACTATTTTACTTACAGTCTTTTTCTCCTGAGATGCAATAATTTTTAAAATTTTTACAAGAGCATATGGTGATAGGACAAAGGGGAATGCTATTGAAATGAAAGAAAATAGATTTGGATTAGATGTTAGAAAGAAATTCTTTAGTTTGAGGGTGGTGAGACACTGGCACAGTTTGCCCAGGGAAGCTGTGGATGCCCCCTCCCTGGAAGTGTTCAAGGCCAGGTTGGATGGGGCTTGGAGGAACCTGGTCTGGTGGGAGGTGATGGTGTCCATGGCAGGAGGGTAAGAACTAGATGATCTTTAAGGTCCCTTCCAATCCAAACCCTTCAATAATTCTGTGATTCTAAAATATGTGGCAGATACAAAACTATATATGTCTTGTACCTCTGCATTTGTCCTTTTGATCTTTTACATCTTTTCTCCACCCAGTGACAAGACATCTCTGTCTCTTGTGGCCTTCTCTCCCCTCCAGAGTTCTTGGGATGTAACTGATATCTTGGTCATGAAGCTTATATAGCATGAAGCTTTAATAGCATGAAACTTTAATAACATGAAGCTTAAATGAGCACTAGGCACAGAGTTCTTTTTGCCCCAGTATTAGTCAGCTACTAATAGCTACCCTATGCTATACTGCATGTATGTGACTCTTCAGTGACTGATGAGGACATTTAAATGTCTATGCTCTATAAGCAGAGCTTACATGTCTAGATGTATCTAAGCAGCTAAATTTTGCTGAATCTACCTGAATTGCTGAGGTTCATCAAAGGTGCAATGTCTCAGAAATGCTGACAATATTTATTGCATTTTTCAACAGAAAATATGAGTCCTAATTACAAACCTATTTCTTCCAGTTGGCAGCCATCACATAATACATGCACATCTTTTTTCTTATGTCATCAACCAGCTAAAAAAGTTAGTGTCAAGGCCTAGAAAAATAAAATTTAATTGAATAACTAGATAGCTGTTTCCTTTCAAAATCACTGAAAGGAATATGTAGCTTTTTGCTGCTTTCTAAACCACATGGATGCTCTATTGGGAGCCAAAAGAGTAAGTACAGGAATGTCAAATGAAAGATGCCAAACTGCAACAAATAATTTCTTTCCTAAGAAACCACAGAATTAGTGTTCAGGAGATATAGTCTAAATTCCTGGCTCTGCTTTTGTGATATTTGTTCAGGTCATTTAATTTCTTCATATCTGAGATTCCCCATAGAAAAAAAAGTTACTACTTTTCATGTCAGAAGTGTAAAGTAAGGATATTTATTTGCATATTTATGGAGTCTAAAGATATCAAGTCTGGAATACAAATACCTCTTGGTAGGCAATCATCTAACAAAAGCATATACATTTTGGACTTCAAAATACTTCACACATCACACTGTATGCCTCAATCTTCTTATTCATATATTCCCCACCAAGCAGCCACAACAGAAACAAGATGATTTTTAAATAAACTTTGTTCTTTCAGATTCAAAAGCTAAAATAATCTGCTTTCTCAGACGCTTCAAGCCTTTCAGAAAGTTGTGAAGATCTAAACATTTTAAAACTTTTCCCAGAAGTCTCCTGCAAAACTTGTGGAAATAAAACAACTTGGGTTTAAGAAACATCATTTATCATGTTAGGGAGGCAGATGTTATTAAATACCAAAGTAGACATCACACACAGCAGAGAAAAAAAAAAAAAAGTGTAGTAGCATTGTAAGTGAACCATAAAATTACGATGTGTTATTTTTGCTAGGGGTGGTAAAACTAACATCATACTCAGCAAGAGGGAATGTTCCCTTCCTTGAAAAGAAAATATTACAGGAGAAATCTCCATTTAACTACATCTGTCAGTCTATTCATCTAAAAGATGTTTTCTTTTTCATTGATTTCTGCTTTTATAATGGTACAAACCTCATGAAGTTTGCACTAGAATGGACTGACAAATTGTGGCACAGCTCAACAAGTCAATGTAATGTGCTTCTGCTTCACTGACTTCCTATGTGAATCTGAATGACATGAAAAGGTCATTTTTTTATCCTTCCTCTTTTTATTCAACTGTTTCACAGGACATTTTTTTATGACACACCTGAGTGTGGACTACTACTATAGGTACCAACCTCAGATGCTGGCATATGGGTAGACTATGAGTAAACTATTTTTTCTTACATTGTTTTGCACTTACTTATCTCCAGAATGTTGAAAATACTAAATGTATTGAAATAAAATTGTAGTACTTCTTCTCTTAGCATCTGTTACACACCAAAGATACGTTTCAGAGACCAACCTATACTCCTTTACACTTGCAATCCTTTACACCTCGTGCAATAAATTTGAGTTTCACCCTTCTTTTTTGGAATTTGATTTTGACTCATAGTACAAGGGTGTTCCGAGGTTTAAAATTCTATAGGTATATCAGAACAATAATTGTAATATAATCCACATAACACAGTGTGGTTTCCTTTTTTTTTTATTTCTATAGAAACCCAAAACATTCTCTGATAAAATGAAAGCTGATGTATAGTAGAGTAAAAATAAAAATTTTTCTTTACTGCTGACATTACTTTTGATTTTTCACAGAATTGATTTTCCAAAACTGGAAACTCTTACTCTTTAGCTTTAGCTGAGAGTTACTCATATTTGGAATAAATTATATCACCATATGTTGAATTTTTTCATAATGATTCTGCCATATTGCTATTTACTTCCTTTCTAAAAAGACCATTTAATTCAAAGCTGATTTCACCATTTGACACTGAAGATTCAAATCTAAAATTAACACATGAGAAATTATAAACCAGGTGAGTGGATTCATCAACGTTTTAAATATTGCACACATTTTTAATATTGCTCACGTTAATATTTACTTATAAATAAAGAAAATTAAAAAATATTTAAGTCCATTTAATATTAATTATGCTTGTATTAGGTCGGTAGGTAAGAAAGTAATGATCAATAGAAAGTAATTATTAAATTAAAAATATTCTGATTTTAGAAAATACCTATTAAGTTTCAGTTGAAATTAATAGTAATTGGAAAACATTTAAACAGGGAGGAGACAGAATACAAACAAACCCATTAACCAATAATCCCATCAGATTTCACAAACTTGCAGATGAAAGATCACAGTTTTCAAATGCACTACTTGTAATTTTTAAAAAAATAGCTGTTTTCACAATCAATTTTTTCTTTGGCAGATGTGAAACCTGTTTTTTCCTGGTTACATAGATAGACCATGATGCTCTCTAATTCCAGTGAATAGTAAAAAGAAAAATTATACATAAAAAATGTATCATAAGTAACGTTGTATTTACAACTTTCATAAGGTATGTCATGCAGTCTTTGTCCAGGAAACTACAACATGGGAAGATCTTCTATGTAAAGAGAGTAATCAACCAGTAGGAAACTAATTTCTCCAGATTATTTTGTGCTTGGCTCTTTTCTAAGTGCAGTCATACACCTGCCAGCCCCAGTGGCTCACTTGATGGGGCTTTTGAGACCTTTGCTGTGTGGTATCACAATGCCTAGTGGAGCTTCAGCTAGCAAGAACTCTGCTTAGCAAAGCTGCTGTCTCCTTTTCATCCAATCTGTATTGTGCAGCCAGATGTGTGGCATCTGTTCAGTTATAGACCTGTATATTCTCTTTCCTTATGCCATGCCAAAGTAGATACTCTTCTACCTTGGAATGAACTATGAAGAGAAAATGAGAAACTGGAAAAACAAACTATAAAACAAGTTAAAAAATAGGTTTACCTTGCTAATGGACAGTGCTACTTACAGTAAAATAGTTTTCTTCTATTTATGATCATTTCATAGAATCATAGAATCCTTGGGGTTGGAAGGGACCTCGAAAGATCATCTAGTCCAACCCCCCCTGCCAGAGCAGGGCCACCTAGAGCACTTCGCATAGGAACGTGTCCAAGCGGGTTTTGAATGTCTCCAGTGAAGGAGACTCCACGACCCACCTGGGCAGCCTGTTCCAGGGCTCTGTCACCCTTACAGTAAAAAAATTTTTTCGAATATTCAACTTGAACCTCCTGTGCTCCAATTTACACCCATTACCCCTTGTCCTATCACTGGTCACCACTGAGAAAAGCCTAACTCCATCTCCCTGACACTCACCCCTTACATATTTGAAAACATTGATGAGGTCACCCCTCAGTCTCCTTTTCTCCAGACTAAAGAGACCCAGCTCCCTCAGCCTTTCCTCATAAGGGAGATGTTCCACTCCCTTAATCATCTTAGTAGCTCTGCGCTGGACTCTTTCAAGCACTTCCCTGTCCTTCTTGAACTGAGGGGCCCAGAACTGGACACAATACTCCAGGTGCGGCCTCACCAATGCAGAATAGAGGGGGAGGAGAACCTCTCTTGACCTACTAACCACACCCTTTCTAATGCACCCCAGGATGCCATTGGCCTTCTTGGCCACAAGGGCACATTGCTGGCTCATGGTCATCCTCTTGTCTACCAGGACCCCCAGGTCTCTTTCACCTACACTGCTCTCCAGCAGGTCAGCCCCCAACCTATACTGGGACATCGTGTTATTCTTCCCCAAATGCAAAACTCTACACTTCCCCTTGTTGAATTTCATCATGTTTCTCTCTGCCCAACTCTCCAGCCTGTATTTCCATCTTTAGAAAGCTGAAAGCCCTAGTTTCCAAGCAGTCAGAAAATTTCCACATGCTTATTCAGTATTTCTCAACTTTTGTTTTGAAGAACCTTAAAACCAGAATGCTTTGTGTCATTTCTATCTTTCTGGTCCATGTATTTCAGCTCTGATGGACTCCAGATTGTTGGTCTGTGTTTGCAAACTCTTGACATTTATGTGAAATTATAGTCCACTATTTTATTAGGCTATTGGAATGATTTAAAAAAAAATTAGAGTTACATGGGATATTTTATCCTTGTTTTTTATATAAATGGCACTGTGCTATTTATTCAGTGACATAACATGTTTTGTTTCTCAGTCTGCTTCATCTGCCTCATTAAATATTGACTGTTTCTGTGCTTTTACACTGTATAAAATTCTAAAAGCAATGCCTTGTTGCCTTCCCTCTCTCTGCTTGGGCTGGCAATTTAATCACACTACAAAAGAAGGGGGCTGTCATGCAGTTCTTGCCAATTGACAAGTTGTTTCCTCTGTAATGTAGATTCCCTGTCCCACCTTTGCAAGCAGCTGTCCCAAGTGAGGGAAGCAAAAGGAAGAACATCAGTTTGCTGTTGGCAAGTCCTGGGCATTTAGGGGCAGTGGAGTCTTGATTTGTCAAGATCCTTCACCCTTCTGAAGTGAATCCTTCAGAACACTTATTGATTTGAAAGGGGAAACATAGCTTAATGGTTTAATTTCTCTGCATCATCATAATAGGTGGTTGCTCAGAAGACTTTTAGGAAATAAAAATTACCACAGAATCATAGATTCATAGAATGCTTTGGATTGGAAGAGACCTTAGAGATGTTTAGTTCCAACCCCCTACATGACCAGGGGTACTTTCCACTAGACCAGGTAGCTCAATGTCCCGTCCAATGTTTGGTTAAACATATCTAGCAAGGGGAAATCCACAGCTCCTCGGGGCAAGCTATGTCAGTGTCTCACTCCACTCATAGTGAAGAATTTCTTCCTAATGTCTAACTTTCTAAGGTTCTTCTTCAAGGTGAACAACCCCAACTCTCTCCGCCTGTCTTCATGGAAGAGGTGCTCCAGCCATCTGATCATCTCCAACAAGCCCATGTCTTTTTATGTTGGGGGCTCCACATAAATTCCTAAAATTTGATATCTATTGCAGTGAATCACACTTGTCAAATCTAGAATGTTTTCCTCTGCAAGATCTTTCTCCGTACCTTAGTGCAAAAGCACTTTATCTACAGTGGTGGGAACCAGATAACTCAGGCAGAAATTCAAGAAAACTAATGAGAAGCACAGAGTAACTTTTCACAGGATAATATATTACTGACTCCTTGTTTGATGAGAATTACCATCCAGAATAAAAAGATACTTAAAAGCTCTATTCTTACATCAAGGAGGGAAAGTCAGTCATTTTATGTTAGAAAACTCAGATCCTGATCCTATTGATTGCATGATTCCTTCAGTTCTTCAAGCAATGCTATGACATTGAATCAAGTGCTGTTATTCTGAAAGATTTCCAGTGTTTGCTCTTATACGTCCAAAGTGAAGATGTCAATGAGGGTTGTGTATTTCTTTAATAATACCATAAGTAGTGAGTAAAAATAAGACAATAAGGCATTTTTATGTAATTTATGACTGTGTATCTGTATTGAAGTCATGTAAGGTATTTATGAATTGCCTTCTCATCAGAGACCTGTAACAGAGTCTGATATGGCATATGTTTATTCTCTTCTATAGACGTATCAGTACTTACCAAGCTGTAGGCAGTGCTTTATCTATAAAGGTTGATCTCAGGCCTTGTATTCTTCAGATATTTTCCTGGATGTTAAATCCTTTTGATGATGTCCATGAGCTAGAAGTCAATACATAAACCTGCTTCTATTTTTTTTCCCTTAATCACCATCGAGGATTTAAGCCAAGGCTCTGCTGTGTCTAACAGTGACCATTATCTAGTGCAACATTCCTGATGTTTGCAAGGTTGGTTGACTTTGGCTTATATGAGGTATTTTTTCATTACTATAGCTACTTTCCAGGAGATCTGGGTTCACTTGGCAAGTATCATGCATTATAACTACCAGATCCCCTAGAAACAGTTGTGGAGGTACTGAGGACAGGTCAGCACTTCCCGATGTGTTGCTGGAAAAAGCTGTATCTTAATGGATAGCATAACCCCAAATAAAGTGGAGTTATAATGGTTCTTTTATTAAGACTGATTTATGTAAAATCTTATTTATGTAACAGTCAGCCATCTTTCTGAGGAGCTTAACTTCCAAAGGGATTGTAGAATACAAAACCATTCTTTGGCATGAAGGTTGCTACCAGCAAAATGCAGTAATAGACAGATGGAAAATAGAAAAAAATTATATACTGAAGGCGCATCTCAACTCGAGACAAAACTTCCTCTTTTAGAAAAAAAATAAAAATTTATTCAGAATATGGATCTTAACTTGCTTTACTTATATCCTAATGACTTTAAACTATGAATCACATTATAATTGTAAAGTCAGAACACAAGATTCACTATGAGGACATAAAAACATAAAAATGTAGAGTAATATGTATCCAAATAGACAGCATTCAAAATGTGAATTGACTTATTTTTAGGACTATGCATATTGAATAGTAATCACAAAGTTACCAGTGTTATGACAGCTGAAAGCCACAAGTTTTTTTCCCCTTGTATGTATATTGGCATTTCAGATTTTTCTGATTTCCTTTCTCGAGCAGCTGTAGTACTCTTTATTTATTTCTCTAAAATCTAGAAACAAAAAAAGTTTGTGACTCTTGCCATTTGCTTTAAGTCCTGTCAAACTACTGTATAAGCACTCTCCACGGAAGAAGAGTCCCTTTTTTTACCATCAGTTACATTACTTTCAACATGGAAAAAGGTTTCAGTAGGAAAGCATGACAGCAGGCCTCTATGGAGTGCTGTATAGCTGCTGCCTTCTTTTATTTAGGTAGCTTGGCTTTGTCTCATTTAAATTCTCTACTAAAATCATAAAGTAAAATCTTTATATGATATCATTAGCCTACAAACTAGGGCCAAATAAGTTGGTAAAGTATTGAGATATGAATGTGATATTAACAGTCAAGGTTACTTGTTCTATTAGACAAGTGAAAGCATTTTACTCAGTATTTAAGAAACTAAATGTCTGGTCTACAAGTAACAGCATTAAGACTGATTTACTGACTGAGTTAACTGAAGTTATTCTTGACTGGTAAAATAAGCTAGTAACTAGTTAAAGTTCTTGGCACAGGAAGATATTAACTGTGTCCTAGTACAATCTTTCCTTGGGGAAAAAGAAAAAAAAAAAAGAATGAAAGAAACTAAAGTAGAGATCCAGAAATATTATATAATAATGCCAGTTCATTTATTCTTTGTAAATCTATTACAAAAAAACCTAAGCTCCACATCTGGGGAGGAAATGATGCATTACATCAGAAAAAAAAATGTGCTTTTTGCTCCTACTTAACCTGGAGTCTCTTCTTGGTTTTGGGCACGGGTTCCTGCTTGTGAGTGTTTTGTGAGTGTTAATCCTCAACTGTTCCTACCTTAAAGCTATCTCATTTAACTTCTTCCTCAATCTCCTTCTAACAATTGTATTGATTCCATACACTCATGCAAAGAAGATAAGACATGATTTGAGTAGAGATAACAGATGTGGTTTTTTTCTTGTATTTCACTAAGACACAGCAAGTGACTTCAGATATTAAATGCAAGGCCTTTTGGGAAGAATATATGACACCATCTTTTCTACTCTGTAATAAGTAGACTTGCAAAACATTCTTACCCAAAATGAACAGACATAATTTCCATTTCTACAGGGAATTTGAACAGGTGAGGAGGTCAACAGAAGTTACACTCAGACTGAAGGCAGCACTTTTGACAGTGGTAGCCTGAGCCCCCAGTTTCCATGAGTCCAGTGGAAGGCAGTAAATATTTTGAGAGTGCACAATATCTATTTCACAATACCATAATGATACTCCTTTTAACGTGTGCAAGAGAGAAAGAAAACATGCTATAGATGCTCCTATAACCTTGTTTGTTCTTTGCAAGCCAATATGACTACAAAAGGTTTCCTGGAGTATTTTTTGATCAATCTAAAGTAGGTGACTATAAAATGGATCATCATTTTTCGCCCAGTCCTCAGCAGGCTCGAAGATATTATGGAATGAATACTAAAGGCTGAGTTTCATACTTTAAGTTTGAAAAGTTCATATGCTCAGCTATAGAATTTTTCAAATTTTATGTGGCAGCTGTAATGGTAACTTTAAAAATAACCAGTGTTATAGTGCTCTTACCAACTGCCAGAACTGAGTCTCTAGTTTTTTATAGGAAGAGTTCAATAGGAATTGCAAAAACCATGCTTGTTTTTCTTATAAAACTAAGGCCAGACATAATTTTACATTTTTCAAGTATTGATAAGCAAGTTCATCACTAGGAAAATATGTTTAAAAGTTTAATTGTTGTGGGAATGTTTAAAATGCAGTGTGTAATTGCTCAAAAGGGGGTGGAGGGGAAGGAGAGAAAAGCAAGAGGCAAGGAGTATGCAGAACAGAATAAAGTATTTTCTCTTTTAGAGTTCTGGCATCTTTTTTATCTTATGTAGGTGACTGACTGTGCTGCAAAAGCTCACTTAGACATGAACTGTGATTGTCTGGGGTACTGCACTGACATTAAACTGAGCTGAAGTTCTCTCCCACATAAATCTATTTCACTTGAGAATTTAATATGGATGAAGTAGCTTTTATAAATCTTCCAACTGAAGAAACATAATAAGACTCTGACAACTTTACTAGCAAGAGGCACTTTGCAAATATATAAATTTGGAAATAAATTTTCTCTCTCTAATATAGAACCACGATGTAGCTGCGAATTCTAGTTTTTTGGGATTAGATCCATGATGGCATAAAAAATGAACAATATAGGGTCTTTTCTTGACATCAGTAGCAACTGGAATTACCAGCCAAGAGGTAGTCCTTATGCTACGTGCCCTACAGATGTTTGGTGAAATACTGTCCCAGTAGTGATTGAAATATGCAAAAAATACTGAAAGAATGAAAATGTCTTTAATATTTAGCAATACTAAATACTGCTGCAGTATAGTTCTCTTTCAGTGGTTTCAAACACTTCAGTTTTTCAGTGCACTCTGTTACTGAGGAGATTTGTTTGGAGGATTTTAAAGGTTTTTGAAGAATGCATCCTTCAGAAGGTTCATGTTATCTTTCAAGTTGGTCAAAAGAAAGCATTTAAAGATATATACAGCTTCTTGGACAAAACCCAAATAAAATAGATGCAGAAATGCAGACAAATAATAATATTTATACTTTGCCCACTTTCCCTCAAGCTGCCTTCTATCTCAGTATCTTTTGAGGAAAACAAAAAATGCATCAAAGTCATATCACATTATTTGGATCTGGTTCCGCCCATTGCTCCCTGTCCTGAGGTAGCCTGTTGGACCTGGTGGCACTAATTTCAGACTTGGGGAAAGAAATGTGCTATTGAGCTATGTCACATCATTCACATACAAAACAGATGTACAGAATGTCATTGTAATTTTGACTTCCCTTTTTCGTGTTTCAACTTATTCTTAAAGCTTATGACACTGGGGAAACTTCCAGTGATACCAGGGTTTTGTACAAAAGTATAGAATACACTGAAGCCTCTGTTCTTTACAACATGCTCCTGCTTGTAGGCTTCAAGCAACAAAACTCTTCTCTTAGCAAGTATTAAAACAAAAGCTATGCTAATGGCTGAAAATGTACCTGTACTTAAAATCTTTTCCTTTCCTATAAAACTGATCATGGAATCAGGTCTGTGTGTTCTTACAAATCCCTACAGTTACAACAAGGGTGTTCTTCACATTGGTAAAAATCTAAGCATTTGTTACCCTTAAAAGCTCCATTTGCTGAAGATCCAGTAAAGTTCAAATTAATTTTCTTTTTTCCAGTCAAATAGGGGTGTTTTTGATAGACTAAGTGTTTATTACTGCCTCCATTCCCCCATGCCACTTAGCACTTCCCAGTGCAAATAAAGACAGATGGCCATTGCCAATGAAGGCTTCTGTCAAAAATTGCCCTGTCCTAAGTATGAGTTGGGAGGTTGGTGTGTAGGGAAGTTGTATAAAACCTGCTATGTGTTTTTACAGAAGCAGACCCGGCAAGAAATTTTATGATGGTATCGCAGTTAGTTCTAAAATAAGAATTCTGTTTAAGCAGAATAAGAGTTCTATTCTTCATCTTATTTTTTAAACTTTACATAATACAGGTTTAGCTCAGGTACTTAGGAAAACAAAGAGAATTACAGAATTGTTTCTGACTGCTTACAAAGTATAAGCAGTTCTCAAAAATCCAATTTTTTAGATTTAGAAATTAAACTATTAATCCAGAAAAAAAAAATAAAATCACAAACTATTGCACTGCAAGTAAAAATGACCTAGTCAGATCAGGGAATTCATATGCAGTAACTATTTGCTATTAATAGTAGTGAGCTAAAGGAGCACAGAGTATATTATACTAAATAAAAGCCCCATATTGTATTATTCCAAAAATTGAGTAAGATGGAAGTGTAATAAAGCTAGATGTAAGTGACAAAGAGCCATAATTCTTGAATCTTGGCTAAATTTCACTTAACTAATTGTTTCTATATCTATATTTCTTACACTGGTGTGAAGATTCCTTATTGATCTCCTATCATATTGATATATTGATGTCATATTGATGTATGCTCAGAAGGCCATTCTATTCTTTCTCCAGCCATAACTGAATTTTAGTAATGGATGCAGTGATCTCATATATAGGCTGTAAAATTTGGATAAGAGCTGCTTTATGAAAGACTGTAATTTAAATAAATCACCTTTTTCCATGTCCTCCAGCTCAGTAAATTTTTCTTCTGAATACCATGTCTTTCTGCTTTTTCCTTATCTTCAGGATAGAGGGAACAAATATGTAACAGGTATTATTTTAATGTATCTTGTTCTATTACAGTTTAGAAGCCTCTCATTATAAGGGAGTCAAAGTTGCAAAGACTCTGAGCTCAAGGTGGAGGAGAAAGAACATTTATTGCTGTTTGTGTTTGATAAGTTAACTATGAGAAATGCAAATATTTGGATGAAGAAAATTATGCACTGATCATTGACAGGGTGTAGGCTTGAACTCTGCAACTGAGTGGTTGATTTTCCATGATGCCACCAAAAGACTATTAAGATTTAAAACAGTAGAACATAATTTTTAATGTATAATTTCTTTATAAAATAAGGAAAAGTTAGAAATCAGCTCTAAAAGGTTTTTTTTTTTTGTTTTTTTGTTTTTTTTTTTTTTAAAGTGACCTTCATTGAGATTTCCTTTAAACTCTGAAATTGTTATTGGCAGAGAATTAATTTATAAAATGAAAATGTTGTTCTGTTGATAATTCACTCTCAGGGCTGTATGGGAGGGTGGATGCTAATAGCAGGACTGTGGTAATATCATAGGTAGTTAGTAGCTATTTTAATTTCTCACTTCAACTCCTTACTTATGTGAATGCATTTACATGGGATGATATGTGCCCATTCAGTTCACAAACTCTGTTTCCCCCAGGTAAAGAATTTCAGGTTCTTACTAGGTGAGAAATTATGCATAAACCTCCCTTGTAAACCATATTAACTTGAACTGTGTGTTGGAGCTGATTTTGAACACTGCCAGATAAGTACTTCTTGAAGCACATGCCATGCTCTGATATCTAAGATTCTATTCCCATTTGTAGGATGAAATATAAAAGTTCCTTAGTTAGTTTATTTTGTATTATCTTGTCTTTATTTTACATCTTTTTATCCCCCTCATTATTTTAAAGACATCTTAGAGAGCTTCTGGTCTTTCAGTGAAATATTCCAGTCTTGGGAATCTGACCTTTTATGCCTACATTGTAGAAAAGTATTAGATTCATATTCATAGCTTTTTAAGGCCAGCAGGGACTATTTGATCACCAGACCTGACCTCCTGTATAATAAAGGCAAAAGAATTTCCTCTCTATTGAGTGCAGTAACTTCTCTGTAAACCATTTAGCAATTGGATGTTATATTTTAAGTGTGTTTTAAAATTGTACAGGTCTCACTTTAATTTTTCACCAATGGCGTCTTTTTATCATTCAAATAATATTTATAACATATAATATCTGTATGAATATTGACATTACTTTGTACAGATCTTTGGCTAAGTCTTAGTTTACTTTATTAAACCACTGGTGAAGCATACGTTGCTTTGCATTTCAGTGATTACAAATCTGAGTCTTCAAATTCTCCAAGTAGAGAATATGCTGCCATTAGACTGAATAACTTCATGCCACTCACAGGCATCTACTTGCAACCGCATAAATCATCAAGTTCAAATTCAAGGCTTACTTGTTAGTTGTGAACACCCTGTAGTTGCTGCCAGATTCAGTTTTTCCAGTCATAGAGAGTTTGAAAAAATGAAATGGCAACATTAAATTGCCAGTTCACATCTATTTACATCACATATAACAGCTTTTATCTCAGCTTTATTCAGCTCTGACTCCTCAGCTACATACAAGTTGATGGGAAAAATTACATTATGCAACAACTAAGAGGCATGCAGTGGCAACAGGCTCAGCATACAAGACAGCAATGAGAACCATGTTCAGATTATACAGATTTTCTAAAAAAAACATGGATGTACACCAAGTGCTCTGCTGAATCATAGCACAAAATGGCTTCTCTAAGAAGAACAGGAATAATGGCTCTTATAGAGGTTTGAAGCTAAGTCAAACCCAACTCAAACCTCTTAGCCAGTAAAAAAAAAAAAAGTGAAGAAAGGGTGAAAATCTCCAGCCACAGCTACTGATGAGTGGAAGAAAGTTTTTTCATTTTCACTGAAATGAGTAACACTGACTCCTACTTCTAAATGACTTCTAATGGAGAATAGAATGTGAGGATATATAGAGCCACTAATTTTTAGAACCTTACCACACTTAGAAGAGAGATCAATATCTACAACAACATTGAATAAAATGTAGGTGATGTAAGAGATTAGAAAAGACACAAATCAGATTGCTTACAGCTGACACAATTTACTTCTGTTAACACTGTCATTGTCTGAATGTGATACAAACCAGGGGAAGTTAGTCATGGGCACATAACTATTATTGTCTTGTTGCATCTGCACTCTACTGCTGGATCACACCATGTCCGCCATTCTTAAGATCATCTCTGTGAGCCCTTTTGTCCTTGAGGTCTCCAGTACTCCAGAGTACTGTGAGAAACTTCCATGAATTTTTGAATGCAGCTGTCCTGATTGCTTCAGTGATGTTCTGCTGGGATGCTACACTACATGGTCTCAAATCACAACATCTGTGTGGTTGGTCATAACCACTGCTTTTCACTGAACTTGAAGAGAATTGTGAAATGTAGATGTGAGCCTTAGAGTGTTATTATATAATAATTGAAAGGCTCAATGCTGAGGTGCAACTGCCTAGGAAGAAATGCTTTATCAGTCAGCTTGCCACCCAAAAACAATTCACTTCAAAGCCTGTGGGACATATAGTATGAATTTGGCCTCTGAATTTTAATATGTAGCTTCTTGTACCCAAGGCAAAGACAAACATATTTTCTTTCCTAATCAGAAGAATAGCAATTCTTACTTGGCATTGTCAAATAACTCAAGGTAGAGAATCTCTGTGTGCTGTAAATGAAGAACAGTGATAAAGTTGCATAGAACCTGGAAGTTACACTGCTGACAGACACAAGATCAAATAAGAGAAGATCAGGCACTATGACAATTAGCAGAATATAAAGGACTAATTAATATGGAGAAAGGATCACCTGAAATGGCACCAGAAGCCATGGCTGTGATCATTCAGAAAGTGTTAAACAAGCACTTTGAAGCAATGAAAACATAAGTGATGTGTTGTTGTGGCTGTGTTTTCCTTGGGTCCTGAAACATAAGTGTAAAGGCTTGTAGTTTAATACTGAAATAAAAAAACGGAAAATGTGATTTTGACACCATGGACTTTAAACCTTAAAGTATATACTAAGTAGACAGATGAGCACTTATACTGCTATTTTTTTTAGGAAATGTAAGCGAGAAAGTGGCCTGAGCATAGTCCAGGAAATTTGGAAATTCTTTAAGAGTAATCCTGCCTCTCCCAGAAAATTTTGGGTTACTTTGGAGAATAATTTCATTGCTCTACTTTCATCCTCCTGTACAAATAACAAAACAAACCAAAACAAAAAACAGCCACAAAAAAACCCCCACAAAAAAGCCCTGGGTGGCAAGAGGAAGACATTAGCAATGAATTTTGAATGCTTTGAAATTATGAAGCTGCTACTTGGGGGACTATATGGGGCCACTAAATGTGGCCACAGCTTTATGAGACCTAACAGGAAGTTTTAAACCATAATACTCAATATCTGAGATAGGTGTGGTTTATTGACCTACTACATAGGCTAATGCATTTTCCACTTCTTCTGCTGGAAAATTTATATAGAAAAAAAATCAATATCAAGTCCAGTTTCCCTGACTAAAGAGGACATACTGACACTGACAAAATCAAAAAGGTCTTTGACATCTGCTGGGCTGTCACCATAAACCTTGTAGATTAGTCTCAAATTTTCCAGTTTTTTTAGGCTTTGGAGTGGCTGCATTGTGCTTGTAATACTAATTATATGTATATGTAAATATAACCTTCAAATTCAAAGGAGTTAGGGCACTTTTTTAGTGACACTTAATGTGCTGATTCTCTTGTTCAGGACATGGACAATGTATGCAACCCAACATCTGAGTTTCACCAATCTCTCCATCTAGGAATAAAGAATTATTATGAATGGTGTATGAATGAAGATCTTTAATGCCTAAAGGTATAAAAAGGATAAACAGAATGAGGTATTTTCACAACTGCAGTGAAGTTACTGAGCAAAAGCAAAAATTCTTTCATTTAAAATGTGACAGAGATTACGTGAGTGCAATATTTCTTCCATGCTGCAATTGTAAATTTTTTAGTTCCTTGATTAAAGTAGCTGATAATCTGGATAAGATGATAATTCCTGGAAAAACAGGAGTTCTCAGAGTATTGTCTAGGCTGACATAATTTCTATATGCAAGATCTCATGTGGTAGCACCTATAATTCCCTGTAATGGCTTTCTTTTCTCCTTCCATCTCTATAATTTTGAGAGTCACATATTGGGGTCTATTAAAGTGTTGGGGGTGTTGCATTTCCAATATCTGTTGTTCAAGATGTGAAGTTAAAATGTTGCCTTATAAATCAAGTCTTTTTATGGAACTGCTCCAGCAAACTGCGTTTGTATCACACAGACATAGAAACATTGCAGTAAAAAAAGTCTTTGCTGAAAAAAAAAACCCAAGTATTTTGTCATATAAAACTTGCCTGAAGCCATGTCTCCAAAAAAAAGGTTTTGTCTGTAAAGCTAATAGAGAATTTTCTGGCCCACCATCTACTTCTAGAGCTGGACTGTTCACAGTGGGAGTTAGTGTGGGATAACAAGTATTCCATAAAATCACATCCTTCCTTACTGAACACTAACTTCCCTTTTTAGACAAGACTTGAAAGTTTGAGATTTACTCGTAGAAAGGGTTTGAAAATGCAGTTCCACCTGACATTCTTGTGAAAAGTAAATTTAACCTTCTATACAATTAACAGTGATATGTTCTTAACAATTCTTTTTAAAACAAATGAATTACTAACAAGACATTGGATAATGGTATCTTGTCTGCAGAGATTTCTATTTTTATATTTTGCTAAGAATAGTTTGAGTCTTAGCATTGTAATTAAGAAGAAGGTGACATTTTGAGTTCAGTTTTCATGGAATCAGCAGTCATTGCAGGCAGCTGGTAAAACAAAGAAAAAGTTCTTTTACCTTTTTTAACTCTATATGACTTTGAGCCAGAATTCTGGAGCCAAGTACAACCCCACCACCAGGAGAACTCCATACAGTCATAACAAGCTCACTGCAAATACATTGTCCATTTTCTTTCTCCATTATTGCTCACAAGTAACCTCAGACCAACATGTACAGTCTCTGGGGCAGCTATATGGTGGGCCACTGTTGTGCCCATTAGTCGATGTTGTGTAATGACTGTTGGTTTCTTTCCTTCATTTAATTTGAAAAGAAATCCAGAAATTCAGGGGTATAGAGCAAGGCAACAAGTTGGAGGCACTCAGGTTGAGACCTGGGAGGAAAGAGTGGAGTACTCTTCCCTCTTAGTGTTGGTTCAGCCCCTGTAGCTGCAGGTGGTAATAGATTTTACTTTATTTCTCTTCCTGCAAAGCAACTGCTCATTCAAGGATGAACATCTCAAACTGTGCAATGCATTCTGCAAGCTGATGAGTGTTTTGTTGTGCTTTCCACTTACTACTACTATGATAGTACTTATGATTCATATGCCACCTGACTGGCTAGGAAAAACTCAGAAGCTGTGAAACGTTGATGGTTTCTGCAGAGAATCAGTGCAATTATGGTGTGATCAATTGCAAATATAACCTGCTTTTTCAGATGAAGAGATACTTTTCTAAGACATTTTCATCTGGGTTTTGCTTTCAAACTCGAAAGCTCCTGTACACTGCAAAAAAAATATATGACCATATGTCAGCGTTCCTTCAGCCCACTAGATGTTGATAATGAAGTCTGTTTTTTCATCAAATCTGTGGAAGGAAAATACCTTATGTGTGTGTTGTAGTGAATGCATAGAGTTTAGCCATGTCCTGTGGAATCAGAACAAAAATAGTCAGAGGGCTAGAACACCTCTTCTCTGAGGACAGGCTGAGAGAGTTGGGGTTGCTCAGCCTGGAGAAGAGAAATCTCCAGGAAGACCTTAGCACAGCCTTTCAATATTTAAGAGGAGTTTATAAGAATGAGCAAGACTTTTCACCAGAGCCTGGTGACATAGTGACAGGACAAGGGGCAATGGTTTTCAATTAAAACAAAGTAGATTTTGTCTGCATGAAAGGAAGACATTTTTTGCAATGAGGGTGGTGGGCCAATGGATGAGGGTTGCCCAGAGAAGCTGTGGGTGTCCCATCATTGAAAGTATCTTGTTGGATAGGGCTTTGAATAACCTGATCTAGTGAATGATATCCCTGCCCTGAGAAGGAGGCTGGACTAGATGATCTTTACAAGTCCCTTCCAACCAAAACCATTCTATGATTTTATAACTTCCCAAATTGTGCCTGATGAAATCCAGGTATGCTCAGTTTTCACTGTGACTAGGACATCTATCTGTAACTCAAAATATCAAGGTCAGATTTCAGCACTAAGAAACTTTAGAAAAAGCTACAGAAAGCAATGTTTTTAAACCTACTCAGATTGATTCCGATATGTATGATGAGAAAAGAAAAAACTACCAATTTAAACAAATAAGAAAACCAAACTGAGTAAAAGATTTCCACGATACAAGTCAATTGAGACCTTTGATTTCATCACCTATGTTCCGGTAAAATGAAAAGTCCACAGACTTTACAGACTATGCTTTCATGCCCTGTTCAGAACAACTGGGCAATGCATCTGCTTTCATGTGCTTTACCATAAATAAAGAGTTTATTACAAGTCAGACCAGTTGTATCTAGTCAGAATTGGGGTCCACATGTTTATTTTTTATTGTTGTTAAATACACTGTACTTAGTTTTAACAGATGAAGAAATCAGACTTTTTTTTTTTTTTTTTTTTTTGGCTTTGCCAATCCTTATTCAGCTGACAGTGATCAAAGGCTAAAAAATGGAGTGTTCCTAAAATACAGCATGAGTCATTAGCCCAGGTTGATGTAAGCAAAGGCATCATAGCCTCTCTGTTTCCATACAGAGAAAGACATTGTTTTGCTGACACTAAAAATGTGAACTGCAATCAAGACACACATAATGTCTTACAGTGCAATGGGAGTCATGTTTGTAGGATCTGTACTGTATAGGAAGTTTGGATACTTGTATAATTCACACTGAATATAGAATGTGCTCCATCAGTACTAAACTTGCCAAATCATGTGCACAGTCCTGCTAGTGCAGTGTGAAACAGAGACCCATTACTTTCTTCTTATTCACACAAACCTTGTTTGAGTGGCATTGTAGCAAACACAGTGTAATTAATACCATTCATATTCTGTCATTGAAGGCAGCAAAACACACAGTAACAGTGTAAAAAGTTGTACTAAACCATTACTATACCTTACACTGAAATTATTCTCTAAACAGCTTATCCTAGATCCAGTTGGTTGCACTCCAAATCTAGCTATGGGATTTCTACCCAGTCATGGTTTTGAGTTCAGTCTCCATTTCCCAACTCCTAACACAAGCTACATGCTGGATTGTCCTCTGGCTGCAGTTTGGAAGGAGTCAGCTAAATTTTTGGGATGGGAAAGTTGTCCAGTATAGGACAGCCTATTCATACTCAAACTCTACTAGAAGCAGAATTAATAGAATTTTCTAGTTTCTTTTTTCTATTTACAAAATAGAGTTATCTAAAGAATTTTAATACTTTCTCAGCATTTTATTGGATACACTGTATTCCCAGGAAAACCAACTGAAATGGAGACATGTTAATTCTAGGGCAATTAAAAATTCAAATGCCATTTCTCTGAAAAGAGATCAATTGTGTAAAGCTTTGGTGGTTTTTGAATTTCTAGTTTTTAAAAAAGAGAACAAAACCCCTTCTTTTGACATAAGCCCAAAGTTCCTGCCCATAATCACAGTGTTCAGAAAGACTTCCAGCTTCTTCTTTGAATGAAAATCAATTCCAGTTAAGCCATTTAATATTTTTTACAATTTGGTTAGGAAATATACACTATATATTTTTTCTTCAGTTTGGTACAGTAATTTAGTGAACCACTAATATTGTCATTATTTTTTTCCCCAAAGCAATTTTAGATTGAGGAAATACTATCTCCTTTCTGAGACACTGAAGTTTTTAGATACTATTGTGTACTATACCTTATATTAAAGGCTGTAGTCTATTAATATTTAGTTGACACATAGGAAAAGAAACTGGGGTTCTTTTGAAAAAGGACCACTTCCCAGTATGAGTTCTTATAAATCTCTTATGAAATGAGACCTATATTGTCTTGCCTGATATTAATGAAACATAATGAGCAAAATTTCTGAAAGAGCTATTGTAGTCTATCCGCCAAGTGGAAAACTGTATGTCAAAAGAAATAATTAGACTGTTATCATAACTGAAACAAATTGTGAATCTAAACTAAAGGAATCCACTGGGACTGGTAGACTGTTCCTGGTCTCCAGTTCACAGAAATTTAACCCTAATGACTGTGCTACCAGAACTCTTCTGCTGCCATACGGGCCTATGCTGTGCAGTTTTAGCTTCAGAAGGTACCTCCAAAATCAGGAGTGAAGTGGTGAGAGAAAAATTCTATTAATTGCAACTGGGATTAATTAACTGGCTTCGTTCTTGCCAAATCAGCAGGATAGGCATTTACATGTATGATGTATTTTTCAATAATGTTCTGCAAATGAATTAATTAAAATGAGACTTCCTTAAGCAACTTGTTGTTGAATGAGGTAGCAGATGTACTTAAGAATATATATATATCTTCATATATGTTTACATAAATATGTCTCTATATAGTTAGCATATATATAGAAGCATATACTTGCACTTCTAGAAGATATATATGTGTGCATATAGGCTCATATATCCATAATGAAAGACAGGGAGACAAAGCATAGACATCAGAAGAGAGACTTTTCTTTGAAATGTATTGATAGGTTTCCAAGTCAACTGTTACTGTGAAGTAGATCTAGGTAGACTTTTCCCTTATAATGAGGTCCCTGAAGAAGACCATAAGGCTTTTAAAATTAATAAAAGTTACATTTCTATAAGAAATAAAGCTAGAAGTTGAGAGGGTTTTTTTATACAGAGGAATATTTTTAAACTCTTTTTATCCAAGGGGTACAGAAAAGAAATATTTATTCACGAACTTCCCTTTCCCACATTCAGCCTTGCAGGTAAAATTTGCTTTCATATCATGTTGTAATTAATTCAGTGATCTTTGAAATGGAGTAGACATTGTACAAGGTCTAATCCTTAGAGAACTTATAATTTTGTTTCATTTAAGCCTTGACTGATTAGGCCCTGATTTTCACAGCAGCTTCATCATCACAGAGCAGCATTTCCCCCATGCTAGTTTTACAGACTTTTGCCTGTCACCTCGTAAAGTCTCTGATGCTTTCTCTTTTTGCCCACAGGTGATGCCATCTCACCTAATGTTGAAAGAAGAAAATGCATGACCAAGAACAAATATGACACAAACCTCAACCATCACAGAGACTAAATAGCATACAAGACTGGTTTGGAGGATACAGTTTGAAGAAAAGAGGCCTTAAATATTTAAAAACATACTGTTCTGAAGCACGACTAAAGAAGTGCTAAAATAAATCAATGTATCCACCCAAAAAGAACTTTCTTACACATTACTAAATCTTCTTCCAGACAGTTTTCATAGACAGTTAAATAGAGTTATTTCCAGGCACTGAGTTTAGCTTAAATTAGATAATGTGGTGAATAGACTGCACAATAAATCTCCTGTAGTCAGTGGTCTGTCTGTGTTGGTTCCTCTTTATTATTCATAAAGAAGTGCTACTGTTGTTACATATTCATCCAGAGCTTACTTCACCAGTAAATAGACTGGTCCAGGAGTCATGGGCATTATGGATTTTAAGATTCCTGTATTTTTTAAGCAATCGAGACCAGACTGCGTAATTTTCACTGACTGGCACCAAGCCATTTGTAAGGACAGAAAAAATTATAAATTTACTTTCAGCAAGTTGTCTTGTTATATATTTTTTTAAACCTTCCTTTTTTATGAAACAGAAAGATTATGTATATACTACTGGTAAAACACTACGGAATTTTAGAGCTGATGACTTCTTTCTCCCAAGACCAAAAAGCTGATATCATGTTGGAAGAAGAAAAGTTATAATTGATTTTGCTTGTATTCTGACAGGGCATTAATGATCTCAGTTTCTCTTCCCAGTGTCAAACTCTATTTGATATTTTATGGAAATACCCACAAAACAAAATCCCACAAATCAAAAAAGAAACCCAAGGCATGTGGTAGTAACAATTTAAAAAAAATCACTGTGGACATGATAAAACTGAGCAGCTGCTTCAGATGCATTGCTGGAATTTTTCTCTTGTCCTCAAGACACATTATTAGGTGCAACTGTAATCTCATGAGCTAAAGATTTTTTGTTTGGAATCCCACAATGTTAATAATAATGAACTGTGATGGAGAACTGGCTATCACCCAAAAGTTTCTACTTTACTTTCACTGAATAAATATTCTGAATGCTACTTACTTATCTGAATATCTAAGCTTTTTGAGTCTACAAATGACAGCTAGAAATCTAGCTCTCAACACATTTGATGTCTTTTCTTTTTTTTTTCCCTCCTATCAGGCCAGCTATACATTAGGGCTAGGCTCTTGCACTGAAAGAAATATAAAAGTCATTGATTTTTGGTTTTAAATTAGACATGAGAGTAATGCAGAAGTAGATTCAGTGGCACAGAATGTCAATCTAGGTCTCAAGTCAGAGACACGTGGAAAGTCATGGTGCCATAATGAGTTACCCAATATAGCTGATCTGCAACAACATTTATCTTCAATCTCTTAGCCTGTGACAAGTGTGAAGTGATTTACATTTCTTTGATCCTCAACAAAATATGTGATAAAAGAGGATAAGGATTATTTGAATTACTTCACATTTGCCACAAACCAAGAGAACACAAAAGCACAGTTACAACACGTTGGTTGTTATTCAGTAACTTGTTATCTCTGTGGGAATTTGTCCATGTGTCTAAGCCCATAACTCTCTACCTCTTGAAATGAGATAACAGTGCTTCCTCCTCTTCCTGCTTCATCTTAGATGATTGTAAATTCATCAGGCCTAAGGGGGTCTCACAATAAATGACTTTTTGTTGAAACTACTTCTCCTCTATGAATAGGGGAACTTCAGTAAATAATGCCTACTTTTCTTGGCTCACTAACACAGGACTGTTGCCAGGTAAGTATGTTTCAATTTGCAAATAGCATGTGATAAATCACACACTGAACATGGTATATGCCATCTGCAACACTTGAATCTCACATCTTGACCATTCAATGTTATCAAATTTTGCTTAAATCTCTAACTTCTTTAGGGTAATTCTGAAAGAAATTTAACCACAGAAATGGTAAATTTCTTCTCTAAAGTTATCTGGCAATCTAAAGCTAGACTGAAAACTGGATAAAATTTTCAGCCCAGTTCTCTGCATAACAGATATTACTGCCATGTTAGGTATATGCAAACAAAGAGCTCATGAGAAGAGCCTATTTGTTCTCTAAATATTTTTTAAGGCATTACAATTTTGCAATTTACAATAACACATTAAAGTGTCACAACTTGTGTGTTGTCTTATGAAGTATATCAACAGCACATTGAAAGAATAAATGTATTTTCCTTGCATAAAATAGCTTCTTTATGCTATTTTTGTAAGCCTTGGTCAGTAACAAACCATTCAAAATGGAACAAGTATTTCAGACTGAAGTCAGTCAAAGGAAAATGGCAGCTGGACAACAGACCACTCATAAGCAAAATTTTTCTGCAGTGACCTCCTATGCCAGTAAAAAATGTCAAGAAGCAGTGAGACCAGACAGGAAGCTTACTGCATTCTGTGTGCTTGGTGGAAAAAAATACATTCCTGGCCTTGGCATCAAAATCTGACAGCAGTAAATGTCAAGTTGTGTGTGGCCAGAAAGTTCTGGCTGGAGGTTGAGTGTGTTTTAGGAAGTCAGGTGAACTGGAAACATGGATACTGGAAACCCGTCAGAGAAATTTCAACAGCAAGAAAAGCAGGGATAGTCTGGATGGTCTGACAACATATTTGTTTAACAGCCTCTTTAAGAAGTGTTCTGCCAAAACATTAATGCAGTTCACAGACTTTGACATTCAGGAGTGATGTATCGCTGCTTTTTAGTAGGAAAACCTAGTAATTTCCATCATGAAACTTTGTACTCAGTTGTTTATGGTTTTGATAAAACTAGTATTTTAGGGTGAACTTGCACAAGACTGCCATAGATTATACCCTTTCTCTTTGACTTCAGTCACATCAAAATGTCCAAATTAATGAAACAAGAAGAAAACCTGTAACAAGGCTATGCATGAAAACAACATTATGGGGATATATTAAATTCTTATAACCCCTTTCTTTGAGAAGGTCTTGCCTTAAGCATTTAAAAGCATAGGAAAAAAAATACTATAACCTTTGTCTTTGAAGCAGAGACAGCTGTGGGAATAAAGCCACCACAGATACATACAGGGGAAACTGGACTGAAGGAGAAAGAAGGAAGGAGCTCTCTGGTGAGAATAAAAATTGGAAGATAAAGTGCATTCAGCAGGACCTGAAAGGTGCCACTTAAATCTTGAAGGAGATAAAGTTGGAGAGGAAATGAGAGTCACAGGAAAATATATGGTATTCACTTCTCTCACCCACATAAAGAATAACAACCTATGATTACAGACAGATAATAGGTGGTTACCTGTGCTGGTAGACATGTCTGAGCAATGAAACTACAGTTCAAACTTCTTAGCAGCCAAGAGATTGGTAATGAAATAGTAATTTTAATCAGTTTGGTTTTTGAAATGTTGATACTACATATCCAAAAATCTCTGCAAATTATGAATTCTCGAAATTTGGAAATAAACTTTCTTTTTCAATTAAAATATGCTCTTTAAGCATATGATATACTCTTTAAATGTATGACCAATTTTGCTTCTACCAAGGGAATATCACGCCTATGGGCAGAAGATGTTTTTTTATATTTACACAAGTATACCTAACCTTAATAAATCCGTAATTGTCAGTGGCTGATTTAACAATATTATTTTAACACAGACTTATAAATTCACTAAATAGATAATGCAGAAATTACTATTATCTTAATTCATTCAAATTTTATTAATTTATTTGCATTTGCTAGCTCTCACAGGATGGCACCGCTTGGTGTAAGGTCTGGAAAGCCGTACTTAAAGATTAAGTAGCTATTTTCTTTTCAGATGGTGGTTTGAACTGAACCTAGCAAGCTGTCCTGTTTGCTGCAAGTAATTTTGGTGGTGAACTATCTTATCCTCACACTTGGCAGATGCAGGAACCAAAAGTTAACTTTTACTTTTTACCAGAATACCATGTTAAAGATGGTACAACAAATTTAGTAAATTCTTGAGAGTAAGATAAATCACACTGAATTTTCTTCTTCACTGGCCAGGGTCCCCAGCATACAGAGGTGAGAGAGAAGGTACAATCAGACTAAAAATGGCTGGCTCATTTCACTCATCTTAGACTCCAGTTTCAGAAGAGAATGAATCACCCTTGAAATGACACAATAAAGACCAAAATGAGAAGTACTTTAACTTAAATATTTTTAACACATGTAGCCTCACATTTGCCATAAGCATACAGCACGCGAAGGGTCAGTAGCTAGAGTTTGTGATAGACAAAAATTCATTAAATGTTAACATTTCACTGAGCTTAGAAGCCATTCAAAGTCTAGTCTATACACTGCTAGATAGATGCAGCCAAAGTACTAAAGGCTTATAAATATTCTAAACCCAGAAATTATGTATTTATAAGATTTTTTTCTTGAGTTAAATTTCTGAGTCAAAAAAAATACTTTGCTGAAATAGTAACTCTCATATCTGTGATTTCCCAAGCTAGCTCTTTACTGTCTTCTTTTGTTAATACTTTTCTTTAAATGTGTATTTTTGATGCATAATTTCCCAGATGAGAATTCGTCATGACTGAGGCTAACAGAAAATGCACACAAATGTTAAAAACTTTCCCCTCCAAAACTCTGTTCTTTTCTACAGAGAAAACAAAAAAATAAAATTCCTGACTAATCTCACTATAGTGTGGACCCCAACCATTTTTTTCTTTCAAGTCCTGCCTAATTTTGGCTGTGGATTGAATTTTCACAACTTTTTTTTGAACGCTGCTAACAGTATTTTTAATTTATTCTGTGTTTGTACACACCTCTTTGCAGGTCTCCAACTAATCCTGGGCAAACCTGCCTCTTTCAACAGTTTGGTCAACAAAGGTAAATAGGAATGTTGTTCTTTGCCAGCTGTCCAGGGAAAATACTAAGGAAACTAAGCAAGAATAGAATAGTAAGTATTTTCTCTAGCTGAAAAAATGATACAAAAGGCATCTGCACAATAATTAATCTTTTTGCAAATTTCACGTCACTGGATTGAAGATTTTGACAATGCTCAGTGTCAGCTGGAGACAAGCACATATCTGCACTGCTCAGTTAGAAGCTAATCTCAGTCTTCTCAAAAATAGTAAGTATTTTAAGGTCAGTAGAAGCATCTTGGTTCATTCCAAATCTGTACATATGGGGCTGTAGATTGGAAATTCTTGTGGGCTCAAATTTTACTTTCTTAATCAGTCCTCTCTCTAAGGTTATTGTTAATATATTCTTTGATACTGTGTCTAGGTATAGTTTAAATTCTGCATATAATTATTTTTTTTTTCTAGATTCACCTTCTCTAAATTATCTGTAGCTTTCCAGGCACTTTCCATTGGCAGTTGTTTCAGTACCTTTCTTTTTCTTTACACATTTATTCAGAATTCCTACATTTCTAATAACATCATGAACATTGCTGATTCCTCTTTAGCTCTGAGTACATTCCTATTCTCTCTAATTATCAACCCCTTTTATCAGAAATTATCTGCTGGTATTTTTCAGCTGGATTTCAGATCAACAGCTTATGGGTGTTAATGTTTTGTTACCTTCTCCTTTGCCTCTCTTGCACGTCTTCATTAGGGCACACTGCAGCAATGATATCAATATAGAATCTTCTTGAGTAGAGCAATTCTCATTTTAGCAGATCTTACCAGACTTTTCCACTTTGACCTGTTTATTGCAAAAACAAAGAGATACAATTACAAATTAAAACTACATCCTCTTCTTTTATCTTTTAAGAACAAGGGAATTAATGTAATAAAGTTCCTAAATATTCCCCAGAAAGCATCTGGCTTCTGCAACTTTTTCTGTTTGTCAAACTAAAGAGGTTCTGCTTGTTTCATAATTTGTGCTCTAGCAGAAGGAGCACTGAAACCATATGCATTTTAAATGCAATACATGTATGATGTACAGTCATAGATTCAATACTACACAACGAAAAGTAAATAAGTTCCCAAAGGACAAATTCTTCATAAAATATTTAAACTAACTTAAAGTAATGCACTATTTCTATACAATACCATGTAATTAAAATGTTAACGATATAATCCATGTCATGATGACATGGATTAATCTCCTAATAAAAGTATTTAAGATAGCTGTGCCAGTGTATGATTCACGCTCTCAAAGGTCAGAAACAGATGTAACAGTGATACAGCAGAAAATCAGCCAAACATGAAACCTTCAGTGCACGCAAGGTTCCAAATAGTCTTAAAAGCTGAAACATATTTCCTGAGTAACATACAACAAGACCATATTAAGCCTGTTCCCTTTTTAATCTGGCATTCTAACAGGTTATCAAATATTATTTTTGGATCCAATAATTATTTTTATGTCACTCAACACTGTCAGTTAAACTGGTTTAAAAGGGGCAGCTAATAAATATTTTGGCAAATATTCCATTACTCAAGTGCATGCCAAAGTAAGGATTTTCTTCTTAGAACATCAAGCCTTAACAAGTGGTAAAACAGAAGTTATGGATTAAATCCTACAGAACAAAACCCACCAATATTCTCATTATCTCTTATGTCAAGTCCAAAGAAAAAATATTCTCTTTATCTCGAACATAAAGGTATTGCAGCTTGAATGTATGTATATAAGATTAAATAAATCCTACTATTCATCAGTGGAGTATAGGAATGAAAAGAATATAATAGATAAGATAAATATACTGTTGTATATAAAGGCTTGAAACATATGTTTGGAACAATTCATACACTCCTGCAAGGCAAGACTTCAAAATCTCTGGGATAAAATATGTATTTATATTCTGGTGTTGACATATTATGTTGTAATTATTACTCTGTAAGCTCAATTAACTATGATATGAGGAAAAAGAATTATTGTAAAATGCATGTTAGATTGCATGATTAAAAGCTAATCACCATAAATACAGAATTCAAGCAGCATGGAGAGGAACAATATCATGATGAGAAATACCAGTAAATTACTGTGAACAGGGCACCCAGGAACACTTCCTTGAGCCTATGCAAGAATGGTGAGATCTTTGCTCCTGATGAGAAACCCACCAAAGTTTTGGAACCTTGAAATGAGGACTTGCAAGAGTCTCATGTTCATTGAAGCAGTTCATTCAGCAGCCTCTAGCATTTTAAAATAAAACATTCCTAAATCCTCAAAGTTTGAAATGGTGACCTACTAGCAGAGTATTTTTCTATCAGACACTCAAATTCATAGTCATGTGCTTCATTTTATTTCAACAAGCCCTGCTCCTCCCCCATAATATAGTTAGAAGAATCCTTTGGAAATCCTCTATAATAATATGACACATCTCCTGTCAGAACAAGATAATTTTATCTTACATAATTGCTCTAAAAGGATGTAATTCTTTTATGCTGTTTTTTAAGGACAGAAATTTTGAACAGGGATCATGAGCTGGTGTTTCAACTATGAGAAAGACAAAGGTTCATTGTGCTGCCAGTGATTCACAAACATTGTTGAAAAGGGAAAGGGTGCCTCAAAATGCAAAATGTGAGAGAAGAAAAAGCATTTCTTTACTTTTTTCTGTTATGTTGCTGTGACTGTTTGTTGACCGTTCACCATTTCTGGCAAACTGATAGAATTGGTCTGATGTTTCGCTTTGCTCCTGTTCTAGAGTGTGCTGTCTTCCTTGGAAAGCATTCCCACATTAACACTGAACAACTCTGATTTCTTTCTTTTGTCAGATTCCTGAGACTTCAACAGTGAATGCAAACTTTCACCTGAAAATGATGACACATGTATTGTCTCAACACTCAGCAGAGAATTGGTAAAATCAGAGACATTAGACAACTCCACAGTTTCTCACAGAATAATGATTAAGTGCTATCTGGATGCAAAATAGGTCTTTGTATCTTAGGTCTCTGTTGAACTGTGCTCAGCCACACATCCAAGCAAAACAAAAGTCTAGTTATCCAAAAAAGTTTCCTGAAACTTGTGTGGGTTGACAGCAGGTCATTCAACAGCTAGGAAATACTAGATGATAACCCGTACCTCACTACATAGCCTAGAGAGGAACGAGTTCTCCACCTTTTTCTATTCATAGATTTGCTAAGGCAGAACATCCTTAGGCAACACAAAAGCTGTAATTTTGTTGCTAGAGCTTTGTGATGTGCTTAAATATTGTGGACCAGTACCTCCCTTCATATACTTGTTAATGAATAATCAAGCAAAAAACAAAGCTCTATCACTGGTGAAAAGAGTGAACCATATGCCCTTATGTCTGACAATAAGGAGTTATATAGGATGATTATCTGATTTAAAATATTTTGTCAGTCAGCTTCAACATTGTGGTGTTGAAGCTAAGTAATATAGGAGTGACCTCCAAATCTGAAGCTGTGGAAAGAGAGAAAAATGTCTAAGTATAGATTCTAACACAAACTTGGAATGTCTTCTTGAACATTTTCAGATTCCATATTTTGAAAGTTACTGGAAAACAAATCAAAAAAACTTAACAATCCAACACTGTGATTGAAAATGCTGAGCTGAAATGACAGGAAATTCTCTTTTATGTACAGCTTTTATTTTGTATCAGCATAGAACTTTAATAACATATCTAATAAAGTACTAAATATGTTTGAGGCCACATTACAGTTTGTGTGGGGACCATCACTAGGAACTTCCTGACTTTGGTGAAAGTAAAACCTACAGGAGAGTGCATCATCTCCATTTTTAAAGTTTCAGATTTGATCTCGTAAAAAAAGTTGAAAGGCAAAAAGCACTACTGATGATACATTTCTTAATTAAAGCCACATAATCTATAGAAGCTCTCTAAAAGATCTTTGAATATAACTTTTAAAGCAATGATGTATCCTCAGTCAGCAAGAACATATGCATCATATTTAATGACTGATATTTGACCTTCTGTAGTTTAAATATATATATTAACATCAAAAAGGTCTGTAGAAGATAGAAGAAAGATATTCTTTAATTTAGCCCATAGCAAAGATCTGAAAGTAAGTACATTTACCTACCACCAACATTTTAGATGTTTGGAACAAGTTAATGAATTATAACAAAAGCCTGGGTTTTGTTTCTTCTCTGGAGCTGGAGGACATTTTCATTTTGGACCCCAATTATAGTGATTGTCAAAAAGAGAATACATTCAACAAGCAGTGGAAAAAAGTCAAAATGCAAAAAACTGCCAAAGCAAATAATAATCTGCATGAAAACACACTACAGTAATTCTGCAGTTGCAAAAAATTATGTATAGTCTCTTTGTAAAATAATTCTTTTATTCTTATAGTAACTGTTCAAGCATGACTGAAAGCAGAAACTATTAGAAGAACAGATGCATAATAAAATGTATAAAGAAAAATCCATGCTTAAGATATCAACCAAGACTGAAGCTATTTTCCTACATATTCTGTTTAACTTTATGCAGTACTCTTTCCATTAACCTCTCTGTTCTCACTATGTTCAATAATAGCACCTGAAATAGTCTTATTATTTTAAATCTAATATTACATCAAAACATTTATAGCAGTAAATATTGCAAGCCAAAATACATTATTAAAACTTTTCAGAAATAGGAGCTTAAGCTGTAAACCTGGAAAATAGCATAAGTGAAAGCATAAAAGTGATGACAGCCATCCTTACTGGCCCTTGTGAAAATAAAGCACCAAGAGTGATGTAGTTTAGTCTAGTAACTTTGTGAGCTAAGCAAAACCTTACTAGAATATAACTTAGTTCTAAGACATTTCACTCTCTTACATTGTTTGAGATCATATGAAACTCAACTTTCTAGCTCCCCAGCTAAAAGATTCATCGCAGATCCTGAGGATAAAATAAATTCCAGAAAACACCTGGGGAAAATGTTACTGATGTTAGGGATGAACTATTGCCAGATTTAAAAATAAATATATATATATATATATATATCTATGCAGAAACCCTGCAATTTTTTTTCCATAACTGTACATTAATTTCTTCCCTTATTACTGGAATCTAGAAAGCTGAACATTAAAATTTGCCTACTTCATCTTCTTGGTGGCTGCACAAAACATGAGAGAGATACATGTTCAAAAAGGATTTCTGGAGAGGCCATTCTGATAGTTACCCCTGCATAAATTATGTGTCAAGACTGTTAGCATGTGACACACATTATGATGCACAGTCCATGTATATTGACAGTTAATGAAAACATTTTCACAGCCAGCATTTTGCTGCAAATCAAATCCGAATGAGAATTCAGTACAATACATCTTTTGTTTCCAATCATACTTTGGAACTGTACTTCTAAATATAACATGACAGAAAGGATCTAGGTGAGAGGAAACTGACATACGTATGCCTGCTAGTGCTAGGAATTTGTACATGTGGTTCAACTGCCCTAATATGTGCCTAAAATATCAACTTCACACCTCTGGAAGACAGAAAAGTGAATACAAAAACGGATGACCAAAGTATATACCAACATGTCAGAATATCTCAAGTTTTCCTAAATGCTGGGTCTTTCATGAAATATTTCTTGAATACAAAAATGGGTAGAAGGTCCAGCTGTAAATGTACTCACTGCTAATTTTGGCAATGACTTGAACCAGTCCAGGATTTAGACCTGACAAGTTTATGACCAGGAATGTGAAAGTATTGGGAAATTAAACAAAATTACTTTTTAGGAAAATTTTAGAGGTCTGAAGCAGTCAGTAGATTTTGGGTATATAATAACAAAAACAAATGAAGTGCATTTAAAAGCATAAGGCAGTAGAAACCATTCTTCTGCTTGTGGGTGGAAAATAAGGGAGATATTCAAGGCTTGGAGAAATGGGATTACCCAATATGTTATGTTTCTGTCTTCAAATGTGGTAAGTCTAGGCAGGATCTACCCTGACTTGCTGGTAGACATATATATGTAACTGTCATGCTGGCTAATGAAATAACACAAAGGTTTTGTGCCTGGGTTCACAGTAATAGAGAAATATGTGAAAGAATGTTGAGGGCAGGGGTGTGGATTAAAAAAAAAAAAAAAGACGTAAATTTTCAGGTTAGGAATGACAACAAAGAAAATAATTATTAAAATTTAACAAGTGTTTTAATTATTTTATAGAGTAAAGCAATGATGAATTTTGTTATTTGGTGAGATAGACAGTATTCTAATTTCCTACTCTGGGGCTAAAAGTAACACTAGTTTTCAAACTCTGCTTTTTTATTACTCTTTCCATATTTTTAAAGAGTACATGACTATTATTGGAAGGCAATGACACGATCTTTCCATATTTGTAAAGGCAAGCTCTCCCACTGACTTTGGCACAGGCTTCTTCTGGAGAAAGGATGCTGGGCTGGGCTCACAACAGCTTGGTTTATTTAAGCTATGATTTTTATTACTGCAACTCATGTTTGTCATCTTCTAGGGAGCAGTTCATTCCCTAATCTTTTTCAATACTATATACTTAGGGTGTGTCTGTTCTGTGGCTTGGATGTGTACTGAAACATACTTAAAAAGTATATGTAAAAAACACACACAAACCACCTCTGACTGATGTTATCATACAGCTAGGATGTGGGATATTGTGCCCCTAGACATGCAATTGTTCAGTCATGAAATACTTTGGCCCAGTAGTGAATGGGGAAGCTGGTTTATACCAGTTCCAATATGTCTATGTCCCCTGAAGTTACACTTTTGGCTGCAAGGCAGAGAGGCTCAACCTGGTCATATTATCAGTAGAGATCCCTTAGATGGAACGATTAAGGGATGCAGGGAAATCCTTTGGGGAGGCAGAAAGTGGTAGTTGTCTTCCCGTCTATGGACAGTTTTACCAGGTGACACAGATGGAGCAAAGTCTGTGTTGGACACCTGTTTACCACCTCTACAGCAAATGGAGAGGTGTCTCACAGCATGCTTAACTGAAAGATCATGGTATTTCTTATCATGCTACTTGATAATCCCTATCCAGTTTAATGAAACACAATGGCAAGCTGGCTTACTTTGAAACGTATGTGCTTAACACCTTTATGCTAAAGTTAGGGATTTGATTATGTGCTTGGGTGACTCAGTCTAACCACAAAATTGAGAAAAATTACTAAGTGTTCATGTGTCAAAAACGAAGGGTTTGTTTTTTTTTTTCCTAATTTATTGGCAGATAGAAGCTTTGTGATACAAAGTCATACGATAGAAAGTCAAAGGTGTATTTTCCAAATCATGCATTAATTTACATTAATTTTTATTGCTTCTTACTGTTGAATCAGCTACTACATACTATGTCAACATTTATTCAGAGTTACCATTAAATGGCTCTTTATGCATTTAACTTCAACTTTAGTGATGGAGAGGTCTCCTTATTGAAAGCTTTCTTACCAAGAATGTTAAAGAAATGAAAATGTTACACCTGCTTCAGACAAATCCATCTGTCCAGAGCTTATACAGAGCTTAAACTTTTTTTGCTTTTGTGTGTTTACATAAGGTAGCAGTATTTTTAGTCACCTATGTACTATCTATGTACTGAAACTGTATTACATTCTTTGTTTCACAGTTCTGACTATAATACCTAAGACTGATTTATCTTTTTAAAGATGACATTAAACGTGGTCAAAAAATGTGAAAGAACCAAAGGCAGCAAGCCAGGTGGATAATAAGTGAAAACAGATTAGAGTATGCAGAATCTTACAGAGCAAAAGCACAGTCATTTTTTCCTATTTATATAATCCTTTCAACCCCAGTTAGCTGTGAATGATTTTGCTTGGAATATCTACCTTAAGAACACTTGTGAGAAGATAGGAAGATAAGCTTTATAGCTTTGCTTCCTTTTACTCAAATAAACAGCTGTATATTTGACTGGCAAAGGTTGTACTAAACAGAAAAAAATTCCATTTGGATTTTTTTTCAACTTTCCACCTTCATAATTTGTTTTTATTATTCAGGAATTTTGGTAGGATTCTTTGACAGAGGAAGAAAGAAAAATCTTTTGGTTTGGTGGACTAATTTCTTAGTAACTTGTTTTCCCTGTTGTTTCCAAGGTATTCAGGGGAAGCTCAACATTTTAAAGAAACACACAGATGAGCTCAGTGGTCTGGATCCTCAGAGTTGTTTAAATTCTTCATGGTCACTTTCAAAGATTTCAGATTCTCAGTCTGTAACAAGAAAAATCTACTTGACATAATGATAAAAATAAATCTAGCTTTTTTAAACTTATGTTAGCTTGGCAAAAGAAAGAGAATAGTAAGACGAATTCAATCTTGTCTTATAAAGCATCAAGGAAAGCAATGTCTTTTGTTTACTGTGTAGTCTTAATTAAGAATAGTGATGCATTGGAATACTTGGTACAATGGGATAAAAACTTCACTATGTATCCAGGCCAAATGATTACAAGAAGAGTTTAACAAAATAATGGGAAATATTGAAGTCATTAAGCAGTAATAAACTGATGACAGTGATTTGGAATCTTTTAGTTATTTTCAATATAGCTACATAATTTGCTGAAGTATCTTTTGAGGATTTCAGCACAGGAATATGAACTGATAATTTCTACTACTTATTAGTTGCATAAAGACACCAAATTAATTAGTTGAGTAATTGTGTACAGTACTTGGATTTGTAGTGGACTACCCTGTCCAAATAACTATCCAAAGAGGAAAAACAGTGAAGGAAAAAGAAATTACATATTTGTAATCCAGTTTTAAAGATTCAAACCTTACACTTGGGTACTCTCTCCCAGAACAGCAAAGTGGTGAAACATGAGCTTCCTTTAAGGTATGGGAGAACTCCCTTAGAAGTCAAGAGGACTGCACTGTTTGCTTTACATTACAGAGGTATTTCAGTTGTTTGCTGTAGGGCCTGCCTTAATACTGGGTAGGACTTACATTCCCAAGTTCCTCCATCAAACAACTGCATTTCAGAGAGCTCTTGCCCTCAGTTAACTTCAATTACTTGGCTTATTTGGAGATAGTGGAATGTGAGAGCTATGATCCACTGCAAGATCATGTGCTTCAGGATGAAGAGTGACTTCAGTGACATACAAATGTACCAAAGGATGAGTTCTCAATTAAATCCACATTAGTACATACAAGTTATCTTGATAAGAGCATGTACTTAGCCTTGTAATCTTATTTGACTTCTATCATAGACTAAATTAACCCATGAGTTCTCTTTAAGTTCAGCAAAATTAAGAGAAAATTAAGAGAAAACCTATAGTAAAGCTACTTTGCTGGAACTGCAACAAATTTGTGAAGTTTTACTATCCCATAAAAATCTTTGAAACCAAGTGTTCATAGAGAACTATACAGTTTATGTCTGCTCAAAATCTCCATCAAATCCTTTCTCTGTATTTTTCACCCTCTGATTAAACTTTAGCATGAAAAAAAAAAATTCTACTTGTACTTGGCAGTCCTTGAACTTAATCTCTCTATCAGCACTGGCATGTGTGTTGCACTGTATACATCACGCCTGCTTTGAAGCGGTTCTCTCATTCCTTCAGGAAAACTTCTTTATGAGCATCTGGGTACTGAAAAGAACACGTATAACCAACTGGCAGATGTTCTTAGTAAATCATTGAGAAGCCCACATTAAAAACTAGCCACCTGTGGTTTTATCCATTCTTTTCTCAGTATCAATAAATTATTCAGAACACTGAAATGTCTGTTTGAATTTATCAGTACATTCTTGATCCCAGGTTCTAGTTTTCCAGGACTCAAAACTATAGGAGAATCCTTTATGTATAATTGTTATTTTGTATCAAACAGCATAATCTCTGTCTGAAATAACATTTTTTTAGTCAAAAAGCACCCCTTTAAAATAAACAAGGTACTTAGGTTTCATTGAAAACTCAGGTTTTACTAGTCACTTGTTCCTTCACAGATGCCACATGCCAAATACACGTCTAAAGCACTCCTAACTTAGTCCTCTTTAGAAACAGACAGAAATTTGCTACCTACAATTTCTAACAGGTTCAGTTTTCCTTTCAGAAGTTCACTGATAATAGGAACACAAAACCTGCTTTTTCTTACTTGTGCTAAACAACAGTGAAAGAATTATGTGACCAGTTCCTAATACTGAGAACCTTGTATAACAATTACAATTCTTTACATTCAGTAACAGTCAAATCTAGGGTCTGTTATGTTTTTGTCCTCTCGATTCTTGTCACTGTGGCATCATTAATCTAACTGAAAGCTATATGGCTTTTTGGCCCCTATCCAAGTTCAGGTAAACCTGAGAAGATAGTTAAAAACCCCAGTGTGATGAGGGAGCTGAGGAAGAGCTCACCAAGCTGCTCTCCATCATTTACCAACAGTCCTGGCTCACTGGAGAGGTCCCAGGTGGTTGGAAGTTGGCGAATGTCACACCAGTCCACAAAAAGGGATGAAAGGAGGACACAGTAAAATCCAGGCCTGTCAGCCTGACCTCAGTGCCTGGCAGGGTTATGGAGCAGATCATCCTGGGGGCAATCACACAGCACCTACAGGATGGACAAGGGATCAGACCCAGCTAGCACAGGGTTAAGAAGGGCAGGACATGTCTGACCAACCTGATCTCCTTTTACAATCAGGTGACCCACCTGGATGAGGGGAAGGCTGTGGATGGAGTCTACCTGGACTTCAGAAAGGCCTTTGACACCATCTCCCATAGCATTCACCTGGAAAAGCTGTCAGCCCATGGCTCAGACAGGAGCACTCTGTGTTGGGTTAGGAACTGCTGGAGGCCCCCAGAGAGTGGTGCTGAACGGTGCTGATCCAATTGGTGGCTGCCCACCAGTGGTGTCCCCCAGGGATCAGTGTTGGGCCCAGTTCTGTTCAATATCTTCATTGATGATTTAAATGAGGGGATTGAGTCCACCATTAGCAAATTTGCAGATGACACCAAGGGGGAGAGGAGTGTGGATCAGCTGGAAGGCAGGAGGGCTCTGCAGAGGGATCTGGACAGACTGGAGAGTTGGTCTGATTCTAATGGGATGAGATTCAACACAGCCAAGTGCCGGGTCCTGCACTTTGGCCACAACAACCCCACGGAGAGCTCCAGGGTAAGCACAGAGGGGCTGAGAGCAGCCAGGCAGAAAGGGACCTGGGAGTCTGGATTGAGAGGAAGCTGAACATGAGCCAGCAGTGTGCCCAGGTGGCCAAGAAGGCCAATGGAATCCTGGCTTGTATCAGGAACAGTATGGCCAACAGGTCCAGGGAAGGGATTCTTCCCCTGTATTCAGCTCTGGTGAGGCCACACCTCGAGTCCTGTGTCCCTCAGTTCAGGAAGGTGATTGAGGTGCTGGATGAGGTCCAGAGAAGAGCAAGGAGGCTGTGAAGGGATCCAGCACAAGTCCTATGGGGAATGGCTGAGGGAGTTGGGGGTGTTCAGTCTGGAGAAGAAGAGGCTCAGAGGAGACCTCATCACTCTCTACAATTCCCTGAAATAAGGTTGGAGCCAGGGGGGGGGGGTCGGTGTCTTCTCCCAAGTAGCTACCAGTAAGACAAGAGGGCATGGACTTAAGTTCTTAAATCAGGGAAGATTTAGGTTAGATATTAGGAAAAAATTCTTTACCGAGAGAGCGATCAAACATTGAAATGGGCTGCCCAGGGATGTGGTGGATTCTCCATCCCTGGAGGTTTTCAAAAAGAGACTGAATGTGGCACTCAGTGCCATGGTCTGGTAACCACAGTGGTAGTGGATTAAGGGTTGGACTTGATGATCTCAGAGGTCCTTTCCAACCCAGATGATTCTGTGATTCTGTGAAATTAACAATTTCTGAATGCACGCACATGTGCAGATCAAACAAATGATCAGAGCTCTGGCACTTAGTTGAAATCTGGCATTAGGTACTATCAGTAGTTCTAGTTCATAAAAGTTCTTAAAATTTAAACCAGCTCCATCTGTGACTAATCAGCTGCCTCCCAATTGTACATCTGAGAGGGGAGATCAAATAGTAGTTTGAAGATCACCTGGTTCTCATAAAAGCCTGCTAGAAGCTTGGCTTGGGGTGGTAAATAGGTAAGATAGATTTTGCAGGAGTGCTTGGGTTGAAAGAGTATGATTGATAACTTAAGTTTCTGATTTATTTATTCTGTTCTGAAACAGTCAAAATTTCTGTCTGTGGGAAAAGGACTAAAGTTTTGTACTGTTAAGTATTTTACCTGAGTGTGGTTTGATAGTTACTTTTTTCTTTCATATAAGCAGATTACAAAAATTGCTACAAATAACTAGGTCAATATGTAACTAGGTTCTTGCTCTGATTCATCCTGTCTTTTTTCACAGTAAAAGAAGCTTAGGGATATTAGTGAAGTTAGGTGATAAAAATAACATACATGGGAGCATTTTCCCTTGTAATGCAAGTTCTCTAAACTCTCAGCATAAGAAGAAAATCGTATCTTGTCAAGGATTTAATCTTCCCTTTTTCCACTTGGCAAAAGAAAGCTTTAAGAGTTTTCATAGCTGCTTTGAATTCTGAGCTGAGACAGGTACCTGCCAAATTGTCAGAAGGGTAAATGTTAAACCACCGTATGCTGCTTCATGATTTCTGAATGTTAATCTCCCTGAGCCTGGAACTACCTGGAAATTACCCTCTCTAGTGCACAGTAGCCTCATGTACTCTGACTAGTTAAGTGTCCAGGGAGTGGGATACCCAAAAATTTGTCTGAAACTTTGCTATTATCATGTTACAGAAATTAACATGTCTTCATGCTCATACATAACTTGGTGGCTCTGCTCCACTGCTAGGGTTAGGAGAAGGTAATAATGTATTGACATAAAAAGGGAACCTGAGTGGAGAGTGGAAATAAAATGCATGTCCAAAAATCAGCTTACTCTTGATTGATGTTACTGAAGAAAGTTACACAAGAGTGCTGTGAAGAGTGAAATAGAGATGTTGAGGTTCTGATGTAAAATAAACCAATTAAACCATGCTGTTTGATATCAGATGAAGTCACACATGATGACCTGGTCAGATAGATCAACAGCACTGGCACATAAAAGCAGAAACTCCATCAAAACCAGATGCTACCAGTGTTTAACTCTCATAAGCATAATACATTTAGAAGTGAGTACTGTGAACAAGTGTTGTGAATATGAGTATTGTGAACTCATCCTCTATATTGAATATAAGCAAAATGCCCTGAAGGAAGTATACAACTTAAATCAAAGTCTTAAAAAATGATCAATAACCCTATATAAATAGGGGAGAGGGGAAAATAATTTTATATTTAAAATAAATCCAACCCTTGTTGCTATGTTACAAGTCTTTGGAGCACAATCATGCACACATGGAAATCAATGTCAGTTCTGTTTTTTTAGTTTTCTTCCTGTGTCATAACTCTCATAGTTCCTGGCTGGGAAACAGATGATAACAGAGCCAAGTCTTAATAAACTCTGAGTGGGGTACTCCAGCTGAACAGAGCATATTTTGAACAGAAAGAATCTGTAATTGCTCATAGCAGAAATTGTAGACTTTTATTAACTGTATTTTGAGGCTAGGGAGTGTGTTAAGGCACTTGGAATGTGTGGCATTGAAGCCAGGAGAGCTTCAGGAGACACCATGGCTGAGAGGACACATTTCTGAGGCATTACTATTTCTACCTCTGCAACAAGGGATGAGGGGGAGAGAAAGCAGCAAGATCAGTATCACAAGAGCATGACTTCGTTCTTCTGGATTTTGCTGAGGCAGAATGAAACAGTCCTGACCCCAAAGAGTTGCCAGCCAAGAGAAAAAGCACAGGAAATACATCAAATCACAGAGAGGAACGTGAGGAAATGGGTTTTTATGCAGAGTAGTAGGCAGGAATCTCACTGAAACCAGTGTCTTAACTACTTGTTCACTTTGCTTCCTAACTCATGGAAACACTGAAATCTCCAATAGGGGAAAAGAGACCACGTACAGTGAAATTAAAATCTGCATGATGAAGATATCCGCTGCCACCAGTTTATATCTAAAATACAGTGAAAGCAGTAAATTACTATTTCACTTAATTTCTTCTTGGTTTCACTTTAGCAAGTCTAGGGGAAGGCCAACAAGATGATTCAGGGGCTGGAACAGGAGCTATGTGACCAGAGCTTCAGAGAACTGCACTTGTTCATCTATAGAAAGAGAAGGCAAAAAAGACAGGATGACCTCCAAAAGCCTTTTCAGCTTTTGATTATATGATTGCAGGAACAAGGGCTGAAAACTACCATAAATGAGACTCCTTCAAAAGTTTTATACTGAATGTACTTAATACGAAGTATCATGATACGGTGAAAATAAAACAATTACCAACACTGCTGTGACACATTTTGGGACTGAAGATGAATTTAGATGAGGGATCACAGTCCTTAGCTTATGTTTGACAATGCAGTTTAAAGACAACAAAACCCCAGCTGTATGGTTTCAAACAGCCACAAATATTAGTATAGTTAGAAAGTTAGCTGTTCACAAAATCCCCAAAGGGAAAATAGACATTTTTCCCTTCTTTCCAAATCAAATACACAGAGCTGCTATTGTACAAGCATTTTGTTCATTTATTTGTCTTTCTAGCACTTAATCTCAAAGCTTGTCTCTGCAGTTAGATTTAGAAAACCTTTTGAAGTCCTAAAAGATTACTGCAATACCAAAAGTGTAAGCCAAGTGGTTTCTTTATTTTCCCAAATGGAGACTCTGGAGGTATTCCTCATAATATGTGTTATAAATATGACCTATCAGCCTATATCTGTCTAGATGGACACAAGGATAACAATTAATAGTGATGTTTTCTCTTTAACAGTCATATTTTCTCTTTTGCCCTGATTAATTCCAACAATTTCCAGTCTTAATGATCTGCTGGATATTCAGAAAGACTTAAATCCTCCTCTTCTCCATTAAGTCTTTCATCTGAATATTGTTTAATAAGGCAGATTTGCAAAGGTTGTAGGAAAAAAGGAAACCTCTCTTTGTCTGCCTGATTAGACTGTAGAAAGACAATTGAAGCACTCCATCATCTCCAAAAGGATTACCATTACTTTGGGTAGATATCTTGGTTTTGACTAGTATAATTTAGTATTTTAAAATGAAAATCACATGTCTATATAGGTCTATTAACAGACAGCAGTGATTATATCATACATTTACATTTATTTATTGAATCCCACTATTTTTTCTTAAAATCTCTATACCAATATTTCAAGGCAGATGCCTTGTATTTTTTCCATAACTCAGTTTGGCCAATGACATTCTTCCCACAAAGACTTCCATGCATTTAACCCAAGAATATCTAAGGGTATGGCTTGGTCCTGAAGTATTTACTATGCTACTATTTTTCATCGGTATCTTCTTAACATTAAAATAATAATTATTTTTATAATTAAATTAAATTAATTAAAAAATTAAAAAATAATTAAAATAAAATAACATTTAAAAAATACTATTTCCCTCCTTAAATCAGGACCAGCTTAAATACAGTATTTTGTTATCTGTACATTAAATTTGATCTTTTTGTAGCTTCCATTAAAAAAGAGCTATATATGACTCTACATTTTCCCTCAAAATAGATTCTTTGAAACAGTTTTATTAAATGCTTTTATGCTTGTGAATAAGCAACTAGTCTTTCTTACACTGGAATCTGCTCTCTCACATATAGGTTTCCATGGGTTTGCTTTTAATTTAGAAGATCTTCGAGAAAGAATAAATGGATAAAACTATTTGTCTTACTAAACTAATAGATATTGAAAGAGATTGGATTTAATTCATTAACTAGGTCTTTCTTCTTTTTTAAGGAAAAGTCTAGGTCAGCAATTTGAATGTCAACACGGGCAGTAAGGGAAGTCTCTTTACACATGTAGCTGCAACTCCTGTAAGACAGCAGAGACCTTATGAGGGAACATACTTTTAAAAGTGTCTGAAGCAATTTAAATATGATCCATGAATGACTTCACAGTGGATTAGCCCCTAACCTTTAACTTCTGTGACATTAGTCACATCTCATCTTGACATCTATAATGGGATATTCTCCTATTCAATTGCTTAAAAAATGTCCGGTTTGACTTCACATTGACCTCTGATGAGAGTTGATCTCCTTAAAAGGGTTTAACAGTTGTAGACTCATTCATCTTTCTGTAAGACAATGACAATAGATGGAAATTATTTACATAAAGCAGAAAAAATACTGCAAATTTTCTGAGATTCAAAATAATGAAATAAAGTTTACTGGGCTTGCTTCATTCCTTTAAATCTCTGTAAGCATTTCATTCCAAGCAACCACAAGAAATAATTCTTTGGCATTCTTTCAATCTACTAAAACCTCCCCTTATTGCAGGGAAAGCCCAACAGATTTCAAAACACAACTCTGCAATCCTATTAGGTAAGTATTTAGAAGGATATCCTAAATATCTTTAAAACACAGTTCATAAATTATAGCTCTAGAACCTGGAATAGCAAATTATGGTAACTTCTTAATTAAAGCCATCAAGATTTTGCAATAGCATTACTCATGAAGTCTGTGAAATTCTGCATTCATAAATAAAAAAAGAGACCAGCATCTGGATCCACAGCAGATGATTTGTATTAATAAGCAAGGCCCAAAAAAACTGACCCTAAGTTGTCCCTTAGGACAAAAGTTTCTGCCATTCATGGAACAGAAAACACTAAATGGTTTATACAGAGAATATATATTATTATCCTTGTTACCTTTTGTCCCCAACACCTAGTAGGATTTATTTCAATTCAGATATATTAAAATAACAGGAAAATACAGAATTGCTATTGGAGTTCTTTTATTAAGGAGTGAATACAAATATAAAAGGCATATATATAACATGGTTGAAGGATGTTGAGCTTATTCTCACTGCTTCTCATTTAAACCAGTTATTTGAAATTAGAACACCACAGACATGTGTCATGAGGACAAAAAATCATCTGGAAAAATGTTTTTTGTACAAAGGCTTTTTGAACAGATTACAAGTGTATATTTACTTAAGCCAAAGATTTTTTTTTATGTCTTTGTGTTTGGGTGTCAAGTATGATACCATCTGTTGGTCTAGATGTCCAAGATTTGTGAAACTATAGGACAGAAATTTCAGAAAATTCTAAAACTTGCACTCTACTACATAATATGAATTCCTTAAAGATACAGTGCCAGCTACTGGTACCAGCTATGTAGACACTGTGTGTTCCTTGGGTCTCTACTTGACAGAAATTTGGAACAGTTGCCTAATTAATAATGTTTAAATATGTGAATTTTCAAATAAAAAATGCATTTGATCAGCAGCCTATTAATATCCTTATTAAGTGAGAAAATCCAAACCAGGAACATTTCTAATCCATCACCCCAGCACAACACTTTTCTCTCTTGTTGCGTAGATACTTCCAATGATGATTAGGAGGATGCTAAAACTTGGTAAGGGAGTTTCTCATAAATGGCAACTGATTCTTATCATCTGTATAATTTGACTGCATTTCAGCAATGTAATCCATCCAGCATACTGAAGGGTATATGGCACCTTGGAAAACAGCTTTATGCACATACCATTTCTCATGGCCTCATGGCCTCTGTCTCAGCAGCCATCTCTCCAGTATGCTTAAAAAATGAAATCTGCTCACTTGAGAGGGTCAGAATTTCTGTCTTCCTTAGCATGGAATTATCTTTGAAGGTAATGACAAAGAACATACATATAAACCCTTTTCTCCAGGTGTGACAACCGTCTTACATGAAGAGATTTTTCAAATTTTTTTTGCATTCTCTAGAAAAATCTTTTGAAGTAGCAGCTGTCATGGTCTCACATTGTCTAGCATCAATATTTGCTACCAACCTTCAGCTTGCACAAAGGACAGCCTTTGTGGCAAAGTGAACTATTCAAGTCACTTACATGAGCTGTTCTTGGGGGAGGGGACCCTTTCCCTGCTTCCAAAACCAGCAGTGCATCAACTCAGAACGCAGTATCTCACCTTCATGGTAAAACTTTTCTTCGTTATAGCGAGTTTCAATCTACCCTCTTCTAGTTTAAAATCATTACCCTTTGTCCCATCACAACAGGCACTACTAAAAAATCCGTCTCCAGTTTTCTTATAAGTACCCTTTAAGTATTGAAAGTCTGCAGTAAGTTTTCCCCAGAACCTTCTCTTCTCCAGACTGAATGACTCTGACTGTCTCATTGGGTCCTCAAAAGAGAGATGTTTCGTCCCTCTGAAGAAGAGATGTGATTTCTTACCTCAAATCATGCCGTGCGACCAAAGTCATAGGACTTAGCAGACATCAGGAATTTTGATTTTAAATTAAAGAACCTCTGTCAGAATTATTTTTCCCTTTAAGAAACTCATGCTTTACTGTGTTAGATGCTATGCTGATTTTTAAAACTCAGGCTTTGCATGCATAGAACTTTTCCATTTGATTTTTAAAAATGACCAATTGATTGCACCAAATAGCCTGAGCTATAAAATGAATAATGAGGAGGACTGTATTCTCCCCCAGCCTGAAAGCATTTTCTGTTTTGAATCTTTGGATCAAAAAAGAAATGGTATAATAATAATCAGTTATTTTTGTTCACTGCAAGAACAGCAGAAGACAATTGAATCTGTAGTTTTGGAAATAGTCTCCAGAAGTCTGTAACTGGGAACTAAAGGAGAAATTCTATTTCTCAACTGTGAAACTGAAGACAACAAACAGATACATAGATTCCAGTCTGCTTTTTATTAGAAAGATGATATACTGCAGCACAGTTTTTAGCTAAATATACCTACTATTTTGAAGGGACAGAAGGTTTTCAACATAAGCTGAGATGAAACATATTTATTATGCTTGCCAACTGTCTTATTTAATTTAAAAAAAAAATCAACCCTTCCCCCCAAAAAAACCCATGAACCCCAACTCCCCCCCAAAACCTGATTTAAATAATATATCGTGGTGTCTAGTTAATAGATACAGAAACTACCAAGATACTAAGAAATGACTGACAGCAAGTAAAGGTCCAATAAATGCAGATTAAAAAGCATCTCTTGGAAGAAAGATGAACTATCCTCTACATTTTTACTTCATTCCGGACCTTTTATTAATCATTAAGGAGTAAGTAAAAATAAAATAAAACCCAAAAACCCACAATCCCCCAAAAGAGCAGCAGAAAAGACAGAGTAACTTTTTATGAGTAAGTTCATGGGCGATATGTTATGTGCCTCAGCTACACAGATCAAGATATATGTGGTGAAAGTTTAATTAAGGAATAAGACTGGACCTATTTTTAAAAATATCTAAGTTACTTCAATGGTCTAAAGGCAGTAGTCACCTTAACGGTAAGATGGGCAAGCTACCTGTGTGATTTAAGAGCTTCTGTCCCATGACCACCTAGATGTTTATGCATACCGTGCAAACTGAGGAATTTAAGACTTGCTTCTTCAGATTAAGGTGACTGTTCAGAGCTCATTTTCAGTATGCAAGATCAGTAAATTACCTTCTATGGAAAAACCATTATCTTTCCACATTATTCCAACTCTACAGGATCCTAGGACTTCTCATAAAGAAGAAATTGTGTGGAAGTTGCCTGCTTGTATACTAGCAAAGTGTCCCCTATCCACCTTTCTTTACATAGTTCTCTATGTTAGGGGCTCTGCAGGATGAAGCATCCTGCCTTCTGTTATTTATTTTTCTAAGGAATCTGTATGGATCAAAATATCATCTACAGGCTACAACCAACACAGTTTTGTATCTTGGTCCTTGGAAGTCACTTCCCTAGGTATGGCTGATTCCACACCCCCTCCCCACTCTTGGCACCCATCTACATGGCAAAGATGATGCCCAGTTGCTGTTACTGTTAAACTACCAACATTTAGGAACTGTGAACTCTTATTTATGCAGTATGGGACAATTTCCTCGTATGAATATTTTGACTCCATATGCTGTAAACTGCACCTATTTCCCAAATGTCTCTAGGAGTTTGTCTTGCTAATTGCCTACTGTGACACGGTCTTCACCTATGTGACCTGAAGTGACAAGTTTGGGTGTTTCTCTAATCTTACTAATGACTGACAATTCTGTTACTGTTGTTGAGCTGCTTCTGTTTCCTTGTGAAACAAGTTAGGTGCATTTGCACCAGCTGACTCCCTGTCCATCAGTCACTTTCTATCCCTGAATTTTCTTCTTCATCACTACTGACCATTTCAAACACATTTGAAAGAAGGAGAAAGTCTAAAAAAACATTGAATTCCTATAAATTTTGTGAAAATAGCCATCTGCATATCAGAAAGAGACTTGGATTAGCAGTCATGTTGGGGGAAAGAGAGATCAAATTCAGACAGGTAAGACTCAGATCAGCTCAACAGAACCAGCTGTTGCACTCAGGTGGCTGGCCTGCCAACATAGCAACAAAGAGTGTGTCTACATCTGTATTATCAGCAGCACATGTAAAATCTTCCCCAGCTGTTGCTTGTGTCCTGCCATGGTTATAGCTGCAACAGGATTTAGGTGCTAAAGAACACAACTGATGAGAGATCAGCCCTTATTGGCATACTGCAAAATTCTTTTATTTTTTTTTTCTTTTTTTTTCTCCTTTCATACTTGCATTGAATATTTACAATGTCTAATCAGAATAAGTTTGTCCTATTTTTCTTTTCTAAAACCAAACAATCTTATCAACGTTCAACACATAACAGCACTCAGAATCTAACTAGATGTGTTCTCCTTTATTTGAACTAAAGACAAACAAAAAGGGAAACTTCTTTCCAGAAATATATCAGCTAAGAATGTCACTCAATAGTCCCTTTTAGAAAAGTAGATACAATGAAGATTCTATTTATAACATTTGAGTGGCATATTGGAAGTGTGATGATTAACTCAGTAAGTGACCAATATATTTGCTGAGCTTGTACTTCCAAAACTGTTTCAACTTCAAGACAGTAAAATGTGTCTTATAAGAAATTTTGAATCACATTTTCCCTTTACCTAACATAATGATAATTGTCTTCAAGAACCTTGCACAGCTGTTGAGATAATTAATGTTTTGAGGCTTCTTTTATTGGTCATTGCAAGTTACTATATTTGCACCACTTAGAAGCCATTGTATGTCAAGTGAAGGCATGGAAGTTAAACTCCTCCGTGGAGATAACTGAGGCCCAATAGAAAGGAGGCTGTATGCCAGTATCTCACCTGGCAAACCTGAAGACTACCCAGATCTGCTCAGCCACCTCTTTCTATTCCTTTCATTAGATAATTTTCCTTTCATGAGGAAGGGAGAAATGCAGATCCATATATGCTGACTTTGTACTGAAGGAATCCCAAGCGTCCTTAGCGCACATTTACATCCTTCTTTTTTTTTCACAGAGTGGGACATACTGCTTCATGCTGGTCAGATTTTGGCTGACACCATTACTGGGGCCAGTTCTGACACTTTTAGGGATACTGCCTGCATCTACAATGCTGTAAACAGAGGATATAATGACCAATCAGACTATGCAATGCGTAATGGGTGGCTACACTTAATAAATGTTCATTCAACGTGATCTTATGAAATCTTTTGATGAAAATATTAATATTTTATAAGCCAGTTAAACAGCTTTACTTAACTTTCCTATCATTAAAATTGATCCCCTGTGGCTACAAAATATAGAAAATAAATAAATAAAAAAAAATGTAAGATCCTCCTTTAGTTTTTAATTGTGCCATGTTTTTCCTGAGTCTGTATATTCTGCATTTGTTTTGTGCATAAGCACCCACCTCTAAAATTTAAGGATTTACAATCATTAGTAACTATCCTGTTTTGAGGATACAATCATTAGTATTGTAGGGTGCTGGAGATGCCTAACTGATCCCAGGGGAATTAATTATACCCACAAAGACCAAAATAGAGTCAGGTAGAAAACCAGCTGAAAACTGTTAGTTCATTGCTTATATTGTATAGAGTCTGTACCAGACTAATTATTGAATTTCTTTTCCTACTGCTCATTACATAAACTATGCCACAGCACTACTTTCAATTTCCTTCCAGACTAATCCTAAACTATAGAGGTACAAAATCCTGGCCCAAAAGCAAATAATTTACAAAGATGTAGTTTATTTAAAAGTATTTAATTTAAAATGGAGATTCATTTAGTTTTTGGCTTCCTACTGAAAGATAAAACAACATTATAGAGCAAAGAAATTTTCTTGTAAATTCTGCATGGTTCACCCTAGGATAAAAACCTACCACTGCTACAAGGATCTGGTTAAGGTGTGGGATAGCAAATACATCATATGAATTCCTTTGTGCTCAGATTAACAAGCCAAGTGCCCTACTGAGTGCACAGAAATGACAGTGATTTTGATACTTACACGATTATTAATTTTCAAGTCTGTTTATAAAAGGCTATGTTTCTACAGCCAAAAGTTTGTATTTAATTATTATGGAAATTCTGTGCTATCTCTAGTGCAGATAATATGCTAAGTTTCCACCAAAGGAAGGCACAGTAAGAGAGCATGCAGCTGAGGGATGAAGAGGGAGATGGATCAGAGAAATCTTTGTTGCCTAAGTTATGTACAGAGGGCCCTCTGGCTGCAAGGTGGTGTGTCACTGCCACAGAGCAGAACTTGGAGGCTGTTTGAATGGAAGAAAATAAAAACACCTTTCAGTAACCACTGAGAGAAAATACAAAGCAAAAAACAGCAATACAAAGAGGGTACAATAGTTCTCATCAGCTACCTAGCTCTGCCTAATGCTTTATTACTGGAAAGATCTAGCAGTGGAAAAAGCAAAAAATATATTTGTGACGTATAATGAAAATACATCATTGCAGTTACAGGTTTAATTCTATTTCCATGAATATTGATTCCTTTTTTTTTTTTTAAAGTAAAATCCTACAAACATTAAATTCTCCTAGGGAAGAAGTTGAAAAACAATGCAAATTACTGTGAATCCCTTAGTCAGAGACTATTCTTTAATTGCTTCTCAGGTTTTGTTGTCACACTTCTTAGGCTTCATAACTATTCACACTGGAGCAATAAAATTGGCCTCAAAGAGCCAGACCAAAGGAATCTCAATGAGATCTTAACAGTAATTTGTGAACAAATTGAAATGAGAATTATTGAAAGACAAAGGTGTGAAATAGGAAAGCAGCTCTGTGACCTCTGCACTTGTTAATTTAATTCAGAAATTCAAAGGGGAGACTAACACGGGAGGATACAGCACAAAAGGCATGAAGTACCAAAAAGATAAATATATATGAAATACCAGAGTTTTATTCTAAAACAATCTTTCCATTAGTTTTTGGGTTCTATTCTTGTATTTTCAAGTTTTGTTATGATTTCTGGTGAAATTATAAAATTTAACACACTGGGAGAATCAGTTTTCTAGGTTTTCATTATTACTTTTTGAAAGTTGTTTGGGTTTTTGGGTTTTCTTTTTTTGTTGCTTTTTTTCTTTTGCCCTCCACAGGCTAAAGCCAGACCCAATATCTAAATTTTAGTGCACAGTGCTTGCTAAAATAGTATTTGAATTTCAAAGACATTTTATCAATGTATTTTCTAGTCATTGAGAACTTGTTGAATCATGTAACATTTAAAACCTCTTATAAAAAGTAAATAATTTTTAGTTTCTAATGAGATGATCTATCACAGTGATCTGCTCAGAAATTTTGTCCCAAAATGCTCCAATCATTTTTGGGTTTTTGTTTTTTCCTTAATATAGAGGCTTATAGGAACAGGTAGCATTAATTGGTTTGTTAGACTCTATTTGTATACAAAAATATTTGCTAGTAAGGGGATTAGCAGTGCGTGAAGACAGGAAAACATTCACCCTGCACATTCTTTACCTCATTCTAAAATGGATGGAACACAATGCAGTACTCAGTGTGATTCCCTGCCACTGGCTGGGGTAAAATTCCTTCACATAAACAGAAAAATTCACAGTGATTTCAGTGGTTTTGTACTAAGATTTTAATACCTTGTCAGCAGGGTCACAAAAGTCTAAGTCAAAAAAGCTGACTTTTTTCAAGTCATCAAAGTAACTTTGTCCTTTACTCTTGCTCAAGGATCCTAACACCTTTCTAAATCTTAATCAGACAATGAATTAAGTCATAGGTATGATTTGATCCCTAGAAGACGTGTTGTGGTATAGTCTTAGTTCTATTGCATGTGTAATGGTGAGAACACCTGTAGAGCTGGGGAAAACCAGAAAGATGAAACGTAAATATTTCAAATATATGTAAGCAAAAGAACTATAGTAATTTCCAGTGGTGTGAAGGAATTGTTTATGTCTGCATTTGTAGAGAAACAAGATAAACCAGGTGCCTCGAGTTGCCAGAGTGAGTGTGAGTCCACCTGTGCCTATTAAGGGCAGGCCCCCTATTACCAGGGGGCCAATAAAGGTGGGACACACAGCCACAAGGAGGAAGCTCACTCTTGTGTGAGGCAATGGAGAGGCCAGCAGCTCATCGAGCCTCCAGACCAAGAAAGGCTCCTTCCCACTACATGCATTTCTAAAACATTGAAAACAGTAATGCTGGATTTGTGAAGTAATTTTATGCCTTCATAGGATTTGCTTCTGTCTGGAGGTATCTCACCCTAAAACCCAGACACACTTCCTGATATGTTTCTTCAGATCCTTGTCACTAATTTGTGGGTTTAGAGAAAAAAATATAAATGGACAACTTTAATTACTTAAGGCAACTCTTTCATTAAGAAACATTTACTTTTAAATGGTTAAATAACCAAATCAGTTTTATGACCTTTGCTGTAGCTGTTTAATGGTACAGAAAAGCCAAGATTATCTTGAGATGTTGAGGAAATGGCTGGGTTATGCAGAAGGCTCTGCAGGTGAGGCAGAATTTAAGGAAACTTCTGTAGCTTCATTGTTAGTTGTCATTAAAGCTTCAGGCCTTTCCATAAGACCTAAATACAAATGCATACTGAAGAAACATCTGCTACCAGTTCTGCATAGTTACTTCCTATACCCTTAAGCATCAGATATTTGAGTGCTTACCATATGCCTGTACCTTTCATACTTGACAGCAGATATCAAAAGCCAAGTCTGCAATGCCAAGTTTATATAATTTGTCACAGATTTCAAATAGCCAAGTATGTATATACTGCTAATTGAAGGCCTTTGGTCTTCTGTGCCCACCAATGCTGCAATCTTCCCTTTTACCACTGGAAAAACACTGTTGTTCATTGTTGCCAGCAATGAATTGCCTTTTGAAGTGCATGCACACTTCATCTGGTGGCAGCTGTTGGTTCAGCTGAGTGTTTTGTGAAGGTAATGAACCACAATTTACAGGGGAATTTGGAGAAATGTTAAAGGGGGATATTTATTCAACTGGTTTCAGCCGGTTTGGAGACAAGATGTTTATTTGTTGTGCAAACACTGGAAATGTTTGTGCCTTGGATCGAGTCCATATATATTTACATAACTAATAATTACATGGTTACATTTGGCTTACTGCTTTTTTTAAGATAGCAGAAATTCTCTTGCATCGTGCTACAAGCCACATTGTTTGGTTTATACATGAAATGGTTAACATAGATCAAAGCAGCAGTTAATATAGTTTGAAGATTTAAAAATACTTTGGTGACACTTCTTTTTATTGGTAGATTTATCTGCATGAATTAGATACCTCCTTCCTGTTATCAACAGCTAAGAGATTTAAGATCAAATTTCTGGTTTAATTGTAAATGTACTTTTACTGAAGCTTGTATTAAACAAGAGGTTATTTTTTTCCCTGAAATGTAATTTCTTCTGTACCAAATAGTCTCTTGCCTCATCTTGAATCAAAATCATATCTTCCAGAATGGTATAAAATAGTTTCAGGTGAGACTGACAGTGAAGGAAGTGACTGGATGTTCCTAAACATTTCCCAGAGACAAATTAGACTCGTTAAACCAAATATTGTTTTGAGGTTCTTGAAAGGTTCTTGACTTCAGATGAGTTCCAAAATCTAAACTGAGATCCCAAGTCTGACAGAAACCCATTATTTAGGTACCACTTTTTAAACAAAGAGAGGCAGTGAGCCTTCGAAGAGAAGCATAGAAACACGAAAACTTTCTGTTCAAATATTCCTGTGTTCAGAGAATTAGAATAGTGTGTTTTTTCTCAGTAGAATAATGTATCAGATGTATCTGACTCTATTATTAGCTCTTCTTTCAAAGTAAACTTGACCTTTTTTGTTAGTTGATTATTTTTCTCCATCTTCTGGATAGTTATATTAATTGCCTTTACAAATTGCTGACATTCAAAACTAGAAAGTACAGACTTTTCCAGATCAATCCAAACATAATTTTCCTGTTAAATTATTCAAATATTCACAGAATCAAAAAACAGGTTGTAAAATCCTCTACAATTCAGTGTTAAGAATTCTTACAAAACAAAAACTATTTGTGAAAATTAACTCCCTTGAGACCCTGCAGCTTCTTGACTTGAGGTACTTGTAGCAGGGTTGTCTAAAAACATGTTTAAATATGCTGTTACAGCTGACTTGGTAGCTAAGAAGCAGAAGCCATATCTTCCTTTAAGAATGATCTGTCCTTGGATTTACTGTGTGTCTAAAACACTTACAAGAGTTTTAAAAGAAAATACAATCTAGTAATTACTGCTTATTATGTTAATTTCTCAGGTGAATAGGAAGTCACAACTCCAATGATAAGAGCAAGGACAACTGTTCTTCAGGAATTCTGGATATCAGTTAAATAGGAAATTCTTGTTGACATCAGGGAAACAGAAACTATTTCCTTCCCTGGATGAAGATGTATCATGTCCATGTTACACTCTGCTGTCACTTTGGCCACAGTTACCTCAGTGAATGATCACACTATGAAAATCTTGGGAAGATGGCCCTCCACCCAAACTCTGTAGGACACTTCAGCTACCTGTCCTCTCCATGTGGCCCTTTCAGTCTCAGCACCCAGCCACTGTGGACATTGTAGGCAGGATTAGTTCCCCCAGGTGCCAATTTAACCCACCCTGGCTTCAGCCATGCTCGTGGAACAGAAACAGGCACCTCAAGAAGGCAGTAGGTTAATAGGTGGTCTCTGACCTGCCAGAGATACAGCCTGAATTGTCATGGAAAAGGTTCTCATTTCTCCATTGCTATAGAAACAGCTTTAGGCTAATTTAAATCTCTCAGATATCTATGCTTATTTGGAACAAATAACTATATAGCTAGTAAGGCTGGGTGAGAGGCAATTAGATTATCTACTCTATTATGTATATCTTGGGTTTTTCACTCTTCCAGTGTACATTTTACAACTAAAACTGGGGTAAACATGTAGCCCTATGAACTTACTGGGCATTGCAAGAGGTCTACATTAGCAATAAGGTTATTAAAAAACACACAAGGCAATGAGTTACAGAGAAAAACATTTCTGTATAGTTTCTGATTCTGTCATTCACTAGCTCTTGTGAGAGTCACATAATCTTTTTTGACTGTTTCTCCTGGTTTTGTCTTCCTGATTTGCTTCTCTATATTAGGAACCAGAAAAAGCTATTTACATAACTAATAAATGGGCACCTGGTGGGACAGGCCATCATTCCTGAATACCTAAAAATTAAGTTGGCTATCAAGATACTTTTAAAAATCTGGCTTGACATTTTCTCAAGAAATATCTGCTCTAAGTATTTGTCAGTATAGTTATTAATTCAATGAGAAGTGACTTTCAGGTGGACATGGTGATTAGAGAGTCTGAAGTTTTCACTAAGTGCACTTCTTCTATTTCAACACTGATTAAAATAGAGACAAGCATACCCTTAATCTGATTAAGAAAGGAAGATGTGTAACCAAAAAGACTCTCCTACGTCCCATAATCAAGTCAGAACACGCTGTTACCTGTGATGCTAGTGGGAAGACTATCATATCCCCTTTTTTTTCTCGAAGCTATCTGAAGAAATAAAGCTTTAGAAATAATCCTCATTAAAATGTAATACAGTAGAAATATCCATGGCACATACTGGAGGTGAGCCACTGACATTGCTATTTCCTGGATCATTATATAAAGATAGTCTAAAAATGTGATAGGTAATAATACTAATATGAAATAATCATAAAGACACAATTGCTGGACATAAAAATGAAAAGAAATATTTGAATTATTAATTGATGATTGAAAAGCAACATTACCAATGAATGTACCAGTGTGGCTTTGAGTAGGAAAGGCATGATTTTTTGTGCATGTGTACTAGATAAATTCCTTGTATAATCTTTGATATTTATGGAATGTTTTGTGAGTATGTTTTAAGAATTCCTTCCTCAAATTGTCTTCTGGTCTATGATTTATTTTTCTAGAGTGTTTGGAAGGCTTTTTGCAGTTGCTATGTAAAGTTTTAATGTTATCTAAGGGAATGTTTACCTTCATAGATAAGAACAAAGTTTAGTGAATACCTTAGTTTGCAGGCTTGCAAGAAGGCCTATTTGGAATAACTCACTAAAAAGGTATGCCTTTACCCTGAACCTGGAGTTTTCTTATTTAACAGCCTTTTTTTGTCTTTTTCATCTTGGAAAAAAATGTGATTAAAATGAAATGCTGCTTTCCAATGCAAAACAAGTGCTTTTGGCAGGTGCCAAAATTACTGTTCCTATACTTCATAATTATTCTTTATTAGTGGATTTTTTTTTGCCAACTGAAAACTTTGAAGTCATATGTGAGGTAAATTTCAACCTGGAGTGGAAATGCAGTTCTATTCTTAAAACAGAATCAACTGAAAAAAAAATTTGGCATATAAGCAATATGTCTGGTATTTGATACTCCACTAAATCGTATCTATTCACAGATCATTGTTGAATAGAGTATTAGGCATAGGAATTGCCTTTATATTTGTATCTAAGAGAAAGATTAGTAAGTAGAGAGTGTTTAATAATATAAATACAAAACTTTCTAATAGTCACTTGCCAAGAAATTAACATGTTAAAAAAATCTTTTTATACTCTCTTCTGCAAGTCTGATTGATCAGTCAGTGGAAACCCCAGTGTTCTGTGCTGTCAAGTTTACCCTGGGCACAAACCATTTCCCCCCTATTTCATTAAATTCAAATTCTTAAAGTTATTTAAACAATTTATCCTTAAGTTACCACAGTATAAACCACATAATGTTAAAAGTCTACTCTATATTTCCTGTATCTTCAGTATAATTAATGAGTTAGCCAAATTGTGGAAAATTGTTCCCACTTGTTTTCCTAGCAGAGAACATGATTCTTTCTAATGGTTCTCAAATTGTTATATCCCATTACCAATTCTTTCAGAAGGATTTTCTTATTCCCTTCAGATTGCTCTTTTTACTATTACTTGGGCAACTCTCAAATCTTTAGTTTTAATAACAGTCTCTCTAACCTCTAAGATAATTAATGAGCCCCAGGGGATGCTCTGTATTGCGCAGCCACGATGATCACTTGAGACCAACATCTGAGACTGAAAGGGTAATAGTTCTAAGCCATATGGCAAAAGGATTAACCTTCCATCTTACATTTGGGCAGAGCTGAGATATATTCCAATGTTATCAGTATGAATAATTAAAGCTTATTCAAGTCAGACTACTTGTGTTTTTATTTACATTTTCAATGGAAAGCATATTTAAAGAGTAATAATATTGGATAATTAAACTCCCCAGCTACTTGCTGGAAGGACCAAAAAATTTTAATCTTCATAAAACTATGCAATGCAATACCTTTCATGTATTTGATATTTTATCAGCCACCTTGTTAAATCTGGATATGCTTATAGTGATGGTGTTGGCAGAAGGGACAAACTTATAACATCTTCTACAACTTTCTATGAACAGTAAGCCATATTTGCTTGAATAAATAAGTTAATAATTATGCATCACCTTTTCTTATTGCACTTTATCTGTAAATCCCAATGTACTTTAAAGTTAAATCCTTCGTCATTATCCTCATTTTAAAGAGAAACCAATGGCAGTAGCTTGCTTAAGGTAGCATAGCAAGCTATTTTATTCTAGCATGCCTTTTCATCTTGAACCTCACTCTGTTGTTTGATTCGACAAAGCATAATTTTTTTTTTACTGAGTTTTTTTTTTTGTTTCTTTGGTTTTTTTTTAGTGTTAATGTAAATGATTTCTTGATATAAATGTAGAAAAAGCATAATAATCTATATCAAAGATACACAGCCTATTGAAAGCTGAAATAAATATTATCCCAGGAGTCTCAGGAGAAAAAGACAAGAGCTGTGGCAGATAGGGTTATCTATGCAATTAAAACCATTAATGATACACTAGATCCCAGGCAATTATCTTGACAGTACCAGTAGGTTTGGTTCTTCTTTAGCAGTGGATACTAAACAGAAAATTTCTTTTAAATTAGATGTTCAACGTCTTCAGAAAACTTATTTTGAAACAAAAGAGAAGTAAGGCACTCAGCTTCAGCTCCTATTTTTAGGCTGATTTCCAGGGAAATAGAAGCTGTATTTCTCTGTGTCTCTCTGTCTGCACGTCCTCTAAATAAGTCTGAAATACTCTGATCGATTTCAACTGAAGCTGAGGGGCTGCTAAAGGTTCCTAAGATGTGCTTTGTACAGAAAGATAGTCTGGTAGACACTTAGACCCTTTACAATGGAACTGAGAAAATACATTCAGCCTTTCAGTAATATGTTAAAGCTATAGATGAAATTATTACTGCTTCCAACAGATCTTTTTATCTCTGTGAGTTCTGCTGTTGGAAGACCAGGTACATCATTCTGCAGCATTGGTCCTGGAGCTGCATGAACTCATTTGTTACCTATAAAGAGAGGTCCTTACACTCCTGTCTGCCTGTTTTCCTGTTTTGTTTTGTTTGTTTTTTTGGTTGGTTGATTGTGAGGCACTAACTCAGGTGGGTAATTACTTAAAAAGGAGCAGCCATGTGCATTTACCTCCTTCCTGTTAATGACATAGCCAAATATAGTGAGAAGGCTAATGACCCTGACCCTTGCTTAGACATAGGAACTGCACTTCAGCAAGATTTGTGTCTTTCCATGGAAAAACAGAGAGGAATAGAGTGCATTTTACAAGCCCAGTGCCACAGTAAGTGAGCTATTTCCAAAGGGACAGGAAAGCTTTGCTCCATGGAACTTGATTTATCACTAATAAACATATAATCACTTTGCATACAAGTTGCTAGATTTTACTTCCGAACACAAAACATTTTCCTAAAGTTTTCCAGGAATATTTTTGTGAAGAAAATTTGTTCTTAATATGCCCAAGTTTTTCAGATGGCCTTGTTTCTAAATGCTCTACACAGCACTCACACTGAGGAAGAAGGAATATGGGACACACTAAAAGAACAGTTTGTTTAGGCTGGGTTGTTCTTTTTTTGTAATTCAAAATCCTATGCCAAATTACCATATTATATGCTGGTTAATATAAATTTTTATGTAAGTTAAGCTAGAAAATGAGGTACTTTAGCACTAGCAGGTTTGCCTATTATGAGTCATTTGGATGATTTTGAAAATTGTATGCTAACATTGTTTTATACCTATATGCTAATACCCTTAGGATGTAGTTACATGTTTTTATGTAATTACATTTTAATATTAAATGCTAACATTGTTGAACGCTAATGGACTCAGATATGCAATATGATGCTGGGGGCTAGGAAAGCTTTTGGAAATAATTTACATTACTCTTGTACAGTCAAAAATAAAACACTTCCTAAGAATTCTGAAAGCCATATTGCAGCTACTTAATGAATTTTTTATTTTTGTTCACTAGTACTGTCTTCAGACATAAACCCTTTAAATCAGAGACTGAGCAGACATTTATAATTTCTGGATTCTCAATAGGGAATGGGAGAGGAAGAGGAAAAGGAAAAGGAAAAACAGAAGAAAAAGGAGGAAGAAAAATAGTAAAATCATGTTTCTAATACACATTTTCGAGAAACAGCAGGATATATTTTCAGACTAAATTCATGTTTTAATGCTTCCTCTCAACATCTTCGAGGAAGTAAAAATTTTTACTGATAGAAGTATAATATTGAAAGACTAATCACAGTTTGATTAAGAATTATACTCAAGCTAAAACTGAAACCCAAAATAATTGGTTTACCCAATCTCAAATGATTAAGCTTTTCCAGAGAGCAAACATCTGTTCCCCTACTTATATTTAACAATTTTGCCAATGCTCTCCTTTAACATCACAGTCTATAGAGGCATTTTTTAAAAGTATCTAGTCAATAGCTGAAGGACAGGAAGAGTCACGAGTGCAGATTGCACTCTTCCAGCTGGAGGTAACTCATGTAGGGATGGAAGCAGTCTGGCTATAAAATAAACCATTGGGAAAAAAATGAGTGACTGGAAACAACTAGATTTCTAAGTAATAAGACAGCCAGCAAAGGGTTGCAGGGCAGAGTTGGAATCCATCTAAATTTTTGCTCTACACAAAGACAATTCTAGGTTACATTTATGTAGGTTTTGGGGTTTTTTAACTTCAAGCATTGAGAAAATTTTGAACATTTCATTTTTATGCAGAAAATTTCACTACAAAAAAAAATCATATTTTAATAATTCAAAACCCACCTATTTTAGCCAATATGATATATAGTTTCTGTTTTGTCTGCCAAATCAAATCCTGCACTAATTATCAGTATTTTAGGATTCTACAGTAACAGAACTCAGCTCTGCAGAGAAGCTGTGCAAAACGTCACCTATATCTGAGCACCCTAAAAAGAATTATATATATGTATAAGTAAATATCAGCACGGTTTTAAGAAATATCTGAGGAAACTTTACACTATTCTCATTCATAATCTCTTCTGATTATTTAGTAGGGCAAGATTGCTAACTGGTTTCATCACACTACCAAAACCAGTGCTATTATGTTTCAGAATCACAAGCTTTTAACATTGTTAAATATTATTCAACTGTAATTAACTAACATTGTTTAAAAATATAATCCAATGGAATTATCTGTTGTACTTACACCGTGATCTGAGCAATGTTTATGGGGACTTTGCACACTTCTCTGTGTGAATTATAGTACACATTTTCTCTTCTACAAACAGACATTAGGCAGAAATAGTTAATAACTATGTCTTTGACATCAAAATAAAAACCACAAGGTAGACTGAGCTGTTCTATTCCTTTTAAATTTAATAACCCCCTGATATTCTCAGAAAGGCTAGACTTTGTTTCAAGAGTACCTGGGAACCCAGGGGACTCACATACAGAACTTATATGCAACTCACTGATGGCATATCTAAACTTGATTTAAAGTCTATATTCCTAGGAATATACTTTTTTTTAGGAAAAAAAAAAAAAAAAAAACAAACCAAGAAAAAGGGAGACAGAGTTTTTATCCTAGTTGGGCTACTCTTTACTGTTTAGGAGTAAGCCCAAGGCTATTCCATGGGGCTTCTGAGCAGTTAAAATATCTCCTCTGGATGCTGTTTTTTCAGATTAACCTTTGGTTCTCAAAAGGTCATATTTTTATTCATTTTCTGAATAAAACCACCAGAGCATTCTCTTAGGAGAGCCCAACACAGCCCTCTGTATTAAGCAAAGGAAATAGTTCACATGGCTTCCACAAGTTTTTTTTCCAAATATATATATTGACCTTATAGCACTATCTAGCCTGAACACAGTTTCATTGTAAAGCATATGTGAAAGGCAAGAGCTTCTTTTCAGTGGAAAACCAAAAATAAAGAGCCTCATGATCCTTTTCTGTAGGTAGGACTGCATTTTCAGTTTATTTATAGATGTCTAAATGGATGCTTTTATTTCAGTCATATGCCCATGTTACTGGCATTCATAAATTAATATACATGAGTGCACAAGTTAAGTATTACCCAATTTTCTCATTTTCTAAAGAGGTTTTTTTTCCTGATAAATCCACAAATGTTCAAATAAAACCTATTTTCCTATTAAACACTGCCAGATGAACCATAAAGCAACAGGTATGAGCCATTAAGTAGGAGTAATGATTCTTCATCCTTGAAGGGCAGGATATTTGGTTTTGAACATTTTATGAGGAAGTGTTTCTGACTTCCTTCTAATTCTTAGAGTAACAAACCCATTTAGAGGATTTACTTACATAGATTTAACCAAAATGTGAATTTGATTAGTTGGGAAAAAAAAAAACCAAAATAAGCTTTTCTGTGCTTTACTTTAGAAGACTCTTCTGAACATTATGGGCCAGTTCATAAACACTTTCTAAACTGATAAGAAAATTGATCTCATGGTCTGACCGCTGAATTTTGGTCTCTTGTTACCCAACAGTCATAAAGCTCAGGAGGCAGTTGGCCAAATGCTGGAGTGGATAGACCTCAAAGCTGGAAATCAGAGATTTAGTTGTACCTCCCTGCTACTGATGGCTGTGTCCTTGGATATGGATCTCTGTACTTCACTTTCCCCATCTTCAAAGTGTGAACAGTCCAGCTGTATTCCCTGTAAAATGTTCTCACATCAACTGATGAAAAGTACTATAAATAATTTGTTAATTTGAACAAGCTGTTATATGTCACTTTCGTATTGATAGAGTGGTTTATGCTAGCTTCAAAGTAAGCTACAGTTAAGTAAAATAAAATCAAGACTGAAACAAACTGAGTAAGAGTATCACCTTTTCAGCTTAACTCCACATGTTTAAAATCATGCAGTTTCCTCCATTCTTCAGCTGCAGTGGTTTGTTAAGTACTGAGACCCCTTTTAGTCTCATTCATGAAATCTGGCTCATTATCTCCTCTTCTTTCCTATGTGGATGTGGGCTACCAGAAATTACACATGGAAGTTATCCCTCTATACTTCAAATCAAGAGAAAAAAGTCAGTTTCCTGACATACCAAAACATCAACATGAAGGATATTTAAAGGGAGGTTTGAGGGCAGCAGAGGAACTGAGTTGGGCCTGGAATAATCAGAAGGCTGTTCCAGGGCTACAGGGTGGCATAGTAAAAAACGTGCAAAATATTCAGTGGACTTGGAAGACAAAGAAAGCAGTCAGCAAAGGAGGGCTGGCAGGCTGCAGGGAGCAGGAGGAGTTGAGGACGGCAGTGGTGGAACCAGAATTGGACCTTTAAAGCGTTTTGAAAGTGAGGAACAGAAGCTTGAACTTAATATGCAAGGAAAAAAGGAAAGAGCAAGACAGAAAATCTTGGCAACTGTATTTTGAATGGAATGAAAGGAGTACAAAACAGCTGAGAGCAATGGATGCTGTTCATCCAGATTTGAAATTTTATTTACAAGATTCCCACATTGGTTGTATGTTTTTAATTTATTTGTTAATGTTGTATTTAGATTTGACCCTTCATATTTATTCATTTGCACCTAATAAAATAATAATCTATCAAAAACATAATAATGCAAGTATTTGATATTTTGTATAACATACTGCCACTAAAATGAATGAAACTATTGTTACATATATTAATCATAGCTATAGGTATTTTAAAGACTTTGGATTAATCTGACACACTTGAAAGAAAAATCCAAATTTAAATTATGATCATTTACAGTTATCATTTGCATGGTTAGTTATCTTTTAGTTGGTTATCATTAAGATGGCTAATGAAATATATTTGCTTCCAAAAACATCTACCAGCCTGCCCTTTTTAGCTAGAAAACTGCAGGAACACACTGTCTTATATTTCCTCCTTCTCACCATTACATTAAAAAGGAAATCCATAAATGCAGATTTGAACTTCTTGGTAGCCCCAGAGCATCATATTTCCAGTTCTAAACCTTCTGTCTCAGTCTCTCCAGATACAACAGTATTTTCATATCACTTCTTAGGTCCAGGTCCACATCAGTCTCCCCTCAGAGATCTGCATCACAGGATTTCAGTCCTCAAAATTTTCAGTCTTATCTAGGTATCCTCATTCTCACTCTCTTTATACCCAGTTTGACTTTCTTGTTTCAGCTGTGGTAAGGATAGAAAAGGGTGAAAGATTCCTAGGCTGCTGTGAACACTTACTTTGATATCTAATTGCCAAAGAATAACTGAAAGGGCGACAGTTGCCAAAGAATAACTGAAAGTGTGATAGTCTTGGCATACGTTCCTCTTCCTTGAAGGGTGAAGAACTTCTTTAGAAATCAGCTTTGATGTATCTATCATCTCTTGGTCAGAATTAAGCCAAAAAGAGAGCTTTGAGCTCCAGCATTATGGTTGATAAATAATAGTACAGTAAAACTTTAGTATTCAAACAGATGTCTCCTCAGCACAAATAAATTGTCTATTTCATAGCTTTTGGGATATCTGATATTTCCCTTAATCTTCAGCTCCTTGTATATAAGCATCTGCTTTCATATAAACCCCTCCCTCCCTTGGTCCTCATGGTGAAAATGTTAACTATACAGTCTCATGTAGAATTCCAGAGGGCAAATAGATTGTATAAAGATGATCCTATAAAATATATGTTTTTAAAACCAAAGGGTTTATCAAGGGTTCCTTTTTCAAGGGCTAACACATTCCTTTTGAGTGTCTGTGCCATCAGTAGTGTAAATGACACAAACTTTACTGTAGCAATCTAGAAGACTTAAATCAAAGAGGGTGAAATCCTCTAAACTAATATAAATCAGAGAATAAGGAAAGGGTGAAGAACTTTCAGGAAAAACACTGATACTATTATGTACCATTTCCAGAGGTACTTGTGTGTGGCATAGCTGAACAGTGGTAGGGACTGAAGACATTAAGCTTGACAACAGAAGCAGCTGAGAAACCTGAGTGGAGAAAGGGGTGGTGCTTCTGTGGGTGGGTTTGCAGAGCACTGTACATAGGAGACACTGTTAAAGAAAGTGGGGAAGGATATGAATGGGCCAGTAAGGATGACACTGATGAGGAAGAAAAGGAAATCATACACATTTTCTCATCTCTTTTAGGTCTATCTGAAGCTGACACAGATGGAAGCTCTCTGGATTAGACAGAAGAGATTTTTTCTACAATAATAAGACATAAAATGATTTTTTCTATATTTTGTATTCTGTAGATTAAACACTTTTTAATGCTGATAAAAAAATTATCTAGATCTTCTGTATGCAAAATTTATGATTTTGAAATTTTCATTCCATAATGATAATATGTATAATTCTAAAAATTATAAAGAAGAGAAAAGAATATGCCTGCATTAGCATGTTTACATGTTAATTTACAGCTCACATTCAAGTACAAATTCACCATTACTCCATTGCCCATATATTGGTTTATATATTAGCTCTGCTCAGGGAAAGCCAACGTGTCCCTTGTCAAGCCATAGCTGAACAGATTGTATGGTTAAAGATACCTGAATCACTTGGCTCTGAAATCTCAATTCAAATCTTAAGTGCAACCATGGCTAATTAAAGACAGTTATCTTTAGCTACCTTAGACAGAATAACTTTTAATGACAGCCTTGTAATGTTCAAGGCATGTCAGAACAGAGTGATCCTCTGTTCATCCTCCTTGAACACCTTCAGAACATATAGACCATTGCAATACACTAACATCTCCTGATTGCTTTATTGTATTGCAAAGAAAAGAAAGTCATGGAAGCACTGAAGTATTGCAGCTCCAGCCAAAACCAGTTCACATTACTCTTGCACCGGAATAGGTGGAGCTGTCGCTGACAGCACCTGAAGTGTATGTAGAGCCTGTGGCTAGTGCAGAATATCCCCAGAGCAAGGTGACCTCTCTGCAGAACCTATTTCTTGGCTTTTCCAAGTCTCCATGGAGTAATGTTTGGCATATACAAGATCTCATATTTTAAATATGTTTAAATAAGTTTTTCCAAAATTCTCTCTAACTACTTGAGCAGTCTCTAAAGATCTTGAGCTGTTAAGTCTGAAGCTTTGAGGTCCAGTAAATATGGAGTATTTATTTAAGTTCTATTGTTCCTCTACTGGGTAATCTTCTGAATTGATTACCCCTGCATCACATCATTCACATCTTAGATATCTTTCTCAAATAATTTAATTATTCAGAGTAATCATCTTTCTACCTGTTTATAACCAAGTATGTTCTCAGCTGGCCCCCTATTTATTTCCTCATTTTCCAGCCATTTCTAAGCACTTAATTTTAGCTGTGTTTTTGTTCTCTATCTGCTTTTGAACACTGCCAGCTAAAATGAGGAATCAAGTTTCAACATCACATTATTTTGTATCTATGCCTACCCACGCAGTCAAGGAAAAGTTAATCAGGATGTAGCCTACAGCACTGAATGCTGCCATGCAATGTATTGAGCACTGATTAGAACAATTTGGCAACAAATCAGGCCAGCTACTAGCACTGGGATCTACCTGCCCTTCTGACCAATACAACTTTTCAGGAGTATATTCACTCTCCACGTCACTGAAAGCAAATTTATTGCCTGAGAACATATTCTCTACCAGCTTTTAAGACACCATGCAATGGAAATTGAATATACTTTAGTCTGGAAAATTAAATGACGTCGTGTCAACATCCTGATGATTTAGACATGCTTGAATGCATGTGCACACATTTTATATTAGTTCCAGCATAAGGGGTCCTGTTTCATGTAAAAAAGCCTGGACCAAAGCTTAAAAAACCAGGTTCTATAATTCTGAATTTTCCAGTGGCCTGTTGGTAATCCTTAGGATGCATTCTGATACCTTCTGTTTTCTATCTGCCTAATAAGAAGATGATACTGCTCTCTTTTATGCTGCTTTACAATCTATGGATGAAGTTAATGAGGGATGAGAAGTCAAAAAACCCCTAACTAATAAAAGTCATTAGGCTAGCTTCTCAAGCTTCCTTAACAGCTTAGTGTTACTAAATTATGAAAATAAGTAGCAAATTGTTGGATTGCTCTTTGATAGTCTTCACAATCAGCCCTATGAGAAGAGAGTCTGGTTCCCCCTAAAATTTCCCTTCACCTCACAAAGTACCACAAACTCATATATTATGTCTATACTGCCTAGGCTTTCATATCTAACTTGGCCAAACTTGCACAAAATCATCTTTGTGTTCTACAGACTGGAATGCCATCAAATTTAGGTCTGGCACAGAACACTGAAATTACCCTGTGACAAAGAGTGGGTTTGGATGAAGCTTTATTCTGAGTTCAGATGTGTATCTCATGAAGTATGGATTCAATGAAAGTGACCTTTTCACAGGACTGGTCAGAAATAGAAGTATGAAATATGTTTTAGGGTATCTTAGCTCTCCCTTGATCTTAGTGCCAGGTTGGCTGCTAACATCTATCAGAACAGCTTCAACAGATGCTTAGTTATATATAGCCCCAGAGGGGGTATATAAACCACTGGGTATATTCATTATTCTGAAATGATCTAACTCTGCCTCAAGCTATGTGGTCTATGTTAGTGTATGGGAATCATCTGGCCAAATGTAACTGCCTGCAGAAGAAGCTATTTAGAACTTGTTTACAGTCAATGGAGAGAAGTAGGTACTTGTAGGGCATGGATCATCTCACTCTGAAGAAGACATTTAAAACAGATCAGATAAAATGCATCCTAGAAGTGCCAGAAAATGCTTCCAAACTGAATTTGTGTAGATAAGAAATTAATTAAAGTCAGAGAGAGAAGGAGGCAGCTCAGTATGCAATGTATCTGGCTAATTTCATATGTCAATTTTAAAATAAAATTTTAATAATTCCTGTAGAGTCTCACTTATCTCCTTTAACTAAGAAGAGACCCTGGATTGCCAGTCTTGGGTAATAAAATCTGTGTATGGAATTCTAAGATGGTAGGATGAATCCCACTCTGGGACAGGTAAGGCCAAATTTGACCAAATCTGCAGGCCTTATAGACCTTTAGATTGAACACGGACATGTTATTGGGGCAGATGATTAGCTCTTGTTACTAAAGATCAAGAAAACATAAAAACTATAATGTTAGTTTAAAATTACATTTTATTTTTTGTGTACTTAAGGTGGCTTTTTAACATTTTTAGTTGCCCCCAGCTGTAAAATGCATTTATTCCTTCTTAAATTACTTCTGTGTCCTATCAAATAATAGTGTCATAAATGTATCATATTCAGGTCCTCTAATTACTTTACACTTTAGCCTAAAATTGCTTTGCAATGGAAACAAATCTAAGAACTTCATCTAGGTCATACTGCACAATCAGTATCATGATAAGGTGAGTTATTATCACTTCTGGACTAAGCAGGGTAGTCTATGTATATAACTGTGGTAGTGTACAAGTATACCTTTGTCTCCAGCTTGTTTTTTGGGTCAAGTCAATTCATCACCAAACTGCATCAATGCCATAAACTCCAAGGATTCCAATCAGTTTAGGTACCAGGTCATTGGAGTATTATGAATCTGAACAACTCATTGGAAGTATAATTTCAAAAAGGGATGATTTTAAGTATAGAAAAGACAAACCATACTTTATTTGTTGAATACTTTGACCACAATTATCCTCCAGATTCTTCCATTTCTCTGTATTACTATTGTGTTATCAAAAATAGCATAAAGACGTCAGGGAAGAAACTCCATGTTACTGAGAAACTTTTCAGAACTTTAAGAAAAAAGAAGTAGACAAATAAGAGCATGAAAATTTTCAGAAAGATAGTAAAATTTCTATAATATAATGAAAGAGAAAAGAGAATCACACACTATATGCTGCTTTTGATGGTGAAATAATCTTCACTTTGCAGAGGAAATGATGGAGGAAGAAAAGCCTTAAGCAATAAATCCACCCTTAGGCAAAAGCTATTTCTTCAGCTTCTGGCAGTAGATTTTTAGAAGTCTAGCATTTTTGTTGAGATGTGGGGTTTTTTTCTTTTTAAAAATCATTAGTTAAAGATATTTCCTTTTCCCCAGACTGTCTATGTAACTTCTTTTGTGAGTATACACATCTTTTAACATTTTGAGGTAAAAGAAGGGAAAGTTAAAAAAAACAAAAAACCCGTCTGTTTTAATTAGTATTTTAAAAGAGTGAGTGACAAGAGAACTAGTATTGAGCAATACAAAAAAGAAAAAAAAAAAGGAAGTCAAGTTTTGAACTTTATGAATTTATAGGGACAGGGGTACAAGTGGGAGCTGAAGTGCAATTTACCTTAATGAACATTAAGCCAGGTACTTTTCTCTACTGAATTTATAGGATATTTGAAGTATCCCTATTACTACTTAAGCTTCAATAACAAAATTATCTTCACAATTTTAACACAAAAACTCTAGTGTGATGCCTACACTATAAAGTCTGTTCTGTATCTTCACATTTGTACTATAAGCAGTTACCTATCTAAGAGAGCAGAACTCAATTTAATACTGTAACTATGCTTGTTAAAACAAGCATGATTACAATCTGAACTAGTGCATCCAATACCACCTAACATCAGAGGTTGCTGAGAGTGTTGGGTTTTCTCAGTATCTGAGCAGGATGTGCAATGGAAAAAATATTTGAAACTCTATTGGAAAAGAGCTTCACTTGATTAAACTAAAAGAGCTATGCTACCATACAAAACAATTTTATAATTACTGTGAATCGAATGATGTTAGGGGTGGAAATATAAGGTATTTTTACTCTTGAGCAAATACATAATATTACTGATTTTCTGACTCACTTTACATTGATAATATAGTGAGACTAATTTTGTTGTGCAATAGCATTTCAGATTACACTTGTACATCTCTGAAATTGGTCCTGGAAGGTTAAAAAGCAAAAGTAAGTTGCAACACAGGAATTCCCCCACACGTGTGATAAAAAAAAAAAATGTAAGACACTTTGTTTTAGCAGTGTATGAATTTTTTAATTATAGCCTGACTCAACTATGTTTGACATAAACTGTGATTATTTCCTATAAAAAATTGGCTATAGATTTAAAAAATAATTAAAGTTACATACAGAAATTTCAGTTTCAGATTCTTTGTAAGGAACTATCTCCAGGAAAAGAAATAATTCAAAGATGTACATAGACGCTAGAGAAATTTTAATATATCAGAAGACTGGTTAAAGGAAAAGGAGCCATCCTTTTGCTCTTGAAGTAAGAAAAGCAAAAAAATAACATCAATTTTCAGTACTTCAGTGCTTCTAATTTGTAAATTTGAACAGGTAGACACTGAAGTTGTTCGAGCTGCTAAATATTATGTTCTGGATATAAACCCATTGCTCTTACACAGAGTGGGAAGGAAGACCACTTGGAGCTTTACACAATCCTTCTGCATTTGTTTCTGTCACAATATTGTCAAAATACTTCAACCATGACTGATTTTTAATGCCTGATCAGAGAAAAAGTAATAATAGATACATTCAAGTAAATTCTGATGATTTTGCCAGGTCTTTAATGACATATTTTCCTCAGATTCTCCTGTGATACTTGTTTATCTTGATTAGTTAATTAAATCAAGATTGAGCTGGTGGAAATAAAAAGTGAGATTACAGACTTGTTGAACAAGTGATACCCAGGAGGGTGAATTTAGCTTTTGAAGTCTCCTTGTGGTCTCACAGTGTATCTAAGACACTTGTTGAGGACATTATTTGGATACACAGTTTAGAGGAGAAAAGTGCTCTTCTGGAAAAGCAGGTAGTAGTCTAGAACAGATAAATTTGGTTTGTTTAAGAGTCTCAGTTCTACTGACAGCTTTCAGTTTTTCCTCTAAATAGTAGATAAGAGTTCACATAAAGTAGAGAAGGGGAGATGAAGAAGAGCTCACCACAAATGGTATAACACAGATTCACAGAATGGTTGAGGTTGGAGGAGGTATGTGGAGGTCTCTTGGTCCAGTATCCTTCATCAAGTGAAGCCATATAAACCCTTAATAATATGATGACATGAGAACAAGGCAAACTCCTCAATAGTGAAATATATATTCAGAAAAGAAGGAAAGTAAGTTAATTCCTTAGTATGATGTGAATTTCTCTATCTTATTTTGCTGAACCTGAACAAATTTTATTTTCCATTAAAAAAAATGTAGGGAAATATCTTGGTCAGGCTCAAACTGTTATATTTTCCTTTCTGAGTTTGAACCTGATTAATCAAGAAGTGAATCATTCATGATTTCTTCTGAAGAGCCCATTAAATCCTCCTGATCCCCCTCCTGACATGAGAGGTTTCCTTCACTTCTCTCAGAGCATGATTGCACCTTTGAAATTTTGCAATCTGCTCTTGGAGTAGATGCCAGGGTAGCAGCTTACTCAGGTTAACACAGCATCTTTTTATCTTTTAAATACATGAGGTTAGTAGGTGACATAAAGCAGCCTTTGCAGGATTAGGGTATGTTCATCAAAGGAAAAATATTTATAAATCAGTTTCACCTCACTTAAATATTAAATGCTTCTTACACCCCTGCTTCCACTTCTTTTTGTATTTATCTGCAAGGGAGAAGCAGATTGTGAGACTGAATTAAATGTCCAGTCTTCATTTAATGTCTCTGTCAGTATTCTTCATACTGACGACTCAGTTAACTTATGTTAAAACTTTCTTATTTCTTTTTCATATCCAAGACATATTTTGAGTTTTAGCTTTCATTTTGTTTTTAAGCTATTTGAGAAAACAAACAAACAAACTGTTTTATCTTAACAAAAGCTGATTAAGATTGTTCCCAATTAATATATTTCTCATTTTCTAAAATGACATAAGCATTCAGAAGAATTCCCTTCAGATTTCAGCTCTTTGCCATAGATTATTGTCTCACTGGTTTGTTTTAAACAGCCTCCTATTATTTGAGTAATAAAATATCAAAGAGGGTAATAATGGTTTAATTTACAGCAAAGTTGGAAAAAAAAAACAGTGACAGAAAATCCAGTCTAGCTCTTTGACTCCATATGACATTGTGATGTTATGAAGAATTAATTACTTTTATTTAGCAGTAAAAATTGCAGTTTACTCAATACTGCATAGTGTGCTGTTACAGGAGTGGGATTTCTTTAAATATGTGATTTCAGCCTCAGTCATCTCATGTAACGAGTGATTTTACATACTTCTATTTAAAATATAATTGAAAGACTTCTTATTTTTCTGATAAAATAATATCTCTCCAGTAATTATAATCTTGAACCATCAAAATAATTTATAAGATTTGAAAATTATAGACAATACACTACTCATAGAAGAGATAGTAGAGCAACAATATAAACATTATTTCTTTAAAGGTACAGATGATTACTTTCTACATTAGGTATGTTTGAATGGTATTTTAAGACACATACACACAAAAAATTGTGTGGATTTTTAAATGTTTTGTCATTCCAGCATTTGTTCTAATGGTTGTTACTGAAGAATAAAATTATTAAAATAAAGAACTGAAAATTAATATCAGTAATTTAAAACACTACTTTTCATAACTCAAGATTTTAAGAACAATAAATACAATGATTTTTTGCTAGAGGAGAACAACGGTACACTGAAAATACTCCAATATTATGAAAAATCATACATATGGTTTGGTGGGTTTTTTGTTTGTGTGTTTGTTTTTGTTTTTTTAATTAAAGTGACCAAAAGGCTAAAAAAATCAGTTGAATAATTTTAGGAAGTTTCATGTATATTTTTCAACACCTTATTATTTGTTAAATTCCAAAAGTGGGATGTTTATTTTTTTTATTCTTTCTTCAATAGATGTACACCTGAATGTGAATTTCCCATTTATATTTCTAACTCTAATAATCAACATAATTTGTTGGGTCTTTTCACGGTGCAAGGAATCACAGAAGTTTGGGAATTGTTGAAAGAGCCCTCTAGAGGTCATCTAGTCCAACCCCTTGCTCAAAACAGTTTCTAAACCCAGCTCCTGCCAGAAGTATTGATTAAGTCACCAAAGATGTTTCAGAGTAACTGCAATCATTCACAGACCACTTTTCATTGAGGTCACATAATGGTAGCTTAAGTTGTGTAAGTAAGAATGAAGTTTGAAAGTTAAATTATTGGTCCATCCATTTTCACAGTAGCCCAAAGATTTTAACAGAAATGACATTTGACTTTTACACATTTTTGCTTGACAAGTTTCTGTCAGGATTTTCCACAGACTGCAATTAATAGACATGCCCATGAAATGTCTCTTCAACTGAAATACAAAGTCACAACCAGAAACGATAGGAAACATATTGCATATACTGCTTTGGAGGAAAAGATCAAATTTAGTGTCAATAATTGAAAAAATACAACAATTAGCACGCAAACAAAACCAACCAAACAAACAAAAAAAGTGTACACCTGTTGGGATTCAAAGCAAATTTCTAAAAACAAATGAGATAAAACTCTTACTCCATCCATTAAATGTATTTATAGAGTTATTAGACTAGAGAAAAGATTTTCAGAGACATTTTACAGGTTATGTGGCAGAAAACTTGAGAAAGGTCTTTGTGTATTAAGGAGACTGCTAAAGGTTAGTGTATAGGGGAGGAGGATGTTTACTTTCCTTATAGATTGCTCTGAAGCTCTGCCATGAATTTATGTACAGAACAAATTACCTTCGTTTTCATATGTTGACAGTAACATTTTTGAAGACTGACATTGCCTAGAATAGTCTAGAATAGTTTAATTTCCAGAAAAACAAGACACCTTCCTCTAAACCAGGCAGCATTCTTTACAAAATGTTGAGACAACATTTCCAAGTAAAATATGAACAGCAGGATAACTGTTTTGCAGGACCCTCGTGTAGCTTGGGAGCTATTATCACAATGTAAGAACAGAACCAACTTTCAGACCAGTGAATGGTCATTTTCTGGGTGATCAAGTGTTTATATAGTTCATATGTGGGAGAAAGAAATACCTTGCACTGAAATACAGCATGTGTTCTTTCAAACATATTGAAGTGAGTCATAGTTGAGAATGATATTCAGATCAAGGACACCCTAAACATGCTCAATGGGCTTACTGGACAGAATGAAATTATTTTAGTAGCTACAGACAAGAACTGTGTTTCAGAGACTGATTTTGGGTTAAATGCTATGCTGAGGTGTTGTGGAAAGCTTTTTACCCATGGGATCAAGAAATAATGTCACAGCTGTATTCATGCATAGAACTTTACTGAGTAAGAACAGACTGATCCACTTCCGATTCTAAATGACAATTTTTTCCTTTAGGAAAAAAAAGTACAGTTTCAGTCTGACAGTATCTGAAGAAGAGCAAAATCTGAGCCTTAGTGAAAGCTGGATTAATTTTGAGGACAGAGGAGCAGTGTTCTGTTAAATAGAAAAGAGCAAGTAGAACATCACTGAAGAGTTTATGGAAAATGTTACTTGTATGACACCATTCCCAGAATATTCTGAATCCTGGCTAATATTATTTACAGCCCTTTTCAGCAAAATGAAATACATAAAATTTTCCATGGTATGGCAGACAAATATCATTTAGCTGAAAATGAGTGTGGAAGAGTTGCAGTGAGATTTTCTGAACTCACTAGTTTGTAAATACTTACTCCTATCTTTTCTTTCAATTTCACCCACTTCCTGAAAAGAGACCCCTCTCAGTCTGTTCTAACTTGCATATCTCTCCAGCCCTTTATCCTCTCTACAGAACTGCCAGCTGAACTAACTCATTTCAGACAAAATAAAGACCTCTGAGGCTGGCAGAAGTCTACTGTTTCAGATGCTGAACCTGTTTTAGTCCCCAAAAATGGTCAGGGTGATGAAATGAAATTTCACTTTGTAGATCAGATGACATAGCTTCAGTTGGCCAGAGATTTGGAGAAAGCCTGGAAGGAAGCCTTCTGGCATATTAGAGGAAGTCCCTGAACTCTCTTGATGGTTGTAAGATTGGATGGAGTTGGTTTGCTTGCTTACCTTGGCAGTCCTTTACCTGGACCCTGCAGCCACAGTCTGTTGGAAGGAGACATTAATCAGAGGCTGCATGAGACCACTCCAGCTGCCTGGTAGTTTTTTTGGGTTTTTTCTGGTATAACAGTGATTTCAAATACATGAAGCTTCAGATAAAATAAGAATACATAGTCTCAGTCACAATGAAGTGAATCCATCGTCACAAAGTATTATGACAGCTTGAAATAAAAGGTGCTACAAGAGTTGTGACACTGATTTATCACACTATGTTGAAATGAGATACACAAGTGGCAGCAAGTAGCATTTTCAGAGCCATTTTTGCTGCTGTCCTCTAGTAACATTTCTGCTACTTCAAGTGTACCAAGAGCATCAGTTAAAGCACCTGAGTGTCTTTTATCTGAGGCTTTACTAGCACAAGTATATAAACCACAGCTTTGTCAGCTCTTTGCAGGACAAAGTGATACTGGTGGTAGGTTCCAGTTATCTTTTTCTCATCTGTAAGCAAGAAGACCATGCAATTTAATTAATTTCTCTTTAGGTATTTAAGATATAGGCTTTTTGTATGAGCATGGTATTAATCCTTAAAGACTGTAGAGAAAAAGCATAGAAAATGCAGAAAGTTTTTATAGCACAAGATGGAAGTGTCTGTCTTTTCATTAATTAGAAAGCAGCTTAGCAGGACTAATTCAAAACAAGGTGTCTACATCTGGAAAGAGCATCCCTATCCTTTGAGTCCAAATACAGGAGATGATAATGTTTGACATACATTTGACATCTGTCTGGCAGTGCTACATAGTCTAGGTATTAGTATTTCATTGAATGAACCTTAGAATGTCTAAAGTATTCCCCAGCAGAAGTTCTTGATCATTTGAAAAGCATCATTAAACAGAAATTACAATGTTAGATCAACCAGTTTTCACTGTGTGCTCTCCCTGCAATAGCTTTCAATGGATAGCCAAAACTATTTCAAAATATCAAATATTGAGCAGTTTTCATAAGAACTTAGTTGTTTTGGATGCACTTAATCTTGAAAGATGCAATTTATTTGACTACCAGTAATTATTTTGGATATTAGTACTGAAATAACATCCCAGTTCTTACCTTTACTTTAATTTATAACATATATTTCAATATGGCATATTTGTAACTACCACAGTATTTTTTGATATAGATATATCACAATGTTTTATATAATTACTATAACTTCCATTATTAATATTAATATCAATATTGTTATCTTTGTATACATTTAGTTTTATATTTATAGTTACATAGTGATTTTTCACCACAGCTAAATGAGTAGCCTAAGGTCAAAAAAAATTTCTGCAACAAAGCAGAGAACTAGCTTCCGTCTCTCAAATCATAAGCAAATGCATAAGCACAGAAAAAGAAAAAAAAAGGTGCATCCTTCCGTATTAGATTCCTTTTGAAGCTATTTAGACTTTTACTTAAAATGTTCAGAATTTCTTTATAAACATAGCACTATAGAGAAACAGAAGACCACCCTTCTTCTGAATTTTATTCCTTAAAAATCTTTAAAAAAAACACCATTATATTTTAAAAATGCAACATGAAGTGTAGAAAGGGAGTAACTGTGTCCAGAATTTTGTGAGGGCGTGTGGGCAGGCTGAGCCATTTCCAGTAACCACTCTTGGTCAATGTGGGTACACTGAATCGTTTAGAGGGTAAATGCTTCAATGCCTACTTTGTTGTGCTGAGGGATAGACCAGCCAACAGCCACACGATCCCATCCTGTGCTCTTGGCAGTCTGATAGCTGAGTTCCTGCATATAGCAAAGTATAAATATAACTCATGCAATAAAAATTAAGTAAAGGCTTTCAAACATTTTTTTAATAAAAGGCTTTTGGATTTAGATCATGGTCATCTTCAAGTCATATTATTTCCTTCAAACTAATAATTCTATCTCAAGTCAGATAAATAAGTCATTTTTTTAATTTTTATTTTTATTTTCTTTAATACAGGACTGTGGTGGAATCTGGGGCAGATAAAAATCATTGAAGGGAAAGGGGCAAAATAAAACACAAAGGAAATAGAGATGAAGATTAAGTTTTCATGAGGAACTTACTTCACTGGACTCTAAACTGATATGATAAATTACATAAACATCTGATACAGATGCACATTATGTTTAGTAGCAATATAAAACTCCATAGTAGTTAACCACTTTACCATTCAAGCAATGCTGATCTGTCTGTGTTGAGTGTTTCAATGAGAAGGCTCCTCTTTTGACTACCTATAACACAAGAGAGGTTACTTCTACTAGCACTGGCTAATCTCTTGGGAAGTCTGCTCTGATCTTTTTGTTGGCTTGACAAAGGCAATAACTTAATTTAATTTTGCTTCTAGAATATGTGATACCCTGACTTCTGGAAACAATTTCTTCCCGGGTGGCATCAAAAGATGCATGACCAGCAGGTTGAGGGAGGTGTTCCTCTGCCTCTACTCTGCTCTTGTCAGTCCCTAACTGGAATTCTGTTTCCATTTCTGGCATCCTCAACACAGGAAGGATATGAAGCTGTTGGAGAGAGTCCAGAGGAGGGCTGTGAAGCTGATCAAATGGCTTCATCAAGGTGGACACATTTTAATACTAAATTCCTGAATCTTGTAGCCATTATTTAAAAAGGCAGGCAGCAAGTAAGATTCAATGAGATTGAAGTACAGGACTGATTTTCCTGAAGGTATTTTGTTGCACACATATGCTCTCTTGATCCTTATTGAAAACAGTTATAATAACTTTGCTTCCTCTGAAGAGGCAGAGTTTCACTAAATAAATACGAACTATTCAGGTCAATGAAGCATATGAAATATTCAGAGGAACAAATATATCATCAGATTTCCCCATTTGTTTATGATTGAATTTCAGATGTTACCAAGATATTTTTTCATTATCATGTATAAATCTGTCCTCTGCATAGAAAAATCATCTTCCCCTTCTGCTCTCACAATATACCTCCTGTATCCTCCATGAATCTGCAGTGATTCTTACTTGTTTCTGCCTGTGCTGGGTGGAAGCACACACCTCCTCAGGATGCCATGAGGACCACACTCAGTGCTGCGTCAGGCCCTGCTATCAGGAAACAATTCATCCCTCTAACAATTTTTGTGACAGTTTTTCTCTTGCTTTTCATGGCCCACAGAAAGAGGCCAGCTTTTGCTGCTGGCATGACTCCTACACCAGGCAGGTAGACAGAAATCCTGACCTTGTTGACTCATGGTGTTTGGTGTCTCACTTGCTGCTGCTTCTCCTCTGTGACCTCAGCTTGGTGAGTGTGAGGACTGAGCTGAGGTAGGAGTAGCAAGTTCACTGTATTTCTTGGTCCTGTTCAAAATGGCACAGAAAATTACTGCCTCTCATGCCTCTCTACACAGATCTGCAGAGAGAAGTTTGGCATCTTCATCAGCACTTTGCTACAGGTCAACTCTGTCTCTTCAGCTAGTCTTTTAATAACAAATTTTAAATTATTTTTCCAGTAATAAGGTTAAAAAATTCATAGGCAGAGAGATGTTCAGCACTGTCATGATAGAGTATGAGTGCAGGGTTTGAGTGCCTACCCAGTGGTATAACCACAGGGCCAGCTGTGCTGCATACTGTTTGGAAGAAGGACACTGATTTCAGAAAGGGTTATTTGATAACCCTGAGCTGACATTCCAGCTCTGCAGCAAACATAGGGGTTTTACAGCTCCCAGAGTCTACTTCTTAAGCAAATAACTATTTTTTTTTTCCTATTCTTAGAGCTGGCTTTGATGGTAGGTATCGATAAATGAAAAATTCGTTCCCTGTCCTTTGCTTGATATGGACCAGACTGTATTTCCACAAGGAAGATTCCTGTTTGGGCAAAGAGACCTTGTGCAAAAGCAGAAGCTTAGGATTCTAGACCAGTAGCAACCATATTGCAATGTAAATAAGATTGTTCTCATGCTGAGAATTTCTCATAAAGTTATTTTGAATAAAAATAATAATGATAAAAACCGTTATCCTTTCCGTGTAACAGAACACTATGAAACTTCCAAAGCAAATAGGAAGAAAAACAAAACCTTCTTCAAATAGGAACAAAAACCATTTTCTAATAAAAATAAAGCCTCAAGCTATAATAGAATACCTCTCAGATACCTCTCCAAAATCTTTGCATTTGCATTATTCTTCCTAAGTTATGGTGGAAGAAATCCAACTCATAAAGTCAAAACATATTATAGAAATATTTATTTATTTAGAAGAGACAATATGAAAGCCAAGTAAATGAAGAAGTGGGGTACCAGCTTCAAAGATTCAATAAACTAATGGAAACCAGGAAGGAAATATCTTCATATCCAGATATTATTCATTCTGGAGCTTTTATTATAGCTTCAACAATAGCTACTAGTGGTGGTTACTCTCAGTGATGGCAACACAGACCCCATGGCTGTGCCAACATTATTTTTATTTATAATATGGACTGTGTGCACACCAAGGAGTCCTACTTGGGAGTGTAGAACCTATATACAGCACAAACACAAAAACATACCACAGCACTACATTCCTAAATATCTTTACTTGTTTGTAGGCCAAAGGACTCAACTCAGAACTGCTTGGTTGTAGCAGGAATCACTAGTAAAGTCTGTTGTGATCATTGGAACATGTTACCAAAAAAATATGTCTACCACAAAGATATGCACAGGACTTGTACAAAGATAATACATAAATAATCCTATGAATCAATGAGTTAAAAATCCATTGTTGTATCTTACCTAACATCAGTATGATTCAACATTTGGCAGGAAATAGACTGGAATTATACATACCCTATCTACTTTAACAGAAAACCATTCAATGACATTGAATTATGTGTAGTCTTGCACGTTCTACTTACTTTTGGATTTCACCAGGTCACCCAAGATCTTCCAGCTAAAAAAGTGACATAATTTCTGGAATTTACATTAGGTAAAAATCACATAAAAGCATAATACCTTGTTTTTATTACATACCTTTCACTCTATAGAACCACAAATTTCTTTTCAGGTTTCATATTTATCTCTTAATATGTATAAGAATAGCAAATGTGACATTTCCTCTCTGTTCCCAGCACTACATACCATGTTTAGGAAAGGAAATTCTGAGTAATCTAAACCAGTGAAATCACAGGTTAATTTTGCATAGGAAGAGTGTGATCACTCAAAGAGAATTTAGACAGGTCATCAAGGAAAAGATTCTGCAAACATTTCCCATGACATTTCTGATAATACAATCAAAGATTGCTTTTTCTGAAATATGACATACAAGAAACAGTGTTAGCATCTACTGAAAAAAATCGTTGCTTTGTTACCTACTGAATCTCTAATGTCCTTCCTACACACTTGTATCTTAGAAACTTCTCCTCCAAATATTAGACTTAGACTATGAAATCTACCATGGTGGCAGCTGAAACTAATGTGGCTTCAATGGGCCTTTTTATTAGTCACGAGTTTCTGAAATTCTTTTGGATAAATTTCATTTTTACAATTGCAGAAAGTATTTTCAAACAGAGCTATACAATCCACAGAAGGATATTTTCAAAGCAGGGAATACCTGCATATTAAGTTCAAAAATATCTCCCTTTGCATTACTGGATGTAAAATTCAACATCTGGAGCAGAAACATGGCTTTTGTAGTCATGTCAAGGCTGTCACTGTGAGTCTAATGAGTTGTCTCCAAATGTTTTGTTGTTAAGCTTCACTTGAAAAACACAGCTGGGAACATCAAATAAGTTCACTGATAAGTTTAATAGGCTACTGTATTTCACCTAAGCTTGAGGAAGAATTGTTAAGCAATCTTATGGTTTTTTTTTAAAAAAACAGCTTTTACCTAACCTGTTCAAGAAACCCCTTTATGTGTCCAGATAAACCTGAACTACTATTGCTTCCAGCTTTCTGGATGGAAAGACATTATGAATGATTGACTAATGTCTTCCAGGTGCCCTGTTCCTTACTGAAGAGCTGTATAATGGAGTAGGTGTCAATAGTCCCCAAGAGTGATGGGGGCATTAGGTTCCTGGGACCCCCTGGAACAGCTGCTGCAATAATGGAAAGATATTGGGAAAACAAGGAGCAACCAGCTAAGGTGGTATAGCAAAGACCTGCAGGCATGGTTTGAGGTTCTGTGGCAGGGAGAGTTGTCTGCAGTGTGCTGCTGTCAAAAAAGACATATTCTACCAGAAAGGACAAAGGTAATGAAGTCTGGGTTGCTGTTGCTGCCAGTTTTCTCTCCTCTCTTGCCAAGACCTTGCAAGAGCCAGGTTCACTCAGCAATGTGCTTTTACTGTCATCAGCCCTTTCCACAGGCTCAGTGAAGGGGAGAAAGGAGGCAGAGAGCAGAGCTGGAAGATATATTCATAGTAATAAAGGAAAACTGACCAAGGACTGTTCTCTGACTCTGTGAGCAAATGTTATGGCTCAGATTGCATCCATGCATACTTGCAGTCATAGATAAGTTCCCTCCAGCTAAAATCATCTTTTTCCATGCTGCTTATTGTAAATAAATTTTGTCTCGAGGTTCCCTTGGAGTGTTCCACTTGGCATGCTAGCAATTAAGCACTCACATTGCAAATCTCCCTTCTCTTGTTCTCTTGTGTCCTAACTGAAGTGAGTCCCACCAGTTGGGAAAGCCTTTTGTACCTGGATCTGTTTAGGAACAGGCACTGGACCAGCACTGAATAGATTTTCAGGTGACTTTAGATTTCCGTGAGAATTTACACGAAAACAAGCATACTGCATGTCCTTCTCTGCTGATAACAACACAAATATCATACAGCTTCTGAGTCCAGTCAGTTTAAGAGATTCTGACTCAAGTAAATCATATATAGCTAATTAAAACACAATCCCCCAGGATTAATACATAAAAGTACAGTACATAGGGCTTTCTGTCAGATTAACTGTGGATGCTATAATGAAGGTGAAAAATGAGACTGTAATAAAACCAGAAGCATATTTTGTGTAATTTATAAACAGTACCTGGCCACTGAAGAATCTGTTGTGTTGGGTAGCTACAATTAGCTCAGGATTCAGGGTTGACTATCTCATTACTTTAAGACTTTCTAATAATTTTTAAATTTTAATTATTCATTCAAAATTAAATATTTGCTCCTGTAAACCTTCTTTCAGTCTTTCTTAACATTTCTGTAGTATGAAAGTCCATGAGGATGTTTCAATGAAATTCTCCTTGAGTTAAATGTTCCTGTTATCACAATTTATAATGCCGAATTAAAGGCGCTTGTCCATAGTCTCTGGTGCATTAGTGTCAGTGTGTGCTACACAACCTAACTAGTTTAGGGAATTGATGGCTCTGTTCATACAGTGCTGGCACATTTTGATGTATTTATACCTTATGAAGTGGGAACTACTACTGTCCCCAGTCTGCATATAAAATTAGGCACAAAGAAATTAGCGATCTTTTGGAGTGTTTGTCTGAAATTATAGAATTGATGCTCTTAAACATTTTTATACACCAGTGCTTAAACTATTTATGTGGTCTCCTGCAAAAGTTGGGTATATTAATCTGAATGCTAAGAAAGTGCTCTATCCAGCCTTCTTATTCCAGAAATACTGTCACTGTAGTATTTTTATACTTTAAGGTAAACAAAGCAAGTGACTTAAAAGTGTACCCTGCCACTCTTTCTCAGATGATGTCAAAAATTGTTAACTCTCCCAGTTTCACATGAGAAAGCCTAAGTCTGAAGAAGGGATGGTGCAACAAAGGAGGCAAGTTTGGCCTGTAAAATTAAAAATATAAATGACCACTCTGCAAAATTCTCTTACTGAGCAGCTTTTTTTTTTTATTTTCCTCCACAAAATTTTGCAATGTGTCTTACTGCCTGCTGAGCTGATTATAAATCCCTGATAAAAAATATAATTTAACTTTTAAGGAGCATGGAAATATGAAGTTTTGGTTGTACTGCCTTGTGCTCACTAAGGTGAATGGAATGTAACTGCTTAAACCCACAGGTCAATCTGTACATAAGGTGTACAGGAACCACATGGGCCAGTGAAAAGAGCAAAGCTGCACGTCACATCATTCTTCCCTCACTGTTTCAAAGACAGTTGAGGTTCCCTTGGTGTCTGGTGGTATTTATGTTATTTTCTTTTTCATCAGTATTCATGTCACATAGGTAACTATTTCAGCTTTCATTATAAACTTTAATGAACCGTGTTCCTGTGCTTGGTGGTAATGACTGCCTGCCCAAAATTAATGGTAGAAAATCCTACATTATCAAACATAGCTCCCAAAACTGTTCCCCAGAGTATCTTTTAATTGAAGAGTCCCAAGTAACAGAGTATCTAAAGCTTCCCTTAGAAGCCTTTGTTGATCATTCAATTTGCTCTCAGGAGCTTTTCTGAGGATATTCATCCCAGATATTTGTGTCCTTAAATTAATCCAATTACTAACTTAAATCAACCAGAACTTTTATTGTGCAACTGATGATAAAAAAATAGAGGAAAGAAAATGGAAAGGAAATGCCTAGCAGGAAAATTAATAATGTGTACCAACAATTTTGTCTGCCGTTCCTGTGTCCAGATACACCTGTAGTCCTCATCCTTACAGCATCTATGAACAGTTCCCAGTGCAGGCCTGCTTTCTGGAGAAGGAATGTTTGCATTTATCAAAATCACTGGCTTTATATAGGTAAACACTATGTCTGTCTGCCACTGTAATGACAGACATGCACACTTACACGATGCATTTAGATGAATAGAGAGAAGATAAGCTCAGTGGATGTTTTCCTGTTTGCAGCTTTCTGCAGAGGTGATACGTGCAGGGGCTCTACTGCAGAACAAGGCCTGTTCTCCTGGCAGCTTCAGGTGGAAAAAATTTTAAGAAGCAGTCTCAGTGAGCTCTGCCTTAACACAGGACAGAGTCTAATTGGTGGTCTAGGTCTAAATCATCACCAAAATTACAGAAAGATTCTAATCTTACACCAACAAAGTTGGTTTCTTTACTGTCTCTGGTTAGAGAAGGAAAAAAACCTGACTCTTCTGAATTTCCTTTTTTGTCCTCACCCTTTGTATGTTACTTGTGACTTTTCAAAGTTTAATTGCTAATCCAGCTCTCCTGATTATGTTGTGCCCTAACAAATCAAATGGCTAATATGATAGAATGGAATAAAGTTGGTCAGAATAATTTTATTTTTTTTATAGGGGGAGGTTATTTTTTAAATATCAATTCAATAGACTGGTTTTTTCTCCTAAATGGTTTCAGTTTTGAACTTTTCACAAATTAAAGTCTTCAGGGAACTTTCTTGAGGGAAGTTCAGCTGGCTTTTTGATAATAGATCTCCTATGGCCAAGGAAGTTAATGTGTCATTTTCAATCAACTCTTCCCTCTGACTTCTCACTAATTAGTGTAACCCACATACAAAAGGTATTTGGAAACTGTCTCAGTCACCTTTATTAAAAATGTTGTGGAAAAAGGCAGAAGAAATACCGTGGTGGAGTACTAACAATATTAACTAGTGGTACTATCTAGAGGCTTCTTTGGCTACTTGTGTTATTAACTTCTTACAAAGGGATGGTTTATGCCATTCATAATGTATATTTACCTTTTCTTCAAATTTTTTGCATGTTCCAGAATATTAGGGTTAATTTTTAGAATGATCACTCTGAATTATTCTGCTTTGGATATAAATGTCTAGTTTTGTTTTAAATCATGCAATGTTTTAGCCTGAATTAATATATTGTAGAAAAGAAAAGAAACCACAGATGCCCTGTCATTTTCACAAATAGAGTTTGTTCTTTTGCAATTTTCTGCCAGGAACAGTGCAAAGGGATGAAAAGGTTTTGAGAAAGTGTGAAAATGGAGACACTCAACCTCACATCACTAACCCAAGATGTCAGACTGGTTCAGTTATCTATCAAGCTTTTTGATTCCTACCTCAATCAAAGCCAAATGCTAAAAGTTTTGAAGTTCACCATCTCCTGCTGTCTCTCTAAGATTTGTTAGAACATCTCATGCCCTTTTTAGTGCAAACAGCCAGAGATTTTTTAGCTATCAAGCTGAGCTACCTTATAAAGCAAGGTTTTGCAAGCAGAAAAATCACTATATGTGAAATAAGGTGTCAGATAAATCAACATGACAGCTACACAGAGTGACAGGAATCCAAAGACTTTTTTGAGTCTTGAAGTCTGTTTCCCATGTGTTCTCCTCTGCCTGATATGACATTAAATTGCAATGTATAGGTAACCTGGAAAAGTGATCCAACATGTGTGGTGTGCAACACAGTTCCTGTAGACTGACAGCTGCAGCAAGAAGTAGTTGACCTGTACCAAAGGAGAGTCATTAAAGATGTAAATCAGTATCAGGAAAGAATGGTAATGAAAGGGAACATTAACTGTATCAAAAATGCTCTTGAATGTCTTCTTACTTATAATTTTTCACCCTTTCAAAACTTATGTCTTGCATTATAGCTAAACTGAAAAATGTTGTCCCTTGTCACAACCACAGATTTTAATAAACCCATTTAAATTAACACTGGAGTTTGAAACCAATTTTTATATATAAATTATACATATGAAGTAATTGTATCTGTGCATAACTATAGCTAAACAATTTATACTTGCATGATATGTGCTGGTGAACTTGTGAAGAACATCTGCAAAGTTGTTAGTGCCAAATATGAGCCCTGCTACTCTGGTAACTTGTCATGGTTTGCATTTCTCTGTTTACAGATGATGTGTAAGAGAAACAAGATGATGACTACTGGGAAAATGTGACCATAATTCCACATGGCTCAGATTAGGTCTAAGTCTTTTTTTGACATTTCTGCTTGTATAGTTTGATCTCATTTGTTGTTACTTCATTTTTAACGAGTAAGATGAGAGCTGTCTCTTCAAACAGGCAAAGCAATTGTCATTTTAGTTCCATGCAATACTCATATTGGTGCAAGGTATTGGAAACCCATTGGTGCTCTGTGCTCTTGACAATCAAGAGAGTTACAGAGATATACAAAGTGATTTGCAGAAGCTCAAAGAAGAAGTACATACCTTGCACTCACTGTCAAATATTTTAGTTAATATTTGATCACTATTTATATCTGAAGTGATTTGCTTACGTGTAGGAAATCGGATTCATTCAGAAAATCTTTTGAGTCCTACTCCAGAAAATAATTTTTTCTAAGCCTATTTAAAACTGATCAAAAAGAAAGGGAAGAAAAAAAAAAAAGATTATTGCCCCTTTAATTGAAAAAGTATTTTAAGGATACAATATTGTAATGATATCTGCTTAAGGGACTTTTGAACTCCTAGTGAGGTGAAGCATGAAAGCTGATCTTCTGAGTTACTTTTTTTTTATTGAACACTTGGTCACAAATTACCTTTTATCATACATGTGTTTCTGATTACTATCATTCAGGGCAAAGAGATCTCAATGTCTGTACTGAAAATTCAGATTTCTTATTGTTTCTTCTTTTTCAGTAGCAAATAAAGACACCCTGTGAGCAACTACCTAAGCAAGAATTTTAAATATATAGAATTTCTGAGGGGAAATGATCTAATATTCTTCTGTCTTATGCTAACACAGTGTAGATTTCATTTCATATGGAGCTGTACCTGAACTGCCAAAAGAACATACAGAAGAACAACATACAAACTTTCAATGGATTACAGAAACATACTCACACAACAACATATTTTCTGTGTTAACTTATTTACAACGCTACAGGAGTAAATCAAAATCAAAAAAAGAGGCTGGCTGAGTGGAAGAAAAATGAATTTTTAATAAATAAAAAAAGAGAAACTTAAACTACATGTATTTAGAAACAAATACCTTTTTGTTACATTAATGGATGTTCAGAGGCTTGTAAGTATCAACAGAATGAGGTGAATCTGTGCATCATTAAATGCTGTCCTTTCTTTTCACAAAAGACAGATTATCAAGTCAAAAGTATTTGCTATAATAGTGTACCCTTCATCCTAACACAGACCCTCAGATCTTTTGATTTAAACTAGAACATGAATTTTCGAAAGAAAAACCAACAAAATGTGTATATAAAAAACTCCAACCAACCAAAACTAAACTTTTAAAATATTAAACTTTAAAAAAACCTTAAACTAAACTAAAACTAAACTTAAAAAAAAAATCCTTCAATGGGTTACAATGATTAGTTTTCCTGTTATGTAACAAATGCATATTTTTTAGGCTGCACTGCTACGTTACAATCTGCTGGACTGAACTTTAAGTGGGCTTTAGACTGCCATCTCTGGGACATTGAAAAGACATAAATATAGTCACAGATATGACTTTCAAGTGATACAGAAGTCATACAGAAATGTTTTTTAAATCCTGAAGGTTTTTATTAAACATATTCTTGTTTCCATTTTTGTCATGCTTTTGCCTAAGGAGTTATTTTGGAAGAAGTTACTTGAATTATATTGGTAAACAGTTGTCAGAACTACAGTTTTGGAAAACAAATTAAGCCTATTAATTAGTCTGATAAAAATAGATTTGTGGTAGCAGTATGTTGTATGTTGTAATGATAGACTTATTTATAAATCCATGAAATTAAAGGAAAATATTTTCTCAATCAACACATTTTACATTAGACAACAGAATAACAGCTTCAATGGAAGCTTTGTCATGTTCCAGTTAGCACTATTATTGCAGCTTTAATATAGATGTTTAATCACTAACATTCTTGTCTGAAATAATAAAAGAATATTAACTCAGAACCATTTAAACTTTAACAGACTTGAAATATCACCTTTAAAGAACTGTTGGCTTTCTTGACATCCAGCTGACAAAAAGGAAGTGGATAAAGTAAACTTCCTCAAAGAGTGATTGGCGTTTATTTAAATCGGAATGCCAAAACAGCCACAGTGAATTTCCCTACAATCTCAGAAAGACTTGGAACTACTTAAGTGGGAATTTAAACATTTCTCCAGAAAAAGAATTTATTATTTCTCAAATAGTGGAAATTAATTTTCAACCTAAAAAAAAAAAACTTAGAAATTGAATATAAATTAATATAACTATTCTTGATTTATTTGAAACTGTGGCAAAAATGAGGGTAAATTAAATAACAAAAAACTGAGGATAAAAGGCTTAAATTACAGTTTTTTACAATTCATTAACAACAGTTGAGGAAAAGATGTATAGTAGTCACTATATGGATAATCTATTAAAAGTCCTAGCTTCACTATTTACCTGAACCTCTGGCTACTTGGATTAAAAGGGCTCTATTAGGCAGACAGATGTCATAATTGCGAACTTGTGTTGCACCAGCGTAAATGTTAACTAATGATAAAACACCTTTTAAACTGTTCTGCACTTGACAGGCACAATTAATAAAATAATGGAGACTGGAAAGTTGGGCTGATTCCAATGGGATGAGGTTTAGCAAGGCCAAGTACTGGATCCTGCACTTTGGCCACAACAACCCCATGCAGTGCTACAGGCTGGGGACAGAGTGGTTGGAGAGTAGCCACACATAGAGGGACCTCGGAGTTTGGATTGACAGGAAGCTGAACATGAGCCAGCAGTGTGCCCAGGTGGCCAAGAAGGCCAATGGCATCCTGGCCTGTATCTGGAACAGCGTGGCCAGCAGGTCCAAGGAAGTGATTCTTCCCTTGTACTCAGCACTGGTGAGGCCACACCTTGAGTCCTGTGTCCAGTTCTGGGCCCCTCAGTTTAGGAAGGATATTGAGGTCCTGGAGTGGGTCCAAAGGAGGGCAACCAGGCTGGTGAAGGGACTCAAGCACAGATCCTATGAGGAGAGGCTGAGGGAGCTGGGGGTGTTCAGCCTGGAGAAGAGGAGGCTCAGAGGAGACCTCATCACTCTCTACAACTACCTGAAAGGAGGTTGTAGCCAGGTGGGGGTTGGTCTCTTTTCCCAGGCAACTCTCAGCGAGACAAGAGAGCACGGTCTTACGTTGTACCGGGGGAGGTTTAGGTTGGACATTAGAAAGAATTTCTTTACCAAGAGGGTGATCAAACACCGGAATGGGCTGCCCAGGAAAGTAGTGGATTCTCCATCCCTGGAGATATTTAAAAAGAGACTGGATGTGGCACTCAGTGTCATGATCTAGTACCTGCAGCAGTAGTGGTTCAAGGGTTGGGCTTGGTGATCTCTGAGGTCCCTTCCAACCCATACAATTCTATGATTCCATGAATGTAAATCATTGTGCTATCTGGAGCCTATTCCTGACAACCAAGATAGCCCAATACTCATTCCATATGCTGGTTGGATTTGATGGGTTGTTTACTTGCAGCTCTTGTGAACAACGGTGTTTCTAAAACTACAAAAATGTAAATGTCTGCTCTAATTTTAGTAAAATGCTTAGGTACTTAATACTGAAGGTATTTAAAGACTGAAGAATATTAATTATATTATTTGATCAAACTGATTTTAAAACTATTCAGTTTTAATTTAAGGTCTGAGCTTTGGAAAAACACTTAAGTGCTTCCATACTTGTCCCTGCTCAACAGGAATGATTTATGGATTATAGGATACTGTGAAGCAGGATGGAGAAGTGTGCATATGTTTATGAATAATTTTGGATTTAACATCTCAACATGGCTGTTTTCACTGCAGGAAAGTACAACTGGTGACCTTCATAGTCCAATAATTAATAAAAAGACAGAATGCAGTCTTCAAGGAGGGAATCCAACAAAATAACTTTTTATTAGATTGCATTTAGGTTTGCTCATTAGAACCTTAATACTTAACACAAGCCACTTCTACTTTTTAAGTGACTGAGAAAGTGAGATTTTTGTTTGATATTCCTTGAAAAAATGATGTGATGTGTTTTTTGATGATACTTCTAAAGCTTGAGATCCCCGGCAGACTTTGAGGTATTTCTTAACATCAGAAGCTAGTTCTGAAGTTGTGAAAAAAAAGATGTTAGAATATATATTCCTTGTCTATAAATCTAACACACATAGTCAACTTCAAAACATTCCTTTAATGCTCTTCTTTTTGACAGCAAAGATACAAAAAATCCTGTGTTGTAAAACAAGGATACTGCAACAGAAGGACACATTTAAATTCAGTATTTGGGCTAAAAGTGCTAATACATCTGGAAAGGACCAACATTTTATTTTTCAGCAGCACTCTGAGGTCTTTATAACTTACACTCAGTACAGGGGAGGGGATGTGTAGCACAGACTGTGATTGACTAGCTTCAGATTGCCATGTTTCTACCCTGGTTCATCTTGCATTAGCAAAACATGCTCACCCTGGTTGTATTTCAGAAAACAAAGGAATGGCATAAAGAATGAGCAAGACATTGAGTTATAAAATCCAGTGTCTCAGTGCAAATACACATTTCCAGGGTTTGATACTAGTCATGAGTTAGCTCTTACATAATCTTTCAGAAATCTGTGCTTTCTCTCAGTAGCATATTTTGTTCAAAGGTGTCCTTTCCACAATCCCCTCCCTCTTTTCTTAATTGCTTTTTTAAATTTTTTTTTGTTTTTACTTTTTTTAAAATTAAGTAGTATTGTAATAAGTTAAATATACTGTAAACTAATCTACCCAGGTAAACTATGGCCAAAGAATAAGTCTTCCTTCTTCAATTATCATCTTCACATGCTCTTACAATTTATCTTCTTTTCTCCAGATAATTTTCCTTCCCAATTTTTTGACAGAAAGTTCAGGCTCTTAGCTAACTGGAGTACAGAACTCACTGGTGTACATGGGCTCATACCCTCATACCTCCTCCATTCCCCCATGCAAGTCTTATAGACAGAATACTGTATCTCAAAGATGCAATTTACTGTGGTTTTTCAGAAATAATTACTTATTTCACATTTAAACTCAATATGAAACCTCTATGATCTCAATGTGATCCTTACAGAGATGCAAATGCACCATTATTATTAAAATATGATTAATGTTGCCCAGTCAGATGGTAGTTAATGATGGTTAATTGCTTTTAAAATGTACAGATCCCAGCCAAATCGATATGATTTTTCCTTCCTACCAGCTGTTGACTGCATAATTTTTTTCTAGATTGAGGATGGCTGTCATTAAAAGTGCCTCATAACCTTGAGAAATATCTGGATCTTGGGCTGACAGTGTACTCTTCCATCTGGTAACACTGAGAGGTCTTCTCTATATTTTTTATTCATTTTTCATGTACACTTGGTCACAATGGAAACTCTATTTACAGCATTTGTGCTTCCCTTTATGAGACAATCCTTCCACCTCCTGGGTTTACTTTATGGGTCATGATGGTCTTTTGCACTGGCAGAAGTGAGAGCTAAACAAATATTTCTTTCTTGTATCTCTTCCGAGTGGGATTTTCTCCCATGAGGTTGGCCATTTTCCTTCTGCATCAATAGCATCCATATGCTAATTTTTTTCTGCTCTATTTAATATTTTCTTTATTCTGGGATCTTTTCCAATTTAGCGGTGTAAGAGGTGTCCTTCTTTAGTCTGTTTGTGTTGCTAACACACTGTTAAACAAGTCCAGAAATTTCGAAAAAATTTAGACCTCAAATGAAGAAAAGAAATGTGAGGAATAAGAAATGTAACACAGAAAACACAGAAAAAATAACACATACTGCACATGACAAGTGAACAGAAAGGAAGGATGCTTAGTCAGAACCAATCAATAATGAGAGATAGACAATAATTGCACAGAAAGCTCAGCCTGGTGTTCAAATTACCAATGCTCAACAATTTTCTGAGCGTGCATTGAACCAGTGTCATTGTCTGTGTTCTTAGCCTGTAGCAAAAAACCACGCCAAGCCAAAACAAGACAAAAACAAAAAAACAAACCCAAGTAACTTTGTTTAAGCTATTTTCATTGCAAGTTTGATCAAATTAAATTGTTTTGCTTTGTTGTGTGTTAAAGCTTGCACATTAAAAGGGATTAAAACTGTCACATTTTTGCATGTTAATCTATGGGAACATATTTTGTTTTCTGACATGCTAAGTAGTGACTTGTTTTTATCAACAGTAGCATACTCCATTAATATTTATTTCTTTGCTCGAAACACCGTTTGGCTGCCTATGAATCTGAACTGGCAGAGCATAAACATTATATAGAAACCTGTCAGTGAGTGGCAATGTGAGCATTTGTGCCCACAATCACTGAATTTCTTCCTGATGACTTTGCCAATATGTCTCAGAGGAGAGAAGGACTCAGGGCTGCTTAAAGAATCACAGTCAAAGATACCAGAAAAAGTGATTTTAATATGAATTTGTAAAAATTTTTTAACAGAACTAGATAGGAAGGTTCATTCTATTATTTGATAAGTGGAAGGAATATTCAAAGAATATTCCATTCAATATTCAATGGAATTGGGCTAGACTGATTTATGCAGGAATTAGGAGAATTTTTTTTTATAATGAGATGGAGAGGAATAGCATCAGGATCTGGTTGGAGTGATGCATGCAGGGATCAGGCAAAGAGAATAGGGGAGGCCCTCCCATTGAATTATGAGGTTCTAAGTGGACACTCTTGCTTTCTCAGGTACTCCTCAGAAAGGATTCTAGGTGCAGCTGGATCCAGATTTAGTCCCAGGCTTGGTCAGCTGCTGATTTCTCAAGAGATCACATGCAGAGATTTCAGAGCAGCTATTCAACATGTGGTGATGGGTCTTACGTAACTTTGAGGTAAGCAGTAACTTGAGCTTTACTAACACTCTTGCAATGAATCACAAGATCAGATTATATGATTTTCTAGGAGGATTTAATTAGTCAGTAATCAACAGTTTGTTATAATCAACACAGAAACTTTGATAAAGATTTAACAAAGTCTACTAAATCAAATTGCATGCATCCACACACACACAGATACAGTGGCTGACATTAAAATGTTTCTTTCTCTGCAAGTATAATATATCCCTGGTACACAATAATCCTTGAAACTCCATGAAAGTGACATATGCACTTTTTAGATCTTTGAACTCAGCAAAACTGAATCACAGTTAATTCCTTACTCTTTCCCTCTGTCAGCACCTGTCAGTGGATGATCTGAAATACCTCATGGAACAGGGGGTAGCAGCCTGTTGGGATTCTGGAGAGCTCTAAGGGCCTCCCTTAGGATCAATATTTATAGGGTTGCAAGATGATTGACTTCTGTCAGAACAGGAGGGTTCTTAGGTGTGTTTCCTAGGCAACAGGAGTTGTGTGTGAGGTTAGGGAGTATCTAATCTTACAAACTCACTGTACTTGTACCAAGACAAGAAAGTATCAGATTGTCTCAACTCACTACCATGTTAGGCAAGATCATCAAGTACCAGATTGTCCCAGCCCACTGCATTTGCGATTGAAACAAGAATAATGTTGAGCCCACTGCCCTCGTGGTTAAATTGAAAACAATGTTGACTGGTATTGCAATATAGCCCAGGGTGGGGGATCTGCAACACCTCATATGTGAATGTTGTGGTGATCCTGTGATGCTAGAAAATATTTACATATAATTTCAATATTTACATGTCATATAAACATTTACAAAGAGAGGCTATGCATGGTTTGTCAATTAATTCAGAACTTCTAGTTTAATTCAGACCAATCTTCCAGGTGGACACAAGGATGACCATATGCCAACAATGTGCCCTTGTGGCCAAGAAGGCCAATGGCAACCTGGAGTATAGTAGAAAGAGTGTGATTAGAAGGTCAAGAGAGGTTCTCCTGCCCCTCTACTCTACCCTGGTGAGGCCACATCTGGAATATTGTGTCCAGTTCTGAGCCCCTCAGTTCAAGAACAGGGAACTGCTTGAAAGTGTCCAGCACAAAGCCTTCAAGATGATTAAGGGAGTGGAACATCTGCCCTAGGAGGAACACCTGAGGGGACTGGGTCTCTTTAGCTTGGAGGAGACTGAGGAGCAACCTCATTGATGTTTATAGATATGTAAAGGGAGAGTGCCAAGATGATGGAACCAGGCTCTTCTCAGTGATGTCCAATGGTAGAACAAGGGGTACTGGGTACAAGCTGGAGCATAGGACGTTCCAACTAGACATAAGGAAAACCTTTCTCATTGTGAGGGTGGCAGAACTCTGAACCACACCACCACTTCCCCTGGGCAGTCCATTCCAATGTCTGATCACCCTCTCCATGAGGAAGTGCTCTCTGATATCTAACCTAAACCTCCACTGGTGCAGCTTCGGTCCATGCCCTCTCATCCTATCACTAGTAGCTTGGGAGAAGAGCCCAACCCTCACCTGACTACAGCTTCCATTCAGGGAGTTGTAGAGAGTGATCAGGTCCCCCCTGAGTCTCCTCTTCTCCAGGCTAAACAACCCCAGCTCCCTCAGCCTCTTCCTTATAAGACTTTCCCCCTAGTCCCTTCACAGCCTCATTGGCCTCCTCTGGACCCGGTCCAGCACCTCAATATCCTTCTTGAAGTGAGAGTCCCAGAGCTGGACACAGTACTCGAGGTGAGGCCTCACCAGTGATGAGTATAAGGGGAGAATTCTATCCCTGAACCTGCTGGTCACCTTGTTCCTGATACAAGCAAGGATGACATTGGCCTTCTGGGTCACCTTGGCATATCGCTGGCTCACATTCAACTGGTTCTCAACCAGTACTCCCTCTCTGTCAGGCTATTCTCTAGATAAGATATAACTAATACAATGTACCATATATTACATATCTTACTAGGTCATGTTATACCCACATAGAAATCACTACGGAAAGGACACATGGTGGAGTTCAAAGGTCAGAGAGCTTAATCAAATACATCACAACTAAAATATGAATCAATCTCACTGAAAGCATGTAAAATGTGCTTTGGTATCAGGGGAGGTGTGGTGAGGGAGGGTTGTGTGAGAAACATCAGTCATGCTATTTGCTCCTCACTCTTATGAACATAAGGTATTCTTTTTGTCTGCTCTGATATTTTTTTAAGTGCTTTGTGTTCATTATTATAACTTCTTCCATTTTATGTGAATAAAAATAAGGCACAGTTATAATTGATAACAAACAAACAAATACACAAACAAGTACATTAAGGCAGTGGAACCAAATTTAGCTGAATCAAATAAAAAATTAGACTATTCCCTTGAACTGGAGTTATGTCTGAACTGCTTGTACTTGAACCAGAATAAAGTTGAAACAACTTGACTATATTTTCTCTTCTTACTCCAGTTGCATTTTTTCATTCTCCTTTTCCAAATGCTTATGGATATAAAGCACAGATGTATACCTTCATTAAAGCTTCAAGTATCATTTCCAAAATTAAGATACACTAATCTAGAAATGTGGAGAGCTGTTCTTGAAATAGCACAATAAAATGGAGGCATTGTAGAATGTTACACTGAAGTTACTTTGCCATGGAGCCAACATACCAGTTCTAACAATTTGCATGGTAAACTAGAGTTCTGAGCAGGAATCTCTAGCAGATGGTAGATCAGATCTCCAGAAGAAACCTCTACATAGATCACAGAACTGACTAATTGGCATCTGTGGTAAATCCAAAGTGTCTAGGATGTGATTTGTGATACAGAGCTGTTGCACATATGCAGTAGATTTGACATGGCTTAAGTTTGACAAAATCTAACAATTGCCATATTAGTCAATATTGGCAAGTGTAAATGGGACACAGCCAGGCTGACAACCAATTCAGTGTGTAGGACACACCAAAAATATTTTCTGACTCTGTTAAAATGGAATATTGTCTTCTTGATTGATTTAATAAAAAATTTTTTTCCAAAAAAAAGACGAAGAAGACTATTCCCCCCCTCTATGGAATACTTATTTGATAGAAAGGTTTAGGATTGGTTTGATCTTGAAAATTTAATTGAAAATTTCTGGTTTGTTTCCCTTGAACTTCAAGAAGTAAATATGTATAACTGCAGACAAAAGTCATCTCTATATTAGTAAAAATTGGTCTAGAATTAACCTAAATACATTAAGTGTTACAAAATTTAGTCCATATTTGTATTTACATAATAATGGTCTATATGTAGCATAAATATTCAGAATGTGCCACAATTTAACAGAAAGTAGAAAAAGCAACTGTTAGAAAAATAAAAAAAAGTCCTCTCCTCTCCTCTCCTCTCCTCTCCTCTCCTCTCCTCTCCTCTCCCTCTCCTCTCCTCTCCCTCTCCCCTCCTCTCCCTCCTCTCCCTCTCCTCTCCTCTCCTCTCCTCTCCTCTCCTCTCCCTTCTCTCCTCTCCTCTCCTCTCCTCCTCTCCTCTCTCTCCTCTCCTCTCCTCTCCTCTCCTCTCCTCTCCTCTCCTCTCCTCTCCCTCTCCTCTCCTCTCCTCTCCCTCCTCTCCTCTCCTCTCCCTCTCCTCTCTCCTCTCCTCCCTCTCCTCTCCTCTCCTCTCCTCTCCTTTTTGTTGTTGTTGTTGCTGTGGGATTTTTGTTGTGTGTGCATTTTTTATTTCCAGTATTTTATTTAAAATCTACTCTTGAATTAAGGTTCTTTTTTCAATGCATACTAGAATAATTAGCTGCACCATGAAACAACTTAAGCTAATTGAAGTGGCCACAAAAACTGTCAATGCAAATTGAGCCATCTGGATGAACAGATAAAAGCTTTGGAGACATTCAAAAGACAGGTGGCATTCAGTTACTTTCCATCTCTTCCTCACAGTATGGATAGAAAGCTGGGAGAATGAAAAGTAAAACCATTGAGGCCACTGAGACAAAATCTAGTATCACCAAGATATTTCTGAAAAGAACAGAATTAGAAGCTTACACTATTAGCAAAGTTTTCTGTGACACCACACAATAATAATAAAGGACAAATTCAATACAGAAGCCAGAGGCTTCAGCTACTCAGTGTACAAAACAAGATCAGACCAAACTGTAAAATAAAGCATTAACTTTATAGAGTAATGAGCATTTTTAAAGATACCTGTCTGAATACAGAAGATCTGACTTAAGTTTCAAGCCAGTCATACTGGGTTAATCCCCTCAGTGTATACTTTCAAAAGTGTGAGCATCCATTTTTCTATTTGATGTCTGTAAGAATTATGTGTGCTCAAAGGTTGTGGAAAATCAGACCAGACTGTTTTTGAAGCCTTGTTTGTGAATGGTGGTGCCATTTCTTCTTCTGTGTTATATATCCTGCCTATTCAGATTACAAGGGATTATTTTTGTTGAGTTTTGTTGGGTGTTGCTTTGTTTTTTAAATGGGTTATAATTTACTGTAGATATTTTATAATATCTCATATGTTATATTAGATATTATGCATAACATTTTAGAAAAACAAACCTCAAACACGAACTTTCCTTTTTAGATTAATAGAAGTTTAAATTTTTCAGCCTTTAAAAAAGTTCTAAAAAAACCCAAGTAGGTCTAAAAATAATAAATAATAACCACAGGAATTACTTGGTAAATCTCAAAAAATAAGTGATCAGTCCTGATATGCTTAGGGATAGTATTTGAGTTCACCTGGAAGAAGCCACTGTTGAGAAAATCCTGTGTTTTCACAGCCGCTCATTTTTATTTAAAGATAAATAGTTCTTTTATTGTTACTTACATGTATTGGAATAGCTTTACATTTCAAACACATTTGGATTATTTAACATGTGCTACCCTACGTAGCTTTCCTATGAACTTTTTTTTGATGTGTGGAATTTCCTTCCAAGTCACCTGAGGGTTTTGGTCATTACACTGTGAGGTGCTGTACTAGTACCTATAGACTAGGAGATACATGGCATCTGACCACCATAATATTATCAGTCTATTAAGTACCCAAACCCTTGACAATCCAGTAAGAGAGGAGCATGGTGTTGTTCTACATGCAGGAGATACACTTGTAGCTGTGGGGTGCCTCAGAGCAGAGGCTGTTGTATGAGTTTAAATATATAAGCAGTGGAAGCCCTATAAACAAGCCAAGTTGCCTAGACCCAAACTGAGAAATAAAGCTTAGCAGGAAAAAAAAATAAACAGACTGTAAAACAAGCCTAGATCTGCCTGAGGCTCAGATTACCACTAGAGGGTATTCTTGCTCACTGTAATAATTTCCATCTGAGACTACCTCATATCAGGCACAGAAGACATGGAGCAGTAGGAAAAAAATCAGTGAAAATAAACATTTTCTAAGTGTGTCTGCATTTGTCCATAGTTTTGCTTACTGCACAGACCTGAAAAGCTTGCATGAGGCAGCTAAAACTGCATACTATTAAACCAGGGCCTGCTTTAGGGCAGCTGTCCTTACTCAGGTGTACATTCTTGTTTCCAGAGCCCAACTGGAATAGACAGATATGACAACAGATAAATACTTGACACTTCATGAAGTATTAAAAGGAAAATGAGATCACTGTTGTCCTCTGAGGTTTTCATGTAAGTAAGGCCATTTGTACCTTGCTTATACTGCAGAGATCAGGACTGGTTGTGTTTTTTTGTTCTCTTTGGTTTGCTTCGGTTTTTAATCTACTTCTTGTTTTTATTTTTCTTACCAGTATAGCAAGAAAGTGTCTGTGGAGTCATTTGTAGAATAAAACTTACAATCTTTAAAGTGTCGTATTTCAAATAACTTGTTTATTTTAGGGAACTGTAACATGAATTTAGTATGATCAGTGAAGATATTCATAAGAGCATGTTACTAGTCAGGTTTTTGGTTTTTAATGTAAGTTATGTTTCAATATTACAGTAATGCTGTTATTTCACAGCTTACACTTAATGTCTGATCTATAAAACAGGGCTATTAATTTCTTATTGTTCAGCAATTGTAAAGCAAGTCTTTAGTAGTAAACTTCAGATATGAGAGATTACATGTAAATACAGCTGCTTCGTTTTTCCAGCTTAAATGTTCCTAAAAATGATGGAGTTTTGGAACTTTTCTATTTAAATGACCTCAAGCAAGTTCTTTTGTAAGATTACCATCTTAAGTAAAATGGACTGGTTTTTTATATTAGTGACTGATAAAGTAAAATATTTTTCTGTCTTTGGTTTTATGTTTGATAATTATTATGTGTTTTTACAAAGCACAGAGAGTGGATTTGAATAAGAATAGGCTGAAATATTTTAAAATTATCATTAATCTTCTTTTGAGTAAAGAAAAGGAATTCTGTTCTTCCTAGGTGGCCCAAGTTTTAGTTATGCAAAACAGGAGGCAAAATTCATTTGTCAAATTTAGACATCTAAAAGTTAGACACCTAAGTCATGCCAGGTTCTTCACATATTCAAAGAAAAGAAATGGGCACCTTCAGAGGGTGAATCAGCTCATCTTGGCATGAGTGCCTAAGATAAATGAGTTGAACAACCTTAGAGGGTAATTGCCTCATATTTAAATGTCTCATTTTTAGATGTCCAAAGAAAAGCAAATTTAATTCACTCAGAATGACCAAAACCCAGAAAAAGTGCTGATCATCCTGATATCCTGAAACCAAATATTGCCTTGCATTGCATTCATTTCAGTTAGTGTTCACTCCCTGATCAGATTCTTCTCTCTGTAGGGATGGGACAAAGTGTGGAAGAAATAGGAGACTGCTGTTGCTCATCATAAATACCAAATGTTGAGATTTTTAATGTTGTAATATTGTAAAGAAAAAAAACGAGGCAAAACACTCCACAGTCTCCAGGGGAACTTTAAAAGTCAAAATTATTTTTAAGAGTAAATTTTTTTCCACAACAACAAAACCTCCTATTCCTAATTAAGTTTTTAGATATATGACTGGTTGAAATATTTTGACATTTCACATATGAGACATCTTAAATGAGAACATTCAACTATTTTTCAATAAAAGTGAGCAGCTGTTCCCTAGATAGTATTCTGATTTCTAGACATACTTCAAGTGTTTTTTCTACTTCCGTTTCACCAACTGTAACAATTTCTACTACTCTGAACAAGTAGTTCTGAAACTGAAACAATTTTTACAAAGGACCCCTCTATATTAAAATTAATAGTAAAACATTCTAGGTCAGAGAAAACCTTGTGTTTAGATCTGTGGGGTAAAACAGATGATCTGGTTCCTATCAGTAAATTCATATTCCAAAGAGAATTTTTAAAAAAACCATGAAATTTAATTTAAACATCTGCTAAGATTCTGAATCTACCATGACCCCTATTAACTGGTTTCTTAAGCATTCTTACTGTTGACATTCATGCCCGCTTTTACATCTGAATTTATTCTATTCATCTTTAAAAGTGAATCTCATTAAAACATTTCAGTATGCCATCCAATGCTTTTCATTAACTGAATTCTGTCTCCCAGTAAAGAGACACTGAACTGTGGTGAAAGTATCCCTTTGCTTTCTTTTAGTTAAACTAATCAGATTGATTCATCCTTGTTAGAGACTTTATTGAAACCAGACCTTGAACTTAATACTTACAAAGGACAGTCCCCTGCCTTCATAGGTGTCCTGGCAGCCAGGGGAGCTGCTAAGTAGTATTAGTTGGGCAGAGGCAGAGTGGAAGAAGCTGATCAGAGCAGCCATCTTCAAGCTTTTGAGAGATTTATGTCTTGTATAAACACTAAGTACACGAATAGTGTCTTGCACCTTAAGAGCTCAAAATCTTTTGTGTTTCACAGTGTATTGAATCTCTCCTTCCCTGCAAGCTAGATGGGCATTATCCCTGTTTTAGACAGAAGGAAATGCAAGCAAAGGGAACTTATATAATTTGCCTTAAGATTACTCTTCTGCCTTACTCACCAGCATGAACTTCCAGCTTTTCAGTAGCTATAAACATTTATGTTTGAGTAGGATCTGCAAGGACATTTCCTTGTAATGCTACTTGTTGATCTGTTGGTCCCAAGAGAAAAGTATATGTAACATGCATGATAATTTTCCTACAGATTGCATAACTTAAATTTCCTTTTTATTCAAACAGGGCCTGATTCCAAGCCTGATGAAGGATGAAATTATTCTCATGAGCTTTGCATTAAGCCTATAAATGCGTCTTCCATTTTAAAGTGTGATGCCTATGGTACTGGAACATTTAATGGAAAAATTATTTCATCTATCAGTCACGTTTTTCAAGTATTTTATGCTTCTATACAGTTTTACATAGGCATAAATATTATCAAGTTACACATACAAAATCAAACATGAACACAAGCTCATGATGATTTAAAATAAGCTAATAACCTGTATTTCCTCGGTGTAGTTTGCAGCTGGGCCATTATGTAGGTTAAAATCAAAACAAACAAAGCCAACAAAACTAGCAGGTTAACATATCCTCACTTAAACCAAGAAAACATGAGCGTTTTCTCCACTCTGTTGCTTCTTAATCCAATTTTGTACTGGAGAAATGCCACTGGATGGCAGCCTTGCTCCTCACAAATTAGAGCATCCTGTCTCGGTTAACCAAGCTTTGTTACAAACCTGCATCCCAACCGTGTCCTTTGACTGTGCCTTAGTAACCGAGGTGCCTTGGCCTGATTATTCAGGGGGACAGGGATTCTTCACTTGCAGGTGCACTTAATCTTTTCAAGATGTAACAAAGCCCTATAAAGCCACACTCTGTTGTGTAAAAAGTAATATGTCTGCTGATCTTTCATGTTTATTCAGCTTTTTGGGGAAGGGAGGGTGTGCAAAAACAAAAGAGAGGTAAAACGTATGCAGCTTGCATGTTTAAGCAATAAGGAGATTGCTCCATTGTCTAGTGTAAACCCCGCCAGTGTGCAATTTCCTTTTTCCTGTTCTCCAAATTAGTTGGTAGGACCAAGTTCTCCCAGGTGGGAACAAGTTCTCCAGACTTCTTGGAAAAAGCTACCCCCAAAGAACCCTGTACAATTTCACTTTCTCCCTAAAATAAATAGGGAGTTTTGCCAAGATGCCCTGCATCCTATTGCAGTCCTAAACCTTCAGACAACAATGTGGAATTTTACCTTTCTAATATTCTAAGACTGGCACTGAATCTTTTGTGCCTGACAAATATGTTTTGAAAGAATAATAATCGTTTGGTTCTGTAGCAATTAGATTTGTTCATGCTCCTGAGCTGGTTTTCTTCAGATTTTTCTTCAGCTCCTTTTCTTCAAAGGAGGCAAAGGGTAGGTGAGAGTAGGTAGTTTAACATACTGCAAATGCAAATATTTTGTAGGATACAGTTGCCCCACATGTGATCTTGGTACAGGTCTCAGCATGTCAGTAAGATTATACCTGAAGAAATCTCATCTCTACTGCCTTAGATGTGTGAGGGATTCAGTTACCACTCCCCAGTTGCTTTCCCCTGCTATGCCCCTGCCAAAGCCAAAGGTATGTCTTCTCCATGACCCACTTATGCCAGCTGGAACAGAAGCTTTCCCTGTTGTGTCTGTCACCTTATAAGCAGCAATATTATCATGGTTTGTGATTTCCCATGCCTCTGTCTACTGACCTTTTGCTGCTTAGTATTTCAGTATCAAGTAGAGCCTACTCCAAGACCTTCTCATTTCTGACAAATATTAGAAAAAATCCATGGTCAGTAAAGATTTTTGCTTGTCACTCTGTGTCCTGACATTGCCATTAGAGCTTAACAGAAGAACTCTCTGACAACAGAGAAATGACCCTGCTTAATCAGTGAGGATTAATCAAGACACTACTGCCCTGTCTCCCCATCCATCTCACACTGAATGAACAAGTAAGCTGCTTGTGAATGAGCTCTAAACCCATCTTTGTTTGCATACAGCATGTTTAAGAAATTCATAAGATCTTTTGATACCAGTGGTAATTCCAGATCTATCACATGTAACAAGGCCAGCACAAACCACTTAGAAAAGCAAACTCATGAAAAATCTGAAGAAAAACTGTCACCCTGAAAAAACCTTTATCTGAAAGCATAGTTTTCTAGTGTTTCAAGTAAAGGAAAATCTTCATCAAAGAATGAACTGGCATGCAAGTATTCAAGCCCTCAATCTAGATAAGAAATTACTGCATGCACCTTTGTTCCAATTTACAGCTACCCCATGCCACAGAAGTATAGTTCTTAGCAGAATGTTTCCACAGAACAGTGTTTGTGATAAACAATCATGTTCAACTCTCATTCAGGTATGTAAAACAAAATGGCTATCACTGGGAAAGAGATTCTGCAATTTTAAAAGCATATTTCTTATCACATATCTCAGGTTCTCATACAGGCTGAAGGCTTGATACAATATAAAAAATTCACTCCATTTCAGCTGAACTATGTGGATGAGGTGCTTGACGTGGTGAACTGGTGACCGGGAGCTCTGCTGAGTGGAGAAGAGTGCCTAGGGTATTGTTTAGTCAGCTAAATTAGATGTCTAAAGCCACAGTGTGAGTAGTATTTCCTTTTTGACATATTTGATTAAGATGTCAAGATCTGAATGTGTCTATCCAAATCATATTTCATATTTCTGTGATACTTACTGATTTTCTTGTTCCTGTACATTTGTTTTGCAGGTGGTAAAATATTGCACTGTACTGCAGATGTAATGTTCAACACTGCAAGCCCTACCAGGTGGCTGCCTCTCAAGAGCTTTGTATTTGCTTGTAGAATATGCAGCTATCACCTCTGTTGCTCTGGAGGGAGCCTCTATAGAAAACAATCAGATGAAAATAAAATTCTCCACAAGTTACCACAGCACTTCTGCACAGCTGAGACTGAGGGCAAACAATCCTTTCTTGCTTTATCAACGCAATCTGAACACAAGCCTGGAGCCTAACACTGTATTAGTGAAGTAAAAAAAAAAACACTTCTTAAAGATCAGTTTCCACATCTGAAATACATCTCCAGATAACAACAACCATCCACTGAGACATGGCCACAACACATACCAACTGATTTCCAATAACTGAGCACACCAGAAAGCGAGGTGTATAGGAACTGCAAAGGGAAATCTGAGCCACTGTCACTGTTTTAGGCTCATGCCTATCGTGTCTGGTGAAAGATGTCCATCTTCCTAGTAACTTCGTTGATAGACTTTGTCAACACTGCATTTCAAGAGGGAAATCTATCATCTACCTGCAGCCTGCCTAAGGCTGCAAAAATCTCATCAGAGGCTATGTGCCATTACCTTGTTGCAAGCCTTCTATTTATAAATAAGTAGTGAACTCTTAAGGAGACAACAGCAAACTTTCTTTCAACCTTTAATAGCCTAGATTGCTATCAACATTAGCTGGGTCAAGCCAGAGAAGAGAGACGCTTTGGGAGTGATAAGGGACAATTTTTCCTTCCAAATAGTTACAAAAATAGTTACCCTGCTCTTTAATTCCTGTGACATCAGCAAATAAAGTACTCATTCAGAACAGTGATGATGATTATAAAGGATGCATCACTAATTAAATAGATGTGGTGCTTAGGAATATGGTTTAACCACTGGACTTTGTAGAGTTATGTTATGGTTTGATTCAATGATCTTGAATATCTTCCAACCAGAACAATTCTGTGATTCTGTAAAAAAAGAAATATTCATATGATAGATTTTATTAGTAGTAGTTAAGACCTTTGGTTTTGCTTTATTTACTCACATAATAAAATATGTTTATAATTACTATCCAGTAGAATATAAAAATTTCCTTTTTGGGAAGAGATAGTTATTCAAAAGATTTAAAGCCAACTCTGTCAGCTCTGTAACACCTAGGACCTCTGAAGAAGACTAACCACTTGGATAAAAGTTCGGCCTTGTTTTTTTGATGAAGAATTCTTTCAGTCTGAGCTACTGGTGTAGTCAACATTTCAAACCTTTGTCTCTTTTGGATGAAATAAAACATACTCTCAAAAATAAAAGTGGTAGTGTCTTAGTTGCTCATAGGGTTTTGCTAGTCTGTGCTAGTAGGTGGAGAGCCAGGTTTTCGGTTCAGGTTATGACCTAGAGTTCTCCACAATGCCTAGTTGTTAAATCATGCCCTCTTATAGTTTTGGCTCATGTCAAATAGGGCTCTCCATATTTACAGGAATGGATTGAGGGACAGAAGATGATGTTCCCAGCTAGAAATTTGGATGTGCCCTGCCTGGGAAAAGAAGAGAGTGTAGTATCTTGTTGTATCATGTGACCCTGAAGTCACAAAATACTGAAAATATTTTACCTGTTCTATGCAAGGAGACACACAATCAAAATCACTGCTTTGTCATTCCTCCCATTTCAAGTATTCAACCAAATTGGCAGTTCAATGGATGTTTTCTGTTAGAAGAAAATAAAAAAGTGGAGGTAGAATGACATTCTTTTTCTGGTTTTCTTTGTCTTTATTCTCTTCCTTCTTTTATTTTCCTTTCCTTTTTTTTTCTTTTTTTTTGCTTTCCTTTTTCTTTTATTCTTTAAATGTAGCTACTATTTGTGAAGAATGTTAAAAGATTTAGTTTCCTCAACAGAACAGGAGGCAAATAACTAGAAAAAACAACACAACCACAACCATTTTGCATAAACAGTCAATTATTTCCAGGCAGCACTGAAATCAGTTGATGTTTCTCAAAGCATTTCTCAGAGCTGCATTCCAAGCTTCTTTTTAAATATCTTTTTCTTTATTTAATTTTTTCTGCTATTCTATTTCTTTGATTTTCCCCTAATTCTTCCTCAAAATCATACAACCTTAACAAAATCAGAGTCAAGAACATAAGATGTTATTAAGATGTTATTATTTTGGGCAAAGCCATGTACCTCCATTATGTATATAGCAGAATTTATTCTTGTTTATAATGTTCAACTAAGTGAACTCATTTACATGATCTACTGTTATCATAAGTGAAAGGAATTTATGATATTTATCCTGTAACAAAACATGGAGGTGAATATCTATTCTGAAACAGAAAATACCTTCTTGCAGATCTCTAGTCCTGCCGACACAGAACAAAGCCCCTCATCAGCTAAGGTTCCTCACAGGCATCGGGTGTCAAATCCATTCCACTCCAGCTCTCTTCTGTTTTCAGGTTGAAAGTAATTTTTATCCTGGTGCTGTACTTTCATTCATAGACATTTATTGCTGCTTAACAGCAGAAAATCTTAACAGACACAGTGTGAATTGCATGCATATCCTGGATCTGCTCCCTCTTCCTCAACAGTGTCCTGCCTGTGCTTTCTCACATCCCAGTTGATTTAGAGATGTGAGTTATCTGCTCATCTTACTTTCAAAGAGCAATGCTTCTGGAGGGATGTGGGTTATCTGGTTATATGTGAGAAAATATATTAACTGTTCCTCCTTTCAGCCAATTTTTACTGTGAAAAACCAGATGTAGATTTACCAAAAGCTGCATCTGAAAACATCAAAGCCTGCCAAATGGCTGTGCTGCTAACAGAGGGGGCTATCTGAACACCACTATGAGTCTGTATAGTGTTTTTAAAGTATTGCCTTTATGAACTCAAAAAGTAGTAATATTTACAATGCTCAATTAATATAGTAACTTTAGTATTCATTAATCATCACAAGCTATTCCAAGTCTGCTGCATTAAGAATGAAAAATAACAGCCCTAAAATTTTACTTGTTTCCAGAACCTTCTTACTCAGACAATTCCCTGCAGTGATTGCATTCTCTTTTGTGGAAATAGTCCTTAATTGGAGAGAGCTGAGGACATCAGGAGGTGAAGTATAATTTACAAACACAGCCCCAGGTGAAGGAAAACACCAAGCAAATCCCTCTTGTGAATCATAACCATAAGTGAATCATACAAACAGAATGAAACGCAACTGACAAAGAATAACCAACTCATCTGGATGGAAGACATCCCTTGGTGAGAAATGGAAAGCAGAAGGAAGTGACCATCAAGCATTTGCTACATAATGGGCTGACATCACTCAGTTCTCTGCTGAACAAGGATATCAAATTGTCTGTGCTCCCATTTTAGAACAGTGGGGAAATTCATACCTGGCTGTAAATTTTACTACCATTATTTTTTTTGTTCTCTGGAGATTCTAGTCTGACAGCAGGAAGACAAATATTGATACAACAATGAATAAATATTCTTCTGGGCAATAACCTTTGTGGATATCCTTGTTCTGTTCTAATAAATGGTGATTCAGAAAAGTGTTGTCATTTAGTCTGCTTCTTACAAACAAAAGGGAAAAACCAGGCCTTACTTCCTGAGTCACTGGATTATCAAGAGCAGTAGGAGATCAGTGTATTGGGAAAGGAAGAAATAGTTTTATGAGGATTTGGAAATCTCAGAGACCTCATCACCATCAGTGACCTTTAAGACCTTCCTATGTGAAAATCCAGCTGGATACCTGTTTCTCCCACTCTGTCGTTTGCAACTCCTTACCTATTATATTTGTCTGAGCATATTATGTTCTCCATAGAAACACTAAATTCCTGCATGTGAAAACTAACCCATATGGAAAAATCGTGTTTCCTAGATAGCTGATCAAATGCATTTCATATGTTGGAAAGACACTGGAGTTTGAACAGGGCTGGCTCGAACTCATACCACATAAAACCTCTGCTATGGAACAAGATATGTTTTAAAACTAGTGAGAATATGAAAAAAAGATTGAAATACTATATTACATACCCCCAAAAAAGCAATTAGTTTCATATCAGACAGAAATTGCGGTATGGAATTTGGGTTATTTTGTAGATGTCATATATTTTGTGAATTATTCTGGGGCAGTACAAACACAAAGCATGTGGAAATACATACCGGAAGCCTATTTATTTAGCTTATTTATTTAGCTGTGGTTTCAGACTTGGAAAAACTGGGTTCATTTTCTGATGGAGATGCTCAGGCAATGTTATTCAGTCACTTTGTTCTTGGACTGAGTTCTCAGCTGAGGAGCAGCGACAGCACCGCTTTGGACACATGTCACAAGGAAGAAAGAAATCTTTTAATGAAGACATGACAATATAGGGTATCTAAGTGCCTTTATAGATCAAGTCATATCCTGATTATCCAGCAAATTTTGCTACACTGCTTAAAATTAATAAAAATGCAGCTCTGTTATCTTTTTCAAGATGTGACAACTCTAAACCCCAAACAGTTGGTCAAAATAAGACAGACTTAATCATAAGGTTTCTAGGAGAAATCGAAGTGGTTTAAGAAGTGCTTTTTCAGTTGATTACTCTTTCCCTACAAAGAGCTATATCATGTCTTGTAATATTCAAATAAAAGACCATTCATAAAAGAAGATTAAGAAAAACCTACATGCTTTTTAATGAAGTAGTGGATGCACTTTGGCTGCCTCTATAATACATTTAAAAGGTTAATGTTTTATAGAATCTAATAAACAAATCTTCAGTTTAGTAAAAAATAATAATTAGTTGACTTCATGAAAGAGGTACATTTAATCTAATAGTTATGAATGAATGGCAAGATAAATAATCACTTTGGCTTCAAATATATACAGATGTCTTTCCTCTATCAGGCATGTGTTACTCCACTCCAGCACTGGATTCTGACGATGTTCAATGTGCTAAATATTCACATATATATACTGACATCTACTGCAATCTCTACCCCCACCATAGAAGGCACAGAAATACATACACTAGCAAATTAAGTCCTGAAAGCAGTTTTGAAAGCTACTTAAGTAGGAAGAGCAAGGAATATTATCAAAAAGTATAAAATAACCCTGATCCTTTTTTTTATTTCTACACATTGTACTAGTTGTTTCTTATCAATATAGTTTTAATTTGATTATTGCTTTTAAAGAACTGTTAGAGTTCATTAACAAGACATTATGCTGTACTGTGCACATAGAATCAGTTTTATTTTTCTTTTTTAGTTATTCTTCATATGGGTAATCTGAAACAAGTGATAATCAGTATAATTTTTAGCCAAGACTTATCACAGCTGTCATCATAATTAGTTTCCCATGATGCTTATAAAAATAAAACAGATAATGATAGAAGTATACTTCTATTTTTTGCATTGTTCTATGGAGTTCAGCTGTGCATTTGATTTTCTCACAGTTGTCGGTGAAAATGTCTTTGGCATTTTTCTCATTTCACATGACAATTGTTGGCAATAGTTGGGTAGCTGTTGTGCTAAAGCCATTGCTTATTAGACTAATCACTAGTATCTAACTATTGCCTGGTGCTTCTTCCCAGCTGATTGCTAAATTGGTCTGCTCTTTTTTGCTGTAATCTATCACACTTTTGGTACAGGTCATTTCGTTTGTGTGTTTTATGTTTAAAAATAATTCATAAGGCATTTATGTTCTTGCAATATACACTTCTAAATTAAAAGTTATATTGAATGCCATATATCACTATTAACTACCTCTTTAGGGCCTATTGACTTTTTAAAATCTGTTATTTATACTTTTTTTATTATTGTTTACAAATAAGGATCCTTATTGTTTAACTGCAATCCCTGTGCATAGGAATATTTGTATTTATTAGTGTCATCTGTCTGCCTGCAAATACTTCTCAATATGGAGGGATAGAGCATACCTTAGAGTCTAATATTAAAGAATTAAATTATTTGTTTTGAAGCAGAACAATTGCTGAGCTGCAACAAATTATAGCAATGTTAAACCAAGAACCAAACTGTCTTTTATTCTAAGCAGAAATGCATAGAGAATATCAAGCAGACAAAATGCAATTAGCCGAGCTCCAAAGCAATAAGATTTTGGAATGATGGTGTGTGGCAGAAAACAATGCCAGAGTGAGTCTTCTACTATATTTATTTAAAAGAGGCAAACAGAGAATGACTATAGACTTGACAAAATTTGAGGGGTATGATTAAATTAATTTAGCAGATAACAAGTTCAGAAAAAAACAAAATAATCTATCAGCCTTTACGTGTAGATTAACGATATGAAACTACTTAACAAAAAGATACTGTAGATGGTAAATTTTGTAAGGATTCAAAGGAGTTTGGAGAAGTTCATGGAACAGAGGATTGTGGTGATGTTGGTGCATAGAAACTACCTTTGGATCACAAGGTCCTTGGGTGTCACACTGTTGAAAGCTAGGAGAATTTGCTGGTGAATTATCAGTGTAGTTGCTTTTTTGTTATGGTCTTGTGTGCACATTGACTTTTGTCCAGTGTTGCAGGTATGCTGTTGGGCAGGATGGACTTCTGGTTTGACCCAGTATTCTTGTTCATATACATGCTCAAATGTTATGAAGAGTTAATAATGGTAGCATGTTCTCACAGGGATTTTCTGAAGTACCTAAGAGATTTAAGAGAATAGATCTCCCTAAAGGAGTACAAAACTGGTTCTTCAAGCATTAACAAAAAATGCTTAAGAACTCACAAATACAGTTTATTTAAGAAACTCCTATCTTATATTTCATCAGAAGTTAATCAAGCCCCTGGATCTGCAAAATGACAATTTCATAACAAAATAAGAATTCCCATGAGAGTAGTATTATTTACTGACATTCTCACCACTACGCATAGCAAAAGAGCATTCATTCGTGTCAAATTTGGGAAAACCTGCTTCTTATCTGGAAACAGGAACTCTCTAAGAACAAAATAGGTACTCAAAACAAGCAAAAAAAAGCAGTCAGAAAATTTGAGACTAATGGGAAGGGACTTGGGTAAGGTCAAACCATAATTTTTGAACAGTGGGAATATCAGTGGTTTTATTTTTCCTGAAACGTGAAAAGTCTTGTCTTCCTGAAGATGCAAAGCACAATTGAAACCAGACATTCCTTGTCTCATATACTGGAGATCTGCCCCTAAAGAAACAGTGGGATAGGTTCTAACTGAATTTTCCACTCCTAGAAACTCAAGACTGCTGAGGATGGATCCCTTGCTCCCCGTTCCTTAGGCTTTAAAGCTTATAAATTCAAAACCAAAGTGTACAAACCTGCACTGTTTGAACACTTACGTACACTTGTAGAATAAAGATTCTAGAACACAGAATCATAGAATTGCTAATATTGGAAGTGATCTCTTAGGTGTCATCTGCTCCATGATGAAGCAGGGCTTCCTATAGCCAGTTGCCCAGGACAGTATCCAGACAATATCTGTATATCTGCAAGGATGGAAAGCTCATAATCTCTCTGGTCAAACTGTACAAGTGCTCAGTCACCCCCACAACAAAAGAAGTGATTCCTGATGTTCAGATGGAACTTCCAGAATTTCAGTTTGTGCTCATTACTTCTCATCATGTCACTATGCACCACTGAAAAAAAGTCTGACTCGATCCTCATTGCTCCCTCCCTTCAGGTACATACTTTAATAAAATCTCCCCTGAAATTTCACAGGTGTCTCTATCCTCCCTCACATGAGAAATGCTCCAGTCCATTAATCATTTTTGTGGCCTTCACTGGGCTCTCTCCAGAATGTCCACATCTCTCATGTGCTGAGCCCAGAACTGAACACAGAACTCCAGGTGTGACCTCATCCGTGCTGAATAGAGGGGAAGAGTCATTTTGCTTACTCTGCTGCTAATACTCTTCCTAAAGTAGCCAAGGATATCATTTACCTTCTTTGCCACAAAGGCATATTGCTGGCTTATGTTCAACTTGGTGTCCACCAGGACCTTTGGGTCCTTTTCTGCCAAGATTATTTCCAGATGGATAGCCCTCAGCATATATTTGTTCATGAAGCTGTTCTTTCCCAGGCATAAGACTTTGTATTTCAGTCCTTCATGAGGTTCCTGTCCCCATTTTTCTAGCCTATTGGGGTCAAGGTAGATTCTTCAAGAACAGAAATCAGTAGTGTGATAACCTTCAGGTCCACTCACTGCTTCAAAAGAATTCATGACTAATGCTCTCCTACCACTCAATTTCAGTTTTGCTTTCTCCCTACCACTCATTTCTTCTGGCAGGATTAACTAGACCCATTTTTGATCCTTGAGTCAGAAAAAATCAGCTTTTTTTTTTACACCATTAAGAAAGCAAAATACAAAACAGATAAATAAAGACACAGGTTTCATAAAAGTAACATAGAAATTTACCACATTATCTACAAAGATATCCAACCAAGCATCAGGAAACCTTGGTTTATACTTTGGTAATAACCTGCAAGCTAATAAATGTATTGCAGACTTATTTCAGCCTCTCAAAGCCTTAACATTATTATGTCTACCTATAATAGAATGAGCAGCTCGGATTGCTTCCAAAGAGCCTGAGGTTCCTCATTCCTCAAGAAAGAGGAAAGAAAACCAGTTTTGAAAACTTAAAGCATAAGATATCTTCTAGGTAGTGAACACTAAAAACAGAATTCCCCTGTGAGCAGGTTCTCTCATTACTACTGATTGAAGAACTGTTTAAGCTTTCCTCTGAGGCAGCTAGGACTTTTTGTCTTCTGAAACCTGGGTCTGAATGACACATATCACATTTGTAAGCCAGTTTTGCAGTTTTTCTATATTAATTTATTCCTACAAAGCATAATTCCAGGAAAGATGATGAAAAAAACAAACCCAGACTCACAATAGCTGGCTTAGAATTCAGGCCAAAGTCTTTTTTATGATGTGAAAATATCCTTCTTAGTAATACTAGATGTTTATACCCCCTAGAGGTGTTTATATGAAAAACTGACAGTTCTATTTAGTTTTCTTCTGCAAGTCTATTTCAGACATCAAGATCTACTGCAGAAATCTGGACAACCATTGTCTGCTGTTTAAAGTGTTGTCACTGATCTTTCTGAGTGACAATTGACTGATACATAATTCCAGAGGTAGAAAAATATGAAGTTGTATGTAAAACAAATAGTAAGATCAAGTTAACATTTCCTGCTGTTACAATTAAAAGTCAAATGCAAAATGAAGCCTAAAATATGTCCTATGTGTAGCAGCTTCGTGGTATTAGATATGCAACAGTGTTTCTACATCTCCTTGTACTCAGTATCAAAACAGGTTTCCATACAGGGCCTGACGTTGTCCAAATGCCTCAAGCTTCTAGTGACTCATGGCAGGAAATGCAAATCCTGGGTTGATCTCATGCCATTGAAGATAACACTGTGATGGAAGAACACTTCATTCATTTCCAAGAACTTGTCATGATTTTTCGCAGCCCATTATGTCTGTTAATGCTCAAATGAACTAGAAGAGCTCAGTGCATTTCCATGGATCCACTTAAAAATCGAACAGAAAACTGGGTCTTTCAAGGTTATCCATAATTGTAACCCCTTCTAATATTCATTAGGAAAATGTTGCATATTTTAATTCTTTTAGCATTGTAATTCTAACACTACTGTGCTGACCTGTATAGTTCCTTTTGGAGAGCTCTGATGTCTGTGTAAAATGTTAGTAAATTATGGCAGGCTTCATTCAGGATCATCTGCTTTCTCGAGCCATTGGAATACTAGGCAGTGCACTCGGGATGCAGTTCATTGGCACTACTAAAATAAATTCCACTTTTGTAAGACATTCCAAGGGAGGAAATAATAGTATATCATCTTGCCTTGGGAGAATGAGTAAGTATTCCTCAACAGACCACTTAACCTCCTTGTGATATATGTGTTGGATCTACAGTATACATGTAACTGACTCAACTAGCCTGAGAGCCATGCTTTAGCAGTTCTGTAGTCCATTTTACAGCCTTGATAAACATTTCTTCTGGTGGATATTTTAAACTGTCTTATTCAAAATTTCTGGTGGATATTTTAAACTGTCTTATTCAAAAGTTTTCAATTCCTGTAATAGAAGTCTCATACTAGTGACAAAATAGGAAATAGTAAGTTTCACTTTAAATACCTAGATTTGAAAATAAACAAAACAAAGTTATAGAAGACAGTGAGACATGATTAGACACTGTCATTTTGTGATCTTATTTCCTATGAATATTTAAGTAACTTTTTCAGGTTTTCACAATAAAAATCATCCACATATTACATTCTTCCTTCCTGTCCACAGCCCACCCTAAACCTTTTTAACGGCCACACAACAATTTAGCATGATTTACATGGCGATTATATGCAAACTGCAATTTGAGAGGGCACCATACCTGGGAGTATCCCAGGAGCCTTAGTTAAGGCTTCATCTTCAGATGCAAGAGATTCAGATACAAGGACTATAAAAAACGATTTAGCATTAACATAGTTCCAAATATTTGCAGAAATCCTTTTCTATCAAGCAACATTCCTTACAATTGCAAACATATTGTGGAAGCACAGTGAATGTATAACAGGAGAATGTCTAGGAGACAAAGAACCATTATTTGCTGAGTATGCACATGTTCCACTCAGTGTCCGAATAAGATTTTTTCAGCCACATTGTGTCTGCTGTTCTGACATAAAAGAGTGAATTTAACCATAAATAGTTCACTTCATCCACTGTTTCACCCCCTCCAGCTAGTGATGATCACAGAGATAAATAAGTAAAATATTTATCATAGTTTGAAGCCCTGTTATATTAAATTGCTTTATGCTGGCATCAAATTGTTTAGCTTTCAGAAGTAACATTTTGAGCCATATAGAAGAGCACAAGGACTAAAATTAATACCTTCCAGTATCCTGATGGTGTGATAGATTGCAGTCAATAAAAAAGATTCTGGAGCACACAGCTTTTTTTATTTGTGTTAAGATCTAGTGAAGTATGCTGGTTAGTATTAAAGACAAAACATACAACGAGTTGGTCTCCAGAACTAACAGCATCTTTATAAGGGTGGTGTGTGAATGCATTTGGTTGAAGTGAAGGAAAATAAAGTGAAAAATTCCACACTGCTCTAACAGGCCTAGATCAACTTGCACCCTCTAAATTTCAGTTACCATGGAACAAACAAACAAACAAAAAACGTCACTTCTTCTTAACTATCTAATACAAAAAATAGCACAAGCTAACTTCTTCTGTACTGGACATCAGCCAGCTATTAAACTGCAGCAAGTGTTAAGCCTACATTATCTCTACATAGAACTTCAATTAAAAGTCAACTTATATCAAGAAATTCAGGCATAAAGGAACAAAACATTCTACTTCAGAACATACCATATGATCAGTAACATAAGTCACAAATAATTATGCAAGAATGGGCTTAAGTGGGTGTCTGATTCAGACACAGTTCAGCAAAATTTTCCATTGTGCTCACTGAACTTTACTTAGTTCCTAATTTTTTTTTGCAGTACAGTCACTAAAACAACCACCTGATGTGGTTAAAGTTGCAATTTCCTTGTTGTTGTTTACAAAACTGAATTAATCACTTTTTAGCAATGTGCTTTTAGGAACTGTAAAATTACTTCTTGATTGAAAACTGTTATTTAAAACCTTTTAACCTTTAGTGAATTACCTTAGACAGCACTATAAAGCCTTAAAAATAAGGCTTTATAACAGAAGTGATGACAAAACCCTAATGAAAACAGCACCAGTGGCCCTACTGTAATAATAGAATAACAAACAGAAGAGGGAAGCTAAGCCTCCTTCAGAGGAACTTGCACAGGCTCTCTGTTTGTTCTGGTTTATTGAGCTATTCAATGTGGCATTGTTCAGTGAAAGGGGAGTTTATAGGAACGTATTTTTTCTATGCAGTGCTACAACCAAGAAAAAATTGACATCTGAAACTAAAGGGCCTAAGGGGCTGGTCATTGCATAGCTAAACTGTATTTCTTTTGTCTGCTCTCTTCCTTTCCTGCTGCCAGATATAGCAAAAAACCTGAGAAGTTCCAAACAAGCCATGTTTGATATTTACTTGATGTACTGGATCTAGCAGTGTTACAATTGTTTCTTTATCCTTTTTCCATGTAGAAATGTGCATCTCAGTTTGCCTCTGCATAAATATTGATATTTTGCGCTAACACGTGCAAGAAAAGATTAATGTAAAACTCCCACAGAAATGAATACTATATATTTGTAGGAAGTATAAAAGTCGTACAGGCTGCAGGTGTACCCCATGTTGAGGGGTGTAAAGAGGAGTTTTGTTTTCAGGCCAGTCTTTTAGATTTAATCTACAACAGGATGTAATGTAGAAAGGTCTGAAAAAGCTTTGGATGTGTATGTGAAAATGTTTCATCCTTCCAAACCTGTTCCAAGTGCCTTGGATGTATGTGTTAGTGTATTGGCAAACATGGAAGGCTCACACATGGAGTCAAGGCATAACCTTCTTCATGAGGTCTTTATTATTCAAAGAAAAAAGATTATAATCCAGTGCACATTCATTCTTAGTAACTGCTTAGGTGTTTGTTTTTTTGTTGTGCTTTTTTTTTTTTTCCCCAGCATCAACTAAACTGAGTTAATTAAACTAAAGGAAAACTGCCTTTTTGGGGTACAGTTGGTTGTATAGGCTTTCAGAATACAGAGAACTATTTCTATACCTGAAAGACAAATAATCTCAGATGATCAAGAGCAATTCAGGAATGACTGAGCCTCTTTAGCTGCAACCAGGCTCCAGCTTGTGGCCAGACTGCCCCATGGCAATTTAGAGTAGCATAGAGCAAGATCTCCTCCACAACTAAAATTTGTTGAGGGTTCCTTTATGCTAGCCTTTATCACTGCATTAATGTCTGTGTTGCTGGATAAGAAGTGCTGCCTCAAAGGGCCCATCTGAAAGGGACCCACTTTATTGAGTCTCCACAGAGGAGATGGGACCATGTCATATCCTAGAACCCTATTCCAGCCCCATTGCCATGGAGATCCCCATTGACCCCAGCCCAGGAAGCTGCTATCCCTTGTGATTCCCTGAATGGCATCTTGTGTTGCACCTCACAGTTCAACTGTAACCCAGACATACCTTTTACTGCTCACCAAGGTCTGATTTTATCCTTGCTGAGGGGAGCAGAACATTTTTAGGGTTTGTACCTGTTAGACTGCATGCTAGCTTCACAGGAGTGCCTGGACACACAGCAGCTTGTGGAGGGCTGGTCATCAAAACCAGGGCTCCCTGTGTGTGTTGAAAAAGATCGTATCGTTCAACAGGGACTGTAGAAACTATATTATGACTTTAATGGGTTAATAATGAGGAAAAAAGGAGCCCCATTTCCTAAATGGGTGAAAAACTGCTGTGAAAGTAAGGGAAGTTGCTTTCTTAACCAAAGTGAAACCTTTGCTGTATGGAAATTGCTTCACTAGAGTTTTGGGATTTAGCTGAGCATCCTGAAGCTCACCAAAATGTCAACCTTTGATAAATCCCAAGATAAAAAAGGTCCCAAATAATGGCATGTTCTCCAGAATTTCTAGTTTTTCTATGAAGCCCCTCCAACCTTTCACTGAAGTATTTATGGGGAGCAAATAAACTGTCTGGTTCACTAATACTTTCATCTACCTCTATCCTGTTACTAAGCATTCTGGGGAGAATAGTCCTTTTGTTTTAGGCTTTGAAAAAAGCTTTGCTTCCCATTAAATATATGTTTGATGATGTGCTCAGTGAATGTGACCTGTAAGGAAAAAGAATAGTGTATTTCAGTGTTCACAAAGGAAGCATTTATAACAATTTATATCGGAGGTCACCAAATTTGTTCTTCAGAGATGCACTAGAATTACATGTAGAGCCTCAAACACTTTAGAGAAAAGGGGATTTCAGCTAAGTGAAAGCTGGTTGGTAAGATGTGCATAAGTATATATGTGTAGATGCATTTGTATATATATACGAATGGACAAGCATTAGTGGTTCTTTTTTCCCACAGTGTCAATGAAGTTTGTCCCTAGGCATTGTAAATTTCTGGCAACACAGCAAAATAGTAAGAGGACAATCAGTTTAGCTGAGCTCTGCAGGGAGTTCTATCAAAGGACACAGCATGGCTATATCCAGAAACAAGGATCTTCCTTTGTGAGTGTTTGTAATTCCTGTACTGGACAGACAAAAAAAATAAATTACTCTGGTCTTTCAGTTAGTAGATTCACTGCTTGCCACATTCTGTCCTTGTATCTGCAGACATCTTTTCTCTCCTACTGAGTTTCCTGGCTGCTGCTGAGGGCTTATTTTCTTTTTCAGAAGCCAGCAGTAAAATCATTTTGTATTGGACATCTCAGTCCTTGCTTTACAGGAAGGAACACAGGCAAAGCTGAATGGATTAGTGATGATTAAGTACTGCTAGTTGTTTCTTCAATTTTGTATGTGCCAAAAGGAAACAATGATACTTTCTTTTCTCCAGTTCTTGCCTGGTACATTTAAACTTAACACTTTTGATGGCAGCATGTCTCATTACCTGTTTGCACAAAGCTTATTTCTGCAGCATATTACTTTTAGATAGAGCTCCCAAGCATTTCCAAGCAGCTGCTAGGTTTACCAAAGGATTCAAGGGCATATCAATAACAGACATAACCTGTTTTATCCTATTTGCTATCTGTGCAGGCCAGTTTCAAAAAAACAAAACAAAAAAAGCCCACAGCATAGTTGTACTAACCCTAGCATTGCACAAATGGAATGTCATGGAGTAGAGCAGCTTGCTGGTATTCACATGGCTTTCCGGCTGCTTTAAAGTTTGGTTCATGGGCAAAGTGGTGTGTGTGTGTGTATGTGTGTGTGTGTGTGTGGTTTTATGTGCAGAAGCCCATGCAGTTGTGCCAAAAGATAGGCTGATAAGTTCGTAGCTTTCATTTCAAGCATTAGTAGTTTGTAGTCTTCTAAAAGAAGCACCACAATAAACACCATTAGTAAAAATAGCAACCCTTCTGGCCCAGTAAACAGAGCTTATATACATTGATAGCATTATATTGGCAAGAATGCACTCCATATGCTCACAAAGGTTACAGGACACATTTCCATGTAAACAGTCAAGACAGTGAACTTCAAATATTTGGAAGAAATGTTTATTTAACAACTGAATACATGCTAAAAGAAATAATTTACAGCAGCAGTTTCATTACATTTTTTTCTCTCCAGTTTTCTAGTTCCCATCTGAATCGAAGTGATAGATACAGAAGTAGAATTATTCACTACCCAGTGAGAAATGTGCTTAAAGAATAAGCACATAACTTTGCCACTGATGTAGCAAATAAACCACCTCATCACTTGTGTGGCAAAATCTTGCATTTTAGTATTATGCTGAACACACCGAAATGGAGTACCTCTAGATAACAGTACTTTACACTGTACCTCCTTATCTAGTTAGAAATATTTACACCTCTTTTGGCTAATGTGTAGGTAGCAAAAACAACTATTAAACACATACCATTGATATTCACTAAATAATACATAAAAAGGATCAGTAAATGCGCATTCACATGCATTTAATTTAATTTTATGTTTTTTACATAGTGACTTTATGGGGTCAAGAAGATTTAACTTTGTTCTGCAAAGATGCACATTTTGTCAGTTTGATGTCATAGTTTAACATAACCATACAGTTTTTAGGAGCCATTGAACAAATTCCCATCTTCAGTGATCCATGCAGGTGCAAGTGTAGGTGAGTAAGAATAAGATTCAATGCATTTTTGTACCTTGCAAATGGCTAACTTAAACCAAAGCAAAATAGATCTTTCTGGTTATATATTTCTCTCCAGCTTAAAAGCAACTTTAAACTTACATTTTCTAAAGTCTGTAACAAGATGTTTAGAGGGTTTTATTGACGATTTATAGAAACACCATTTTAGCCTTTATCTTTAAACCTTATGTTCCTTTACACAATAATGACACAAATGGGGGTATGAATTTTATTGAAGCTGCAGGGCATCTTCCTATACATGAATTCATTAAGGTCTACGTTCTTTGAAAAAAATTCATTTCACATCAGTATTAAAGGCTGGTTTAACTTGACCATTATATGACCTGAAAATAAAAAAAAATTTCCACTGCTGGTTTGATACTCTAGCTGCTTTTTTATGTATGCAAATATAAAGATCTAAATAAGACTAATCATGTCGTCTAGGACTTGACTGAAGTTTGTAGGATCTGATCATATCAATTGTCCAAATAGTCTCACAGATTATGGTAAAAACATTGCAACTTTTGTAATTTTGTTCCCAAGGATTATCTTTTTCTATAAAGAAAATGTATCTTTGAATCTTGACTTAATTAAATCTGTTTCTTCTTCAGGAGTGGTGAAAAGAGATTGCATTTGGTTTGATTTTTTGCAGCAAGTTGCTATAGAACTAATTGCAATGACCAGGGTAGAGAAAAAGGTTATCTAACAATTCCATTAACATGTAAGAAAAGAAAACAAAGTCATTTGGGTTTGTTGAAACCAACCTGTATTTTTCCCACTGAATTATTTGAGGTTAATTTTAAACCCATTTCCTTTTGTCGCAAAGAAGATTCTGATCATTTGATGATACAGAATATCCCTACACAAAATGCTACAGAGTGTTCTGTGATTGTGATTTAAAAATTCAGCTGACAAAAATGCTCAGAAATTATTCATAAGCTGAACTGAAAAATTAATACTTCTCTACAGGAAAGCACATAGCTGAACTTATGTTTTAATCCATCCCTACTCAGCACATCATGAAAGCATGGGAATTTAACAGCATATTAAAGTTCACGGGAGTCAAATTAAGCATAAGTGAAACTTAAAGTTGCTTTAAAACTAAATTGCCAAGTGCCTTTCTAAATCATGAGTTTTCAGCCTTCTCCTGGGCTATTCAATGAATTCATTACTAAAGACTCAAATGACAAAAAATCTTCCAAGTTCACCCCCTGCAAAATATTCAAAGGGGGCTAATGTGACTGGGTCATTAGTGAAAATCCAATTGCTACGGAGACAAGAAGCCAAAGCTAATCAGAAGGATCCTTGAATTAGTTAGTGGTAAGGAGACTGGGACATATTGTGAGAGAAGCTGTCACAGCTGTTGTGTTATATTGTATCTGATAGGGATGTGAGTGCAGTGATCAATAAATAATCTGGAGTGAATAAAACCTAAACAGATCAGTCACCAATACAGACACACTTCTATATAAAAGCTCCTTTAGCAAACTAAGGACTTACTTCTAGTAATCTTCCCCACAATGACATTACTTGAAAACATGTCATTTACGGACTCTACCAAGATAAAATATGGGAGGCTGGAGAAAGATGATCTCAAAAGAACTGGACACCATAGAACTGGGGACCAAAGGCACATCTGTGCTGAGGTGAATACATCCACTACTTATAACCCTAAACTGACACTTATGGTGCAAGTAGGTTGTCTGTTTTACCCTGTTGCTCTCCTACATATAGAATAAGACAGAAGTGCAGAACCAAATTATCTGTTAGTATAAACTAAGCTCAATTTCATCAATTTACTATTGCAGCAGACTTCACCCACAGATAAAACTGTCCCTTAAATCTTAAAAGAGAGAGCTGGCTTTGAGGTTATTGTTTTTGTGGTCTAGCGCTGGTTCTTTGCATCTGGGTGAGCTGGACCACAGAAAGAATGGAGCACTGAGAATCAGTAGTGTGGACATGTTTCTACCACTGAGCTGGGAACAAAACTCCTTACACTGAATATGAGCTTTGCTCATGGATATATGACAGTCTATGAGCCACAGGATTTAAATATTAGCATTCACAAATATTTACGAACCAAGAAAGCAAGAGTGTAATTAGTAGAGGGTATTTTAATGCTATTTACTTTTTTAATTAAAAAAAATATACAACTGAAAATCAATGCTCTCCTCTTCATTGCTTCATTCTCTAGCAAGGTATTATACAATTCAAATAATTTCAAATACCATACTTAGAAAAAAGAATGCTGAAAACTTCCATGCTATACAGCGACTTTCATGTTAAAATAGCTTAGTTTTAAAATTGTTTTGAAGTTAAATGTCATATAGATTACTGAGAGGGGAGGAGGTTAACTGTAGTGTGACTAGCTCCCCTGGAAGATTTTCCAAACAAAAGAGTAAAGCAGCTCGTAATTGGAAGTTGTGTTTTCCTCTAAACCAATAATTAGAAAGTACAATATTTCTAAGACAAAGGTCTAATCTATTTTAGAAAAGAGCTAATGTTTGCTGCATATTTTTCATGGTATGTTTAAATTATAGTTTTAATAAAATACATCTTTAGATCAAAGCTGAAAGAAGTCATCAGTAGTAGGCCAGTGTACTCCACATTTTTTGTTCTTCCAGATGATGGATGGCTTATGTTGCTCAGATTTCCACAAACAATCTCATTCAGTATTGTTTTTCCTCTTCTAGTACATATAAACAGGAGAACTGGTAGACAAAACAAGAACAAAATCCTTGTGTCCAATCATGTATTTAGACGTTCATCAGCTTAATGAGTTCATGCAGTTTTTTAATGTAAGTCTAGAAATGGTAGTGCTGATGATGAAAGGGGGGGTTTGTTTTTTCTTTTCTTTAAGATCACAGCATGAAATACAGCATTTTTTAATATATATCTCAGGCAACAGAGAAAGCAAAACTTGCCTGCTGAACACTTGTAGAACTTTTTGAGAAGTAAGCCTGGTCCAGGTGAGTTATTATCCTTGAAATTCTGGTCTTTCTGGTCTTACAATAGGAGCAGAGAGGAAGGACTTACTAGGAAAGTTAGAAATTGATTTTATTTAAACCTGGTGGAAACTGTTTGAACTTTCCACTCTTGTAAACATCCACATAATGCCATGAAAAAGTTCATGAATATTGCATTTTTTTCCAGTTGTCTGTCTATACAAGTTTCTACTTGGATGAGGTTCCTAGAGGTAATGTAGCTCAGACACTCCGTGGTGCCCTCTCAAATTCATGGGTCCTCCTGTTCCTACCTTTTTTATTCTCTTGTAGGTGCTTCCACTTATTTGTGTTCACCTGCGCATTGGCAGGTCTTTGCCGGCGTTGTTTGCGGTCTCTTTTCCAAACCTGCTCACAGAACTCATCCATTGTGTTAAGATTGGGGTGATTGATTAACTGCATGAAGTCTCTATACCAGATCTTTTGACTGGGGGTCATGCTATTGGTAGCATCCTTGGTCTTGGAGGCATCACCATCATCTTCTTTATGGAGCAGCTCTTCCAGGTGGTCAGTGTCAATTACTTCCAGGGTCACCTTGAGCAAAGTTTGCATGAAGCCATGTTCCACAGCATGACAAAAATAAATACCAGAGTCTCTCCGTTGAAGACTTCGAAGCAACAGGCCCTGCTCTGTTCGGATTATGCGATCATCCACTTTTATCTGTATTGGAAAAAAGTGGTAATTTCAGTGGGTATCTTTCATGTATGTGCAGCGCTATCCTCCAACTACTCTATTTCCTTACTTTCTCTCCTGTCATCTGCAGTTATAGAAAGCTCAAATACTCAGGAAAAACTACGGGACTACTGTAAAGAGTTTGGGACATTAAGAATTTTCCCCTTGCTGCTGTTCTGTATCAACTCTGTCAGATGGACTTGTTTGTAAGACGGAAGCATACAACCAGCAGATTTCACATCGATACATTTGGCTGTACTACTGAGGTCAAATTTATCATTATCTTTTATTTAAGCCTATATATATTTGTTGGAAAGGTTCTCTGCCTTCCTATTGTTTCTTACTGCAAAAAGTAGTTCACAGAACTGGATTCTACATAAATGGAAAATTTATGAAGAAAGAATAAGAATTAAATCTCAAAATACTAATATTAAAAAAGAAGTTGTACAAAAATACTGTATTTTTATGAATTAACAAATATCTAGAATATAATATCATTCTTTGAATGCATGTGCCCCTGCAGACGGAAAGGGCACAAAACCTGTCTGTAGCTCCAAGAAAAAATTCTAAATAATTTACTACTTGTGCAAACAAAGCAAACAGCAAAAACATATACAGTTGGTAATGTAACTAAATATTTAGTACATGCTTTGAAAAAACCCAACCAACCAAACAACAAACTTCATGGTAGTTTGGCTAAGTTTACAAATCCTTCAACAAAATAAACAAGTTTTTGTTTCCTAGTTTCATCTCCTTACCTACTGGAGTAGATTATTCTCTTAAGGTACATGTGACCTAGCTTGACAGTAATATTACTTGAAAAGCTGGGTAAGTAATAATGTAAGGATGTTGATGACAAGAGGAGAAAACTAAAGGATAAGCTTAGTGTAATACAAGAAGGGAAAGCCAGTGAGTTTGCCTCCATCAATATTGCTTTTGATGAAAAAAATGTGCAAGTTTTCATATCATTGTGTCCACAACAGTCTCTAGTTCTTTCTGTCTTATCTGCAGTACCTAGGAAATGGCCCTGTTAGACTGTTTCAGTCAGAATACAACTAGATGAATGCAGCTGGACTGTTTTTCATCTAATTGCAGTTTTACAGTCTTTGTATTAGGTTCAGTATAACCCTAGTATGATGTTTTAGACAGCATGCTCACTTATGGTATTTCTGAGATAACTAACAGTGTGTTTTGCAGGGGTTCTGACCAGGGAGAGGATATGAATGTTTCCTGATGCAAGGCTGCTAAAGCTATTAGCATGTTTATGGGATTTTATGGTGATAAGAGGATGACTATAGTGACCAACAGAAATTATAAAATTCCAGATAAACTCTGCTAAACTAAAATGCAGATGGTTATTATTCTGGGAAAGACCAAGGTTCTCAAGTATATCTTTACAGAAAAGACTATTACCATCTCTTAATTTTTTTCTACTGTACCTCTTCTTTGCGGTCATCATTTTGCTTCTGGAATTGCCAGTAGACTACAGCACGCTGAGATTTTGGACTGCACTCAAGAAAAGTGCTGCTATTCTCTACTCCATAGATAATCTTTTCCTCCAGGGTCTGACCACTTAGGTTATCTGTAAAGCAGGAAAAAAGGAATTAAAATTACCGGGAAAGAAAATCTTAATTGCTAAGTGAATTTGTTAATTTAGAAATTGGGCTCCCCTAAAGTGTTGAAAGATAAAAACATTAAAAGAAAATTTTCCCCATATCTGTATGCAATTTGGAAAATCACCATCAACATCTCTATCTTTTTAAGGATCCCCGGTAGAGTTTTTTTATTATTTTAGAATTTTAAATCCCAACAGCTGTTAACATCTCAATATGTGAAGTTAATGAATTTAATTGTCTTTTTTTGTGTAAACCTCATTATTATTCATCAAGGAAAACATCTAGAACATGACAAGAATTTTTAATAGTAAACTGTATGAAAAGCAAAAACTCAGGGTGCAGTTGCAGAATGTCTGTAATGATGCCTCCTGGGCTCTATCATCATAATACTTTAGAGCAAAGCAATAAAACATGAGGCTATTTAAAAGTAGTATAATGTGTTTAGATTATACAGCACTGCAGTTTGCTGAAGCTGCTAATGACCAGGAATAACGTTTTTGAGGAAACAATCTTCAATTAATCATTTCCTCTCATACTGATATAATTTATGGAAATGTAATGAGGTTAATAAACCAGAGATCATGGGAAGGGAAAAAGAAAGTTTAATAAATTACTTCCTTTTGTACAACAACGTTTCAAGATATTCATCAACTTGGTGGAAATATCCCATAGCTATAGGACTTATACGGCATTTGATTCTTCTCCAATACCACAAAGGCTGCAAGGCATCATATTTCAACTCTCCACCTTAGCTCTTTAAAATGCTGTTTTGGATCTAAGTGGCAACAGTACAATAATCCTGGAGAGTTGATGATGAGGAGGAATTGGTAAACTATTGAGTTTAACATTGTGTCAATCTCATGGGGTGTCCTGTCTCTTTGCCATTATTTGTCTTTCTTTCCATTTCATATTTTGGACCTTTACCACTGGAAATCTTTAAAACAGTTCTTTTGGTATGTTTTAACAGGGAAATCATGTCTAACTAAAATCATCTTAGAGAAATCCTTCATCAAGTTTTGTTTGCTTTCACTGCTGCTTTACTGTATTGGCTATGTTGCTCAGCAAATGCAGGTGGTTTGCTGGAAGAATGAGCCAAAGATAAAAATAAAATTGAGCTCCTGGTTTTATCTTGATAAAACAATTATGTCTTTCCATAATGTCTTGCAGCCCTGAGAGAGGATGGAAAAAGAGATGGGGCACAGAATAGGAACTGGTGCTTGCCCAGTTCTCAGTAAGGAGACATCAAATGGGGAATTAACACTTTAGAAATAGAGGGAGGGGTGAGTTTATCTTCCTCTGTTGGACTGTGAACCTTTCCAGAAAGTTGATGGGGTGCTACTTAAAAAAGTTAAACAACTTTTATCACATCTTTCAGAAACCACATTGTAGAGAAACAAGATAAACCAGGTGCCAAAGAGTGGGTGTGAGTCCACCTGTGCCTGGTTAGGGCAGGCCCCCTATTACCAGGGGGCCAATAAAGGTGGGACACACACCCACAAGGAGGAAGCTCACTCTGTGCAAGGCAATGGAGAGGCTAGCAGCTCATTGAGCCTCAGGAGCAAGAAAGGCTCCTCCCGCTACAGTTGGTGGAGAATGTGGGCAACATACAGATGTCTTAAGAAGCAGAGTGTGAAGAGCTGGCAATAGGAACATTCTCCCTGATTTGAAAAAGTGCCTGGGCTAACACTCTCCCTGAAAGGTATGACCAGCAAGCTCTTTGGATTGGAAACCCCTGAGCAGAGGGAAGCCAAGATAAGGATTCTCTCTTTGGAAACCCCTGAGCAGAGGGAAGCCAGGAGGATGGAATCCCATGAGGAAGGGTTAAAACTCCTGTATGGAATCCCATGAGGAAGGGTTAAATCCTGTAATCCCATGAGGAACCAGCAAGCTCTTTGGAAACCCCTGAGCAGAGGGAAGCCAAGAGAAGAGCAGATACAGGAGGGAGAAGAACAACTCAAGTTGGAAAGGCAGAGACTTTGTGAAAAGTGCCTGGGCTGTCATTGAACGGTTTGCCTAGGCTGCAGCAGTGTATGTTTGTGTCAGTCGAAGCTAGGGTTAAATCCCGTAAGCTATAAATGTATCCTGTAATCAGTGTTAAAATGTTTGTAAGCTAGGGCAAACCGGGGTAAGAAAAAAAAAAAAAAGGGGAGAAAATGTAGAGAAACAAGATAAACCAGGTGCCTCGAGTTGCCAAAGAATAGGTTTGAGTCCACCTGTGCCTGGTTAGGGCAGGCCCCCTATTACCAGGGGGCCAATAAAGGTGGGACACACACCCACAAGGAGGAAGCTCACTCTGTGCAAGGCAATGGAGAGGCCAGCAGCTCGTCGAGCCTCAGGAGCAAGAAAGGCTCCTCCAGCTACACCACATCTTTATGAAGAATGTCAGTGCAGCTTTGGGCCAGAAAGATGGGGAGCAATAGAGGAGTGAATTAGAAAGTTAAGGGTAAGATGAAACAGAGAAACTGGAAGTTTGTGAAGAGATTAACTGAATATAACTAGAAGTCACAAGATAAAGATTCCAAATGGGCATGATGTGCTCATAACTCATGAGTCCAGATTCAACATTGCGAATGGTTCGCTAATATCTTCCTGCCTCTTCTGTTTCAGTTATGTACTGTAATTTGGGAACAGAATGCACACAGCTGAACATGCATCCACGGATCCTCACCTAGTCAACAAGAAGAACTTAGATATCTGAACTGGGATTCACAGCAGACAGCACATGTAGGGCACTGCAGCATAAGACAGTCAGTAGGAAATGCCCCTTATAGCCTGGGACACATACAATGCTCTTTCAGCAATGTGTTCCTGTGAGATCTACAGGCTTCTGGGATGCATGCTCTATTTCAAAAATTCCTTTCTCCCAGGCTCCACAAACTCTTAATCACAGATCCATCATGGTCCTTTAAAATGAGCAATTGCACAGTTGGGTGCTTGCACTGGAAATATAGCTATCAGAGCTATCTCCTAAGCTTTAGTAGACTTTGTGTCCTCTTCTCCCACATCCTTAGTAGCTGATTTAACCAGCTGCACAGTAAAGACATAGCTTGCAGTACCACTTGACTGTATTTTCCTGAACCCAGAATAGTCCAAGTGAATTACACAGGAGCACATGTAACACTACTCTCATTAGATCCAGGCAGATGGTCTTCTAGTTCCTAAATATCAGTACAAAGGGCAGAAATAGATATTTATTTAGCAAGGGACCTACTGTCCATGTGCAGTTTTAAATTATATAGAGAAGTTTCTGCTGGAAAACATATACCTATTATAGCCTTAATATTTAAGAAGTTAGTCACAAGTTTTTATCCAAGTTACCTTGAAAGTGGGTGCTCTGATGTCCTTTCAAACTTCTGAGTGTTTTCTTGGGTATGGTCCATGGCATTCTACCATCTTAGAGATCACCATGGAGAGTGGAAGAAGCCCCCTTTAAATTTTGTCGTAACTCCAGAAAATAGAGTACAAGTGACAGTCATGAAATGAGTGAGGAAGGATTTAAGAGATCTCTCAAATTCCACTTCCATGATTTAAGGGAGTAGAGGCAGATCCAAAATGTCTGTAAAGTTCATGTTACATTGAGCACATGGAGTGCAAGAAAGTAAGCAGCGTGATGGAAAAATCACTGGATCAGAGTATAGCTCTGGGACTGAGGAGACTAGAAGTAAGAATGAAAGTCTAGGAAGTTCAGAATAGCAGCTAGGAGAATCAGAAAACTAAAGAAGTCATGAATTTGGTTAATAAATTCAACTCAAAATCCTGTCTGAGAGCTGCGATTCCCAAAATGAACCCAACAGCAGTACCAGTTTGCTACCTTGATAAATATCCTTTAAATACATAATTCCTGATATAACAAAAGAAGTATGAGAAGCTAAATACACTAAGATTGCTTTGTAGATTAATAAATCTCACTATACAGTTAAATTCAGGGTGACTCTTTGAGCTTTCCCTCGGATAAATCATCTAAAAAATGTGCTGCTCAATTTACACATTCTTAAAAAAAAAAAAACTTGATGAATTTCTTGATAGCACTAGTATGTTATACTTAAAAAAATATTGTTCTTTAGTTGACACAAAGGTGATTATGCTTTTAGACTTAAGCATTAATGTCTGGCCAGACATCTATACAACTAAGGATCCTCAGCTCCCTCTAATGTTGCTGCTTAGTCATTTTACACTATTAGTTCTTACATAAAAGGGCAACTGAAAGAACTACCTAAACCATACTAAAAGCATTTTTGGTTCAGTGATAGCAAAGTAACTTTCTGCTGTGTCTCTAAAAGTGAGGTATACATTAAGAGATTTTTCTTTTTTCTTCTTTCTGTTGGTTCACATAGAGAATCAACAGGCAGTTAGTGCAAAGGAATGGGTAGAAAAGCACTAAATGATTACTGGAGCTTATTTTTGGCTATATACAAACCAAATTCTACAGTTATTGTCCACAGAACTATATTCATAAGCAAGGAAAAAACTCAGCACAAGTTGGCATGGGAAGTTTATGGACCATGCAGTTGTCTATACAATGCATAATCGTGTAAACAACAAATAAATATAGGAAAATTTCTTTTGGGTTACAATTCACTCAAAAGTGAGCTGAAACATTCATTGAGTATGCCTATATTAATGTATAGGACCTGGAACTGCATCCTCTCAGTACTTTTTGTAAGTTACTAATCCTTCTAATCATGCTGTCTTTATTCACTATTGAAACCAATTTTTTTCAAGGTATCTTGTTTCCTATTTGCCCTGCTTCTTTAGACAAAGCTGTATTAAAGCTCCTTGAGATGGGGTGTTCCATGTAATAGCTTTTTCCTGATCTTGGTTTTCCAAAGTTGTTGTAATGAAAAGACTGTGCTGGATTATTGGCTTCACTTTGGCCAGAACATACATTTTCAGAAGAATATGTTTACTAGGTATGGGAAGATATAAAAAACAAGGTGTTTTGAAATCCTTCTCTTCTTATAAAGAACAGACCTACAGTTGTATGAAGCACAGCTAGCAAGGGCAAGAGAATGTTTTAAGTGGTAGTCCAAGTCATGATTTTACTCATAAATAAAATGTGAAGGCAGTAAAAACATAAAGCTGACATGTTTCTGCTGGTAATAATATGTTTCAATAAATAAAATAATTTTTAAAAAAATAAACAATTTTATTTTGTTTATCCACGTTTATTGCCCGGGGAAATTTTCCTTTTGGAAACTGAAAATGTCACCTCAGCCTCAATATATGGATGGTCTCATCTGCACTGTGTAAGTATTAGTAGATATCATGGAACTGAGAATTTGTAAACTTTCTACTAGTCTACACTGACTAGTTCAAATCTAAACTAGTGGTAAAGTCATGAGTTCTCAAAATATGACAACTGCATATTGATCATAGTCTATTGATGCACTTCTCCCCTCTGAGTATCTTGGCCTGAGTCTGACAATCAATAAGTTAAAAAAAAAATTAAAAATCTAATGTTATGTTAAACTTACAAATGATTAAAAAGGAAGACTGAAAAACTACTATTGAAGCATAGTGGTCAGTTAGTTCTAGCCCACAGAAGAGTACAAGTTTGGACTATTTATCATTCCATTATAAGGACTGAAAGGACATGGAGGTTTTGACATATCTCCATTTTCAGCCATCTCTTCCTTATTTATAACAGAAATACGTCCAGTAGTTTAATTGTCACTACAGATGTACTACAAACATGAGTGATCATTTTTTTCCAGTAGAGGGAAGTATTGCCTAAGTGTTCACTCACAGCAAATGAACAGTTTTCATTTTCTGAGTGAAAATCTTCTGAAGAGTTTGGCAACAAATTAGAAACTCTGAGAAGTCTTTTAGTTGAACAGTTCAAGAAAGATCTGATCAATATATTATTAAAATGCAACCACTAGCAAAAAACCCCAAAAGATGTCAAAGAAAACCCATGCTGAAAGCACAGGGGACAGGACTACTGCTAGAAACATCCTGATCTCTAGGCCTAATAGTGTAGCACCTACAACAAAGACCATTCCATATGTAGTCAAGGTAGTTTGTTATATGCTTTGTTACCATCCTATGCAATTATGTTAAAAAATATTCTTCTTGGTGTTCTGAAGGAGATATAATTTGTTTCTGACATAATATGTTTAACCTACTTGTATGATATAATCAGGTAAACAGAAAAGCAGAAAAATGAAAATGCTTTACACTGTTAACTTGAGGGGCAAAAAAAAAGTCTTTAGTGTCTGATCCAAAACATTTTAAGCAAACTAAATGGGGATAGCATGTATTATATTCATCTTTGCCAGATATTCAAGACAATTTCACCAACAAATCATACTTCCTACTGTACCTATGCACAGTTTGAAAATTACATACAGATTTGTTGTAATTCAGTCATACCCATAACTCACCATGATGCTGCAAGTCTGAGCAGTGGGTAAGTGGGTCTCCATTTCTTATGTCTTGTCGTCTAGTACGTCTGCAAAGAGATTTGAAAACTGTTAGTGTTCTCAGTGGTCAGCATTGACATTTGCCATGATGGAAGAGCAATTAATGGAACATATATATAATTACCTAGGTCACAAGAGCACCTAAACAACACTAGGAAGGCAATCACATTCTTACTACTGTATTCTACGCATTATCACAGTTTGTAGAATCAGCCTTGACTCTTACACATCAGGTGTTGGGAAACTGATAAGTACATGTCTCTTACACTCAGCCAATAAAGTTTATTTTAACTGCGTTGGCATCAGAGGCATGGACAAATTAGTTGATTCAAAGATACAGGGACTAATAAAGGATCAGAGTATATACAGTACAGTTTAATATGCATCAAAACCCATGAAGAAGATGCAGTTTTTCTGCAAGTACAGAACACTTTAAATATCATGGCATCTTTTAGCTAAAATGAAGTGTTAGGATGGGCAGCTTTGAAAGACTGTTAAGGTACTGCATTTTGTACAAAATTTGAATTACACAGAAATTTCAGCCACTATAGTTCTCACTAAAACATTTGTGATAAAACATTTTCAGTAACTATTGCAAATGGCTTTGTCTTTAAAATAAACAGAATAAAATACTTGGGTACAAGGTTTTGTGTGTAATTTACTTCATCCTTTGTAGCTTTAGTCTGGGTTCTAGTTTTTACTGAATATCCATGTAACATAGTATATTCTTTCCCCATCTTGATTCCCACTGGCTCTTTTAGAAATTTGTTCTAAAAAATGTATTTCACAGGGACAAAAAAGCTTTTAAAATAATTTTATTTGGCGTTTGTTGTTCTCTCTTTGTCTGCTCCTACCTTTATTTAAATAGCTGTGACACAAAATTCAATTGAGGCAGAGTAAAGTGTTTCATACTAAAAAAAAAAAAAAAAGAACAAGGCAAACAAAGATGTGTTTCAAGTGTGAGCACTTTACTTTAGGAATCAGAGAAAGCCTGAGGGCTTGCAAAATTAGAGGAGAACAAAGAGGATTAGGCTGCTGAACAATGCTGTGATTTCAGATTATGGCATCCAGCAACGGATATGCAAAAGTCAAGTAGCCTTGTAAAAAGCACTGTTGGTCACTCCCTTGTGACAACAGCCCACATTTTAAAAAAGCTATTGTTCTGCATTACAGAGACCATCTCTCTTCTCTTTACTGGCTCTATTTGCAGCCTCTCACTAACAGCCCAGCATCAGTACATACTGAGAGTTCTCACAGAGGCACCATCAACTGCACAGCTGACTGCGCTTGGCTGAAAGATTTTAACCATATTTCTTCCCCTGAAAACTACTGAAATGTTAAACCTGCAATTAGTTATGTGAAGTATTGCAACATGGATTTTTTCTGGGAAGAATGTGCCTTTTTATATTCTTCTGAATAAAAACTTCCTTAAAATCATGAATTAGGACATCCTTGCATGTTTTAGTACGAAGGAATCTTCTGTTGATATGTGATTAAAAAAAATACTAAACCTAATTTCAGATATCTTCATACGACTCATTACCAATGAATAAAAGTACACCAAAACATAAGAAACCAGAAGATTTTGTTACTTCTTCCTAATTTTTCACATACAGCATATTATAGGATACTATTTGTAGAAAAGAAGGCCGTGGAACAACTCATATTGCATTCAATGGAGTTTGGATTAGATGTTTAGCTTGAATCTCAGGAAAATGTCACACTTATCACCATTGTATCAACATGCTGATTTATGAAATATGAACCAGAACACATCTTCATGGAGTAAGGTTAAGTAGTCACACTACAGGAGCTCTGAAGTGTCATTTAGACTTGTTAAATACACAAAGAAAGAAAAGTAAATTACAGTAATGGCTGACGAAAGCTCTTTTTAAAAAACAAACAAACAAACAACCCACAAAAAAAACCCCAACCTGAAACAAAGACCAAAATTCCAAACCAACTATTAATAAACATCTGTACAATTGCCTCAGAACTCACCTTCCCCAATATTTCTGGAACTTAAAGTTACAAGGACACATTATTAGGAAGATGTTGACGTTTAAGCTGTTTTCAGAAATTCTGACTTTGTCCTACATGTATTCAAAGCTGACTTGAGGCAGTGGGTACAGCAGGTACCAGGTAAACAGAGAATCCTCTCCTCCGTTACACAAACCTTCATCTTGCTGCTACTGCCAAGGGAAAAACTGAAGGAGTTGGGGGGACAGTGACTTTTTCTGAATGCTTTGTCTGGATCTCAACATCCCAGGAGTTTCTTTTCTTTCATTGTGGCACTCTGCACCTCAAAGTTACCCTGTAGCTGTGCAACCCATTTTACTCCCCAGTAACTCTGCTCCTTATTCCCTCTAAGAAGAGTTCCCAGTCCCCTTACCCCTTGAGGGCAGCAGCAATCTCAGTCTGCTGTTTAGTAAGTTGGAGAGATGAATAAGGAAAATTTAAAAGCCTTCTCCTTCCACCACTGTGCGCAGATGGAAGCACACAGAAGGATGTGCTTTCTGAGTCTTGAGGTGGGCTGGGAGTAGGAATGGGTGCTAGTGAATGCTCAAAAGGATGAAGCTCAGGGATAAAGTTTAGTAGGGAGGTAGCATGGAAGAGTGATTCAATGGTTCCTGATTTCCCCATCTTCTACTCAAAGGTAGTAATCAACCACACTGACTTCCAACCCTAAAAACTTTTAAATCAAATTAATTCCCCAGGATCCCCTTGAAAACATCACTGATCCTCCTTCTCTCTTTCCTCCTTGTCCTCCAGATAAACTTCTGTGCTCCCACCATAGATTTGAATTAAACTATGCGGCTGAGAAAATTTCACCAGCTCTTTTGCGATGGATTCAGGATCTTCTTTTTAATTATTTTATAAAGAATTTCCTAAAAAGTTGGTCTCAAATTAACTTGCTTACTGGTGAAAATATAGAACCTGATGTTCCTCAAGCAGCTTTTGTCAGCAAGATTTGTTTGGCATACATTGTAATGCAAACCTTAAATTTTTAATCCTCTCCATATGAAGTGTCTGTGACATAAATGCTACTTCCCACCCTTTACCACATTTCATTTCCAGCAACAAACAGTCCAAATCTGGAATTTGGAGTCCTGACATTTTCAACTAAGTATTTGTCACCAATCCTTTTATGTGTATGAACCCTTATGTATATAAAACACTGGATTCCCTTTTTCTTCATAAGTGCAAGATGCTTGGCATATTCAATTTAATGTAACCCCTTTTAATCATTTTAGCCATTTTATCATGTACTGTCAACACTACACCAATGTCTGTTCTTATTTGCAAGTGATTATTCAGTTATTCCTAGTTTCTACTTAAGTAGCTAGGAGCTGTTCAGTTACTATCTTACATAATTTAAGATCAAGAATTTCAGAGACAAAGGCAGGCAAATAAAATATTTTAAATTTTCAGATCAGGCAACTAGGACTTGTACATTTTTACTAAATTACTTGCAGCATCGGTTTTCTCTTAAGCTTTGCCTATAGCATCAGTGCAGAGATAATGCAAAATAGAGGGTATTCTGATCTGGCAGCAGTTAGACACACATCAACACATGCAAATTACACTTTTGAATAATACAATAATGTTATATATCACTAAAAAAACCCTTTCCATTCATGTCCAAACACTTAAAATATTTCCTTTGACTTGGAATTCATGAAAAGAAAAGGATGTTTACTTGGGCAAACAACTCTTTTCTTTTAATATCAAGTCCCTTCCTAATGTTAGAGAAAGGCATATTTTCTTTCTTTATTGCCATTTATTACTGAATATAAAGTTATTAATTCATTTCAGAGAAACCTCTTCTAAATTTCTTTCACAAAAGCTTTTTAAGCCAACCCAAGAAGTAGCAGTGTTCACTTTAAATTAACCAAGACTTCATATTGCTTGTAACTCCTACAACTATGTTTTCTTTGGAAGAAAAAGTGCTCCAGTTAACCATTCCATGAAAAATCTCCAAAGCCCTCTGGTCATATTGAGACCATCAGTTAAAACAAATCACAAACCATGCAGACATCTGAAGCTGTCCTTACCTCTTAGCAGTGGGGAAGTAACGTGAGCAGGATGAACCATCCCAGGCACAGTAAGGGTCTCTTGCAAGGCAACACTCAGCACATGCTTTTCCATACACATCACAGCGGTGCAAAGGAAGCTGTGAAACTCCAGTGACTGAGCCAATGTAGAGCTGTTGCTGTTATCAAGGTTGAAAAAAAAAATTACAAAATGCAAATTGCCGTTTTTTTACTAGGAAAGCATTAAAAAAGTTACACAATAATATGTTAGAATCACTTCGGCTACAATGAAGGATTATGATCCTGATGTACACTAAAAGAATGAGAAGAAAATTGTTTTCAGAATAAAAAAAATCAGATAGGAAAACCTGAGTTTTGTATGAAGCTCCCAGTAGCTTCTCTAAACAGTTAGGAAAATTAAAATGCTCTTCCAATTTTTATTTTTTCTTCAGATTCCTGCACTGAAGAAGTGCTACAATCAGTGACAACACAATTAAATGAGAGAAGATGGCTTTATTTTGGATTAAGAATGGTGTTGAGTGGTGGATGTAATTCAAATGCAGAAAGAAGCCATGAAGTAAAGAAAAAAAAGATGCAAACAAAATGAACTACAGCTTGTATGGCATCACAACAGAATATCTTGTCTCTCTCAATTTCCTGTCTGGTATCAAATTCACATGGCCCAATAGGGAACTTGATCCCCAGTGGGACATAAGGAAACTAAACTACTGATCCCATATGAAAGACCAAATTGAGATTTTTCAGCTTAGCATTACCTCTAAAAAGAAAACAAGGATGAGTGTAGTGACTAAATAGAGTTTCATCTGAGATACAAAACTATCAGAAAATGAAACAAATAAACAAAAATTAAATGGCATAATCCTTCTGTTTTGGAAATACTGGCAGTTTACCACCAAAAGCTTAAACTTTGTCACCCATACTGGAACATTTCTTTACAAGGATTCACTCCATGTAGTCCCACCAAGAAAATACAAATTTGTATTAGTTACTTTTCCTTAAAATGTAAGGCTGGCATGAAAAATAGGATTTCCAGAAATTTTATCAAAATACTTCATCTCCAGCATTATGGTGTCCCAGAGGTAACATTTCCAGGGAATTTGGGGATGGAAGGTGTCTGAGGTCACCTACCAATTGGAAATGATACTGGATACCAGTAGACAGCAAAATAAAAAACACTCATAAAAGGTGTTGCATTAACTTCTTTCAGAGACAGCAACTTGGCAGTTTATACAGACATATAGACAGAAACATCCCGTGTATTTATATAAACATCAGGATTTTCTCAAGGAAAACATGACAAAGAAAGCCCTCAAAGGAAAATTCACTGGTAAATTGCAAACTAAGCCCCTTCTAAGCAGCTGCTTCCATCTATTAGAGTGTTATGGCTGGACTGTAAACTCATATTCTCTGGGTAAGAATCTTTGACCCCACAGAGCTCTACCCAAAGCCCTGTCTGTAGGTACCAGTCCCTGTCAGTGCTGTATTCCCAAGAAGTAGGTGACAGGCAGCAGACCTGATAAGCCAACCCTTTCTAACTTAAGTCACTTAATGAAATACCCAGCTTAGGGTATGTTCTGCAGTAAAAAGAGCAGCAATTCAAATCTTAGGTGACCTAAACATTTCTCAAGGGATGCTTTTTCTCTTTACTGATTATGGTAGCAGCATAGGTCAAATTAGAGCTTCAGTTAAGTATCTTAAATGTCCAGATGGTATTGATCTGAGTACTATGTAATTGGAGCATTACAATTTATACCAGCATGTAGCAATGTGTGGTGCAACTAATACAAAAATCAACCCAGAGAATGCACATGGGAAAATAAAGAATGATGTGATGGTTTCCCATGCATCCTTGCAGGCAATTTCATTTGACAAAAACCCTCCCTGATTTTTAATAAATGTCTTTAGAACTAAAGAATTACCAGAAATATAGGTGGGAAAAAAAAAAAATATATATATATATATAAATAAATAGTCTCTTCCATGCAGATAAGTTCATAAAGTTCAGTTAGTGGACTACAGCATGTGTTTCAGGTGCTGCACAGCCTGAAGGCTCCTGCCCTGTTTGCTGATCTTCTGATCATGGATTTAGACTCCAGCTGGTGATCATTATTCTGGACACTAATAATATATAAATCCAGGCATCAAGGAATTCAGAAAATAGTAATGGAATGATTTGCATCAATTGCCTGACCTTGCTTTTCTATACAGTCAAATGACCTTTTGGGCAACCAATCTCTCCTCAGAGTTGTTAATTTAAGAAATCAGCTAATTTTCCGATCAAATCTGAGGGAAAAGAAGAACAACTTTACTCTAAAAATTCTTGCAGAAGTATCATAACTTAAGAAAAATTGAGGAGACCAGTGTTTTAAGCAAACCAGTGACTTCTGTTTGCCCCATGGTGCTGCCCAAAATACAAAAAGATAAAAGAATTTTCCATTTGAAAGTAAAAAAACCCCAAAAACCAACAAAAAAATTAAAAAAAAAATAAAAAAGAGAGATGGAAAAAATAACATGCTAAAAAAGAGCTTAGGCAGAACTTTGAAAAGAATTCTAGGGAGCATGAGATTCAAATTGAATTTAATTTCATTTTATGTCATGAAAAGTAACTAATGCAGAACAGTTTGAGGGGGTGTGAAACATCCATTTTGAGCTGATCTTTTCTATACACTCACTAGGGACAGAAATTGTGATCTTTGAATTAAGTATTTTGTGAAAAGTACTATGGAAGTAGTCAGTAAGGTTGTTTTAAAGGTCTCTGCCTTGCCCTGCCTTTGATTGCAACTCTTAATAAGGAGAAACAAAAGATCTATGCAGCAGTTCAACGGACAGGGAGATTAGCCAAGCATCTCCTTGGCTTTTTTTTCCCCATCTTATCAAAAATCCAATGGCTTTTTAAAAGCAAATCTGACCCTAAGCAAAAGGTGAGAGCTTGAGCCATGAAAAGTCACCTGTGTTTGAAAGCCAAGCCTGAATTTTTGGCCTGTTTCGGCATTTTTAAAGCAAGGGAAAAATTATGGTATCCTACCTGACAGTCTCAGGGCCAAGTGGTATCCAGGGGCTCCCTGGAAGCTTGGCTCTCAAAGATGTGGCAGCAGGGTGTTTACTGGCTCTAGGATGCTATATTAACCATATTAAGTTATTCAGTAACCATATTAAGTTATTCAGGTAGTAAGACTACAAAAACCTGAGGCTCTGAACCCAATTGGGAGGAAGATGTATCTTCAGTGAGAAAATATAAATACAATACCTGTATCCAGGATTATCCAGCCTGTATCCAGGCTTAGTCTAGCATATAATGGCAAAATTTCCTTGCTCAAAGTCACTCTTGCTCAGAGGTCAAGTTCATACTCATAAATAGAAGCCTTGGAGTTCTACACCATCAAACTTATGCTAAGTTCTGCTCCTTAGTAATCTGTAGTTTGCTCTTTGGGAAGAAGAGAGATTTGTAACACATCATAATGACACAATGGCAAAAGAGGCAGCTTTGGACCACCAGTGTGGTAAAAAGACCCCATCCCATGTTTTTATAATTGAATATAAGATCTTTTAGTGAAAAAAGTAAATGAATGATTGCTTTAACGTTATTCAATATGGCATGCTGGGTTTACTGTTTACATCTCATGCTCCTGCTTTCTACAGTGCTTAGAATTATTGTGCTGTTTATATGAAAAATGGCCTGTTTATCAGAATACAAAGAGTAAAGTGTTTGAGTTATAAAACTACAGTATTTTAAAATTATAAATACAAAATGGAAAAGGTTGCCATATACCTATTGGATACAGACACACTGTGCCAAAAGCTTGACATACTGTATCATGATTCTGTCATTTTTATCCTGAGGTTAGTTGATTTTTCATGAGCCTAGCTATGCCCGAAAAGTTGTGGTTTATGCTCTTTTTTATCTTTAGACAATTTTAGCAGTGTACATTTGTTTTCCAAAGACCCAGTGAAGATTGTAAACTCTCCTGAGTAACTAAAGATGCTTTGAAGAAGAGGTTGCATGAAAAGAGGTTTGGAAGGTCCATTATCAAGTCTGATTGGCTACTTTAGGGACTCTGCTTATAAAAATAATACAAAGCAGGGCATTTTGGTATGATGTGAACATATACAGAACTTGACAGGTTTGTTTTAAAATATACTAGTTTTCAATAGTACATTTTTTTTTGTCCTGCCATTTTTGTTATTTTAGTTGGTATGTTAGAAAAGTGGCCCCAACAAATTGCTTTCTGTCAAATACATTAATGTTTTCAGACAACTTTCCTAATAACAGTGAAATCTGAGTTAAATATGTAGCATTTCAAACACAATATGGAGCTCTGTCCTCTACAGAATTAATTCGACTTCTGTTTAATAATGTATAGAGTGAGGTAGATTTATTAACTTATCTTATTTATGACACAGGGAATTTTTAGGGCACCCAGTCCTAGAAGACCAAATCTCCTTTTTATCAATATTAATGGGAAAAATTATGTGTGATCAAGTTGCTTGCATTTACTGAATTAGGCTACTAATCAACACAAACATGAAAAAGAAAAAAAATTTTATTATGTTAAATTTGACACTAAATTTTTATGTCTCAGACTTCTGAGACAGGAAATGACAGTGGCTGGGGTCCATCTACCTAATTCCAGACAGAAGTGGAAGATAGGCCCCTAATATACACTTCACTGCCAGACAGCAACTCAAAGTTCTTTGCAAGACTGCACAATTCATCAACTGCTTTACAAAGAATTTTAATGATAATTACCCATATTTGCTCAGATATAAAGGAATCACTTTTACTATAAATCAGACAAAGCTCTTCCTCCATCCATCAAGAAATTCAGTTCATTTTAGTTATGGTCTGATCTACAATGAAGGCTATAGTACACATCTATTCTTGAAGTTATTTATGAGTGCACCCAGCAGAAAGTAAGAAATATAAATTCTGATGTCTGGAACCCATACCCCAACCATGTCACTGAACAAGATATCCATGGTAAATTTGGACTAAACCAGTTCTACCCTTTTTGTTAAATGTTTTGTCATGCATGTCCATGAAGTGAATGGGCATTGGACAGAAAGACAGGAGGATCTCTCATTTCCATTGAGATCTTTTTTGCTTCTACTAATTTACACTCATTTTTTGCTTCTAATATCTGCATTTTGTATAGACTACTCCTACAGAGGCTGGAATCAGTCCCACTAACGCAAGGGGCCAAGTTTGGCTGCATCTTTTGTACTGGTTCTTTGTACAGAATATTCTGTAATATGGAATTTTGTTTGTTTGTAGAGAGCCTCCAGACAGCTGGTTACTCTGTGTTTAGTGTACACCTAACCAATAAGTAACACAAATTAGATTTTTCTTTCTTCTTTCCATGCCACATTTTCTGAGAAACTACTGATGTTTATGTGGAAGAATGGGATGCTGCTGCTGTAATTAATATGTCTCTACTGACTGCCAAGTTACTGTCTCTGAAAGATCAACAAATATTTAAAAATAACTCAAAGTTTGTGCACATAGTACCTGTTTTGTGGAAATCTTCATTGCTGAAATAACAGTAGGTTCCTAGGGAAGAAAAGAAAAAAAAGAAAACAGAGTTAAAATATAAAATAATAAAATAATAATTAAATAATTTAGGTTATAAACCTAAAGTTCTCCTAGAATGCTGGTTGTCCAACTTAGAAACCCTGAAAATAAACTAGATACTCCTTGGTAACAGTGTTTCTTGTTGCCTTTTGCAGTGGAATAGTTTATACCTGTAAGTAAAACAGAATGCGTTTACATACCTGGTTGCATCTTGGATTGCCATGTTGATGTAGAAATATAATTTTCCATGATTATTACCGTTTCATTGTGGTTAATTTGTTACTAGTTCCACATCTTAAAAATAATTTTTACACTTAAGATTCAAACTAAATTTAACCTCCCAGGTAATATGAAGGTAACAATGGCTGAATCAAAACACATAGGTACTACTGAAATAAGCAACATGTTTTAACCATGTCAAGGTGAAAAACCCATTCATGCAAAATTTTATTCATAAGAGCAAGTCTTAATCAGAAGCATCATCTTGACTGCACTAATCACACAGAAAGAAGTTACTCATATTTGCAAAACACAGAACTTGGCAAGAGGTTTCTTGCAACATGGAATACCCATTATTTAATGAACCAAATGGCTCAGAGTTTTTGTTCTCCTAGCTAAGTTTACATGTAATTATATTTATCTGTAGCAAGCAGATGTCAAGCCAATATCTATTTTCTAACAGGAGGCACTGTAGGAACTGTTTAACAGAATAAGCATGTTTCAATCTGATTAAAAGACTGCAACACCTTTTAGGCCCACCTGCTTGAATAGATTTTAATATAGAGAATAAAAGTGGCAACCTTTGGTCAGAAAGAAAGTCAGTCAGTTCTGTATGGGCTTTATTATATTTAAAATCTGCTATCCATCCCATTTATCATACTTTTGGCTATGTACATTAATAAAGTCCTTATTAAGCTTTTACACTTGTGTAGCTTTCAACGTAGTTATCCTGAGGGAATTGGATATGGGTCAGTGGATGTTAAGCATGTGGACTTGCCTTTACAAATGGGTTAATAGACATTATATTAGAAATCATCAATTAAGTGTAACATTTGAATGAAAATTGAACTCATTAGTTTGCTTGCTCAGCTGCTCAGAGAAATATTGCACAAATGAGGCTAAAAGAGGCATTTATTATCAATGTAACAGATATGACTTTTCATTATAAATAAAAAGCACTGAATTCAGCACATTGCAGTTTAAATATCAAAATATATTTTTTTATGATGCACATAGTCTCTTTAGTAACCAAAGAAAACTTAACATTTTGTTAAGGTACATGTGAAATCTGTTGTGAATTTCCTATTGAAAGATCTGCATATAAATTCTACTTATCCCACTGAAGTATATTAATGTCCTCTTTAAGGCTTAAATACATGACAAAGGAGATAAATGAGCCTTCAAGTAAATCAGAAAACCAAAATCCTTTTGTGTAATGAATAAATACACGTGTAAAGTAAAATACCAGATCTGAATTTGCCATTAACCATTCTACTTCTGTAAAGCACTTCTGAAATAAAACTTTCACTCCATTTATTTTCTTCCTTTCACATATATATTTCTCTGATCTCCTTCAGCTTGGCACTTCTACTTGATTTAAGGAAGAGACTGATACATTATCAACAATTGCCAAATTACCCTGCATTAATGTAATGACTTTTGCATGTACAAAAAAGAAAAAAAAGCTGGGAGCCACAAATTACTTGTCTCGTTTTCTCCTCATAGTCTCTTTTTATTCTTTTTTCTTTCTTTTCTTTTTTTTTTGTTAAAAAGGAAAGAAAAATTCCTTCTTTTCTTAAAAAAACCCCATGCATTGCCAGTAAAGGCAAGTTTACCCATTAAAAACAAGAACAAACAAACAAAAAACCCACAAAACAAACAAAAAAGCCCACAAAACAAACAAACAAACAAAAAGCTAAAATACAACCCTAGAAAAGAATGAAAAGAATATATACATGTTCTGTTAGGTATGTTTTATCTGTTCAGAAGATGCAAAATATAAAGGGGTAGCAATTGAGTTCAATGAGTTGCTGCTGGCCCCATAGCAGGTTTGGAGTACAGTCCTTGCCAGGACATCTGCAATGAGACCATGTGAAGTGGGGCTCCCTGAGCACACAAGTGCCATCTTCCCACTATCAGATTAACCTCATGCTCCCAGCTAGGTATCCCTGAACTCCCTGAAAGCCTGGAGGCTGCAAAATGGTGCCATAAATGGTCACTGCCAAAAAGAAAAACATGGGGAAGGTGCACAATGCGTTGCTGTGTGTAAAGCACAGGACATCCCTGGGTTCTGTCTGGGAAGTGTTTGAAAGGCTTTCTCAGCCTTGACTTGCAGGAGTGTTTATGGAATGCCTTATTGCCTTATGGAATGTCTCAGATAGGAAAAGTGGAAGAGATTGATTTTCACAAAAAGTATTAATGGTTAGAAGGTGTTTATGGTGTCTTGTGTCAAACCATGAAAATGTGACTGCAAAGGTACCTTTAAAAAACATAAACACTTTATTTCTTTCTCAGATTATTAGGCATAAGAAATCTGTGCAGATCATTCCTTCTCCTAAAGTACCTTCATAAATTTATTATGCTGATAGCCTGAATAGTGTTAAGAGTAGATGCAGCTATGAAATTCATGTATTGCATAACTCTGTGGGAGAAAAGAGACAGGCTTTATCCTCAGATGTGCACAGATACATACTTAATTACAGCGTGTAATAGCTCTAAGATACAGAGATAATAATTTACTTTTTAAACCACAAAACAAGAGCCCAGAATGCCATTTTTTTTATCATTAACCTCCAGCTAGCACTGAAAGTTTCAAGGTTTATTTTGACTAGTGTCTGGGTCTCTAAGTGACAGGCTAATTAGAGGGGTATGCCAGGCTATTCCTTGGCTAGACTACAACAAGTTTAGTTTGCAGCTGTCCACAGAGAAATCTACAACCTGACACTTGAAATTTAGCTGCACTTACCCGAAAGACTGTCATTTCTTCCAGCAAGACTTCCTCTAATTCATGCCAAGTCTCCTTAGGAATTGAAACCACTTTAAGAACTGTTCCAATATCTTGAAAAGAAAAAAAAAAAAAAAAAAAAAAAAAAGACTTCAGGTACTTAGTTTCAGAGCAGGCAGAATTTTTTTAGTATGTAATTATTTCCTATATAAAGACTGTGAAGTTACATCTAACTAAGCACTCATTCAAAATACTAAATGTTATTTAAAATAACCTCAAAAAACATTGAATTTCGGTAGTTCACTGAAGTCTTTCAGTTATCAAAATGCAAGAAAGAAAAATACTACTATAGTTATTAAAGAATGAAAAGTACTGAAACGCTATTTAAGTGACAGTATAAAATGACAGATGTTCCCTTCCAACAAAAACCATTCCATTATGCTATGATTCTCTTTCAGTCATTTATTAGGGTAAGGAAAGGCACTGTATTTACCCAGGCATGTTTTATTGTCCATTTTGAATATGATGTTTGTCATTCTTAAAACGCCTCTGAAGATGCTGTCATAAGATTCAGTATGGATATAAAAAAATCCGGACAAACGCTATTAGACAGATGAAGCTGTTAGATCTCCTAAGTACATGCAGTCTTCCCTGTGTCAAACAAAGTACCTAAGATGTATAAGCCCCTTAAGGCATCTGTATTTCTGTGTGTTGTTAGACACAAGTCTTCACTGAGGGGTAAAAAGTAATACAACTTGTATCTTCTGTTGAGAAAAAGGTGTGTGCCAGCATTTTAATACTACATCCATTTACATTTTAAGGATTTTGCAATTGGCTTATACATGAACAAGGCCAGTGCTTGAAATTCCAGAGCAACAGCCTTTGTTTTTGTGAATATGCTTGAGACTTGAGGCCATCTCAGTTTTACAGCTTCTGCATCTGTGATTTATGTGTTTGTTTCCATGAACAGAATTTTCAGGGAATAACAACAACACCAACAAAGTAATTTCTAGGTTGGTACACACATCACTGTAGTCGCCCTGAAATAGAAACAGCCTAGATGTGACTTTTCTTTTTAACCAGCCAAGTGTAGTGCCCATGTAAATATATCATAGGAGGAACAGCTATGTCCCTGAGGACTTTTCGTGTTACACATTCTATATCAATAACAGTTTAGGAAAATGTAAGACATTTTAATGAGATAAAATTCCCAAAATAACAGGATGTTCCACATTCTGCAAAAAAAAGAATTAATCAACAATTATGAAAAATCACAATATATTTTGTATACATACATATTTGTATGTTAGTTGAAATTTCCAATTAAAAAGGTGACAACTCACCACTTCTATATTGAAAATATCTATAAAATAGAAACAAATAGATTACACAGGCTGAAAAAGTTTTCTGTAAGGTAAATAACTTAAAACCTATTTATTTAATGAGAAGTTTCTGGTATTTCAACTTCTTTATGTGAAATAAAATACTCTAGAAATCCTAGAATATCCTGTAGAATTGAAATTTTCATTTTTCCATCTGCTCCTCTTTAAGCAGATGTTGGTTTCTAAGCCCATATTTTTGCAAGTTTAGAAAGAAGCGATGTTTTCCACAAAATATCTACATCCGTGTTTTCTTTCATTCATCAAAATTTCATAGATTCTTTATATTTTCTTAAAAAAAAAAGCCACAAAAAAGAGAAGCCCAGCTTTATGTTTATTTAGGCAGTTACAACTCCAGGCTAAGTGAGTAAAATATACCAGATAAGCTGTTTTGGAACTGGCTTTCACTATGGTTACTGCTACTAATTGGATATATTTCATTCAAGAAATATTATTGAGACTACAGAACAAATGCAGTGTAAACTTCAAAACAAAAAGAAAAAAATCCACATCTCTACAACAGAGTAACACAGTAATGGATAATTTATCATTAGCTTTATTTGTAATTCAATGGTTGAGCTAATTCCCTTGACTATCCTGATAATTTGAGAACTGGGGTTTCAAGGGAAATATATTGTGCAGGTAAAAAAGAGAACTCTGATCTAACAAATGTAACAGTGTAGTTATGGGTCACCACTGTATTCTGTGTTGAACTATGTCTCTCCTCAGTCATTATCCACCAAATGCCATATTCTAGAAATGAAGGGAGATTTTTGATAAAACGGGGAAACTGTGGGGCTTGAGTAGGCACTGAGCAAACATACCTTCCCCACATAATGTTTCAAGTAAAGGTCTGACTTTTAAGAGGATTTTGCAACAATTACAGTCATTTGATGCTCAAAAAAGCATCTGAGGTCAAAGTTACACTGTGTTAATCACTATGGTGACTCTGGTCAGGTCACAGGTACCAAAGTGGGGCTTTATCTGGGTTCCAAATCAAGTTTTACAGAGTAGCATTTCAAACAATTTCACACAAATGGAATCAAGCTTCTCCTTTAGGATCAATAGGCTCTGCTGAGTAAGATAAGATTACTGGTATTAATTTGCTTTACTGACAGATAAACCTTGACTGTGCCAAATGATCCCAAACATCACACACTCAGGATATGCATTAAGTGCATATCCTAAATCCTGTTTCTTTCTGATATAATTTCAAGCATGCTGATATGATTTTATTTCCACTGTGAAACACACTGGTACAATCACAGTGGGAAAGAAACTACTCAGCTAAAGATTTCACCCACAGGAAAGGAAAATGTGACCACACTGGATGGCTATTAATTATACTGTGTTCAATTATCATCAGCTATTCATTGAAAAAGAGAAAAAAAGTATTTCGTCAACATATTGAAGTTCAGCAGCATGTGGGAACAATGTAGATTGCTGCAATGGCAATGGGAAAACACAGAAATGTACCTAATCTGATGGGACAGACCTGCACAGAAAAATCCAGTCATACCCCAGAGAGCCTAATTCTGGCTTTGTCAAAGGTTCAGATCATCAAGTGGAAAACTAGACTGTGACTGGAGTCACCAGTCTGCTCCCTGGATTGTCCTTTCCTTGGGGAAGATGTAATACATGCTGATTCTGTATCTGTTTCTGGTTCCTTTGAGCAGCCAGCTCAGGGCAGCTTTCTGGCAGAAGGCAGGCAGGGCCTCTGCTCACCCCCTTTTCCTTTCCCCCTGCACTACAGATGCCCTTTTCTCATTCTGAAAACCACAATAGGTATTGTGAGCATTGAGGAGAACCTTATGCACCCCAGCTCCAAGCACAGGTGTTGTAACACCTCTTCTTGTCCTATGAGGGTATTACCTTCTGCGGGAAAAAGAACAGTTTCTATAGACAAAAGGAATATTTCAAGAAATAATAATACTCTCAATTTACCAAGGTGTGCTTTTGGTGCTGAAATATCTTTTGGCAAGTACACGTAACTATCTTTCAATACTTATCTTGCAGTTTGGAGGGACAAACATCAGCAATGTTGGATGAGATTCAGAGTACTTACCATACATCTGAATACTAGTGGTTTACAGAACTGAGTGCCTGAATTCCCAACTTAAATGTAAGAGCTACCTATCACTGAAGCTCTCACAGAAGGAGACCTTACCTGGCTGCATAACTATCCATCTTACTCTCAAAGAGGTCCTGAAAAAAGTATGAGCCTCTCAAAAAGTACTTATCTCTCTCCCTTGCAGAAGCCTGGGCATTTCTCTCCATCTGAATGCTAAACTTTGGTGAGATAAATGCTAAAGATGTAGACATAAATTAACTCCTTGGATTTGTTCAGCAACATACTCTGCATGCTGAAGGGCTTGTTTCCTTACATTGCAGCCAAGGGGAGTATTGCCATTGATTTTTATTTTTTTTTTTTTTTTTGGGCTGAATCAGGTCATACAAGACTTGCTGAAAGGAATAAAATACTGCCAGTTGTAGATGGCACTGAAGTCTCTAATGTGTGATGGAAAATATATGTGTTGTGTAAAACCATATGAAACATTTCAGTGTTTTATGTAAGAACATGCTGTTGCACTGATATCTAATAACTCAGTTCATAGCTTTAAAGAGCTGGAACACTTCCTGCAGAGCTGCATTTCCTGCAGTAAATGTTCTGAATTGCTATGCATGCACTGTGTTTAGTACACAAAGCTTCATCAGCTTTCAGTTTACTCATAATATGTTTCAGGCATCATCATGAGAGATATTTATTGCTTTGGAAATCTGACTCCAGATCTAGAGCTTTAGAACCGTACTTAAAGCAAGTCAAAAACAGCCAGATATTTTTTGTCCAAAGCTGAAAAAAACAGTGGGCTTTTTGGCTCGATTTGTGTTGACTTCATGATGCAAATGTCTAATTGCTAGCAATAATGTTCAATATAAGTTTAAAATACTTTTATGAAACATAACTGAAAGACCAGCCGACTGAGGGACTATCTTCAAAGGTGAGGAAGCAGATCCAACAATGCTGATCAGCATAGTTCTGAAGTCACTGAACCAAGGCAAATGCCTATCAGCTAATTTCTGGCTAGTGTTATTTCCCATTATTACCTTTCTGGAAAAAAACGTATTTCCTGAGTGCATATTTCCCCTTTTGATAAAATGACCAACCTACATGATTCTGCAAATTCTTTGGAAAGCATTTCTGCTGAATATCAACTCTTCTTAAAACACTTTCCATGCACCAGAAATTTTCATTCTAAGTAAAATGATGCAGGCCTCTGGCTCAAGAACTGGTTATCTTAAGGCAATACTTGAAATACTTGAATGTTACACAAGACATTTGCCATACCTGGATACTTGCCTCATTCATGTTAATACTTATGCTGCACTTCAAAATAGGTACCCTTAAAACCTGAATTTTAATACTAAATTATAATTAATAAGGTAAGATATTTCTAATAAAATTCTCTAATAACAGTAGTTAAAAAGACAGTGGTTTGATCTTAATCCAGTTGGGAAAACTCCTAAAGGATTAAGGAATTCAGGGCATAGCCTGAACCTGTTAACAGCAAATGTATGTAAAAAAGCCTTCCCCATATGCACAGTTTTGAGTCTTGGCCCAGCTTTTCACAGGTACACTCTGAACCGTAAATCAGTGTTCTGTCTTTTGGGGCATGAAATTTTATCAGATCTGTGTCTCCATAATGCCTGGAGGAGTATCCAGTGTAGATTCAAGACTTCTCACCTGTGCCAATGAACATCACATCATATTGGCCATCTTCTGCATCTACTCGATCTACTACTATCTGTGTGAACTGGTAATCCACATCTGTTTTGATCATGATTGGACGGTTGTTGATGGGGAATACTGGGTTGTACATGGCTGGATGACTTCTTGCAAATGTTATGACTTCATCAGGAAGGTCTTTGGTGGAATCAAAGCCTCCAAATGTTTTACTGGGACACTGGAAATAAAAAATACAATGTTTTACATTTTCTTACTGGTCATTAGTAACATATTAGAAAAACATTTCTTTAAATCATCCCAGCTACTGCAGTCTCTAACTCAATATGATCTAAGTGTTTCAAGACAGACATCAGAAGTTAATTCTGTCATTAAAAATCTCTTTTTTATTTTTACTTTTTATTTTGGATTTAAATCAATAGAGTTAACAGAATGTAAATGATCCTCATACATAATTTTTATTACTACTATGCAGTGCAAAAGGATTTTCAGTCATTTACTGATTAGTATTGATCTTCAATTGGCAGAAAGAAGAAATCCTGAATTATCTGAAATAATTTTATATGAGACAAGCAATTTCAGTATTTGGTTATGTATACAACAAAAAATTAGTTAAGTCACTATCCTAGTTTCAAAGTATTATCTTCAGAAGCTGACTGGAAATCAATTCCTCTCTGACGAACCAAATCTTCATCCCTGTTCTACTGACTTTTCAAACTCCTGCTTGTCTCAACAAGCCTCTCTCATCCATGTAGTTCCAATAACATGGATCCTATTACACTAAATCAGATCAGATCAGTCATGTCCTAAATGTATCTCTTCTCCCTTGACTGATTCTAAAGAAAGCCTGGTGTGAGTGTTGCTGCTCATAAAGTCAACGTGAAGAACTAGGTGAAACAGCTCTTGCTAAAGAATTAAAATGAGTCCTTTTTGTTTAGTACTGTGCTTGAACAGAAAAGTTGGTGTCCCCTTGGAATTAAGCTTATTCCCATAAGGCCACACAGCAAAGAGTCCCTTTTCTCCCTTATACAGCTACAGGTGAGCCAGATAGTTTTGCTTCTACTCTGTGAAAAGCAATGAATTATTTGCTCACATCCTCCCCACATGAGCAAAACAGAGAGGCTGAGACTTTTGTATCCTCAAAAATATTACTGTACTTTTACCTACTGCATGTCCCCTCCCCATGTGAGGACAGCGGCTAATCACCACTATTTGCCCTCATTTCTTCTGTACTGTTTTATGAACTGATAGATGTTACTTTAAAGTAAGCATTAGTAGTGTGCTAATAATTTTAAATGGATGAAGAAAATAAAGCATAATGTCATTAAAACACCATTCCAAAGATACTTGTAAAAGAACGTGGTATCCCCACTTCTAATCTGTTCAGGGATTATTATTTAAACCATAAAACTCTGAAAACCAGTTGACCAGTTATGTTTATAGCATTTAAACCTGAAATATAAACCAGCTGGTGTTAAAATGCCCTAGATAATTGTCCCTTTGTATTCACCTATAGAATATACTGCAAGTAAATTAAAAACCTAGAGAACAACATCTTGTTAGCCAAGAATCCAGACCTTGCAGGATGCTCAGCAGAAGAAATCAATTGTCTTTGCTATCACCTTGATTCAAATTATTAATAATTCATCAGAAATGAAATTAAAAAATCAATGTTGTCTAAAGGAGTAGTTGTTATACTCAGCAAGCATGGTTCCAGGATGGACACACAAAGTGTAAATTGTCTCTTTTTGGCCCATTAATTAGTAAGCAAATTCTTGTACCCTGTTCCACTGCATGGTACAGGAGGGAGGAAGGCAAGGAGGGCGGGAGGACATTCGATTAATGCAGGTGGAGCAGAGTAAGCAGAATAAAGTTAGTTATCTGCTTTGTTGTGTCAACATTTTTCAGTTTACTTATTATATATGCTCTTGCCTTCTTGTACAGAAACATTACAAAAAGAAAATAAGATTGGATTTTCATAGTCATTGGACAAACAAATTTTGAGACACTGTCTCAAAACTGTGATTAAAATTCCACACTTCAATTTTAAGCTTTAAGCTTTAATCTTGTCTTATATCCTAACTACAGTTTAACACTAATTACTAAGATTAATTAGATTAGAATTACTTGGATAATCTATGCAAAGTTCTTTAAGTATAACAATCATTACATAAGAAGTAAGCACTGTTAATTGCAGCTGGGCAAATACTGAAAAAAACATTAAATGAATAACCATTTCAATTTTAAGCAAATGAATTTCAGCTGTGTTTCAATTCCTTTGATATTTACTTTCTGGCTCATTCTTCTAACAAAGGGTTGTACTTGCAGCTATGTCGACAAAAATATATTTTCTGCAGAAAAATCACAAAGCTAGAATTAGTGTCATAATTCTATGAGTTTAAATGAGACTCTCAATTCCAAGAGCCAGATTACTGCTTGGATCCCCTGCTTGTCTAGGAGTAAATAAATAATAGCAAATTTTTAGTCTTTACATTTAAAAGTCTAAAGTTCCACTACCTGGACGAGGCTGTGTGGGTCACCTTCATTCTACCTCACTTTAGGAAACTGACTGAGATGAAATAAAACTCTCTTTGTTTTAACTTCCTTCCTTGTCATTTGAGTGAAATGGACACCATCAGTAAGTGAGATTTAGCTCAACCATAATCCAAATTGCTTATAGAGGAATTTCAGCCCGCATAAAATCTGAGTTGTCCTGAGAAGAAGTCATGTTTATTTGTGTTTGGTCACAAAACCAGGATATACAACCAAGGCATTATCCTTGATGCTAACAACAGAATTGCTTTTGATATTAGTGGGTCTAGTCAAAGCTAATTGGCAATGTGCTTCACCCAAACTCATGTTTATAGATCTCATCGATATCACTGATATCAAGAAAGTCGAATGTTTTCAGCTACAAAAGGATAAGCATGAATACGAATGTCCTGAAAAAAATTGGAGAAATGAGCTTGATCTTGGATTTGAGTAGAGTCAAAGAACTACATTTAACATCCACTTCCAATTGCTGGTCCCCACAATGATTTATTAGGGTTTTTGATCAGTCAGGAGGAGATAACTAGGCTGTTGCCTCACTGGAATATTAGGGACTCCAGCAGAAAAAAGCAATAAGTACATTTCAATAGGTGTCTTGTCATAAGTGAAGATAGATTCTTAGAATCATGAAGCACAGAAAATTTGAGCTCTGTTAGCTGAATCCACAGAAAGTCAGATATGAATTCAGATGAGGTACTTCATTCAAGATGAAGTATAAACAAAAATACTCCCTCCCCTCCCAAACATAGTTAAATGGCTAAAAAATAATAACAACAACAAAAAAGAAACAGTAATTTTAAAAAATCTATAGATCTTAAAGGAAAAATGCTTGCAACTTCTTTGTTAAATGTGATGCTGATGTAGAATTTTTACCAAGTTTTTCGACTTTTCAAAAGAATCATTGACTCTTCTTTACTCTTACTGGGCAAATCACCAGATGCAAGTTTACTGGCATCTCACATCTTAAATCCCTCAGCTAATGAAGCAGTGCTTAACTGCAGTGAGATCTGGGACTGAATCACTGTAAGAAGCTCAGGTTTTGTTTCTCCTTTCCCTTTCTCATTTCTTGAAAAAGGAAGCTACAAGTCTGACATGTAAAGGAACTTCAAAAAATTTTCTTCTCTATTCTCAACAGGTCTTCAAACCATTGAAAAGGCATCCAGTTATTTTGCTTTAGAATAAAAAGCTTATTTGCAGCCAAAAATGTCTTATATTTCAAAATTCAGTTTTATCCTACTGTTAAAATAGAATTATTTTAGCAACCATGAAGAAAAAAATCAGTGTTTTTCAAAACAGTAGACACCAGGATTAGAGTCACTTGCAGTGGTTTAGGAGAAAGTGATGGCCTTGGGCACTCCTTAATTAACATCATTTACAGTGCCATGACCTTTTGCACTACATGATGAGACTGCAGGGCTATGTACAATTGTATAATTTGGGATCATATTCATCTAGGGAAAAATTCTATAATTTTATGATTTTTTACAATTACATTTGCATGTTTTTATGTATACATGTATATCTTCAGCAATGATATTTCAGAATTTAAATGGGACAAGATGATTTGTATCGGCTAAGGAACTACCCCCAACACATACAACTAATGCTTTTTTCATAACTGTCATGTCTTCTCAGGCTGCTGGTAATTTCAGAGGCAGTTAAGTATTTCTAGAATGTGATGACATCAATAAGATGTCAATGTGGATATCTTAAATATATTGATATTTTAGTAATTCTTCAACTATAAACAGGTAAAGGCATAGATTTTAAAAAATGCTGATGGAAGTCAGAAGTTATTACAGTCACTCTATCATCCACTGCAGAAATATCTGTCTTACTGTGCTAAAATTAATGTCAAGAACAACTCAAAGTTTCTTAACAACCTGGCAGATGCTCTGTTTTCTGTTCATTCTCACTAAGAATGGTTCAGCAAATATTTGGAACAAAGACAAATTCCAAGGAAAGGATAATGCAGAGTAATTTATTAAACATTTGACTTTGGTAAATCCTCCAGACATTGATCAAACTTCTGCTGAAGTTGTTAACATGAATGCCAAAATTAAAATCCAAATGGAGCAGTTATTGCAGTTTCATATTTCACATGAAAATCAGTAAGTTTTGGACCCAGAGGAACTGTTAGCTTTCCTTTCTGACACCCTGTCCATGTCATTGTCTTTTTCAGTTTCTTTCCTAGATCTCAGCTGAAGGACCATGTAAAAGGTGAAAATATTTTTCACCATTTTCCCTTTTCAGACTGCTATATTTCTAAGGGTACTTACAGTTCCTGGCCGTGGATATGGCACTCGACCCTGGTAGGGAACCCACTGGTAGTTTGGGCCATCTCGGTGGGCATAGGGACCAAGAAATACCCTCCTCACATCCGTCATGCTGTACATGCACACTGCTGAGCCCTTGAAGATATTACTAAAAAAGAGGGGAGAAGAAATCAAATCAAGTTCTTTAAATTATCTACTGGTTTAACTGAGTGGAAGTGCCATGGAAATAGCAGATTGTTGCTTCTTAATTTATTGCATGTGATGATTACCAAACCTCTGACATGCTCTCAGAGCAATCCTAACACACTTCCCATGAAAGCTCAGCATAGCAGATACGATGTCTCAGACATTTTCCTAAGTAGATGGCTGCTATTTCACTATTTAAAACATCCTGTCCCCAGAAGGCCAAAGCCTTCTCAGTAAACTTCAATGTGATTGACCCTAGAGGACTATTCAATTCTTTCCTAACTTTGCATTTTTCTCTATTTTTTTGAATTGGTCTCTTCTGTTATTTGGGCAGCACACAAGCAAACTTCAGTGTTGTTTCTTATTTTGAGATTTCTTAAAGAAGACAGGAAGGACTTGTAAATCTGCCTCTTTTATGGCTGGTTACCACTACATTGTTTCTGTTTATAAACTAAAACTTTTTTCCTTCATGGATAAGTGTAGAAATGCAACCAGTACTACAAACCTTCCTCAAGCCAAAGATGCAAGTATAATTTTGGTCTTTGTGAAAGCACATTGAAACCAGAACATTTAAGTCACAGTTATGTGTGGTACAAAAACAGAATTTTGAAAGATCATTAATTTCAGCAGTATTTTTTTACTAATACCTCCCTGAATAGCCAATTTCTCACACCACAGATTTTCTATTTCACCCTGCCCTCAGAAAAGTTTACGCTTGTGTTATTTTTCCAAGTCTGTGTGGAAAGGGCTACAAATTCTGAATCCCACAATTAAAATCCAATTTAACAGTTAAAACAGCCTGAGAAACTGATAGTCTTTGTGACTACTTGCTTTGGAGTGACAGCGTACATTGCTCATAAGAAAAGAAACAAACCTAATTCATTACCTCTTACTGCCACTGGCTTCTCAGTTCAAAGGTTAAGAAAATTTGTGTTTTTAAAAACATTTTCAACAAAGAGGCCTCTTTAAAACAAGCAGCCACCCAAGTTTCCATGCAAGTAAAATGATACATTCTATACCTGGAAGTTGTAAACACTCCATAGACTATTGGATTTTTAGGGTCTTTTGAGTTCATTAGGAACACATCCTCTGTAACAATAACAAGAGATGGAAAACAAAATCTAAGTTAAATTCATATGAATAATATCTGAAAACATGTCTGTATTCAAAGCCATTTCTGCCACTTACGTAGTTCATCAAAGTGTGTGTCAATGCCATTGGGGCCTGGCACAGAACAAATCAGCCGTGCTTTGAGGAAAGTTGTCCACTTGTTAACAAGGCTCCTGTGCCCACCAAAGTCATTCTAATAACAAAAGCATTTTGCATTAATATGTGGTAACAGTCTTTGTTAGAAGTAGCAGAGTGCCAAGAAAATAAATAACCAAAAGATGATACTTACTGAAAAGAGAGAAAAGAACTGAACGTCTACATACAAAAGCATTATTATGTTGCCAAAGACACTAATTCTGCATAGCACATAATTTAAAAAAAAAATAAAATCCCAAATTTCCTTATATATTGTAATACACATATAACTCTGAAGAACGAGAGGAAAGTATTTTGCTGCAGAGTTCCCAGGCCTGCTGTGTTCTGGTGAAGCCTAAGGGGTTTATTATTCTTAACTGATTAGCAACAAAATAGATATGAAATCATAAGTGAACTAAGTAAATAAAAGTGCCAGAAGACTTGGGATGAGTTGCATAGCTGAAAAATTTATGAAAAAAGTGCACCGAGTATTCCATACTTACAGAGTAATTGATTTTTTGAACAGGTTTTGAGGAGATAAATTAAAATTTTGCTTATGGATTAGCATGACATTTACTGTGCATGTCATAGTTGCCAAAACTACAACATTATTAATATAGTTCAATTTGTAGAAATTCAGCTAAGCTTAAGCAATAGCTTCATTAAATCTTTCTTTCCCTCTGTTTTAAAATTGTTAACTAATGTAGGATTTAAAAATCCAGTTCTTCAAATGTTTTTGGCCTACCTGGAAGTATCAAATTTCCTTTCTTTGCAGACACATCCTAACTCCCAGAAGACGCCTATGACTTGTTGAACAAAACATCATAGTTTGTAAAGCTTTCCCCAAAAGAGAAGAACTGAATAGTATACATTTTGGTGTTTCACCCCCTGTATTTCACTTGAGAGGATCAGTGTTAATACTGAATAGTTTACAGGAAAGAAAATGCAGTTTGTAAAATCACTTGTGAAGTCTCCTTCCAGTGTATTTAATCTCATATGAAGAAGGCATTACTTTACCTTGCAGATCTGCCCTATTCTGGCATGAGTGGCTTTTCCAGTATGCTCCCCATCAATGGCATTTTCACGGAAGAAGAAATAGATTTTGTCATCTTCTGGATTGTCGCTCTCTGGTATCAGGTGAGCACTAATAAATCTAGGATCTAAGAAGACATTGCCATTGTGCATGTTATTACTCCATTAGATGAACCACTTGCCTTATACAAACGAATTGTGATTTTGTCTCCCAAGAATCAATATTAGGATCAAATGGCAAATACATCCATGTTCGGTACACTGTCACCCATTGATGTGTGAAATTTACATTCCTCTTATATTTAGTACATTGAATATGTAAGTAAAGTATTTTACATGTAGACAAGTATGAATGTGTTACTGACAAAAATGTTTAAAAATACAGTTGATTTTGTTTACTTCCACAGTACAATAACCCAAGCCCCCCAAATTTTGTCCCATTTTCAGAAAAGAAGTACATTCATGAATTCTATTGAAGTTACTGAAACACTATGTCTTTTTTTAAATATTCTTTTCCAAAGAAAACCTTTATTTCTTGAAAATTAGAGTGGCAACATTATATGATTATAAGAAAAGCATACTGATGGTTATGTCAAAAATGGTGGAAAGTAGTTTTGGGGGAGAATTTTACAGCAATTGTAACAGTAAACTCATACCAGTGGTGAATCTGGCTCAGCACTGTATTTTAAAGATACTTCAGCTGGTATCTTTCACTATATTTGGAAAAAGAAGGCATATCCAACAGATTTACCAATCTGTTTTATAACCATTTTACATCCTGCTGGGATAATTAAATGTGGACTATATTTATCCACTCAGAGTCCTGTTCCTATGTGAAGTTATAAGCTATTTTAGTGTCATGCACTAACATCTTTTCAGTGTATGTTTATTGCTATATAATTACAGAAATAATGATCTGTACTTTGTTTTGTCAGTTTGCACGAGCTGTCCTGTGAAACCCATAGCCTTATTAAGGCTGGCAGTGTTTGTAAGCAACAGATTTGAATGTATTTTTATAAATATATACATGCATGCGCTTAGATTTTTTTTATTATATGTGTATATTCTACAGAATTCTGTGTGTGTGTGCATATATATATTCTTATGTGTGTGTATATATATATATATATATATACACACACACACACACAGAGACACAGTGTACATCAGAATTACCATACTGGATTAAACCAAGGTTTACTTAGCTCAAGATACATATTCCAACATTGTCATCTTAATTCCTGTACTGGAAATACCAGCAGTGTTCAAGATGAGTTATGCTCTTATACAAGGGCTATAGCAATACTCTGTTGAATTTGTTGTTCTTTGTTTAGTCATTCCTAAAATTTAATTAGAATTTACCAGTTCCTAAGCAGTAATTTGAAATGTTCATGGAACTTCATGTACTATATGACCTCAGAACCTCACTTTTCATTGGTAATGCTCAGTCCACAGCCCATAACTTTTTAGGTGAAGATGGGCATCTTTTCTTAATAGTTTTCCCCATGGTTTATCACAACATCATTCATCAGGAATAATTCAATTTGTCATTTGATTGCTTAGCTATCCAGTTGCATAAGATCCTTTTGTAAGTCTTCACAGTCTTCCTTTGTCTCACAATGCTGAACAACTTAGTATCATGAAAAAATTTCTCATCCTGTTGCTAAACCTCTTTTTCAGGTTATTTACAAACACGTTGAGCAACAACAGTTGCAGGGCAGATCTCTGTGGGACTGTGTCTACTACCTGTTGTTTATTAAAATAAATCTTTTTAGACATCTGAAAACATAAAAGAACATCTGAAAACACAGTAACTTAGTAACTTAAGCTACCAAAGCAATTTCCTTTCTTTCAAGTATGCACTTAATAGCCTTCAAGTTACACTGGCACAAAGCCCAAGATAAGTAATATCTAGACTATATTGTACCATGGTAAATATTTATTATTTTATATAAAATGTACTAGGGCTTTGAATGCAACTTGTACCAGAAGAAACATAACGCTACATCTTGAAAAAATCTGAATTGCAGCCTGTCAAAAGATACATTAGAGAAAGAGGATACCCATTAGCAGACAATGTCTGGGCTACTGGATCTGGAGAATCTCTTGTCTGAATACCTTGTTTTTACAGTCTTAAAGTCTTAATGAAAAGAGTAAAAAAAAAAAATCATTCAACCAAAACCTAAATACATTCCCAAATGGTTGAATGATTTGTTTCTAGTGCAATGGGTTTTGTAAATCACAAGATATCAAATTCTAAAACAAATCACTATATTATCAGACATCAAAATTCTAACTTTACATTGGCCTCTGAAGATACTGTGGGGAGTCTCACTTGAGTCAATAGCACTGCTTATACAGTATGGGTTACATAAACTTGCCCTTGGTTAGCATATTATTATTCTTTTCTTTCCCTCTCATATTTTTGCAAGTGAACCTAGAAATAGTAAGAGAGTGTAGTATTAAAGAGGACTGGCACAAGACTGATAGAAAAATAGTTTAAGAAACTGAAAATACTTATTTCTAACAATTCCATCAGTTAGAGGAGCAGAGGAGAAGGATGTGAGGAAGGCATGAACGCTATAGCCAGCGTGCATGAAAATATGCTTTGTATACATTTCTAACCAGTGCTCATCTGGGATGAATTCAGATTTTTAATTAGTGATTAATAATCCTAACTGCATCAATGAAAATAAAGTAATCACACAGCCTAATATTAGAACACAGCCACTGTACCTCATAGAACAGTTTTTATTGAATAACACTGGTGTAGTGATAAAACCTCAGTCTGTTTCACCATATGGTTAAACTTATATGCTTTAGCCAATAAAAGAGTGGGCCTTCATGTCATAGGGCCCTTACTCTTGTTACCTGGTGGTGGCTGGTTTTTCTTCCCTCTTCCATATAACAGATTATGTCTATGCAATGAAGAGACTACATGTGTTCTGCTGCATACAGAAATAAATTAATTTCTTTTCAGAATTAATATAACAATCATAAAAGCCACAACATATATAAGTATATAACATTTGGGGAGAGGAAGAGAAGTCAATAATTTTGTAGGTTATAATGCTAAGAAGTTTGTGGTGTGAACTAGTGATCTGTAGTGTGTGCTTTATTGTTTCATTAGCAAAGGAGCTGTTTGACTTGCCTGAGGCTTGATGCATCCTTGCATTTAACTCCAGGGCTTCAGGCCGTGTTTACAACTAACTGTTTAGGGTCATGATGAATCAATCAGCCAGATGGCCGGCAGTCACGCAACATAACCCTCTCCATAGACTATGTAGCATTTTCTTACTGCTCTTCTTTGAGGAAAGGAAAGGAGATGTTGTCCACAGATGAGGAACTTCTCCTTGGCTCTCCTAATTGCTCACCCATGCAGCAATAGAAAGAATGTCATCCAGGAATATGTGTGTTCAAGTATTGAGACTGCCCTGTCTTAGCCTGCAAAATTAAAGAGGTTCGGTATCAAGGAGTCCCCATGGGAAGTTTAAAATGATTCAGTCAGGGTTGACCTATTTCTTACACTTAACACAGCCACAAAAGAAGTGCTGGGAGGAACTTCAAGCAAGTTTTACTGAATGGAATGTGGGACTTTGATCTAAACCCACTGGTGACAATTGTAAAAGTCAGTGTGCTACAGCTATTGTGGATAGATAGGGTGACTTGAAATTTCTGTGTATGAATTATGGGGTATGATTTGTCCCTAAGCCTGTCTCCAGTCTATGAAGAACTCAAAAATGCTGTTAGAACAGTTCAACACTTTCTTGTTTAAAAGCAGTCTGCCATTGGCTAAAAGTCCAGAAAGCATATTTTGAGAAAATTAATTTAAGAAATAATTTGAAGGCAAATATTTTGCAATGATTCATTGTTTAAAAACAAAACAAAACAAAACAAAACCCCACAAGCAGACAATGTGGAAGAGTGTTTTAAAAACAGCACACATCAAACAACATGTCTGAAACATGTTTAAGCATGATCAAAGGAGAAACAAAGCCACAGCATAAACATGATCAAAATAAAATTGCAGCTAAAAACACGTCTCTGATCTTGCAGCCAATGTGAACAAGCTAAAAATAAAAACTTAGATTTTTATTTAAAACAATCAGCCTTGAGAAGCAAGTTATTAAAGCACACACCTTTTTCGGTATCCTTTTTCCAGTGGTCTTGGCTGTAGGGCTATTTCTCAGCTCCTACATGACACCTTTTCTAGCGTCACTATTTGTGTGCCCTCCTGCAATTCCCAGCTCTGCAGACATTTCCCTGGCAGCAGCCCATTAAACTGTCCTTCATGAGAAATCTGGCTCTTTATGAAAACGACACCTTGGTCCAGCTGCCTCTATGATTTATATGCCATTGTTTGCTTAGTTAAGTAATGGAAACATGTTTTGCTTGTCTCAGCAATTCAGCTTGAGAAAAAGCTAAGGAAAATCGATCTGCATTGGTTCTTTTACAAATGTTACTCTTCAAAAGGAACAACTGCACAAACATACATGCAGCCCCAATAGCAAAAAACATTAGAAGTCTGAAATTGGATTTCTAACTGAATTTTATTAGCATTTTAATGAAGATCTATAAACTTGAAGGCATCAGAAATTACCTTTATCTGTCAGGACTGAGTAAGCTCAAGGAACAGAAGCTGGGGTCATCTCTTCATCACTTGACAGGAGCCAAAGGGCAGTTCTCTCAGGAAATGTTTTGCAAAAAGTTTGAACTGCATGTTTCTCTTATTGTATATTTATGGCCAAAATGACTAATTTATCAGTTCACAGCAAGAAAATTCTAGGAAACTAGGGAAATTTTATGCTCAGTAAAACCGCAATTGCTATAATTTAATGAAAAGTACTGAAGGGCGACTGGGGCCCTGAGGAGAGGAACAAGACTGGGGAAGCTGAAATTAAAAATTTAACAACAACAAAAATAGACAGCTACTCGGGACTTGATAAACACATACAGTGCCTGTCCACTGAGACCCAGCACAGAGAGCCAAGCCCTGTCCTCAAAAAATCTGAACTTGCAATCACAGCAAGCTCTGCTTCCCACAGAGAGCAGGACTTGCAGCACCAGTGCACAGCAGAGCAGTCTGCCACAGGCACATTCGGCAAGGTCACCAGAGGACAAAGCTTTTAATATATGATGATGAGAGAGCTGAGTTGGTTTGGGCTATTACACACGCAAATGTAGTTTACAAAACACCAAAGCTTTTAGTGGTATTCTTCCAAAGGCCCTTCATTTTAATTCCTGAACTTTCAGATTCCTCCTGTTGCTGATGATTCAGGCAAACACAGCGAAGTTCTCGTGGATTCAGCACTTAAGAGTGAAGCTCTGCAACAATATCGATTGCATCAGACCACATCCTCATGGTGGGAATGCTCCTTGGACAAAGGATAACCTGTGGCTGCTATGGACTGAATACAAGGGTTTCGTGGTAGTTTACTGTCAGATGCTGACATGGACCACAGAGTAGAGATGTGATTTAAAGACAAGGATAGGCAGAGGAAGATGTGTGGTATGCAGGCTGTGCATGATTGAGATGTTGGCAGCTGAAAATGGGTAAGAGGCACTATGGTCACTCACTGATATTGCAATGGAAATTCTCATCAGAAAGAGTTTTAAAGACTGATCATATTTATCAAGCAGTTTGTCTTTGAGTCAAGCCAGAGTGATGCTGAGGAACAATTATATTTTTTTTAGTTTTTCAAAGATTAGTGAGAACAACTTGGGTGACAGATTATAATATGGGGTGATAAATTAAAGATTTAGATAAAATCTCTTGTATTTTCAACTGCATACATATTCTTTTTTTTTTTTTTTTCTGATTCTAAACTGTTTTCAGAATTCAGAAAAAAAATCTACCTCTCTGCAGAATCTGGCTGTTCTGCTTTAGTGCTGACTTGTGTGAATTATTTTTTTTAACTGTTTTTTTTTTTTAACTACAGCTTTTCAAGGATGGATGAAAGGTATTAAAAGTAGTATTAACATATCACTTTTCCATATTTCAGTGCATGGATGCAATAGCAACCTAACACACAAAAAAGACACACACACACACAAAAAATTCACAATGCTTTTCTACATGTGTAAATTTCCCCTAAACTCAGTGCAAGCAGGAATCCAGTACCCAAGGTTTTTCAGTGCTTTGACCATGGGTGCCACCCATGGATACTTCTCATTGTAGAGAGATGACAAATCTGAATTAAATGGAGGATTTAAAAAAAAAAAAAAAAAAAAATTATAGGTTTATAGTTAGGACAAAAGCAGAGATTGGCAAGTGTGTTTCATAATATTAATAACATATGATGGCAGATTACTCCACGCTGGTTGGGCAGTTTTAGGGAGAAGTGGTTTGTAAGGTCAGCCTGGGTTTTAGGGTTCTGGGTGTACTCCCAGAAGAGCCAGGTGTCCTGTAGAGGAAGCCTGGCTGGTCCAGGGAAGGGAGGGGAGGCGAGAACGGCAGCAGCAGCCGCTCTCCCACAGGGGTTGGAAGCGGTGGTGACCTGGAGGGGATGGGAGAAAAGGACGGCCTGGCCCCTCCTCTGTGCCACAGGACCAAAAGGACCTCAATGGGAGCACAATCTTAATTTGATGTAGTTAACACCTCTAAAGTAGCGTCAATGAACCTCTGAGTACCAGCCAAGACTTAATTCTCCAGGCAGTGCCAGCATCCCAAGCTCGCTCTCTCTCCTTTTCCTTAGAGACACAGTTCGCTATGAATATTTCTTGGGATTCACATTTTAGCTCATGCAGGAAGGGGAACGAAGAACATGTTGATCTCTGATGCAATTATCAGTTTCTGAAGCCTTTTTTCTAAAGAGACAACAATAGTTTTGATTCTCTGTAATGGCTAATTATATGGTGAAGAAAAGTGAGCACAACAGTTCAGTAAAATTACAGCTTAATTCTAAACGTAAATTAGATTTCTCACAATACAATGCTTATGATCTACCCACCCTGTTTAATTTAAAAGAGGTGATTATTATCTTTTTACAGAACAACAACCAAAATTAACACCTCTTTTCCATTGCTGACTAAGTTTTAAGGTGTTGTACATCTATCAACACAATTTATTTTAAACTGATTTACTTGTCCCTCAGAGAGAGTAATTGAGCAACTGAGAAAACTAACATCCTTCACAGAACAGAAAGAAAGGCTTGCAGCATATTGCCTCCATTTAGGAATACTTTAATCTCAATTCTCTGTATCTCTTAGCCTCTCTACAGAAAAAGCTAATGAGAGTTCCAGCTAAGAGCCTGTTTTTTCCGCTCTCAGTCATTTATCTGAAGTTTTTGACATTGATGCTTGGAAATAAAAACAATGGAAAGCCTGTGCCTTAACTGTGTCACCTACATCTTTAGAGCTCTGGATGTCTGACAAAAACTAAATATCATAGTCTTTATGTTAAGAAGTGATGTATTAGGGAAGGAAGTGGAGCATGGAAGCACTGAAGACAAAAGACATTTCTGATTTGGGGTGTTACACACTTGTAGGGATCAGAGCCATGTACAGGCCTGCCTTTTGTAAGCTGTGATGATTCGTAAGTGGAGCACAAGTACCTGGAGGTTCCCAAAGCAGTTTATGGTAGATGACCCAAAACTCAAGAGACCAAACCTGTTCCTCTCTACTAATGTGATTTTCTTAGGCCTTCCAAAACATTGAGATGCGTGATTGTCTTGATGTAATAATCTTCCTCTTTGCAACTTGGAAATCAGAGAGTACAAGAAAGTGTTCTGAAGGCAGAGAGATCATGTTTCAGCAACACCATCAGCCAAACTACTTACACAGCACGATGGCGGAAGACAAGACCCTAGCTCAGAGTGAGGAGTAGCTGGGGATTAACATGGCAAGACATTACACTGAAGGGAAAGTGGGACATCCTACAGCAGCCTGACTGGCAAAACCATGAAACCCCACCTTAACAGCAGTGGTTTGACCAGTATGTCTTCAGCCTCCATATACCTCCTGAAACCTGAACTCTTAAAAGTTCACTGTCATCGCCATGCAGAGCACAACACCATCTCCTACAAAACCACATGCCCACACATATATTACTTTTTTATGCCTACAATGTGAAAAAAAATATGGCCTTTGTGTCAAAAATAATCTATTTTCAAAACAGGAAGAAAACTCCCAAATTTTGTACTGCCAGGTTTCATTTGAAGTGTGTGGAAGGGGTTGTGTAGCTGTAAAAAACAATCTCCTCCTAGACATCATGTCAAAAAACTAGAAAGGACTCTGCCATCATCTCAGTTCTCAGTGAGGGATGATCATTCATCGAGAAATTATCAACATGACACACTTCCCAAGAAGTGATCCAGGAGACAACCTTCTTGTAGCATTTTCCTAACCTATCCTATCTCCTGTAATTTAATTTGTTTGTTAAATCTTTAAGATTTGGCTAGAAAACGGAGGCAATTTTATCAACTATGAAAAAGGTTTTCTTGTTATAATTAACTTTTACAGCTAGTGCAGAGCAACTTGACATAAAATCTATTAGAGTAAGATTAATGAGGGATGGCAGTAGAGACTGAAGAAAGGACTGGGTGAAAGACTGGTTTGAACTATCTGTCAGTATAGAGCAGCAACATAAAATGCAATAAGGCATCTGCAAGTGGAAGCAAAACCCCTCAGCACCTGAGGTATTCAGTGTGATAGCATCAGTTATGACAAACTCTTGCAGTAGTCACATGAGTATAGTATGTGATTCTAAATTAATTTAGATTCAGTAAACACAAGATACTAACAGGATTTGTACCCAACTGAAATAATGTCCTAATTTATTAATGATGTGAATCTACTAAATTAAAAAAAAAACAACCAACCAAAAAAAAAATTTGATAGCACACGTGTGATGAAATCTATCCAGCTGTTTCAGATAGAAAAGTCTTGCAACATTGCCTTTTGCACTGATCTGTCACAAAGCTGTTCTCCTCAAAGTCTGTTTGTTCAGTATGTACTTTTACTCTGTTCAAGCAAACCCTCCTTTTTTGGATCACCAACAGTATTTGAAAATATCTGATTAAATTTTTGTGACTTTTAAGAATGACAGCCTTATTGGAATAACAGTGCACTCAAAATTTTAGCATTTTTTAAAAGGAGAGAGGAATGTGCAGCACACTTGTTTAAATACATGAAGAGCAGGCAGAGGAATTGCAAAAGTATTTAAAAGTTTATCAAAAGTATTTAAAAGTAATAAAAGAATGAAATGTAGTAAATATATAGGTCCTGTAATAAATGAGAAACTGTGAAACTTTTTTTTAAAGAATGCTTTCTACTGACATGTCTGACAAAAACATATTAAAGCTGAAAGTATGTCAAATATGGCACAGAACTAACTATTAATAATGACAAACCATTTGCACAATCTGGTGAAAAAAAGTTGATGACTCACTAGTCCATGTAAAATATCTTCTAAGGTTTTGAACCTTTTCATCTCATGGAGCTTTTTCTGCCTTTAGTGGAAGTTCATTTAGAGAAACAGAATAGGAAACAGTGACCAAAGGGGTAGGTAAGTGAAGAGAGCTGTGCCCCATGACTGTCAGATTTTACAGTGTGTCAGATGTTATCATATAGCTCAGGAAATATGCATGATCTCACTGACATCAGTGGAACACTTCTTACTATTTATAATGGCACTGAGTTTTGCTCAAATGGCAGTAAAAGAATCAATGAACACCAACCCTCAGATACATGGCCATATTCCCAGGTAAAATACTATCACTGAATGCCATCAAATATTTCATAAGATCTGTGGAGTAAATTGGAAAAATATGTAATCTTGTTCTTAAAATAACTTCTCTTCTGTTTTTTCCTGAACCATTATCTAAAAAAGCTCTGTGCCTGGAAGGCTATCTGGTCTCTTCTTATACCAGCTCATCTAATAAAATCTTCCTACAAATCTTGGTGTATTCAGCTCAACAGAAAACTTTACAAACCTACCAACAGTACATGTAATTTACATGTATAAATACATATTAGAAATACTCTCTTTCATGATTCTGGAATCTAACAAAAACACATCAGGACATCACTTTAAAAAGTAAATCAGAAAGGGAACTATTTTTTCTGCATTTAGTTTGTATGCCTGTGGCAGCCCCCTAAGTGCACAGGAATGTCAAATTCTACTGGGTGCTGTACAAGAGATGGTGGTCTCAAAGAAGCCCAGTTTAACCCTTGTCTTTGAAAGAGATGATTTTCCCTAAAATGGGAAACACTCAGCCTATAGCCACCAGTGACAAGGATCTGAGAATAGAAGGAAAAAGCTCTAAAAGGCATAGCAGCTGGCAGTTCAGTTTTGGTGGGTTACTCTCAACAGTCTTATGTGTATGGAATCTTTCAGACAACACTGCTGCTTTTGAGACTCAGATTATTAAAAGCAGTAGTACCACATTTTAATAATGTAGTAATTAATCTATACTCTATCGCATCATTTGAAATATTCATTGCTTCTGATTGACAGCTACTGCAGCTGGTGCACACTTGCGTATCTTGACATATCTAAAATGTTACCATAAAGCTTACAATTTCTTTTTTACTGTATGGTGCTTAAAAGAACCACACAGTAAAATCACTATTAAAAAAAAATAATCAAATCTAACAGCCAGCTATTAAATAATGATAGGTTGATACAATTCCACAGAATCCAAAAGAAAAGCATGGGATGGGGTACTCTTGATGTCACTTTGAAACATAGAAGCTAGGCATTGAAGCCTGACAAAATGGGAAGTTCAGGATCTATTGCATTGTTAAAATGTAGAGGCATTAAATGAGGAACCATTTGTGGGGGGTGGTTTTTTTTTTTTTTGGTTGGTTGTTTTTTGGTGTCTTTTTTTTTTTTTTTTTCATCTGTCCATCATATCTGAGAACTGCTGTTCTGTGAACAAGTTATTTGGGGCTTCTTTGTTTCTTTTCTCTGCTATTTAGTCAAACATGCTACCTTTACAAGTGAAAAATAAGTATCCATTTGTCTCTCCCATTTGTCCCCTTCCTGTTCTGTAGTCCTTACATCATCGTCATGAATAAAGCTCTACAGGCTAAATGATGCTGGTAGTGACATCTGTTTCACTCTTTTGTTCTGCAGGTGTTGCCTGACGGAACCTGGGAAAGAACTCAATGAAGTGGTTCAAGGGGGATGGTAACAGAATATATATTGAGAACACAGATTTTGCAGAAGAAAATGAAGCAAATTTACTAAAACTTTTTGTATCAATTAAGACCTTGCAAAGGATGAAAATTAATCTGCTGAGAAACTACATGCCATATTAAATATACAGTTTTGTAACTAGGTGTTTTCTCTGTTGAAAGGCTGTAGAAACATTAAGCTATCCTATAATTACAACATAAAAGGGTCTTCAAGATCTAGGATTTGTTATATCATAGTATTTCAGAAATAATCAAACTATAAAACTTCAAGTTATTAAAAACTCTGAATTTAACTACAACATTCTATCTACATTTCTCAACCTTACAAGCTCTTTGTGTCTACCTAATTGCAAAGTACTACGTTAGGCCCAGTCCTTCTCTAATAGTCAACAGCCAACCCTCTGCTAAATACAGAAGTTGGAATATATCCTTGATAATGGGACTTAATATTAGCTTTTCAATTCTTTGCTAGTGTGATTTCTGAACTGTTGAATTACCTGAACGTGTTTTCAGTGTTTTAAATACAGTGATGTTTCCACTTTGTTGTAAAAATAGGCTTTTAACACAAGACAGTATTCAGCAATCCAGTACCAGCCATCAGTTTGATATCAGCCGTGACATTATTTAATTTTCAGAATCACAGAGGTTAAAGCTCACTGAACTATAAACAGTTGGAAACACGGAGTGTAATCCCAAGGCACAGCTCTGCACAAGCTGTAATTTAAATCATATTGCATGCTAAGCTGAAAAGGCAGCACAGGTCCCAGAGGGCATGAATAAATCTGCAGTCACTGATTTGCCACACACATTTGTGTTGGGATTCTGTAACTGTGCAAATGCGATGTCTTCCTTTAGTGCAGAGGACTTGTCATCTACTGAGATTTGTAATTAAAGAACCCAAAGAACAAAAGCAATTAGTTAGCCTTACAAGCATTCAGATTGGAATTTACACTTTCATTAGCAAAGAGACAAGGAAGTTAGGGAGACAGAGAGAAAGGAAGGCTTTCAGTCTGCAACTTAATTCAGCTGTGTCTAGTACTAAGCTGAGATTTTAATGTATAGACCAGGTATTCACATACCTGGCTTACTTTGAACTAATAACTCCATCATCAGAAACTCCACTCTCAAGTGGATGTTTCTCATTCTAAGGAGCCAATTATGTTTCCAGCTGGCTAAGTGCCACATCAGGTGCCGGCTTTGAGCAATCAGTTGTGTTAATTGCAAGCAACACTGGATGCCTTTTGGGACAGGCACTTCACGGTTCAGGAATGTTAGTGTAAAAGGGGGTTAGGTTCAGCCCCATTACCAAAAACAAATCACAAAGTTTGTATAGGTTGCAGACTAACAGTTGTAATTTTTATGGAATGGGGAAAAGCGATAGGAACAGATTAAGGGGTCGTATCCTCATGTCATTAACTCCACAGGGTGTGCTGTGGCATTTCAATTACTTGATGGGGTGGTGGCTATGTGGTGGTGGAGCCTTTCACATTTTAAGCTCAATTGCTCTATCCTCTCACTCCCTTGGTTCTTTCAGGTATCCTGATCCAGCCCAACTGGTCCATGACACTGGCTCAGAGAAGTATCAACTGCTCATGAACAAGCTTTCCTCCACAGCTTTTCCTTCTTTATATTTGTCATATTAGGAAAATAATAATTAAAAAAACACACAGAGGTTGTTTGATGTTAAGGAACTATTATAAGGGCATAAATAAAAGTGAGTGCCAAAAATGGATTTTGAAGGGCAGATTTATACATAAAAAAACCCCAGCCATTGAAGAAATAAAGCATATTAATGGAATGAGCTGAGCACTGCAGTGAGTAGAAATCAGGAGGTCTTTCTTGACTGCATTTAGGCTATTCTCATTTATTATCAGTTAACAATCTGTCCTGTAGTACTTTTTAGTATCTACCTTTTGTCTCAGTACCTGAAGAACAAGTTTTAGTTAGTCTATCTGTTTGCAAGTGTTGATTTCTCATATGTTTGCCCTGAGTCTCAGCACCAGCACTATTTAAAAGAAGAAACTTGCCCCAATATTGGAGGTGATGAATGGGAGGCTTGGATTGAATCATTCGAGATAAAGGGAGTCAGTCTGTGGTAGGGAGGGGGAGGAACTGGTACAAAGTCTGCAGGTGCTTAGAAACAGAGCTTAGAGGCTCAGGAAGTGTCTCTAATGCCCTTTAGAGACTCAGTCCCTGGTGTCCCACATGGTTGTACAAAGAAAACTTAAAACAAAGCCATCTTATTTCCCCCTTTAACACAGGCTAAACCATTGCCAAATACCTTTGTGTCTGAAGCTGTGCATTTCATTAAACTCAATGCAACTCGCTCAGCACTCCCTATTTTTGTGTGGCTGAAACCTCTAATTCTCCCCCTGCTGCCCCACGGCCAGCGTGCTCTAGTCACATCACACTTAACCTTTGCCTTGGCTTCTCAAAAAAGAATTTGTTTCACTCTTTTCATGGCTTCAACAGTTTGGCAAACTGCACTTGAGTGCCGCGCTGGGCCTTTATATTGAACACACTAATCTGATTGTTTTTCCACTCTACAAACTTTGGGTCAACAATCAAGCTGCTGCCAGAAACTAATTAATTTGCAAACAGGCCCCATTTTCACAGGGGGAGAGCTTTTGAAACCTATGTCAGCAGAGCTGGTCACACCATGGTGACATGCATTGTCATGGCATCCACTTTTCTGGGTAATTCTCCTCACTAATTTTTCACCACACACATGAACTCAAATTACCCAGTCAACAGTAAATCTCCATTGAATGCTTACCAAACTCTGAAAGTGGTGGCCTGAGAAGAGGAAATTGGTATTGACAGGGTCAACACTCATTAAATTGATGGCTAGAGCAGAAGAGACAAAAAAAACCAACACAAGAACATAAAGAAAAAAAGATTCAGATGTATGTCATATCCCAATGAAGGGGGCTGTAACAGACACATTCGTGCTTTGTTTAAATCAATTAGTATTCTGCTGTGTGATTCCCTACAAGCAGATTTCTGCTTAACTTTCCTTGAAACACTCGTTAGTTCCTTTTGTGAAAAGGAAAGGAGGCAGAGTTTGGTAGCTGAAAGTCACCTCTTTCCAAGCAGCAGAGGTGTTGGAAGATCTCAGAGAAAATCTCCTGAAGACCTCAGAGATCATGGGAAATGTACTTGAAATTTCAAGGTCTATAACACATGGGCTTTGTCTTTAGCATCCTGCCACCTAATCTGAACTTTTCTTCTCCTTAATCTGATTTGGATCTTTGCAAAAATGGTAATTACAAAGAAACCCATGGGACCTACACCAAAAGCCAAGCAAAGTGCAGTCTTAGAACCTGAGCACTGCACCTGTCTTGGACAAATTCTTTTTTTTTTTCTTTTCCCCTATTGAAATTCATCACCAGGGCACTACTTTCTACTAAGTAGTGCATGTGGATAATATGTTTATACTTATACATATTTGTATAGATAGATGCGGTCCTTTGATGATATATTAATGAAAGTAGTAAACAAAGCTATCTAGTAGAGATTATTGGCACAGCTACTAATGCTTGAAATATATACTGAATTTGTCACTTTTCTTATGTGAACAGGCCACCACTTTACAAAACTATCCATTGCAAACTCTACAAGTTATAAGTTGAAAGAAATACATACAAATAATTAATCTTTCATAGTTTAAAAAACAAACAAACAAACAAACCCAACACCTTCTAGAGAATGTAGACTATCAGTGGGAGTTCTGGTAATCAAAAAGCTGCTGGTGTTTATTATTCAATATGAGAAGAGTAAGAGTTGGAGACATCCATGACTCCTGGAGTTTACTTATGCAGCTGAGGAGTTTTTACACAGCTCCTACTACTGGAGTTGGCACATAAGATTCAGATTTGTTCATTTAAAGCAATGTTTATAAAAAGCAACTCACTTGGGTCAACAAATTTTATTTGGAACACCCAACAGAGACAACCCAATTTGCCTTGTACAGACAGGTGCACTGATTTATCCTTATCTAGCATCTAATCAGAGCTTGTTCTGGTTCATTTGCCCAATTTCCTCCTCAGAAAAGTCAGAGCATAGGTGATGGGAAGGGCTACATTCTCAGGCCTCACCCTAACATGAGGCTCACTACAATTTACTGAGTTGTTGACCTAATGTCGTATTCACAACTAACCTAAACCCCTTTGAATTTAGCAATTCTAAGACACAGCACCAATAGATAAATTGAGTGTACATGAGAAAGTGTAGATGTCCAAGCAACCAATCACTTCCAAGTCTCTGCTTAGAGATGCACTGATCTGTTTGGGATCAGGATCAGACTTCCACAGTGCTTGTTTTGAAAGCTATGAATATTATTATCCTGAAGATCTGTAATATGTGCAACAGAAAAGCTTGTCTGGTCTCCAGTGGAAACAGTGCACAAAACATTCTGAGCTCCTTATTTCTGATCATATATGCTCTAGAAAGACAGTCACAGTATGAACTGCAGCAAAGTATGGATTGTAATCTACACTCCCAGCTATTATTTTTTGGTGTGGATAATAAGGCTGACCAAGGTAAAACCCATAAATGAGCTCACGGTTAACCATATAATATACACATTCACCAAGTCAGGTGTTTACTGATACAACACTTTTTGCCCCAGGTCATATCCTCAAGAGTGCCAGGAAATTATGTCCTCTTCTGTTTTACCTTTCCTACTCACTTCCACTACAGTTTCAATACTTACCCTTTGGCTACTTTTACCAATTTTTCATACCTAACTGCAACAAAATCTCATCCACAACCCCTGAAATTTAATAAGGAAAATTACCTTATCCTAGAATAGGGGAAGGGGCAGGAGGAGGAGGAAGAGACAAAGATCTATTTCCTAGGACTTAGAGTAATTTCATTGAGGCCACTTGATCAGGACACATTTTCTAATTGCCACTTGGTCTTTGATTTCTGAATCAAAAGCCGCTCTTACTTTGTATAAAGATACAAGGAACTTGGGGTTCAAGTGTATGAGTATCTCTTGATCAAATATTCAGCTAGACCTATGGCTTCCTGAATTGTAACTATTTCAGGTTAGTGACAATATAAGCATTGAGTGATAACATTAAGAAAGCAGTGATTATTCTGTTATTTCAGAAATTCTACATTTCTTCTGAGAGAAAAAGAATGGGCTGTGACAAAAATTTATAGAAAAAAATGCTTATTACATTGTCATGAGAAAAGCAATTTAAAATTCATATTGAATTGCTGAAATTTGGAGCTGCACACTTAAGGGGGAAAAAAACCCTCTGCAAATTGAATTTGTATGCCATTCTGTGCACATTATTATGCTACCGTCACCATAGTTTCTGAGTACTTCCTAACACTGTGTTAGGTGACATTAGCATTTGTCACACATGGAATTTATCACTGTGGAATTATTTATTACTATTCTTAGAAATGAAGATAATGGGAATGGGGGTGGGAGGGTGTACTGAGTGAGAAATGAGACTTGCATATATGGACACGTTTTGTTCCTGCAATGGTTGGAGTTTTTCATGCCTGTTTAAGTGGTGGTGGTGGTGGGAAAGTGCACAACTTGGTCAACACTACAGCCTGCATGATAGGAGATATCAGCTGACTAATTTGGTTCAAATATAGAAATGCATTTTTTAAATGCAAGAGATCCATCAAGGGGAAAAAAACAACCAAGGAAAAGTGAAAAAAGCATACACATACCAGCATTTTCACTGGTAAGGTTGTTTGATGATGGCCTTGTAAACTTATGAGAATACAGACCTGACACAGACTTCTTAGTCTACACACTGCAGTCCCTTGTGATGTCAGGCAAGTATGCTATATTACAACATGTAAAATGTAATCTAAGGTCCTCTTAAAACAAACTAGGCTGCCTCACTGACTACTTCTTTTGGGCAGCTCTTTCTAATTTATTTCCCCTTTATGGTTAAGGATGTCTAATCTGAAGACTAAATATCACAGAATCATAGAATGGCTTAGGTTGTAAGGGACATAAGAGATCACCTAACTACAACCTCCCTGCCACAGGAGGGATGCCTTTTAACTAGACCAGGTTGTACAAATATATTCATGTGCAGTTCATAGCCTGTTTTGGTTTTAATATTCTTTATTTAAATAGATCTTCTCTTACTCAAGTTTTATTGTATTTGTAGCATCCATCACCTTCTTTCTTCAATAATATCACAGATGTAATTTATTAAATAACCTCCAGGTACCAGCATGATTGGGTCCTGTCTATGCTGGCATAAATGGTGGCGTGTATTTTTTTATATTCTGTGTATCTGGATTAGGAATGTGCAGAAGGAAATCTTGGAAGTGAGAACTAGGAAGGCATTGAGGGTCAAGGGAGTGAATGAAAAGAGGGACACATCGATGGGTATGTACTGGTGGGAAAAGAGCCTGGTGTGAGTGACCAAAGACAAATTACAAATTCAAGGATGCAGCAAATTAACACATCCAAGTCTCAGCAAGACAACAAATATTAATTTCTAAACATCATGACACAGTTAATAAAATTTTATTAGAGAGTTAAACATCCTATAAAGTAGCTGCAATCTTGTCTTTCTTTTGTCTGACATTCCTCTCTTTTGCAATACATCTATCTTCAAAATGATGTGTGTATGTTGCCAGTGCTGGGACATATAAACTGCCATAAGCAAAAGCAACATAAAGTGGTGGCTAACATTCTGTATGAATGCCAGGAGAGTATCAAGTCCATGTATCCTGCCTTGGAGCCTGTGAAATTAAAGAGGGCATTTTCTTTTTTACTGAAAAGTCGCTTAGCTTCTATAATTCTCAGCTGTTTATGTAACCGTAAAGATTACCAAGGACAATAACTGCAGGGGACTAAGCCCAGCTACTACTCCACTTTAAAAATTAAGCCATGGAAAGTATGCTAAAATAATATTACAGAGCTGGTTTAAACTCATAAAAAGCAAGGAAATTCCAAGTCAAAGCTGGAAATCCAGACTGACAGTGTCTCTAAACCCCAGGTCTAGTTAAGTGAGTGAGTGAGGCCAGGATTCTCTCACTTTTCTGTGGTGCAAACCAGATTCATAGTACTACCTTAATGCAGTTTTTGTGATTTAATTTCCTTCTGAGTCTACTGCAGCCCAACTCTGTTTTGCTTTTAAAATAAATGTTTATGGTTATTCATTTTACAAAATGTTAACAACTTAAGGCCAGGTCGCCTGTGCTGAAGTCAGGGAAGATGAGAGTGACTCCAAGCTTTCTTTCCACTCCCCTAATCTTCAGCTTGAAAACTGCCATCAGTGCATTGCTTTTATTGCTTAGCATTTGCTTTGGTACACTGCACAGCCATTTCTGCCTTCTTGCCTCCAGCCATGCCCTCAATCCTTGCTGGGATGTTCCTGCCAATAGTGAACAGCAAACACTGCATGTAGCTTGTCAGGGAACCCCCCGGTACCTGGGAAAGCTGCTCTGACCTGCTTTGTCTTCCGACTCATCTTTTATTATTGCTGAAGCAGTTCATAGTAGCAGGACTTGCTCTACACTCTCTTGAAATAATACTAGAGTTTGATGGCTCTGAACAGAAAGAGGCAATGGCACATTTAAAGTAAAATGAGTTTTGCCTACAGGCGATACTCTTAAGATATATGTGTAACTTCAGAGCCATTTCTGTTTATAGTAAAGCTGGACAGGTGATGTTTTTTAAGTTTCAAGACTTTTTTCTTCTGTGAGTTCGAAACTCTTTTTGACTTTTACTGGGTCAAAGCTACAATTGTCCAAGTATTTTGTGCAGACACTTCATGCACTTACTCGAGGAGCCAAAAACGCTTTGGGTGAGCATGCACATGAATCAGTCTGGGGCACTAAACTGGGGCTTTTTGTTTCCAAGATGACTTCCCTGAGCACCAACTCATCTTACTGTGTTTTTGCAAATGCCTCCATGTCACATCTGTCTTATTCTGTATCAATAATTAAATATACACTGCTACACTGACTGATGAATGGTTCCCTACTTTCTAGATGAATGACCCAACTACATGGCTATAAAAATTGGTCTCCCTTGCTTTATTTTCCTTGGTGAATGGTTAATTATTTATACAAACCAAAATGTTTTTAGGAGTCTGTGAGTATGTAATATCTGGAAAAGACTTTAAAAATCTTCAAGAACTGTTGGTCAGAACCTTCCTTTGGGCCAGGTACAGTTCAAAGTGGTACCCCAGCAACATTTAACTTCTTACAAAATGAAAGGTGGAGGATCTACAAAAAGTCACTATGAGACCTCTGTAGGAATCATAGAATCACAGAATACCAGGTTGGAAGGGACCTCAAGGATGATCTGGTCCAGCCTTTTCTGGCAAAAACACAGTCTAGGCAAGATGGCCCAGCACCCTGTCCAGTTGAATCTGAGACACATCCAATGTTGGGGAAAACCCACTTCCCTGGGGAGATTATTCTAATAGATGATTTTTCTCACTGTGAAAAAATCATATTTAAATGAAAAAAATGTAATTGCTCTCTGCATTGTTGTCCTGTTTTTTTTCTCAGTTCAGGATGATAGTTAAACTCTAGGAAATTTCTAGTTTGCAAGCTCTAAATGTCTTCTTCTCTCCACTTTTGATGCCAAACAGCTGTGTTTTCTGCAGCCCTGTCAGCTCTGACCTTAGCCTTAGTATGGGAAAACCAGTTTCAAGTTCCTGTTTTGAATGAATTAAACATTAGCAAAGACTTAAAACTTGATGTCTCATCATCTAGGTATTAAACTTCACAAGGGTTTATCTTTGGAAGTTTGATTACAACTTATCCAGATTTCAGTATACCCATTAGGAGAGTGTTTTTTAACCTGGGGTTAAGCACACTGTAGAAAGCAACTAGAAAAGCAAACCCTCCACTACAAAGCACTTCATGTCTTTGTCTTTACTGAAAAATGGCTAACACTGCAAATTTAAGGTTCAAAACTAATTTATACAGATCTTTAAGAAAGTGCAGTACATCTCATCTGTCAGTAAGAGCTTATTTTATTAAAAGTATATCCAATTTAAATACCTGCAAACACAAAGCTTGTTTCATAATTCTATCTGAAAGATACAAATGACAAATTAAAAAGAAATAAAATCTAAGGATTGGCATGCCTGCAGAGTTTCAAACCCAAGCAACTGTAATTTTTGGATTTCCCTGTTAGATGCTGAAGTTAGGCGTGCTGTGTGGAAAGGCTGCCAGGACTTTTTCACTGGGAAATTAAGAGTAAAGTCTTAGAGCCTTTAATAGGAATGTTGTCGTGGAGATTTTAAGCCAACTTTTCCATATGAGAAATGTAAGTGATTAAGTTGCTATGAAGATACAGATTTCAAAAATGTACTTAAAAATCATTAGCTATTAAATGATAGGCAGTTATAAGAATAATTTCTAATGGCCTCAGATTGATTATTACCTTTCTTAAAAATTAACCCAAACCTTTTCATACAAGAATATAGAGTAAGAATGACACGCAGATTGAAAATCATCTTCACCCTGTGCTATGATATGCTGTTTTTCTACTTTCATGCTCATTTTGGAGGATACTTAATTCTAGAGAGCTTGAGGTTCCTCAGCTCTTTATGTGCCACGGTCTTCTCCTCCCCATGCTAAGCACAAAGCAGTTGCGGTTTCTGCAGCCTGTCAGATGTAGCCTTAGTGCTAATTTGGGAAAAGCAGTTCTCACATTCAGTGCTGAAAGACTGATAACTGAATCCACAAAGGAATGACACATTTTCAGCGATGAAGTACAGGGGTTGTGGACAATGGCTGTGCTTTCCCACTGCATAAATCCTCCTGACTCAGCTGTCATTGTGCAAACCTACTGCACAAAAGCAGATTTTGCTTGCATGATTGGATTTTATGTCATCATGACTATCATAACAAAAGTGGGTGTTTTGTTATCTTTAAGATATTATTACTCTACCAGGTACAAAGATAGATGGGTATGTCTTAACCATTGTACTTTACTGTCTCTTGCCGTCCAGAAATCTTGTCTGTTATTATAATAAAATAAACTGAAGAAAAACATTTCTGGGTTACTGGGCAAGCATGGACTGCAGAATTGAAACGTGATAGACCTGAATCTGTCCTCACATCAGTCCACATGAATTATGACAAAACTATATTTAACAGTATAAAAATCAGATTCATCAACTTGTCATATTAAAATAAAGATTCATACAATTTGGCACGTATATGTTTATCTGATATATATATATCCTATCCATATATCATATAGAGTTGTTTATCCAACCTGCTGTGGTTTTAATTGAGTCAGGGATTGGTTTTGTTATGGACTGTATATACAGCTAATATGATAAGCAGTATGATACTAGAAGTTCCTGGCTGTAGCTAATAAGAAGTAGTGTTGTTAAAACATATTCTGCTCTCACACAGTAAAAAAATGGGTGAACAGTTTGCACCAAATTGCAAAACCACATAAGAAAACCTGGACCTCAGCACAGACATAAATTATGTGGTTAGGAGTGAAAAGTATCTAAGAAAAAAATACTTTGTGAATTTAAAAGCTCAAGTGCAAATGCAAGCACTGTGTATAGCAAAAGTGGCTAATGAACTCTTCAAAAATTATATTACAAATTAACACAGAGTAACTCATGTTAGCATTACTGGCTCACTTAAATCAAATGTCAGCATTTCCAAAATGCTCACAGTGTTGTATAACTTAAGCCATTAAAGTTATTAGAATTTTGACTTTAGTAGAACTTGGATAGAGTACTCATATACATTTTAAAGTATTTTGGTATGTGAAGCCAAATCCAGATTTTCTCTGAAACTATTCCTTTCTCCCCATACACGAAGGCAATCAGCTACAGGCCTGATTAGTAATATCCATACATTAAATGTTATTGTGCCTTGTTAAACTATTGAGTATTTTGAAACCAAAGAATTTGGAACACCCAGGACCGTTTTCACTTTTTCCAAACTACTGACAACTCTGTCCTGCTCAGGAACCTATACTGATTTACTTGCTGCTGGACTTCGGTGGCTAATGTCAGTTTCCCATCAATCCAGCCAAAAATGAAAGCCTGTACAAGGCAGAATCCTGTGCAAGGTTTTGTAACTACTTTGTGCTGATGTGTGGCTGATGTCTCCACAAGGCTTGAGCTTCTGTACAACTTGCACCCTACGGCAATCTGCTCCTGTGGCATGTCTGTGTTAACCACAGTGTCCGTATATGTTTTAAATTTAATCACACTCCACAGATCTCAATGTAATTAAACAAAAAATGCTTCTTTATGAATCACTTTTGATTAGTCTAACTGGTTTAAGACAGAATTCTGCTCCAAATAAAAGAGGGGTGTGTATTTCACAGATGTTGCTGGAATGAAGCTGTGTGCTAATGTTTAATGGCTAGATTAACATAACTGGATAAATGTACATTTTACATACCATTTAGCCACCGGGAGTCGTGCTGCTCTGTTCTGATTGGATGATGATGTCCTAGAGTTCGGAAAATGGCAAAGTCCCTGCCCATGAAGTCTGCTGCTGTGCCGGAGTACAGTTCTCCATCTGTGGGAGGACATAATTGGAAGCAACATTTCTTAATTTTCCAGTCACGGTAAGTAAGAGAAAGCTGTCAGTCCTATGTTTATATTACGCTAATAAGGATAATGAGAAAATTACAAAGCAATAAGCCATATGCAATGTATTGTCATTGAAAATGTATAATTATACCCACTTTCCCACTGCAGAGTTTTACTGTAACCTCTCAGTTAAGTTGTATTTCCCAACTGCTAGTGCAGCCACTTTTCAAAAATATATTTGGATTCTCAGATTGGAACAGTGGCAGCTTGTACACCTATGCCTGGCAGGCAGTCTTATGTAGCCCCCAAAGCTGTGAAGTTACCCTGTTTTGAACATGAGTTTGGGTTGGTGACCTTCAGAAGTTCCTTCCAATCTACTGGGTTTTTGTGACTCTGTGTTGGGAATTGGAGAGTTCAGCTCAATCACTTGATTTAGTCATCAAGTCGCTTTAATTTTTCACCTAGAAAAAGTTATTTGATTGGTTTTTGGTTTGGTTTTGCTTGTTTTGTTTTTTCCTTCTTTTTTTCTGAGCAAGCAAATCTTTTGAAAACTATCTTCTACAGGAAAGACAGAACATGCTTTTCTCCTGCCATCCTTATAATTGTGATATTGGCAAAGGGGCAACAGCGAAGGGAGAGAATAAATGAGATCATGGCCAGCTGTTGACCTCATCCATATCTCAGTGAACAAGTGAATTAAAAATTGACCTACAGTCCATAAGTGATACTTTAGCCCCTAAGTGGCAAACCCAGGACCTATCTGGAGAAGCAACTGATAATATTAGAGTCCCAGTGTGCTCCTTTGCCCCTCCTCAGCCAACCAGAAGTATCATGGAGGAGACAGAAAGGGACATGGTCTAAGTTCAGTGGACCTTGTCAAGTTAAATATTTGCCAGCTGGAAAAGATGATGATGAACACGATGATGATGATAAGTACACAGAAATCAGACCCATAGAAAGCAACCAGGGAGCAAAGAACAACACATATCTTTCTGGCATTAATGGAGAGCTTGTCTATGAAATTGGTCTGAATTCAAATTGCTAGAAATGCATTTTTCAGTCGTGGCCAGTGACATGACAAGAGGCAATGGTCACAAAGTGAAATACAGAAGTTTCAACTGAAACAAAAGGAAGAACTTCTTTACTGTAGGAGTAACAGAGCACTGAAACAGACTGTCCAGAGTAGTCATAGAGTCTCCATCTCTAGAGATATTCAAAACCTGCCTGGATATCATCTGTGCAACCCACCCTAGTAAACCTGCTCTGGTAGAAGGGTTAGACTAGATGATCTCTAGTCTTTCCAAGCCCTACCATTTTGTGATTCTGTGATTCTGTGAAACAGACTACTCCTCCCTATGGTTTTAATGCAGTATTAAAGAATATTAATCTCTCCAAGTGCTATTTTCAAGCTACACGTCTTAAATAGGTCTTCTGTGAATAAGACAAGTTTGAGAAAATAACTCTTTAAGCTAAGCTAATACATTTTTCATGGTCATGATGAACTCTACCATATCCTCATTTTAACACACACTTCAGGAACAAGTTCATCATTTTCATGGCAATTTCAGATATTTCCATGGTGGGACAACCATGTCCAAGCATGCCTACTGGATATCACTGGCATCTTTTCTCCAGAACACTGACACCATGAAATTATCAATTGAACCTACAGTGGCTCTGTACCATCTGGTAGTCATGAAAGTCAGGAAGGGTGAAAACATGATAGCAGAAAGGCGTGGAATTGAATGAATTTACAGCAGAGATTAGAAGCAAATAGACCGGTCATGCCCAGCAGGAGGTGTAATCAGAAGTGAAACAGAACAGCATATCATTAATTAACAATTTATCATTCCTCTGTGTCATTTTCAACTTTTTTAAAGGGAGACAATCACTTAATTATAGTGATTATTATGTACAGGGAACGCAGCTGAGATTTTAGAGAATATAAAACCTTTTCACTTGTGAAAAAGGGCTTTGATGCTGTGCTTAACCTTTCTTTAACCTCATCTTCATTTTCTTGTCTCTCAGTCCCTGGTGAATTCTGATAAATCAATATAAATCAAAGGGGGAAAGAAAAAACCAAGCAGCCCTATTTTACTTCCTAGTCATCAACAAATCTAAAGGTCAATCAAGAAGAAAAAAATTCCATATTTCATATGAAATTACTGAAATTAAACCTAACTTAGCTAAAAAAACCCAACAAACCCTCATTAAAATTACGTATTTCCAATATTTACAATTTTAAGGACTTTTAGCACTTTACCTCTAGCTCACCACTGAAATGCCACTGAAAGCAACGTATCTTCCAGGTTCACAGAATCACAGAATCATCTGGGTTGGAAAGGACCTCTGAGATAATAAAGTCCAACCCTTAATCCACTACCACTGTGGTTACCAGACCATGGCACTGAGTGTCACATCCAGTTTCTTTTCAAAAATGTCCAGGGACGGAAAATCCACCACCTCCCTGAGCAGCCCATTCCAATGCCTGATCACCCTCTCTGTAAAGAATTTTTTCCTAATATCTAACCTAAACCACTCCTGACAGAGCTTAAGTCCATTCTACTTAATTCAACTCAAGACTTCCGTGCTACTAGGCTCCTACGGATGGTGCGTTTTGGTCAGTGGTGATTGTGTAAAAGTTTTGCAAACTATGGGCTTTGGCCTGTTCCAAAGACAGAAACTAGGAAGTCTGCAGGAAATTAATGGATCGTTCTTTCCTCTCTACTACAGCTCCTCCAAGTTTCAGGATACCCAGACCAGGGTCTGCAGTTTGAACTGATTTGCTGCAGTCATGCAAATTTTAGTTTTTCACAGACAGAAATACCAAGGTATATAATTTATTTTTGTAAGGCTTTAGATGATAATTTTTGCTAACTTCAGTCTGAGCCTCAAGTCATGACCCAAACGTGACTATCTTTTTAATTAGTACTATTCCATAGCTACATGAGAATTTTGCTTCCTGTTTATATAGAAGTACATTCGTATTGGTTTCATTATGCAGACCTTCTTTTGGACTGAAGTTTTCTCATTAATAGTCTGGAAAATGATTCTTTTATTTCACAGATAGCCTTCACTTTCCAATTTCAATTGTCAGTAGTTTTAGAAGCATTTTTCATTAATTTTAAGGAGGAAGTGGAGATGAATGGTTTGAAAACTTACAACTATTTCTCAAGGGGAAGAAATGAAGAAGGGGAAAAAAAGTTGACTCCCTGTTGTTTGGGTTTTTTTTTCAACTCTCCTAATACAATCAGCCTTAGACTAATACCTTCAGTGACAATTTTCTCCTGAGATTACATTGTTTGAAAATCCTAGTGCCTCTGATTTTCCTCCTGCCCTGGAATACACACTAGTGGTGCCCAGGGACTGCTTAATCTCTACATTTTCATGCACTAGCCCACTCAAATGGACACTGTTTAGTCAGAAGCACACAGATGGGAATGGCTGAATAATGTCTTAACATTACAAGGAATGAGGTGTATCATGTTGCCAGACGGCGTTTACTTTAGAGCAGAGTAGCAATAACTGCCTTTAATGAACAACTCTTAAAAAAATAATGAAAAATGTTTGCAGGTGGATGGAACAAGGAACGTATATTAGAAAAATATTGGAACAATTTAATAATGATGAACTGTGCTTTGATTTGGGGGTGTTTTGGTTTTTTTTCTCCAAATATTATTGTTTTGTTTTGTTTTGTTTTTTTAAAGAGAGGGAAAACTGAAGATCGCTCTTACACTTGTTTTTCTTTCAGCTGAAATACAAAATAAGAAGCCTTTACTAGCACTAGTGGGTATTAAAGTTCTAAAGTTACTTTTTGCAAATTAAACTTGGTGTTTTGCCAAATTCCATCTTGGGTAATTATGTTTCACTTACCTAAGATTTACCTTCTAGTTATGGAATCAAGATCATACTCCTGTTCCACACTCTGCAAAATCTTTGTTTAGAGTTTCTTATAAAGAACAGAGGTTATTCTTCCCTCCTATATTTAACTTTATAAATTAGTCTTAATTCTCAGCCTTTTATCTTTCTGATAGTTGCATTGTGTTACTAATTAGAACATTGCAGTTTAATAAGTGCTGGGTAATTGTTTTACATTGTTGCCCTCTTGAACCTGAGATAAACCATCATTGCTTGTGAGGACAAATATATCCTGCACAAGAGGGGCCAGGTGTAGAATCATAAAATTAATCATAGAATGGCTATGATTTGAAGGGACTTTAAAGATCATCTAGTTCCACCCCTCTGCATGGGCAGGGACACTTTCCGCTAGACCAGATTGCTCAAGGCCCCATCCAGCCTGGCCTTGAACACCTCCAGGAAGGGGGCAGCCACAACTTCCTTTGTCAGCCTGTTCCAGTGTCTCACACCCTCAAATTAAAGAATTTCTTCCTAATGTCTAACCTAAATATCCCCTCCTTAAGTTTTAAACCATTTCCCCTTTTCGTCTCACTACACACCTGTGTAAAAAGCCCTACCCCAGCTTTCTTGTAGGCCTTCTTCAGATATTAGAAGGTTGCTATAAGGTCATCTAAGAGCCTCCTTTTCTTCAGGCTGAACAACCCTAAATTCTTTAGCCTGTCTTCATAGTGGAGGTGCTCCAGCCCTCTGATCATTTTAGTGCCTCTCCTCTGGACATGTTCCAGGAGCAGAGTGTCCTTCTTATAATAGGGACTTCAGAACTGGACACAGTACTGCAGGTGGGGTCTCACAAGAGCAGAGTAGAGAGGGAGAATCACCTCCTGATAAGAGCAGCTGAGCTATCATTCAGCTGAGGAGAAGGGAAGAAGTAGTTGTTTCATGTTTTTCTTCATGTGGGACATTTGTGATCAAGAGGCTCCTCTGGTCTTCATAGACCCATTCACTGCTTAACGCCAGCGCTACCTCCTTTAAGATTAAAATTCTCCTTGCAGTCATTGACTGGCTGGTTCATTCCCTATTCTGCACCTATTTTTGGGTGAGGAAATAACTTTTCCCTGTAACACCACTTTACCATAAAATTTGTGGGGGTTTGGCAAATATAAGTCATTATGAATCAGTGGTGAACCTGGTGTACACATTCTGCAATATCAGAGGAACCTCTGCAGTAAAGGACTGAAGTAAATACATTCTAATCAGTAACACAATATGACTGTGAAGTAGCTGGGAGAAGGCAGAGAAGAAAGGGTGTTCAAGTTCAGGATGCAAGAATGTTAATTTTGTCTTCACCCTGAATTTTATATAAATCACTGAAGCAGAAATTAGTCACTGGCTTTGAATGTTGAATTGATGCCATTTTCTATAGTGTTAAAATACACCCATGAAGCCTGATTCAAAACAAAACATCATGCTCAGTCTACTGTTTATTAGGAGGAAAAATACACGGAGTGAATACTATAGTGATAGGGAGTGGGCTCAAAAAAGCAAAGATGTTTTAAAGTCATGAAATCTAAGCCAAGGGAAATAACATAATCATATTTGTGCCGGACTGAGTGGTAAAAAAAAAAAAGGAATGTGAAAAGCTAGACGCTGTTGACTTTGTGCAGTTGCATACCGGGTATACCATGTAATACTGGCTTGTCATCATTCTCTTTCTTTATTGAATATTAAAGTAAATAGTAAAGCCATTCCCCTGAGAGTAGCTCTGCCACAAATTCAAGTCGCTCCAGGCACTAATTTATATACTGGCCTTCTACACACACATTTTTTTCCTTTCTGTTTGTACAGGATACAAGTTGGAGCAAGATGTGGATGTCTTGCTGTTCTGTTAAAAAGTGTGTGTCCCCAGGGTAGCTCATCACCTGTGATCATTAGGCGCGTCAAAGATCAGGAAATGAGGAACACTCAAGACTAAATTTTTGTTACTGTCTATTTTAATATCTTCATTTTAATATGTAATGTAAATATAATAAAGAGTAGCTGGAAGGTAAGACTATAGACTAGTAACAGGGACGAAGTCCTGGAGAAGACAGTGTATCTGGTTATATGTAGCTTCCCAGAGATTTCTGAGACAAAAGAAACTAAAGTCTTCTGAAACTATCATTGTCTCTTGGCTTTGAAATCACAAAACGTGGCCAGAAAATTACATGTTAAAGATAAAGTGGCTAAACCTGGACAGAGTTGTTACTGAAAGAGGAAACTAATTTGTTTTGATCTTATTTTCTTCTTACAAAATGTCTTTTTTGACTTTTTCTTAAAGGAGCAGGAAGAACAATGAACAAAATTAATTCAATTAGGTAAGATAAATCAATTAGATAAATTCAAAAAATTGGATTAGTTTAATTACATTAACACAGTCCAGGTGCTCTATACTTACATATTCTGTGCAATTAAGTATTACTAATTCAAAAATACTTAATTTATTGAAATCTTTCTTCTCTGGAAAGGAGTTCAGTTGCACTTGCTGTTGCACAGATCTCTTCAGAAGAAAGGCAGAAGGCCTTCAGCCTAGACTTGTGCATCTCCAGCTCGTATGAAGTACAGTTGGGTAACAGACCTTCTTTGTCAGCAGAACTGATGTAAGAAATTATTCCTGCTCTCATTTTGCTCTCAATTGCACTGGTGCAACTGTCAGTGAGCAACCCAACCAGGAAACTGAGGGATTAAAATATTTCCAGAGGTAGCTAACTACTCTGGGGAGGAGAAATACTTTACAGAATCAAGGACTCATAGAGGTATAAAGAGGTAAAGAGGTATGCTGTGACACTTGATTCTTTGTTTACACACACGTTGTTTCTCAAGACAAGTTTTTGTCTCTTTTTTTTTTTTCTTTTTTTTTTTTTGTCTTAAGACAACTACCTTGAAAATGAAACTAGAATGGTTTTTGCATGAAAACAAAATTCGTAAAACAAAGTCCTATCATAGGTGCTGCAATTAGAAAAAAAGCAGAAAACTGGCAATTCTTTATAGTGAATACACATCTCACTGAACTTTTATTGTGGCACCTACCTACTAAAAGAGAAGCTGTCAGCAGTTTAGGATCATAAGGGCTTTTCCCCCGGCCATTTTCAAAATGTGAGTCTTCCATTTTAAAAATGTTGTCCTGTGGGGTGGAAAAAAAATGAAAGAAAAAGCAACATTATTTGAGGAAAGAACTCTAGCAATAAGTTGAACTAAACACAGTGCAGCACTTATGATCACATTGGCTTTTGTGGCTTCAGGGAAGTCAAATATCCAGGTGAGGATCTGGCAGAAGTACCCACCTTTTAATCAGTATTGTGCTGAAGGCTACTCAAAAGCACAAGTACACATGCACATCTTGTGTCTCATCTATTCTACTTCAGATATAATTTGCATGGCTTCCTTGAATTGTTTCTGCTTTCACTGAGAGTACACTTGAGCACTATTAACTGAAGAAACTGGAATTTGAAACTTGTCTGAAAAAAGACAAAACCTAGACCATAGTTTTCTACAATCTCCTGCAAGACTTGCTGTTTCATGCATCCTCAAATTCAATTTTAACAGCATCAGAAGAGGTTTTTTCATTCAATTTTTTTCAGTAACAAAGAACAAAACTTATAAAATATAGACACTGAGGGCAAAACAGGTGGGGAAATAACGCAAGACTAACAAGGGTCTCAGTCAACACTAACTCAAATTAAGGTCAGTAAATCTAAAACAATGGGCTTTTCAGTACTTTTAATTACTTTAATTTTAACTGGGGGCCCAAATCTGTCAATCAATTTGAATACTGTTTATCTTATGTTTTTCACTGAGAGTAAAACCAGAAGCACAGATGCTTTTTGCACAGTAGACTTCTACAGTGACAGAGAAGATGAGGCCAGACTGAAAACAGAATTTTCCATTTCCCACTTGGACTGTGGTTAATTTGCATTGACACCTAACCCCTTTGGGTTAAGGAGCCCCAAATCTCCACACACCAAACAGTTTTTTTGGTTACTTGGACCACAGCAACACATTCTTAGTTGCTTATACCTAAAAATTTCCTATAAAGTAGGTGCTGAAGGACTCTGAACAACATTTGCAGGACCAAGTAGCTTAGGAACTAGAGCTTGGTACAGCTTCTTTTTTTCTTATTGACTAGTCAGAAATCAGTCATCTGTTTTAAGAAAACAAATACAAAATAAATATCAGAATATATATCTAAAATGTATGTGTTGGTAGTAGAAAATAAGAAGTTGTTACAGTATTTTTTTCTTGTTTATTTCATAAAAAGGAGATAAGCTCTTTACCTTGATTTTCAAGCACTTACTTCTTCTACAGACTATCTCAAGTCCTCATTTCTCATTCTTATCATCCCTTTCCAAACACAAATTCACAGAGCTGCTGGCCAGAGAGGCCCTGTAGATATTATTAAGTCCACAAGGGCCTGAAGACTGAGGTCAAGACAGGGAACAGTCAGCTCTGGTTTTGTTTTGCCAAGTCAAAAAAACCTCAAGGAATAGACATTTCTATAATCCTTCTGGACAAATTCCATTGCCCTTTTTAGTGAAGAATTTGTTTTCTAAACTATATCTTCTTATAAGCAACTTGTGACTTTTTGTCCGTTATATTACCTGCAGTGATGGCAAAGATGCATAAGGCAAATGCATCCATCATAACTAGAGTTTGAACAGTTATAGGATGTTCCTAAACTGCCTATTCTGTTTCACTTCTCCAGACTAAGTCTCAGGCTAGAACTCCATGGAAGCTGAACTAGTGTGGAAACATTCTTACATTGTTCTATGCTCACAAGTAAAAGTCTCAATATTGTTCTCAAAACTTTCACCCTCAAGGGCAATGCTCCAGTGCTCAGTGCTGGAGACTTGGCATCCACAAAGCTGTGGAGAACACACACAAAAAACCCCAACAATTCAAATTTTATTCAACAATTGCTTTCGTAATGTTTTTTTAATGTGAAGATCATTCAGGCAAATAGCTCATGTCTTTCTCATGAGCAGTGAATTCAAGTATTTGGAAGCAGTGCTCTCCCTGGCACCCTGCCTTACCATCTTGTTTGTCCATAATGATTCCAGGCATGGGCCAGACCACTGACCAGATGTCCTTCCCAGTCATACTATTTTAAACCTACAGAGTCCCTGTAAGTGGGTCACAGGCTATAGCTTTATTACAGAGCTGTTTAATTACATTGTGTAAGCATAAATATGTGTGTGTTAGTTATTTTCAAAGGAACATCAGAAGGATTTCACATTTCACTCCATTTACTCGACAAAAAGGTAAAGGGGGAATGGACTATTACAAGAATGGTCTATCTGGAGAAGCTTACTGCACTGTAAGATACAAAGTTTGGACACAGCTTCATGAAGTTTGATCCCAGAATTCAAGGTCAATCTCTTAAGCCTTTTCCTTGTAGATGTAGCCTCCATGATTATGTTTATATGGTCATCCTGCATCTGTAATATTTTGCACATTATTAAATGTCATTGTTTCCCTTTGTCTTTCTCTCTATTTCTTAATAGTCCATTAAGAAGTATTAGACACATTCCTTGTTTCTGTCCAATTTTCTGACTTTGCTCCTTCTAACCAGAAACAAATAAATAATGAGAAAGAAAATTCTTTTTGAATTCTGCTGCAGGGTCCATATACAGATCTTGCTCAATAAATTAAAGAGGTAAATTGAGGAGAGTGCTAGACCTCACTGGCAATAATAGAAAACGGCACTAATGCTACAAGCCATTATTGAAAAATATTATTATCAATCTACATTTTCTTGGGATTTCTTCTTAGTAGATGATAATTGCTCAACCTGCACACCAATGGATATTTGATAAGGCTATAAAGTCAGTGGCATGACAGTTAAAGCTGAATATATTCCCAAGATAATCTCATGTGTCATTATAAGACAAATAGGAAACAGATGTTGAATGTGATGTGGTGTAGGAAGGATCTGATTTTTTGCTGTATTCCTCTGTTTTATGTCACTGTAACTCCACTGATATTGGTGTGTAGCAGGCAATAAAGACTGGAGAGCTGGGCCAATGTAAGTCAGAGATGATCTACCCTTCTCTTTGTGTATGTGGAATATAATATTTGAAATAAGAGGCATGACAGGGAAATCCCACAGTGTTTTCATATTTCAGTATAATTGAAATGTAAAGACATATACTGTAAGTTTCCAAATGCATGGGCAAGTCATAATAAATACATCACTGTTAACTGCCAAATAAATGTATCATGGTTTAGTCTGAAGCCCCAGTAAGTTTTGATAAACATGCTATAAGAAATCTGACCTGTCCCAAACAGGGCAGCTTGCCCAAATAGCTTTTTGGGAGCTGAAGTCAAACTAGCTCTACTTACAAGCCAACAATAAACACAGGCAATAAAGGAATAATCTTCTTTCTATGTACTTCTCCATCCCCATTTTAAATGCCTAGAAAGCAATATGACTAATGATAGGTACCTGACCATACTAGTCCCTGGTCTAAGGCATTTGCCCCCAAGTTCAGTCCTGCCATAACAGCGAGAGATGAGATCAGAAGTCAGTGTCAGTAGTGGAGGGCAAAATTCCAGCTCTTCATTTTATACAAAAGGTGTGCTTGATCTCAGAGAGCCAGCCTCCATTGCAGACTAGAAACTCAGGCTATGCTCCTGGTATTTTAAGTCCTGTCTACCTAAATTACATCTAAAAACCTGTGTAGAGGCAGCTGAGAGAGTGAGGGCAGCTCCTGGGGAATGACTCAGAGCCAAAGTCAGTCTGCCTGGAGCCAGCAAACACCAGGGCTCTGCTTGGAGGCTTAGGGGGACTTTGGACTGGGTAAGTGTGCCATTCTTTTGCACAGTACAGTCAAGAGCTTTTAGCTAGAAAGAATGCATATTGTTTGTTCTCAGAAACAAATCTGATCAGTTTATAATTTTTCTGCCTCCTGAGTTTTACAGTGAATTGAATGCAAAGAACGATAGTGCAGGGAGTCAGCAAATACCTTAGCCATAAAGAGCAAGAAAAACTGAAGATCACCAAATTCTCACTGTTTCAAAGTTCTGTGAGGGCTATTATGTTATTAAAGATGGGAATTCAGGATGAAGAAATCTTGCTAGGCTGGAGGAAATTCTCTAGAAATGCAATGAGGGAAAAAAAGAAAAAAAAAAAAGAAGAAAAAAAAAAGAAAAAAAAAAAAAAAAAAAAAAAAAAGAAAAAAAAAGAAAAGAAAAGGTATTCAAATAAAGGCCATTATAACTCAACAACCAATTCATTTTATTGTCCAAAACTGTTCTTTAGTTGCACTGGAAGCCCAAAAGGACATTATTATTTATGAAAAACCTCTTTAAGGATCCTTATAAGCATCCTCCAACCTTTTTGTAGCTTGTTCTCTTTAGGTGGTGCTGGGTTATTAAACTCCAGGTTTATATCTCATTGATGCTTCTGTATAATCTGAAAAACTACTGAAAATGTGAGATTGTTTGAAATTCCACAAACATGCCAACAAGTGGCTGCAAGCTGAAGTTACAGTCACATGTCTGCTGGCTCATGGTATGACATGAATTGTTTGTCCTAGTAAATTCTTTGCATGATGGGAGATTATGCTTCCAACTCCTTAAAACACACATTCTCCTGTAGCACACCATGTAACAGATGGCAAGACTGCCAGAAAGAATTACATTACGGTCGTGGAAATGAACATAAAAGCTCCTGTGTTTCCCATTCTTTAGCCCAATGATCTTCCATTTCAGGGCTCTGGACGTTCACTTTCAAACAGCTGAATATCACTGAAATAATATTTGTGATTTGTGCCCCATATTATGACATAGCCATTTAACAAGGTTTACTTCATACCTTGCTACTAGACAGCTTCAGTCAGCTACATCCTTCAGTTCAGGTGTATCAATATTATATACATATAAACACACCTATATACCAACTGTATACCCACATATATACATGTATATACCTGATATAATAACTTTTAAAACCATTTTTTACATCTCCATCAGCAGCTAACCCACCCAGAATCCAAGAAGGCCAAGACAGTTGTTTTTTGTTAAATTAAATAAATAAATAAATAAATTCTACTTTAGCATTATTTCTGGATTTTGAGAAAACAGGTGGCTAGTGGAGTAAAGCTAATCCATCAGAACAGACAGCAGTGACTGCTGAGGGTGATTCTTTTCCTGAAACTTTTCTGGCGATTCACACCAAAACTGCCCCAGAATTGCAGAGCCTAATGCAGCAACACCGCGGCAGGTCAATAATCAATCTCTGCAGTGCAAGCAATGGAGCTGAAGAGGCTGTGTTGGCAGAGTGTGTACAGCTACTAAGAAGGTGTTAGTGGTTTAAATTATAAAGCATGGAAGATATAGAGAGGTTTGACAGCAGCGATGCTCCCCAGCTGTTCTACTGAAATTGAAGGAACACAGATCCTTACTCTTGTAACCCCCAAACCATAAATAGAAAGTAACACATCTCCAGGGTATCTTCCAGGGGCTATCTGAGCTCCACAACAAGCTGCTGAGCAATGATATGGGGTGGTCCAGAAACATTTAAGATGCCAAGAGCCTGAGGAACTAGCATATCCTCTGCTTAGTAAAAAAAGATAGAGCTGGCCACAGCTGTGAGCTTAATTGATGCTAACATTTTTCTTGTTCTCATAAGGTCTTAGGGTTACTGTGAAATATTTCATACGACAGACTATGGGGAGAAAAAACACAAAACCCCAGGAAAAAAAACCCTCCTAAAGATGGCAAGAGTGGTATGCCCAGAGTAAGACTTTGCACTGTAAAGAAGCATCCATCTAGAGAACTTCTAAGCCAATGGTGATGTCTTGTTTGTCAGTCAGAAGCTGCTAGCATTGAAATATTGTGTACTATGTGTTATTATTCAGTGTTGGCGATAAGAAAAGGAAAGTACCACTTCCTAGTCAAAGAAAAACTTTTGGAAATGTCTGGATTCACCCACTCTACATAGAGGCATTAGCGGGGGTGGCTAAATTTGACGATAGTCAGCAGAAAGCAACAGCTTTCTTCGAATGACAAGTCAGACCAACTCAGAACTCCAGTTCCCAAGGGTAAGATCTTGACTGTAAAGGAATTTAGAGGTCTGAGTTAAGAGTCTCTCCGAAATGAGCACTGCTGAGGCAGCTGATTTGAGACAGCTGACTTTGAATACAGACACTGATGCTTTCACCTTTTGGTGTTTTGCTGGATTTTTAAAAATTTTTATTTTCTTCCCTCTAATATAGCAATTTCTATGTAATATAGAATATAGTAATTTCTGTGAATTTTTTATTTTTCTCTTGCCTGATACACATTTTATGACTATATCAAGGCTATTTCACAGAATCTTTTAAGTTCTCCCTCCATGAGAAATGATTTATTTATGAATTGTGTTACTTTTCAAGAATAATTTTAAGTGGAACAACTGTGCAGGATATGGCTATGTTGTTATTGTTATTATATTTCCAGTTTCACACTTAATCTATTGACTCATGAAAACTGTTAAATATGAGAACTTTGGTTTCAGGTTTGGGAATCATGCTGTTATGAAATTTTTAATAAGAAACTTTTATTAAAGTCATCCCCATGGAATGCTTTATACTTAAAAAAAGTGCAAGTGCAAATAAATTTAATGTGAGAAATTATGCAAAAAATATAAATATTAAAACAAATGTAAATGTTGAGGCAAGTGGTAACCATTGGGGAAACAGGTGAAAAGTGATTGAAAAAATAATGTAACTGTTTTAAATCATTAATTATTAAAAAAAAAAATTAAAAAAAAAAAATGCATACAATGGGGTTCTGATGTCTAGTGTTCAGGGTCCATGCCGTACAGGGTTTTTACCTGCACATATCTAGAGGAGAGTGGTCCCTGGAACACCTTTATTATGTTTGGTTTTTGTATTTCGTGCCTCAGCAGAAGTGAGTTATCAGAAACCAGTTTTAAAACCCTGTGGGAAATAGCTCTTAGTGACACATGTCAAATGTTCCCAAGGAAAATTATTCAGCTCCCATAGGACCTGGAACTGAAACTCTCTTGAGCTGCTGTGATGTGCTAAAGGCAATGGAGAAGGAAATGTTTACTTGCAAAACAGATCATAAGCTCCTAAGGTCCACCACACCTCTACACCTGCCCTCAGGCAGCTCACCCACCTTCCTGACCACTATAAGACCTCCCAAACAGCCTCTGCATTAATCTGTGTCCTCTTTTTCAGACCCAGGAAATACTCTTCCAACTGAGTCACTCTACTTGTAGATGCTCACTTTTAATGTGAAAAATCTCACTTTTAATGTTAAGATAAAAGAGCTGTTGATATAACATCCAGATTAATTCTGCAAATTAAAGAGAACAGAACAGAGCTCTTGTTTTATATTTCTCCTTTTTTCCCAAGATATCATGCCCACTAGATAGTTTTCCTGGCTTACAATTGTTCAGAAGGTACTTTAAGATGCAGTAGACAACCCTGGTAAGCACAAGTTTTGGAAAGTTGGCTCCCTTAACTAAACAGAATTGGGCAACTCAATTGTTTCAAGAGCTATCCTTCAGTCAAATATTAGATTTGACTGTTCAGTCAAATACCACATTTTTCTGCTTTCTTCTGAAATTAAATGAATAAAAATTTATTAAGTTACCATAAACCTTTGCAAAAAAGGAAAATATTTCATATCTATTTACCTATCTATTTATCTGCACAGTTATAACTAAGTTAATGTAATGAAAGGGAAAATATAACTAGGAACAGCTGGTTCAGTCTATTCATTATTCCTAGTTTATAATCTGTAAGTGCTTCTCCTTCTGACAAACCAAGTGACAATGTCAAATAGCAAAGACTTGTTCACACCTGAACATAACAGTCTGCATACTAATAATAGTATTTATATGAAGAATAGCCTCTTTTACATAACTGTACAACATATGTAAATAAAAGAAGGACAGGAACAGTCGAATTAAGCAGCTGTTCAGAAAAGTATATGTCAGTGAACTTGGTTTTACGGTATTTCATAAGATAAAGACACCAGACACCTGACTTTTCTGCAAAAGTTTTGGGGTTTTCCTTGTGATTTTTTTTTAGAAAAAAACGTAACTATTTGCACCAGTTTAAAAGCATTAAATTTATATTTAGGTAAAGTATTGTTTTTCTGAATACCACAAACAAATAAGCAGGCATGACAAATACTGAGGAATTTTATTATAGTGTTGTTATGGTACTTAGCCTTTTAGAAAAACCTGAAAATATAGAATGATTAGGAAAAAAACCAACAAAACAAAAGTACAAAACAAAAGTACAAAAAAAAAAAAAAATCCCCAAACCCAACACTAAACCAAATACAGTTACCAGAAATGGCATGTTAACCTTGACTGATTAGTAAAGACACCAAAAATGTCATCCCAATCGCATACCAGACGCTAGATACCATCAAGGATATTGAACAATTCTCAGAGGACACTGAGAATTAGAATGCCTTTGTGTTGCAACTTTCTGGGTTGTCAAGTGTAATACATCACCTAAGATCACCGTCTGCCTCATACAGGATGACCCCTGGAAATATAACCACTGTACAATGACTTTCTGTTCTAGTCGAGTTATTAAGTGGTCTGCACATGTGAGCAATAAGATACACAAACTTAAAACCAGTACACGTAACTGAACTGCATAACCTAAAATTCTCAATTCTTTAAGTGTTCTTATGCTTGCCCCCAGCATATTTTCCATTAAAAACATTTGGAACACATTCTAATTGCTTTAGCAGATTCTACTATTATGTTAAAGAAATTATTGGGCCACACTCTATTACACGATTGTACTAGTTTTCTATGGTTATTTTTAGCATGCAAGACCACTGCTTTCCCCTTTTGTCTTCTGGATTTCCTGTATGTTATTAGACTGTGGTGAGGTCAGGCATCAGAGGAAATAACAGCAGTGCTAACTTCTAGCCCCAGTGTTTTATGAATTACTGAGCATCAGTGATGTAATGGCAATAAATCTAAACCAGTCTCAGCCTTGTGTCCTGTTGTAAATAAATGAAGTTAGCAAAGGTGTTATTTTATTCAAGAGCCTTCCTGATGCGAACCAAAATGCTTCCCCCAAGGGAAGGGATTGTTCGTAAAATTGCTTCCATAATTAGGATGCTGTTTAACAGAGAAAGGTTCTCCAGTTTTCCTGGGGAACTTTTATGTCTGAGTCAAGGACATCTTATTTACAACACAAAAACTACTGCAAATTGGGGAAGCAACATATAGAAAGGGCTTAGTCAAGTGGAGTTAACATATAAAGATGTGGCCAAGATTTACTAATTTCCCAAGTGATTTTGAATGCTCTTGAGTTGGGCTCCAAATTGAAGACTTGCTCAAGGGCTCTGATTTTCACCAAATACCTTCTTGGGTAATTTAAAATGCTGATAGTTGAAACTGTTTGTCACTTCTGAAAGCCAAAGCACTTGTCTGCACTTATTTTTCTTTGTCTATCTGCTTTTTAATCCCTAACATGGGGAAAATCTCTAATATGAGCACACATTCTAACTGAAGTCTTCCAAAATCTGACTCTAAATGAGCAACAGAATATGAAGCAAGTATAGTCAAGTATTATGAACTTTTATTCTCTTAAATAAGACCTGCTGAACATGGTTTCAGAGAATTTGTGCGAGTAACAAAACAAAAGGATAGAGAATTACACCCATGGCAACTACTTGAACAACTATTAAGCTTTATTTTTCTCTTAGATACTGGAATCTATCTGCAACAATTTCACTTAGAGAAGCCTGTAAAGTGTCAGGTGTAGTTCAGCAGTTTATATATATTCACATTAAAAAAAAAAAAAATAAATCAAAACCAAACAAACCCATAATCAATCTTTGGAAAACAGAAGCTGAAATTCTGACTCTTAAGGCAAATTTTCTTTTACAGAGGAAAAGCTTAGATTTGAAATCTCTGCAAGAAGCACTTCTCTTTCGGCTTTGTTCCCTCCACTTGTTTTCAGCATGACACCACCCAGTCCTTCTGCAGCCACATTTTATTTTTCCTCATTAGCAAAAAATAATATCCTCAACATGTTAATAACTGGTATTGCATTAGAGAACAATGCATTTGAAAAGCTAACTTCTTTTGTGCACATGGAGGCATACCTAACAGTAGACATAATTATAACCTCTCTCTGTGACAAGTTGCAATTATTCCTCATAGTTCTGTGTTAAAGAGCACTGCATTTCTCACACAGGTTGGGTTTTTTTTAATTTAAAAATTCAAGAATGTATGATATTCTTTTCCTGGTGCAACAAAAATTTTGCTGACACAGAAACAGATTTTAATGCTTTTGATTCAGGGTGACTGAAAAAAAATACATTGAAATTCAGTACTTTATTCACAGTCTTGCCTCCTTTTCTAGCACTCAGGAGTTCCCATAAGGAAAGAGAGTCAGCGAAGCTGGCAAAAAGATGTAATATACTCAGCTCATCTGTCTATATATGTACACTCATAAATCAGAATGCAGCGTCAGTAGGGATAATCAGCATCTGACCAGATAACTCAATTACTGATTTTTATATTTTGAAGAAGAAATACTGCTTTTCATTTAACAGAACTTTAGCTCACAACCCTGGCCATTTCATCCAGTATGATCACAGTAAATTGTAGTGTATCATAATACAGTACAGTACAATACAGACCAACTTTGTTGACTAAAGAAACCAACAAACACACCAATCTGGAAAGTAAGCAGTAGTTCTCCTAAAGTTCTGTTGATTTCTGGGATAATTTTTCTGTAGCCAACTTTAATGGAATCCAAATGATTAAGTTATTCTTTTTCTGAGAAAGAAAGATGACATTCCGATTACTTTACGTTTCATCACCCACTACCAGGTCACAGCCACAGTGTGGAGTAGTTATGGTCCTGAATTGAGTTAGACAGGACCTCTCTTTGTGCTCAGGGGAGGGTTAAAGACTGTAACAATAAACCCTACAGACTGAAATTAAGAGTGATGCCACCACAAACGTAGTGTGATTCCTGAGACCTTCATACGTATCTTCTCAGGTCCTGCTCTGATCTTAGAGCTTCAGCCTGGAGTCTGCTGAAGTCAAAGAAAGATTCTCCTCAAGTTCAGTGAACACCAGAGGAATCTTTCTTCTATCCCTTGCCATGTTTACATGTTAACTCGAGGTCATAGCGAATCTTTCCAAATGACTGTGAATTAAAACAGTTGTTTTCCATCACCATCAATTAAAAGGTTTGAACTGATTAATACACTACTTTCAAACTTGCATCTGTACCATCACCCTTCTGCTTTTTGTCATCATTAATTGCAATAGACACTGAGATGAAAAATGTGTTCTTATCCCATACTGATTACCGAGAATATCTGACTGAAATGCAAGCTCCATTTGCATTTATGCAGATAAATGTTAAATGTTTAACCACATTTAGCTGTTGAGCCTTGAAATTTCTAATTACACACAAACATGTACACACATAAACAAAAATAAGACCTGTAATATTCATTTCACCTGCTGTTCCAAATCACCCTTATAATTTATTTTTCATAAACAAATGCACCTTTAGAAAATGAGCTGAGTTCTCTCCTCAACAATGCTTAAGCAATAGCAATATAGCCAATATAGCTAAAGAAAAATGCCAGTTTTGGAGCTCACCAAGCAGGATGAATATCAGAAGGACTTATTTGGTTTTTGCACATCCACAATACACATGCAATTTTTAAGTCATTGGGCTGCTTCTTGATCTAGTTTTACAAGTGGCATGTTTCTTTACTGTAAGTTAGCCCAGGATGTAGAAAATTTGATCTTAATTGGTAGGGAAAAAAACCACCTACTTTTGTATTCGTTTATTAAAATCTTCTCATACCCTCTGCAAAATAATGCAACTCAGATTTGTAACATATTGGATGTAAACATTTCAGTAGTAGGTGTTTGTGCTGTTTGAGGCACCTTCTGAACTCTGCTGAGCTTATCTTTCCTTTATAGATAAAACATTGTTTACCTAAGATTTGAATACTGATTACAGGACCCTGAGAAACAGGAGAGAGTTTCTGAAACACTGTCAGCTATAATTGTTTCCTGTCACAAAGGAAGACCCTAAGAAAGGGAAGAACTCAGGGGTATGGCCTTGTAGGAAAAGTCACCAAAGCACCACGTGCTGCTGGAGTTTCCTCATAAGAAAAACCTCACAAGGTTTTTCCCCACAGGCAAGGGCTGCTGGTCTCATACTGCACATTTAGAGATGTACAGAAAAACTGTGAGAGCAAAACCTATCTTTCCCCTTTCCATTTCTTTTGCAAAGAATGCAATCTGAAATACAGTAGCCCACATGTCTCTCTGATTCAGGAGGTGTTAGTGGCAGCAGAGAAGTCAAATTGCAGGACTGGCATTTTATTCTCATATCAATGACTAAGCATCTGCTCCAAAGCCCATTATGTCTATGGCTCCTCTCATCATTCAGTAGCCACTGAATAAAGGTCTCAAAAGACCAGAAGAAGCATCACTTTTTGTATAAATTAAAGAAACAGAAATTTTAAAACTATATTCTGCCTGAAAATTTTTTATTTGTCAATGTTAGAGATAAAATCTCATATTGTTGACTGAAGGCACCTAGAATAAACTGGAAAAATTGTATATTTACTTCAATATCTACTTTCTGGAACCTTGTGTAAAGCTCTGTTCATTGTTTCCTTCTGTATCTTTCCATAGAAAGCAATTATGCAAACACCAGTACAGTACCATATTTTATAGATAAAGAAGTCACAATAGCTTTTCTCAAATTTAATTTTATTTTTACAAATGAAGTTTATGCCTACTAACAGTTAAAAAAGCAAATTTAATGTTAGGAGTTTGAAGGAGAAAAGCAATAAACAAAGCTAACAGTGTCTTTATGCCTCTATAAATGAATAGCACTCCTGCATTTTAAGTACTATATGAAGTTACAGTCCTCTAATTTAGAAACCACAGAGCACACTGGAAGAGATATTAAAAAAAGAAGACTGTTCTCAGTTTGTTCTAAAATGAGAAACTGGCAACTAGAAGGTTTAATACAGAAGAAAGGGATGTTCCTCACATGTTACAATTTGTAAGGCATGGGATACTGTGGACACTTAAAAAATATATGAGCTCAAGAAATGCCAGTACTAATTCATCAAAACCAAGTAATTGAAAAACACTAAACACAGAGATTCCAGCCCTGGTTCAGGAAATCCCTGAACAACGAGTGCTGGAGCCTGGGAGACTACATCACTAAGCACTGCTGCATGCTCGCTGCCTTATTCTCTTCCACTGGCATCCATTATGGGCCCTTGTGAGAACTGAGATACTGGGCTAAATGAGCCTTTGGTCTGAACAGATTTGACTGTTCTTATGAAATGAGGCAGAGAGAAATTAGGTAATTTAGCCAGGAAATCTATGCCAAAGCAAAAAGCTAATGTTCTAGTTCCTGAGACTTGTCCAGTGCCATAGACAAAAGTATGTAGTCCTGCCTCAAATCCGAGCATAGCTGATGGCAACTGAACTTACCCAGCACATGCAAAACTATGCACAATGTGCCAAGTAAAATTGGTAAGGATTACTTGTGTGGGGAGAATGCATCAACCTTTGTGCCCAGTTAGCATATAGTGTCCCTGTGATTCCCAAGGAATATCTCTACTGGGTTCCCAATGCATGGACAAATTGCCATATGCAAATAGCCACTTTTTTATTATTTTTTTTTATTATTCATTTGAGGTTTACAAGAACCAGCAGGAAGCAAAAAATCCCTCTCATAGATTTCCAGCTTTAAAATAACTTAATTAGCTAAACAATCATATAAACAGCAATTAAAAAGAAATATTTTCTTTAACTTAGAATAACGATTGATGCGTATCACAAAATTACAGGTATTAGTTTGCTGGTTTTTTAGCTGACTTTTCTGATGCATATACCGTCAGTGTAGATTGACATAACAATACTATTCTAAAATGTTCCCATCATATCCAACACTTATTAAAATAATCTAATCTGTGTAAACATATTGGAAGGAAGAATAGCTGATACGTAATTATCTCTTTCCCTAAATTGTTCTTTGATTTAGTTTCAAGGTTCAAAGCTCCACCCAGTTTTTGTGTTAATAGCCAGCACTGATGTCACTGGGAGAAACAGAACGGAAGATAGAGGTGGAGGTTGAATTTGGAGATAAATGGAATAAAAACATTAGAAACCACTGGATAAGAAAAGCAAACAAACATCCAACAAGTCCACCTCTGGTTTCATAACTCTTCCTTCTTTCTTGATGTATCATAATATCCTTCCTTTACTTTTTTAATCATGCAGACTTACAGCTGTCTTTTTAAACATTTTTAGACTCAACTTCATGTGCCACACTTGATACCATATGTCACACATTTCCTCTCCTTTTTGTAAAATGGTTTCAGATAGAATGGCTTAACCTTATTTTCCTGCTGTCTGGATTTTGTCGCTTGGTATTCAGAAGCTTCTTTCTATCTTAAATGTCATTCATTTTAAGTCGTTTCATCATATTTTGGTCACAAGTTTAAAATTCTGCACAGTTAATCTTCTTAACTAATAGAAAAAGTTAAAAACTCATTTATTACAAATTGTACCCTGATGAGGATACATGCCTGCATAGACCAGCTAAAGGGCCTTAAAAGATTCGTGGTAGAAAATTAGTAAGAGTAAGCTTCAAACAGAAAATAAAGTGAGAGTAACAGGATGTAAAATAGACCAGATTTGCTCTATCTTAAAAAACCTAGACATATTTTACTTTTTGTTTCACTTCTATTTTTCTACCTCCTCTACCTTGCCATTTTTGTAACTTTCAGCATGGAGATTTGATCTACTGTCTTAGATATTAATGTCTAAGAAGAAGCACCAAATGCTTCTAGTAGACTTTCATGTCAAGAGTCTGAGCATTAACATCTAACTCTAACAGAATACCTAGGTTCATATTTTTTTCAGAGGGCTAGTGTGAATTCTTTTAAGATGAATAATAATTTGCCTGATATCTTGTAAAATGAAATTGTATCTGAAATTTCATACTTATTCTTGAGTTCTCCTCCTGGGATTAATTTGTATCATTTTATTCTTTCTAGTTTGTAAGAAATGTAAATCAATACCCAGGAACTTTTTTCCAGTGCTTCTGAGTGACTGCCTCATTTTGCTTGATTGTTTTTATTTCACAGTCACGAACATCTTGGATACACTGAAAGGTGTGAAAGACAAGCACTATTTCTGCAGATGCATAATTGTCTCCATTAACCCTGGATAAGGCTAACTAGCTATAACAACTGACTATGTTTCAGGTAACATAAATCAGGTGAAATAACTTTTACCCTCTGAAATTAGGCAGTAACCAAAGTCTGGAGGAAGTAAATTACCTAACACCAGGAAGGAGTAAAATACTGAAAGTCTCAGATCTGCTAACATACTTCTCTATTCCCATCTTTCATCTTTCTCACTGTCTTTTTTTCCATTTCATGACCCAGTGTTCCTTGGCAGTCTAAGAAACCCTAAATCTCTTTTCAATAGAATAAATAGAAAATTGAGCTATTGCAACTAAATTCAGCATTAAGTTTTATTCCTTCATCTGTGTAGTTATTCATGCTTATTTTTACAGCTTTCCTCATCTCCCCTCTTATCAGATAGCTAGGATGTTCAAAATCCTCCTCACAGCAGGCATTATCCTTCATATCCAACCATTATTTCCCAGCTCAACATATTGACTCCCACTACAAAATCACTTCTGCTCTTCAGGAAGGTTTTGGTGAATTTTGTTGCAGTTTCTCATATTTTTCATTTCAAAAATTGTTTCAGTCTTGTCAAGCTGGAGAAGTCCAAGTAATTGAGAAGCAGTAGTCCCAAAACAGAAAAAAGCAGGTAGAGAAGCTTGCACTACTCACTGTGGTTATGTGACTACTGAAAGAAATACTCTTTCTTTCTTTTTTTTTTTAGATATAAGATAAAGAAAGCCTTTTTCAAGAAATTAAGTGTGAAAAATGAGAATAAAATCCCATTTCTGCAATGACATAGTACACTAATCTTGTTAGTGATGATTTTGGCCTTTGGATTTAACCAACATTATAAATTTTGAAATAAAGTGTACTCACTTAAAATAAGCATTTAGTAGAAATTAACAGAAGTACTACTTAAAAAGACTTAAGTCCATTAGAAATTACCACATCTTATTATTATGCTGAATAAGCTTATGTTTCAGTGGTTATCCAGAGGTACAACATTCAATTTCCTTTCATTTTTTTTTCCATTCAAGGTCCCAGGAAAGATTGAAGTGACATATTTTCTTTGAAAAATTGTTTTTATTGTTTTTACATATCCTTCCTGCTTTATTTTTCTCAAAGAAACTTGGAGACGATTACTTTTAATGGCACTCTTAATCCCTCCACTGAAAATAAGACTGAAGTTACTAAGCTAGATAAGCACACATTAATATGGTGCCTTTGATGTCTAATATATATTCCACTACTTAGGTATGTAAATATAAAATTCAAAATCAGGCAGCTAAATTTCAGGAGTAGATTAAAACTGTTTTTTTTAAATCTTAAGTCCAAAACAGGAAAGCATTTAAGCCTGCTTTAAAATAAGTTCCCTGCTAAGGCACTACATATATTCTTAAATCCATAAAAGCTATTTCAAGTGCGGTATTTTACCTAAATTAAGACCAATGAAAATGAGAAAGCCAATAATGAAAAAATATTTTTGCTCCAGTTTAACTCCTTAAGTAACTTAAATCCTAGTTAACCCCAAAGGATATTACTTTTATCTCTTTGGAAGGTTTTAGAATAGTTAAGTATGCATTTCTTTCTGATCATACTTCTGATGACATTGACAAACAAATAGGAAAGATGTTGTAGATGTAAGCTAAAAAAAAACCTTGTTCTTTATTCTTTTTTTCCACCAGAGGAATAATTTTGGACCAGAATTTTATTCTTCTTACTCAAATGGCTAATGTGGTTCATAAGAGAAAGTCACCACTTCATATGAGGAAATATGAGTTATAAATAACTGAAACCTCCAGCTTTTCTTACTGTCTTACATTATCTGTTTTACAGTAATTCCATATTTATTATCTTTAATACCTCATGAAATATACTGACTGTAAAAATAGTATCTAAGTCATTAAGTGCTATCTAAACTACTTGCTGCAATGTCAGCTAAAATAAATCACATTTTTAATGGATTCAACATCACCCTACAAAACATAACTGACATTTTCCTTTGTTTTCTTTTATCCCTCTCTTGAAGACTATTATTTTGTGGATCTGATATGTGATTTTTATAATGTCAGTAAAGTACCTTGAGTTAAAAAATTTATTGTGCTGTAATCTTTGTACAGAGAGACTTAGAATTTCTGTATTAACCATCCTTTACACTGTATTCTTACTGTCTCCCTTCAAGGTAATCCTTTTTACAGTGGGTCATGGCTTTCCAATGTCTGCATGAAAACATACTTGCACGAAGAAAAAAAAGCCAAATTCACAATCATACAAATGACAAAAAAAGGGCTTGTATTCCAGATTGATTTCCTGCAAAATCCTTTGAAAGGCTCAAGGGTCTTCTCAGTGCAAGCACTATTCTGCAGACTTGTGTCACTCTGAGTGTAATGAGATTCCAGTCAACACAAACAGTCAGAGTGGACACAGGGAGCTCAGTTTAAGAGCAGATTATTTTCAGGCAGCTCAGACCAGACCTGAAATAGGACTTACACTGAAATGATAATGCCAGTGCAGTGATTTGAACTACCTTAGTGAGACATTCATAAGTTTGCTTATGGACAAGGCTTAAGCCTACAAGAGAACTCTTTCACAATCAAAACTTCCTCTGCCTTGTCCAACCTTCTCTTTTGGCTCTTTCTTGACTGAGGCTAAAGAGACAATTTTTCCTCAACTTTACCCATTACTGTTCTATTTCTCCCAGTAATATTTAAGAGAATAAATAAATATTTTACTTATTCCTGAACAATTTATTATGATATAGTACTAGTTGGAAGAATTCTTGTGGCCTATTTCCATGTTAAAGGCCGATCTTTCTATAGCCTAAATTTGGTATGGCTTTCACAGCTTTTTAGTCAATAATCAAAATTCATGGTATAGACTAAACTCTACCAACTTCAAGGGATTTGTCTTTGGTAACTATTCCAGGAAAAGATTCTAGGTACAGCAACAGCAGTACCTAGATGAAGACTTACTCTTTCGCTACTCCCGCACTTAAGTAATGAAATCAGATCTCTGTTTCTTACAACAAAAGATGGTGAACAGAAAGGTTTGTTAAAATAAAATAACAAACTGTTATTTTAATATATAAATAAAAATAATAAAAGAATAAAAGAATAAATAATAAATAAAAGAAACTGTTATTCAGAAAAAGTAAATTAAGTTAAACACCTCAACCAACTATAAGTAAATTTAATATGCCACCATGACTATTGTTGATATACCACCTTCATGACCACTGATGCTTAGCCAAACAGAAAATGAAACTTGGATCAAGTAAAGGGGGAAAACAACAGCACTATTGCTTTGTAGTTTTATGCTGTTTGACACATGTTTTGTATTGTAGATGCACTGAAATCCCTTATGAAACCCTTTGCAAGCTTGTAAATAAATGCTAGTTACAGAGACCAATGTTGATTTATACAAATAGCAAAAAGCTTTCAGATTTTGTCTTGGTTCCATACTTCAAACAACTTGGAAGTACTGGATAAAATGATTAGAGTTACTGCTTTGAAAAATAAATCACTGCCAGTTGTTTTCTGATTACATGTTTACTAGTTCATAATTAAAAAAAAAACCCTAAAAAAACATACCTAGGGGCAAAAGAAATCGTTAGAAGAGAGTCTTCCTCTCTTAGACTGTTTTCTTTTTCTAATACCCATGCAAAAGCTGTTTCCAGGTCTGTAATCAGGATGAATCAATCTGTATATGTTTTTACTGTGCCCAAGAAGTAAAAATATGTCTTATCTGATAAGCTGCAGTAAAGAAAACTCACCAAGTCATTAAGAAACCTGGTATTAGGACTTTTTTTCTTCTTTTTTTTGGCACTTAGACTTAAAATGTATGTAGGCTTGGCCCTTATGTACGTCAAGGGTCTTTGAAGGGCATCTACAGATTATTCAGTAGACAGATAGCTCCATCATTGCTATTTAGCTTGTCTGGGGATTTTCTTGGCCTGGAGATGTGGGATCATTTTCACATGACAGTGACTGAAGCTTCACCTTTCAAGAAATCTGAATTTCAGAGAGCAAAAGCAATTAAGGCCAAACCACTTGGCCTCAGCACAAGCTTGGGGACTAGAGAAGAACTTGTAACATTGGTGTCACCCTCAACCAAATTGTGCAGCAGCTTTGCATATCACTGATAAGATGGTACCACCACTACTAGTCATCTTACTGGCATAAAAACACATGACAAAGTATAAAAAAAGGCACATTTCTATCAAGAGTCCTTGATCTTTCGTTTTTGTTTGCCAATACTTTCCTGTCTGTATTGTGAGCAAAGATGTTACAGAGACAGATTTTTTAAAATTTTTTTCCCCCCTGTTTTTTCAAAGAACATGATCAGGCAAAACATTTAAATAAGGGTAAACTTAAGGTATGTGAATAATGCCATTGCCTGGAGCAACGCCAGAGTTTCAGGAGGAGAGCAGAGATCTGAACTTTACACCCTCTTGCTTACATATGAAAAGGGCTCAGGTGAATAATCTAGCTGGTGGATAGTTTCTCTTTAAAGAAAATACAAAACAGAATATACTGTGTATTTGTCATGGTCAGTTTGCATGATGTTAGGGAATTATTTTTAACATTAAAATCTATGTAATAAGATTTCAGTCCAACAGAAATTACAGGGAAAAAGTAAATTTCTCTTATTTCTGTTGTGCTTTGGTTTGTGCTGCCCATGTCATATTCCCACTTCAGTGAGTGATGAGAACTGTTTATATCAAGAAAAAGACACTTGCTCAACTTTCCTGATGTGGTTTACATTAAACACAGAAAAACGCAGCAAGCTTGTAAAAGCATCCTTCTGATGATTCAGAGTAAACTGTAAGCAAAACTCCACTCACTCATTACCAGGCTTTTAACTTCATGTAGCACAGAGCTGTGAAAAGGATCGAGTGAATTTTAATACTTCTCTCATCCTGAGTGGTGCTACTTGAACTTTGCACTCACACAGCACATGGAACGTGACTATGATAATTTTGACATTCTATTTCTCTACAGTAATTTTGTCACTGTTCTTTTTAACCCAATAGCATAAACATAATTTTATATATATGAACCACCAAGATTGTTTTATGTTTAAAACAAATGGGCACGTCTCCAAGTCCTCAGATTTCTGCCACCAATCTTATTATACACTTATATGCAAGATATTCTGCACATTAACTAGATTGCTACAAGGCTGATATTTAATTTGCTTAATTAATTTTATTGTGAAGGCATGTTTGAAGCTACATTACTGAAGAATTCCTCCAAGGTAACCATTTAAAAGCTAAGTAACCTTTAATTGCTTTGGTGTAATGATACACATCTAAGGGAGATATTGTTATACTGTGACATCTGAGTACTTTAACCTAAAGGTATTTATTAGCACTCCCATGCAAGATTCATTATGGATCATATTTCATTAATGGAGAGTATTGTGCTCTCATCTGATTATGTACTCACTAGTGTTTATTAACATATCTCCCTGAGTGTGACCATGTTGAAACTCAGAGGAATCCATAGATTTTCAGAAATTACGTAGCGTTTCTTAACTAAAATATTTGCTGTATGACAACTCTTCTGGAACTCTTTTATCCATGCACTATATAGGAAGAATTGCTTAGGCCTGGACAATGTATGTAATTATGATTAGCCATGCAATACCTGAAAATAAAAGAAATGCAAATTAATGCTACACTGGAAGAATCACCAATGTGATTTGTACTACTACAGGTGAGAAGACAGTCCAGACTTGTAGGTGATTGCAGAGGCACATAAATTAGAATAGATTAGATGACACAGCAAGTCACTGCCAATTCTAATAGGCAAGAATTCACCATGATACATTTATTCATTCTGCCTAATACTTCTTTTTGCCTAAGTTTTCCTGTGCTGACTGCAATTTCATCCAATGTGTTTCTCATATACTTTTCTGAATCACTGAGCTAAAGGAAAAACACATTTTTAAAGAAAAAAGTTTATTTCTGGAATAAATAAAAATAATAATTTGTCAATTGTCTATGGCAAATAATAGGGAAATTGAAGAGAAAGAGGCAGGTGTTAGCTCGTCTTTCCTTGAGTTTCCTAGTAATGGTGGAAAGTTACTCCCCCTTTTAAAATGAAATGAGGTACTTAGGAAGTAACTAATTTACTCAAAATCCAGAGAGGCATGATCGAGTCAGAGGCATGGATTTCATCTGAGTCAGGTCATAATCACTAAATTATTTGTTTTATATAAATGAGGGAGAGGTGACGGAAGGAAGAGAGGGGCACAGTATATTTCCCTCACAGAATTGGTATTTATGGGAAGACAGAGATTCTGCATGGTTTATGCACAGGAGCTCAAAGAGGAGCCAGCACATTTCAAGCAGACTTCCTGAGAGCCACAAACAGAAAAAAAGTTGTTACTGTGTAAGATAGTACTGAGAATGAATGGAAGAGTAAATACTCTTTTTCCCAGCTGACTTCAAGTGGTTTTATTCTTAAATTTTGAGGGCAGAAAGAGTTGCTGTGAGTTGCATCACACAAGCAGTAGGCATATGTGACAAGCACAGATATTTAAAATGCTGTCTGTTTTAGTACTATTCTTAATCTCCCAGTCTTTCAGCAGTAAACTGACTAACTCTTCATGGTAAAAGTTATATGGATTAATGTACAAGGAAGATAATTATTTATGCCTATGTTTATAGGTTTAATGTCTGTTATTTTTAGATAATTTTATGTACAGTGCTGTGTTCCTTCCATGCACAAAATACAAACTCTGTCTAAGATATGGTCCATTCCTGAAACTGGATTTTCTTCACGTTTATGGGTACTATTCCAGAAATCAAATATACATTGCTCTACTGAGTCTCTATTCACATAAAAGTATTGTTTAAAGAAGGATGAAGGATTTTCACTCCTGTAAAACCTTTAAGATATTATGCCAGCAAAACATGTGATGCAGAAAGATGAAGGGTTGCATGCTGATCAAAACCATTTTCTTTATCCTTTGTAAAGGTATTTAGAAAAAGTTTTAAAGTGACACAATGGCTAAAACTGTATCTGCTCTTGTTTTGCCGAGATCATTCCTCTTGTAGCCATCTTCTCTGTGTGTATGGCATCTATAGAATTAATTCTTATTTGCTTTATTACATGGTTCAGTTAATTACCTATTGAAGAAGTAAAGTACTAATTGCTAATTAAAACATCAACACAGAATAATTTGCTTACTGAACTGTATAATAGTAGTATTTTACAATTTGAACATACTTTGTAACAGATTTGAGACACTTTTTGTAACACAGGACAGGGAAAAAACCTGGGTTTCAAAACCTTATAAAATCAAGAGGCATCTGGAAAGTATTATGAAAGCTTTTCCACATAAACATGAGTCTGTACATAAAAAAGAGGATGGTCAAGATAGCAAGAGAAGAACAATTATTTCCTGTTCCACCAGGCAACTGCTGGAAATACCTATGTGCTGCTGTTTATTCACAGAAATAGTAGCCTCACCTGCAGTTGCTCTGCTTTTTATCAATGGAGAAATAAGATTTAATTATTGTAGAGAAGCCAGTTTTGTCATGCCAAATGCAGCTGTTGATTGAAAGAAAGAGATGCATAGGGAGCTTGGAAGCACACCAGAGGCTTCCCATCATGGAAAGTGACTTTTTTCTTTACTTCATCTGTTTGAAAGATTGTTTTTAAACCCATGAGTGTTCTCATCTTTCCTTTGGGAAAATGCCCCTTTTCTGGGAATTCTGAAGGAGTGAGAGTCTTGCAGACAGAACAAACATCAAGAGAAGGTTTTGAGGAAAAGCTCAGGCATGAACTCTTCACTGCTGAGCAGCCTGCAGCATGGCCAGACACAGCCCCTCTGGGCCCCTTTCTGGGACAAACTGCAGACCAGTCACCATGCTGATGAAGCATTAAGCTAATACAATGTGAAAATGCAGAAACTATAAATATTAGTTTGGTCTGAAAGCATGAAAATAGACATTTTTTCAGACTTGCATCTAACTTCCAAGACTTAGGTATATGCTATGGCCTTCAAAAATCAGGCCTGAAAGACACTTCACAACCCAACAGCTCTCATAAAATTTCAAAGACCAGTGAAGTTTAACTAACAGTCAACAGGTTCTTTGTAAGGTCCTCATGTCTGAATATTTAATATAAATGGTTACTTTACAGTTCTGTATTTCACAGCCCTGAGGCCTGTATGTGGAGCATCACCCACAGCTAAAACCTGCTGCAACTTGACCTTGGCTGTTTAAAGTCTATTTGACAAGATGTTTGTACTGAGCTACAAACACAATACAGTCACTTCCTTCAGCAGCAGCAATCACACTTAAAATGTGATTTTTCTGCATGAGGTCAGCCCCTGTCAGCTGAAGCCTTGTGACGTGGGTCCCACAATGAATATTACTTTGATGCTATCCAAATCTGAGCTCAGTAACTCCTTTTAATTTTGCTCCCTCCTGCACCTCTAAAGCAAGAAATAATTCTATTTATATGTCACTTCCTCAATTAAGTCAGCCTGTGTTATAGGCTGGCTTTATACTGGTTTTATTACACTGGTTTCCCAACAGATGGTGGTTTGTTATTTTATTTTTTCTTCCCCATGTTGGTCGGGAGATCAAAGGATTCAGCCATACTTCTCTTTTGTTTCAGGAGGTGTGTGGATGAAATTTTACATATGTTACATGCCTGTGAAGTTGGGTTAATGTTTTCAATTGTTACTCTAACCAGAGGCAGAAGCTGAACTTCTATGCTACTAGAGACATTATGGGCTTGCTCTGTTGATGAACGAATATAATATTCCCACACAGAAAACCTGATCAACATCTTAACATTATTTCCACCTCTCAAAAGTACAGTCTAAGTTCAAAATGAACTAGGAAGACTACCATCTCATGGTAAAGTAAGGTAATCATGTGCCACTGGGAACATTTACATGATGGAAATAAATAATTAACCATAACAGCCTTTAATTGATAGGAGAAATAATGAACATCCAAATGCAAACAGTGGGCATATTTTCAGCTCCTCTGGTAGCAATCACTAAGATTAGTTTTCCTAAAGCAGTGACAAAACTCGGTCATCAGTCTAAAACTGATAGAAACTAATGCTTCTTCTGTGATCATAAGAATAAAGAGTGAACCTTAGGCTTCACTGCACCAGTGTAAGTCATAGAGAAGTACCAAGAAAAAACACTCAACATTTGAAAAAAAAAATTAACTGCCTATCCCAAGATTGTTTTTAACTTGAATCAATCATTATATGAGCACATTGTTACTCATGGTTTTAATACATGGACTCACAAACCAAGACATAGCATGTAGTATAAGTGAAAATCCACTCCATGGTTCTGCCTGTGCCCATGTGCACGCTCCGCTCTGCACATTTGCTTCCATGGAGGTCTTTTTCTGTCTCACTCAGTTTTTTTTTCTCTCCTCCACCAGCATAAACAAAAGTTTTCCCACAGTTCTGAGACTCATTTCTTTGAACCTAATGAATATGTCAACTGGCTTTACTTTCTTATTCATGGAAGTCATTCAGCTGTGCCATACTGTATACAGTTCTCCACTGTAATCAACCAGCACTTCTCAGCCACAGAAGGTGAAAGCCATGTCTGGTGAGGGAACAATGCTCTTCTCAGTTGTCTCACTGGAAGCATGCTAGTGCATAGATTCCTCTGATTAGGAGGCAGGTGATTCAGGTTTGACACCATCATTCACACTGAACTCTTCTGCACTGAGAATATCTCCCAAAATTTCTGCATTGATGGTTTCTTTGTGCAAGCTGTTTGCTTGTTTATTTGTTGGGTTTTTTTGTTGTGGTTTTTTTTTTTGTTTGTTTGTTTGTTTTTGTTTTTTTTTTTGTTTTTTAACAGTGGAGGAGAATATGCAGGATGGTGCTACTGTCAAGCTTCATTTTGGGTCATAGCATGTCTTTAGTGATCAGACCAGATCCATGGAAACACTGACACTCTACAGTGTCTACTCCTTACCAACTGTCTCTCATTCAAGGATGTTTTCAAGTAAAACCAAACTGTAGAGTGCTGGAAGCCACCTGTGGGGTGACTTTTATTTACATTTTCTTTAAAGCTTATATATAAAGCAACTTTAAAGTAATGTGGTTCCTTAAGAATAAGCCAGGAGGTCTGCTGTAGCAATTTGCTTATAATTATCAAATCCTAAACAAAAGCTGATTGCTGAATAGCTGCACTGATCAGTCTTGAGTAATAATAGAGATTTCATTAGGGGCTTCTCCTGTACAACAAATGGCCCTTATATTTGTAATTTCCATGTCTTTGTTCTGCTTCTCATCATACCTTACACCTCTCCTATGTATGACTTACTAAAGAGCAGTGAAGCCTGAAGAATAAGGGTGAAGAAATAAAATAGAAAAACACATCATTGTGACTTGCGATAGTTTAAAACTTGAAATAATTTCCTGCAGGTAAACGTTTGACTTGTAAATCTCAGAGTGAACCTCAGACATAATTACTGACTTTCTGTCACTTTAGACATAAATAGACTACAAATTGCTTAGGTGTAATTATGAAATATGCAAGGGCAGGACAGAATGCATTAAATGACATCTGAAAACCTATGATGTTCACATTTCCTGTCAATGATTAAAGCATGACCCTTTTGCTAAATACTTTTCCCAAAAAAAATATATTTGTACTGTACCTGAATTTTAAGAAAGTGAGTGAGATCCTGTGCAGGTACATGATTTAGAATAATCTTATTCTTACAAATAAAACTTTCTGTTGGTAAATAGAAGATCAAATGGATCAGCTAGTTGCCAAATATTCAGCTATCATAAAGGCACATCCTTCTTAATTGAATATGTCAGGATAATGAGCACTACCTGCTAATTTAAAGTATTATACTTTTAACTGCATGGTTTACATAGAAGTTTAGTAGGCATTATAATTCATATTAGGAAATAGATTTTTGTCTTGCTTAAAAAAAAACTCTTGGAAAAAAAATTATCTTTTGAAAATTTTCTATTCAGTATCTCACTTACTGAGGATGAAATATCTGCAGCAGCTGCAGAGAGTTTGCCAACAGTGAGGGGCAGGAAATCATTGCCACCATGTGTACTGTTCAGTTGAGAGAAGTTTACCTCATAAATTAAACTATTCTGACAGCTGAATTATCACACAAAGCCTAATAGACCTACTTTAAAGGATCTACTGTAGAAATAAATTTTTATTGGAATTATATTTTGGTTGTGGGAGACAGGATGGAGTTTTTAAAAATCTGAATTTTCATGACTTGAGTTCTCTTTTAGCAAACAACAGTTCAAAATGCAGCTAAATCAAAGGAGATCATAAAGGAGATCAGGTCGTCATAAAAAATAACATTTAACCATGAACCCTATACCTATTTGTTTATAAAGGGGTTTACAGAGTTTTTCAAAAAGTCTTTTAGATGAGAATTGAGTTACCTTTTTATGGTGACCTTCAACTTCTGTAACTTTATCAGAAGACAATACCACAGAACACTGAACTAATAAAACATAAAGCATGCTCCTGCATGATGGTGCTTAAAACTGTGTAGAATTTCCATCAACAAATCCTAGTTTCCTTATAGTAATATTTGTTAGGTCCTAACTGAACCAATGACTTGCCTAGGTTGTCTGACAAGAAAGGACTGCCATGTTCTTTGTCCCTTCTCTGTTCTCCTGTAAATACTGTCATTGGGAAGTTCCCATAGCATATCCCTTCCCAACCCATGACACAGTGAATTATGGCTTGGAAAAAGAATAATATGCCATATATAGCTACATATAACTGTATATAAAACTATATACTCCCAAAATGCTAGAAAGGTTGTAGCATGACAAGATTTATTCTTTTTAACAAGTGGAGGTAAATTGCTCATTTGTGAAAAGCCTGATTTTATGCAGAGTTTTCACACAGAGAAGGATAGAGGACTGGAAATTGATGTCATGTGGAGAAGCAGAAGTGATGGTTTGCAGATCCAGAAACCTCCAGAGGAATCAAGCCCCTTAATATTGTGATTTTGGCAACCAACCCTGTGAGATGACTGGACTGATGTGTGCCTAACACTGACACTATCCTATTGCCTGCCATACTCCAGTCAAGAAACATCAGTACAGCAAAAAGGTCCAGTACCTGGAATTTCCCAATAGAGCAGAAATCATCATCCTGCTTTTTATAAAACATGGTGAAATTCAGCAGCCCTTAAACATCTAAGAGATGTTTTCTTTTTTTCCCATGGCAAAACTACCCAGGTGGTTGAAAGAAGTGCTCTAAAAGTTACAGACATTGTGCATATGCTAGGGATCTGTCACTTCAATTTTATTTTCATGTACGATTATTACAGGGTACCTAGTGGTTTGAAAGGTTAAAGTATTGCTGAACTAAAACTGGCTGTTAAAGTTCTAAACCAGATCTTCCTTTATTAGTATTTCTTTGTGATTATAGTGATGGTTAGAACCAGTATATCATAGATAATTTTTATATCACACAGTTGTTTTATCACAAACGAGGATGATCCTTTAGAAGTGTCCTTTGCTTTCATATTTTCTCTCTATATTTGGTAAGCATATAAAACCCATATAAAGGTATAATTAATTAGATGGAGAGCAAATTACCCTGAGGTGATTCTTAAGTTAAAAGATTACTTGCTCAAATGTTTCACTTAAAACCCACAGGTCAGAATCTTAACTGATGTAAACTGACACAGCTCTGCTGTCTTCAATGAAGTTAGGCCAATTTATGCTACATCTGCTACTACTGAAGTAAATGTTTCACCCTGAATGTTATATTAGATAATGAAACACAAGATGTTTTCTACTATCAGTAGCACTGGTCCTTCAAGTAATGTGTTCCCTCTCAGTATTTCTCTCAGGAAAAAAACCCTCTTCCTTCACTATATACGTACACATATACAGACAGGCAAAAAAATAAATGCATAAAAGTATCAGAACAGGATGTCCGTTACTTACAAAGTGCACTCTAGACCTCTTTTAATGTGAAGTACAGAAGGGATAAAAAATGGAAAGTATAATTGAGCAAAATTTTATGTGTTGAACCAAAGATTTTTAAAATACAGAGTCCGGAAAAAGCAAATATGTTACAGGTGGTAGCGTTATGTAACTTCATATGCAATAACTTAAATGTTTTATGTACATCATAAATCTTAACTAAATTTAGAGCTTCTTTATTGATTAAGAATGAGAAATAACCTGCAAGTAAAGTGATCCCAGATATTTTAAGTTCATCCAGTTAAAAATGAGTTTTAATCTGTTGGACAATGACAAGAAATTTGAAATTAGGAGACCATAAAAGAAGACAGGTTAGTTCTTCAGACAGCATCTATTGAATTACCTCTCTGTTGAAGAAACCCTAATGTTTTCCTGCTGAGGATCTGGCAAACTATTTTGTACAGCTCTTGCAATGCCTGTCTGAGCATTAAAAAAAGGTTCTATAGGGCATTCTCCATACCTCCACCTGTATGTAAGGGTTTGGGGAATGGAAAATCCTGTTCTTTCCTTAACAGGACTGTTCCCTGCTGGTTCACACAAACTACCCCAAAGGGAATGCTGGGGAAAGGGGAGCAGGGCTCCTTCCCCCTGTGCAGGCACACACAGTCAGGTGCATTCTGCATCCTGTTGCAATTTTCTAGAAGGTTTAATGCACCTCTGTGTCTCTCTGCAGTTGGATTCGTTCCTTTCAAGCACAGATCTGACTTGTTTAATTTTGCAACTGTTAAGTACAACATTCCTGCACATCCAACCCTGTTTCCTCAGAAGTCAGTGACAGCAGAACATAGTTTTACTGATTACTTTCTTGTTTTGTCTGGCATTTGGTTTCTTGTACTATATTGCGTTATGTGGAGAGAATGTCACATATTGCCTAACCCCAGATCCCTGAAGATGGTTTAAAAGTCTATGTTAGGATATCTCACCTAAACCCAGACATATACAATATCAACATCTGCATAGGAGCCAGTTTGCTTCATTCAGTGAAGGTACAAAAATATTTTCTCCAGTGTAAGATCCCAAGCTTTAAATTAGGCCCTCCTCAGGTATTTTCTGTGTATATACATGCTTTGTCCTCTCTAAATGTATTCTTTCCTGCTTACTCACGGCTGTTCAAACATGAACTTTATTCTTCTCTCCAAATACTGTGGCTATTCATGTACACATCTGGAATGCATTTAAGCAAAGATTAGTCTGCTTTACTCCTTAGACTGTGGTGTAATTCACAACATATTAGGTTGTATACATTTGCACAGATAATTTTTAATCAGATGCACAGCATGCTGTTCACATCCTTTTACCTTTTTTATTACTATTTCTGATACTGTACTTCATCAAACTCAATTAGAACCGCCTAATTTTATCACTAGAAATGGTTTTCTTTAAGTATGGAATGGGGCTATGATACACTCCTTCATATTGAAGAGATATTCAACAGATATAACAATTCATATTCTCATTATTTTATGACTGTCACACAAAGTAATTTATTACCAGTCATAAAAATTGTACCACATTCCAGTCTCCTGCAACATTCTCCAATTGCACCCAGTGTCTCCTCCATCACTTGCCACTCATTCTTTAGATTTCACTTCTCCATCGTCTTCAGTTTGACACACATGAATTTCCTTTCCTCTATCAGTCTCATGCAGGTGGGTTATATTCAGAGCTCACACAAACAAGCAGTCTTATTAGACATTAGATGCATTCCCTGACTATTTCCCTAATCAGTTCACATTTACCTCTCTGACTGCTTGAGAAATAAATAATGAGATAGCGAAGTCAGTTAATTTTCCACAAGTGTTGTGGCAGAAAAATGAATCTTCAGGAAATGTTTTCAATGGCATTTTTTTTTAACTCAAAATCAAGTACTTGCCTTCAGTTATACTTTTTACCTTTTTTAGTATGCTAGGGAGGTATAAACTGTACATGATACAGAAGCAGACCCTTTGACGAGTCCAGTGCTGCTGTCTGACATGACAACATGAACCATCTGGCTCTCACAGATGCAGTGTGCTGGGGTGTGGGGGTTAATATTGTATTTCTTTCCTCTCATTCCTAGTGTCTCTAATAGCTGCTGTCAATCAATCCTCCTCTTCCACAGCTCCTGGAGGAGACGCGCATTTGAAATTCCTGCCTAGGTGGTATGGGAAACGGAAGGAGCAGTGTCTAGCTGAAAGACAGATAGAAGCCAGACTGTTTTCCATTGCAAACTTAATAAATTCATTTATTTTTCTGATTTTCACCTTTGCAAGGGACAGGGCCCAGGCTGACTGTCAGATCTGTCAAAGCCTGAGAAGACGTGGCTACTTGTGCCTCCTGCCTGACTCTCCATGGGCAAACCTGGGTGGAGAAGGCAGTGACACCCCCTGAACCACTGTCCAGAGGATACAGAAAATTGTGACACTGAAAAGGCAGGTGAAGATGATTTCACTCATAGCTTAAGTAGGAAAAGGAAATAAAAAGCTAGCAGCGTCCACAGCAGTTCAGATAAACATATTCCTGACTTCCCTGGTTTGCAAAAGTGAAACCAAACATCATTAGAATGATTCAAGCACACTAAGACTAACAGACTTAATGTGTAAATGACCAAAAAAGTAACAAATTTGATTTTGTTGACAATTAGGAACAGCTAAAAAGAAGCTAAAACAAACATCTTTCAGATGCAGGGCCAAAAACACCATTGACTCAAGTCTTTCAAAATTCAGAATGTTAAGCCAAGGTTGGATCTGGGCTCTCATATCCGATCACCCTTTCTATAAATCCTTGATAAAGTGTGTGTTAGTTTTATGGCACAGTCATAAACCAGCCAAATGTAGACGTAAATGACCTCATACCAGCTATCTCCCTGCAGATAGATTCACTTGGCAGAGAGCCAAGGATTGATTGACACACATCTTACGGAACTAGAGTTAATTAATATGTCTACCAATTCCCAAATGGATCTCAGGAAGCAGAGAATCTGTTTAATGCAGTAAGCAATGACATACTGTGTGTGGTCAAGAGACAATCTCTAATTGCCAAGAATGCATTGTAGAATAAAACATTAAAGAATATGAAAAAACCCAGGAGATTCTACTTTGCAGCCCCCTTACCCCTTCAAAACCTTATGCTTAGAACAGTTTAAAGACTCGTGTTTCAAATAGCAAAAGACATTTTTATTGGGAAAAATTGTTCCCACACTATAAAGTCAACAATTAAAAGGTTTGTTAATTTTTCTACAACAAATACTTCAGTCCTCATTCATTTAACAATGAGTTCTTCTTTTAGTGGAATCTACAAACTTGAATTACAACACTGTAAGGTAACTTGAAAGAGCTATTCCTCAGAGATCACAGAAATTATTGATAACACATCTATGAATACACCAGTAAAGCATATCCATAAATTAAGTGACTTCTGAAAAAACACTAAAAGCCTGGTTGCTAAACTGAAACAGTCCACGAGGCAATACTCAGTTAAGACAAAAGGAAAATGAAGTAAAACAGACTAGTTTTTAGTACAGGAAAATGAAAGATTGGGTTTTTTAGAGAGCAAAAGCAATAAAGTGGACTAGAGAGCCATTCTAATCACTAGCCAGGTAAACCTGCACAGTTCCATTGCTTTCTGTAGGTAAGACTGTTTTTCACCAGGGAAGACCTGGTTATAATGAACACTGATGAAACAGTGCAAGAGCAACTGCAAGCTTGCTGCAGCACTAAGCAAAAAGCAGCAAACTACACATTTAAAAAAATGGGGGAGAGAGAAAAAAATTATTTATTTTTCACTAAAAAGTAAAGAAACGAAACCTAGGTCACCTATGAAAAACTGTCAGTGTGTAAAGTTGAGAAGTAGGATTTATGAATGTGTGACAGTATTTTAACTCCCAGATGGAAAAAAGAAAAAAAGCTGCCAGGGTGTCAGACTGTACTGACTGATAGAAAACTAGAGGACAGACTCAGCCCCAGAATAAACACACAGGCTGAATTATGCCTCTTATAGCTGGTATCTGTCCTGAGGAAAAAAAAAAAAAAAGAAAAAAAAAAAAAAAGAAAAAAAAAGGAAAAAAAAAGTGTTTTTAACTTTACGTAGTAGATAGGATGGGGTTATTCATATTTATTTAAGCCCCTGGGGGAGAAGATGCTGTGTAGGAGAGGAAAGCTTCCACTGTGATTTATCAATCAGCACGTCAGCACCTGGTTTGGGAGCACATCTTACCAGATCCACTCACTGAGCCACAGAAACTAGTGAGAAGGAGATGATAGCTAAACACCATTTAAGATTAAAAAGAGGAAAAGTAAAAATATTGCTTTAACATAGTTTACCTCAGGATGGCTTCCAACTTCAATATAGGTGCAGACTGGATGAAAAGCCCCTGTTCCACAGGCATACAAGTGGGTTTGGTTGTAAGCCTTAAGCACCTTGATGAAATTAGCACATTCTCTCTGCAAGAAAAAGAGGAGAAAAAAATATCCACAAAGTTAATTCAGTGATTATGACTAATGGGAGCTCTTCTGTGTTGGGGATGCATTGCTGGATGAACAGGTTTTAAAAGTGTGATCATTTCATTCTGCTTATAAGCTTGTTTATTGCTAAGCATTTAATAAATAGTCTGTTTTAAATTGTCTTTGGTTGTGGCTTAAAAACACTGACCTTTGAAGAAATTATAAAAGACACCCCCCCCAAAATGCTGGGTTTTGTTTCAGACATGGTTCATCTTCATGATTTATACTATTGCCAGGTTTGTAAGGCAAAACCCATGTACAGAACTGTGTCAGAATGAAATAATGAAGAAAAATGGACCAACTGTTTGTTTGTATTCAATTAATTAACAATTAGAAGTAACATGGGCCAGATGGAAGGAGTTCATGAAAAACAAATCATTGATACATTTCTAACAACAATATGAATGCTGCCTCACTCCCATTTGTCTATATTTAGGGGCCAGTTTTACAAAGATGAATACATAAGCTATACTTGAGTGCAGCCGTTGACAACGCCTGGAATAGAAGCTTTGCAAGACTTCAACTTTTCATTTTCTACCTAAGTAACAGATAATGGCAATGTACTAAACAGAGCATCCAGAGAAAGGCATACAGAGTCTTACTGTGTCCTTGGCTTACTGTTGATAACTAAGATAGAAGAGAAAACATAGATACAGTTAAGCTAATCCAACAGGAAATTGAAAGAAATAGAGATGGATGTTACCAGAGGTCTCTCTTAATTCTTTCCATTCTGACCTTTCTTAATAAAAACATACTTAGTTTTTGGTGCATACATATTCTTCCTCCCACACATATATAAACATGAACATACATTTATTATAGCTATCCACAGGCTGCCTTCCATTGTCACAGTGTTAGAGTACTATAAAAATACCTGGCATAAATCATCAAAATTACAATGCATGTTTTGATATTGTTCATAATACTTTAGTCCTTTGATCCTTTTAATAAAAGAAATATGGAAAACCCATGAATGTGTGTTTTACCTGCAAGGGTAAAATTGAGCAAATACTGTAAATTCGTGTAACATTAAAAATTAACAAAATGGAAATGGATCCTCTTATAAGGATCTGACCTTGCCTCTACATAATTTAAAACTGACCAATGACTTGCACATTGTTAAATAATTCAGAATTTTCTCACTTAAAAGTTGTCAAATTTTACCACAACACTACTTCAGCAGGAGTGGGCTTTGTCTTTTCTGGTTTGACGTATCATGATTTTAAAAACGTCTTTGTGGTCTCCTACTATGGTGTGTTAGAGTTGTTAAAAATTACCTTCCTGAAGAACATGAAACATCAGAGGCCAGTGGACACTTACCTTTGCAACAAAGCTGTGAGTACAGCGATTAGACCCAGAGCCTGCATGAAGCAAAACCAGATTGTGCTGATTTCAGAGGAACTATTCTGATTTATAGCAACATGCCACCTGTGACTATATGCATTCACTAAATACTGTTCAGCTGCTTATCTATAATATACAGCAAGAAGGTATTAGACAGCTAATACTTTAAAGGTGAGATGGAAAACCCTACTTAGTTTAGGGGCAGAGTCCTTTTTGATTCCTATGGATGGAGATTAAGAAAAATTCTATCATCAGCTTCACTGAATTATTGCAGATTAGCCAGGAGGGTGCATGGGATGGGGTGAGAATTAACTCTCTCTTAGCTAAATTTTAGCTTCAAGTGTTCAGAACTGATAGTAGTGTCACTATGTTAACATCATTAACTCTGGATTTATAATGTATTTCCAAAAAGAGATTTGGCTTAGTCATCCCTTCTTTTAAGCACTACTTAATTACTTGTATATGTTTTTTAGCACAGAGTCTTAAGAAATACACAATCTAGTTAAACAACAGGGAAGAAAAATACCTGAAGCAATAAAACTTTGACTATGACAAATACATCTATATAAGATTTAAAATTCCTAGTCCAGTTCAGACTGATCTTATAGCTTCCTTGTGTTTTATAGCTGCACAAAGGAACCATTAAGATCATTCAGTAAATTCTCATACACATCCCTAACAGATCAGGTTTCTTTATATATTTTACATGATTGTAAAAAAATAAATAAAGAGTGGTATTAAACCACAATAAATGACATCAAAGTAATGTTATAGTTCTGATTTAAGCCCTTGTCAACTCAGGAAGTTCAAAGTGAAGCTCCTACCCTGCCAGGGAGACTGTGCTACTCTCCCTGGAACAATAGCAACAAGCACATTGATTTCAGTTCCAGGGTAATCAGGTTGTTTCCTTTGTTTATTTGTGTTCAAGTACAGCTGCACAGGTGCAGCCCCATGTGTGCAAACGTTGTACCTGTGCATTTGATGTTCTGAGCAAGAGTTTGCTTTGTGATGGTGAATGTTACGTTTTCCCAGTTTATGTGACTTGAGGAAGAAAAAGCTGTCAATTAATCTGTAACAACTTTAACAGCTTTGAATGATACACTTGGACTCCAAATCTCAGCACACATGAATGAAAAAGAAGAAACCTGTGTGAGCATTGAATCCAATTTGCATCCACCATTACATGAGACCTGGGTGACTGACTCACATTTTCTGTCTCTATTTCCCCATTCCTGCCCTCAGTACAAGGCTCCCACAATGGCATCCAGGCACCACCACTCGTGAAACTTGGCAGAGAGCTCTGCCAGTCCTGACACCAGTGGCTACGTCAACTTGACTACAAAGCAACTCCTCGACCCCCTTGGCTGGAGGCCTGGAATGACTTGGGTGTCTCCAGCTGGGCTCATCCCACTTGGCAGCAGCATCACCCTTTGCCAGACCCCCAGGCCAGAACTATATTGTTAGTGTGAAGGTCTCTGCCAGCAGAACCAGGCATTTCACTGCATGATCTCAGAGTGTAAGGCACTGGAAAGGAGACAAAGACAACAAAAGAAATGCATTATCTTGGAAAAAACAGCAGGCAGGAGAAAATATCCATTGGAGGAAGAGGAAGTAACCCAGAGCTAGAATCTGTAAGAAACAAATTGACACGGAACTTGAACACTGTGTGTGCATGTGAGTTAAACCCCCCACTACCTTTGAATCCATTTTCACTTTCCCTGGTAAAGGGATGTTTCTGGACATATCCATACCCATTGAGTATTGTTCTTTGTCAAGTAGAACAGCTTAAGGAAAAAAAAATCAGACTTTAAAATATTATTTTCCAGTTGGAAATCAGGTTTTTGGGTTTTTTTCATAATGAAAGCAGGGTGGTGTGGGAGTTTAAAATACTTCTAGGCTAATAATACGAATAAAATTAATAAAAGGTTTGCAAAAGTCTCTGTAGGCAGGAAAGTATTACTTGAACGGGTTATGAAAATAAATCTTATAGAAGAGGAGCAATGGAATCACCATAGTGAATCATAAATTCTTCCACCTAATAATCCTGTTTATTACAATGAGCAGCTTAATATTAGGAAACTTTTCTTGAATATATAAAGCTAAACACTGGTTTATGCCCTAAAGCTTGAGTTTATATATACATACACGCAGCAGAAAGCATAAGCAATTGCATACAGTACAGAATGATTGAGGTAGGTATTCAAAGAGAAAATTAGGTGCATCAAGTGGGAGTTACTGCAGCCCTTAAAACCTCATTCATTTATCTTGCCTACCCCTGCAGAAATTAATCTCCATTTATATTTCAATAAATGGTATAAAGTTTCCCTGAGAGCTTTAGATTCAGCCTCTGGCCTTGCACAGAAGTACCTCTATCTGAAAGTCCAAGCAGCTAAACCCCTACACTATGTCTGAGAACTCTTAGGATAGCCTGTGAGGTCTTTCTCTCCTGACAGAGGGAACTTTTTTGGATGGCTACTTTTTGATATTTTCACAATGTAATTTCTGGATCTGCTTCTGCAAACAGTCCTGTGACAGCATGATTGCCAGTATACTCCAAAGCAAGGTCAAAGAAATGGTTTGTTCCCTGTCCTAGCTCTGCCATGTGTGGTGGCTGAAGCACTCACCCCAAATGTGGGGCACAATCGAATTTAGTTCTGTTTGAATATGAACTATGTATCCTCATCAAAGCTCAAGCAGACACTATAGGTTTTCCTGGGATTGGTTAGGCATGCAAGGGCAGAAGGACACCCAACTGAAGCCATTCTACCATGCTTACATGGTAAGTTAAAGGTTCATTTGGCCAGGAAGGAAAGAAGGAAAGAAGTTTACAGGGCATTCCTGAGTGAGAAAAAGATTTTAACTTCAGGTACATTACATACATTACCTTTCCTTTAAACTTGACTGAGGAGTTTATGGGGTTCAGAATCTCAGCTTCATGCTGACAATCTATTGAAATGAAAGCGGCTAAAACCAGTTGCATCATACTATGGTACCACAGCTGAAGCACCAACTGCACTGTAAATTCTGCTGTACTAAATTCCTAGCTGTGAGACAAGTTGAGAAGTTATTAGACTGTCACATTCGGAGTGTGAATTAAAGTCAAGGGTCGAGTGTGTCTGGACATACATCCTAACTAAATTTCAATTCCAAATATTGTATACTACATATATAGGCAGAGGGCCTGTCTCAAAGAGAAGATAGTCTTAATTGAGTTTTCCAGATGGGCACCTGGTATATGAAGATCAATCTGTCTTACTAACTAAACATGCACATTTATTTCTAAGTGTTTTCTAATATTTGTGTATCAAATTGATTGAAGAGCTTATGGAGAGAAATATTAGCCTGTAAAAAATAAATTACCAAGAAAATGTCTGCAAGCAAAAGCACAGAAGCCAATGAAGAACAAATCAAAAACAAACACTACAGATATGTAACACTGATTACACTGTTATGCAGCCTTTTCCCGGACAGTTACAAAAATATAGTCCATCCATCTGTTAAAACATCTGCTCTGCATATGAAAATTAAAACAGAATTTAGGGGTTTTTTTATGAGTTTCCAGTAATTATCTCTTCCCCAGAAGCCTGGAACTCACATCCTTCTATCTGGATTACTGACGCAGCAAAGAGTCTTTAATGACATCTTTTTAAGTGGAAGCCAAAGGGTAAGTCCCTGTGACCAACTAATATCCAGATTTCCCTTCTTATTTTAAGAAAACTGTTCCTTTTTTCTTTTTTTTTTTTTTTTTAAAGCAGCATTGATGTCCATACTACTGAGATATTGCAGCAAGTGCAAGAGCCCAGTTGATGCAGGGCAATAAGTAGAAATCCAAATAATCCATTATAGTATCATTAGTTTCAACAGTTTTTTGCTAATTTAATCCAGATAAGGATCAGACTCTGTAATATATTCTTCCTTTATTTCAGCCTTCCCACATAGCCAAGTGATTAAAATATCAGAAGGTTTTTGTCTAAACTGGATGGGCCAGGAGATTTAAAGCTATCATCTAACAGCTGGACAAACAAAATAAATATGTGTTTTGTCTTCTATATCAAAGTGGATGGACAAAGCCCCATGCACACATTTAATTAATAATTTTTTCACTTTTTCTTTTGTCCAATTAGTTGACTTCTCAAGTGGCAAGGTCAGGGATATCCATGGAGAATAAGTAATCCCTGATATTATTGCTGTCATTCAAATTTATCACATTGCTGAAAGATGTTCTGGACATACCAAGGAGCATTTTAACTTCTCTATTTTGCTAATGAGCTACTGCCAGCTGTTATCAGTCCAGTCTTATTGGTTAGATATCTTATTCAGCATGCAGCAGCATTGTTTCACGGAAAATATTTCTGGAGTGTTAGTGGAATAAATATACGTGTGATTGCCATATACACAGATGACTGACTCTCAGCTAGCTCATGAAAACACTTCAGCATGTCAGTAAGCACATGCAAAGAACTCCTTTTCTGGGTGAGCTGTACATGGCATATGCTTTCACAGTTCTTGCTGCTTGCGTGCAAGTTTCTGTAAAATGCAGTAAGTTTTTTTTTCAATGGCTACTTTTTTTCCTCCTTCTGTTACAGTAGCACTTAGAAAAGCACCAGTCAAAGAGCATGGTCTGCATGAACAGGCCCAGAATAGGCAGAGGAAAAAGAAAGATATTCCAGTCCTGTTTAAGTACAATGATCTTATAAAATTTTATTTTCCTGCAGTAAACGAGTTGATAGAAGTGCTGAAAGCTAATGTTCCAAGTGCTAATGTGCTGCATTGGCAGTAACAGGAAAGTTCCCAAGTCGCAAGAGCTTTGTACCAGGTCCTTATAGATGGGGCAATGATGCCTGGCACCTATCCTGGACAAGATAATCTTCCAGATGAAGCTGTAAAGGCAGGTGCAGGGTTTTAGAGTGGGGAAGGCCAGCTGGCATGGAATCACTTGCAGACTGATTTATTACTGTGTACCCCTTGCAGTTTGGATCAATAACATAATTTCCATCAATGTTTTGTTGTTATTGTACTTTGCAATTGGAAGGATCAATGTCTTATAGTCCTACTCTCTAAAAAAAGTCAGTCTGCAGTGCTAAGTAAAATTACTTGAGCAGCTGAAGTATTGGTGTTTGTGTTACAGAAAGGGATTACTATTAGCTTGGTGCTTGAAGATTACATTTCCATTAGTAAAGCCTTAAAAGCAGTGTGTATTGCCTCACAGATGCATACAAATCCAATATAAACTTAGGCTATGTCTAGGTATACAGAATTTCTAGTCTCTTTTACAAATCTACATTACTTTGTGGTCTAAATTCTAATTGTAGTTGTCTTCCCATCTCATAAGTTTGAAAAAGCTGACAGACTCCCAGGTATATATTGGATCATGAACTAGAGGACTTTTCCCGTCTTGAGAGGTTAGGAATGACACTACCCTTAGGCATGGTGACCACTGCCAACGTTACAGAGGAACCCATGATTAATTCCATATCTAGAATTTCTTTTGCTGTCAAGATGTGCCCTGAGAAATTTCAGGCTGAAGATGATGATAAGGACTGATAAGATATTTTTGGTTTCCTTGTACAGCTTACTGTACTTCCAGTTATCTTTCCAATTAAGTTATGCCTGTTATCTGATTTTTTGATATGACAAGAGTTCATGACAATATTTAAAATATGTAATTTACTCAAGTTACAGGATGTCTGCATTAATTTAAACTGTTAAAGAATCAAGATAGAAAAAAAGAAGCCAGCTAACAAAGTATATGATAAAAATAGCCACTGAAAAAAAGCAGATATATTCTGATTCCTTCAAGCCACGAAAGTGCATACCACACTAGCAAATAGCAGCATGGTCAGCACACTTGCACAGCAGATGGAAGGTTCTTTCTTTGTACTAGTGAGGGTGAAACACAAAATGTCTCCTTGCCTGTCTACCTACATACTTGCAAATCTGGGAGTCACTGCTGGTGCATGGTCCTTTGGCCCAGAGTTTATCACTAAGGTTAATCATGGGAATAGCTGAGCCAGGTGGGATACTTCCCTAGGGTCTTCTGAAAACAGTCATAAACCAGAAGCCATTAGAAGCAGTTATTAGAAGCCATGCTCTAAAGATGCCCCCCTTGACTGCCTGGACTAAGCAGATCAGGCCTTCAAGTCTTTTTCATTAGGATTAACCATCTGGCTTAGAGATCTTAGGAAGGAAAACTTCTTCAAAAATTTTCTCTATTCAGTCTTTTCAAACTACAATATCTATTTCCAATACTAAAATCTTCTTTCAGCAGATGCAGATAAGAATTGTTCTGGAACTGTGAACAGCTAGAGGGATGCCAAGAAAAGGCTGTAGCACTAAATACCTGATTTAATGACCATCTCATAGTTTTGTACATCTGGTTAACACATAATTAGCAAGGCAAAACAAAGTCCTTTGTGGATGCAGTCCAGCCAACAAGAAGGTTTTCAGGGTTTTGCAGCCACAACATGATTGTTGTACATGAAACCTTTCCATGAGCTTTAGCGAGCTTTCTTTATTTTGAATTGTTACATTTTTTCAGTACTCTACTTCCTAGAGAGCTGAGTTAATTTATTTAAGAAAAAGAAAACGTATCCCAGGAATAACTCAAAACACAGGCAGAAGGTCAGGCAGAAGGCAGATCTTTTTGAACCATAACTTTGAAAGAAAATTTGTTTTGTAGGGTAAACCTTTCCCACATTTTGGGCATGGCTTTATTAGCAAAGAAATGAACAATACTGCTTGGTTTCAGCTCCAGCAGTCTCACCAAGCCCAGCAGCATTTTAAGTTGCGACCACAGTCTAGATCTAAAGAGTCTCTCTCATCTATCTCTTCTATCTGGGTGGGGTAATCACCTGTCTCCTGGAGAAATCAGATTACACCCCACGTTACTGAATAGGATCAACACCTGCTAATTGGGTGGAGCATTTCAGACAAGCAGTTGTCAAGCCTGTTGGAGGTACACAAAGCACTTAGACTCCCTATCCGGCAGTTTGCCTTTATTCAGCACACTGCAGGCATATCCTGTAATACTTCCACTCACAGCCACCTGAGATAAACACACTCAAAACTTCTGTGTTGAAAGTAAGCATAAAAGTAGGAACTGTTGAAAGGAAAGCAAAAGAATGTTTTATCTGTACAGGCCAGTTGCTTAGCAGTTTGTGTGTCTGTAAATAAACATACTCTGTAAGATGGGCTATGAAGTTGCATATGCTCTGCTTTGGGAATCTGGAAATTTCTGTGAGGATATTAAGGTATTTTGACACCACAGAGAGATGCTGAACTAAGAATTCTTAAGTGACAAAAGTGTAAAATTCCCACTCCTAAAAACCTGACTTGAAAGTGAAATTGTTGCAATGAGAGTTTGTTGAGTGGGTTTTGAGGTTTTTTATTGGTAGGTTGCTTTGGTTTTTTGTTTGTTTTGGGGGGGGGCTTGCGTGTTTGTTTGTGGTTTTTTTATATTCATGATACATATAGTGTAACCTAAAGTTTTGTAAGATATTAATCAGGAAGGAATTACCCAAGGGAAAAAGAAATCAGTAGATGATTTGGTCCAGCACAGATCACATAACTCAGTCAGAAAAATAACAAACAAAGAGTATCCCAAAAGCTAAAATAGAAAAAAACATGAAGCATATTCAGGGAAAGAAAAAAAAATGTGACTGGCACCAAGAGAAAGCCTTTACTCTGCCTTTGAGAACTTCAGACCAAATCTCTGAAAGAAAACAGGGCTGAAATGTATCAAACATTTTTACTAGTTATACAGTTAATGCAAATAAATGTACAAAAAATAAATTTCCTTTGTCCATCTTGGAATGGAGTCACATCCAGGAATTATCCAACATAATTATGAAACATCAAGAGCTGGCAATTTAGCCATAAAAAAGTAATCTTCAGACTTTGCCAAGGCCAAACTAGAGCTCATGACGAAAAACCTATTGATAAAAAACTTAACACCATCATTTTGGAAACGATTTTTCCTTTGTTTTTCTATTACTTCCCTTTTGCTAACTCTGCGACTTCAAAGACAACTAAGAAAACATTTCTGCAACACTGCATTAAATCTGATGAATATTAAGTTTCCTTCAGAGGCAAATTTCTATAGTCACACCTATAAACAGAAAAATAAGCCCAAAATTGGAAAATTAGGTTTCTCCTTGATCTATATAAATTTGTTCCCCATACTCAAAGACTTAAATGACTTCCCATGATACAGAGTGGGTAAAATATGAAAATTTGAACAACTGCCAACTTAATCCTTCCTCTGTATAAGTACACAAGTTATTACCTTACAGTAACTGATTTGCCTTGGTCAGTTCATATAAAGAAATATATGCAAATGCCTAAATGAACACAAGCTGTACGATCAACTTCTGAACTAAGAGCCATAAATGAGGCTTTATGATGGTGGGTGTGTTGCAGGGGTCCATCCAAGAACTGGAGCTGGCACAGCCAGAATTTCCTGGGGGAAAATATTCTGTCAGAGAGCTCCACAGGACTGAGAAAAACTCCAGTGTATTATAGTCCTTTTTTACCAAACTCAGTTCACCTCAAAGTTAAGAGATTGTATATTTGTTTGATTTGACTGCTCCCCATCCCCTTCTTCCCCCACATGTGTGTCTTTCTGTGTTTTTTGTAGATATGCAAAGCAATTTTATGCAGCAGCAAAATTAAAGCAGCACACTGAAAAAATGTCTCCTTCTTACATCTCCCAGATGGTAAGAAATGGTAGGAAATCCTGCCCACATTAAAGATCATGGACAGAATTAAGTAGTGAGCAGTCCTCAAAATCATAATCCTAGAATATTAACTGGGACAACTGATAGAGCTGAATGGTATATGCAGTGGCACTGTACGTCTGCAAACAGCCCCATTTCCCCTGGTAGTAAGTCATGCTAGGAGCAAATTCTGTCCCTAACCTCACTGGAGATCCATTACTTTGCATTTCTTCTCACTTTAGCCCTTCCTACTCCCGGGGGACATGGACTTTTCCCTTTTCCCCAGGCTGGATGGGAGGTCTGGAGTCTTTAGGCTCTGCTCAAGAATCTCAGTGCTATGCTGGAGACAAAGAATACACAGAGATGGAGCTGAGGGTGGTTGATGGATATGGTGGAAATCTGGCTGTAGATGTCTTCCAAAGGAAGTCTTGACAGCAAGTGATGAACTTCTCTTTGGCACACACAAAAGGCCAGAGGTAATTTGACCATAAAAACTGTGCCTCTCAGATGAATATAGAAACAGGCTTTCTAGGTCTAGCAGTACTGTATATTTAATTTCGAGATTCCCTGTTCAGATTTTTGTTTACAAAAACAGATGAAAAGCATTACTTTTCCTTTTTGCCTCCATGTTATTCTTTTTTCCCTAAGGCAACAACAGCAATAAAACAAGTTAAAGGGAGTAAGGCTCATTTATTGCCAAGTTTGGTTTTCCAAAGTATCACCAGATATGGCTGAGGTACACTTGTTAGGTTGCACACTATTTTTATTTTTCTTTTTTTCCAAATTAAGTCATTGTACACTGATGGATTTATAAGCCTATGGAATTGCTATTTTTCCTGTAACTTGGGGAGGGGCTGGAAGGAACCAGAAAGGTTCCTTAAGGAACCAGAAACAGAGATGCCATACGAGCATTTTGGTTTAAAATAAGTATTGTCATAACAAAATGAGATAGAGTATTAAATTACAGCCCTGTGCTTCTACATGAATGAACCATAAACTCGACAATGAAGAGCCAGTCACACTTAAATGTAAAGAAACATGAACAGAATATATCTACATCTTATGATAAATGCATTGCTTCTTCTTAATAAAGTAGGTTTCTGAACTACAGTGATTTCAAATTGCCACCAAAAGCACTATCAAGTATAAGAAAAGTGAACCAGAGTTGAATTCAGGTAAGAGTTAATAACTAGGTAAATGGTAATGTCAATTAAGTAGCCCAAGTAGATGCCTATCTCCTGTAAATTATAATATAATCTATGCTAATACCCACACAGTTGTGCTAATATCCTTTAGCCGTTAAAAGAAATGATACAGAAGATTAACTCTGTATGGACCTGTATTTTCATGTGATAGAGTCTATGTGGCAGCTTTCTGGTACCAAGTAAAATACTTGGTACTCTTTGCATCTGTTGGTATACCAACACTTAGCTCCCACCAGACATAGGGACTAGCCCTATTCATATAGCATGTGAATGTGTACAAGTAGCTGTCATCATGTAGCTTGTCCTCTGTGACATTAACAAAGTACCCATTGATATTTTGAAGATTTATACACATCAAGGCCAGAAGGGACCATTTCAACAATTTAATTTGATCTTGGATCTTTAAAAGTAGTTAAATAAATTAGATAGTCAAATCATACTTGAAACTACATCCTAAGGTGCCCTTCAGAAACACAGCTTTAAAGCTTTCAAGTCATAGAAATCTATCACACCCTTTAATAGGGACTTCTCTTATTAATTGTGTACCATGTGAACTTCTGCTGTGGTGTTTCAGCCAAATCTAGTGCACAATGCATGAACAAAACAGCAGCCCAAACTTTTAAAACAATCGTAAGTTAATAGTTTAAGGACCAGGCAAGATTTTCAGTCAACAAGCTATCCCCAAATCATCTCTACCTGCAAAACTAACTAGTTCTTCTGGTAACTTTTGTAAATTACCCAGGCTTTGCTTTGCTGGTCTATGACATCTCAGGAATGTCAGAGTGAAATAGTAGCAGCATTCTTTCATTTTTTTTTTCTTTTTTTCCAAGTTACCTATTATTTAACCCCTATGTAACACAGAGGTTGCCACGTGTTTCTGCTGGGTTCCAGATGCCTGTGAGATCTTACATTTAAAATAGTAAGGCTCACCACTGAGGGATACAGCTGGCAGCATGTGTGTACTTTAAGTTCAGTAGACAAGCTGAGAAGTATTCTTTAGAGACTTTGTCTTCTCTGATCATTACCAAGGTCTGCTCAGGAATTGTGAGAAATATTCGTGGGACTTACAGCAACCAGAACAGATCAAATGAGAGACTCAAGTCCAGAATAGCAAGAAATCCTCACAGCATCGCACAGTTACTTGAATTATGTAAGCAACTGTCTTATTTGTTATTTACAGTCTTTAATTTTCATTAACAACATTCATTTGGTGCTTGTGATGATAGTCTATACTGAGGAAATTGAAATATATGATAATAATAAGTACTTACATGGGACTGTATTTACAGTTTTATTGGAAAAAAAATTCTGTATTTTGTGGAAAAGTGTAGTAGTTAACTTCAATCATAGAAGTCCTGCTACAAGTACTGAATAGCTGGGATGAGTCTTACAGTCTCTCTTCTCAGCTTACCCATATGAAAAAAAAAGTGACCTGAAGCATACTTTACAAGATTTATCTACCTATACAGTGAGCAAAGCCTAACTAATTACCATATACTAAGACCTTTAAGAAATAGAAATGAAAATGACTGCTTAAGGAACAAAAGGAAACTAAAAGTGGGACCAGCCTAAGTTGGTTGCCCTCCACAAATCCCCGGGGAACTGTCCTGAGCTACAAACCTGCTGTGCCTGGATTGGCATGACTGACGGCATCAGCACAAGGAATCTCTCTGTAGGAGTGAAAACGACAGTAAATTACCTCTTATAATTATGAGAGGAAATCTCGGGGGTCATAGCTGAGGTTAGCAGTGGGGCAGAGCCGGGGTTACACTCACGCTGCAGCTGCTGCAGTGCACCTGGCCTATTAGTGGGGACCTGCATTTTCAACACTGACATCCCCTGGAGGTCAGTAATTAAAAAAACATTTTTAAAAAAAGACCTCAACGTAGAAGTATAGACGGCCATATAGAAAGCTTTGTGCCATCACAAATGAAGATTATCTAATATCTTAGCAATGGTACATGCTGAAAGCAATATTAAATTGAGCATGTTTCATATGTCACTTCATTTGTCCTCTATTTTTCTTGTTCCCTCTAATGAGACTCTGTTGAGATATTTTTATGGCCTTTATATTTCACGCTTCCAAGGTACTGACAATGGCTTTAAGAAATAAATGGGGGAGGAATAATAAGTTTCTTAAATGATCTGTAATCTTTATCTGTAATTACAGTTAAAGCAGTTACATTAAATACTTGGTTTGTAATGCAGTGTTTTACGGTAAGAATAGGTAGGCATAAATATTTAAAGATGATGACCTGAACACACCAGGATATTTATTACATCTTTCTAGCTGCTTGGCAAAACCAGACCCAGATTAAATATGACCTACGCATTTTTTTTATTTCTCACTTACACTTGCAGAGACATCTAAAAATTAGAAGCAGAAAGTACAACCACCACCAAGAACACAGATATGTGAAAAATATTTTTCAAAACAAATTATCTGATTCTGGCAACTCTGTGCTGTACTACTGCTACTCCAAGTTTAGGCTGCACTGTGTCCTGAACATTGTGCTCCTGTTATGCCTTATTCTTTTCCACCAGCTCAAGGCATCCTCAGGCACAGCATCTCAGCAGGCAGCCAACACACCAGGGCCATGCACTGCAGTGGGCTGTGGTATCAGCTTCACTTTATGTTCCTGTTCAGCAGCTGTAGCTGTCCTGGTATCATAGGAAGCAAAAGAACCAAGGAGAATATAATTGTTACAGAAAAAATAGTCCTCTCAAAGTTACAGCAGTCAGAGAATGGGGACCTGAACTTCCCAGTTCGCTCTTGAATACGAGCATCTGTATTTACAGATAAATTGGAATCAACTTAGTGCAGTGTATAAAACATACTCTTTCCTACTCTTGTGGATTTTTAAAAATAACTATTAAAAATAAAGAGTATACTTTCATTCTAGATGTTATATCTCAATAATTTTCTAGTTTTCAAACCCAGATATTAAAAAAATCTAATGTAATACCATAATACTTAGTGTAAGATCAAGCTGTAAGGTTAGTTAATTTGCTCAGACCTTTAACAATCCCCTGTTTTTTTAAGCATGCATATTAGACTTTCTAGTCCTCATCTTGCAATGTACTCCTGAAAATGAACATGTGAACATGAAGATGGATTAGTTTAAAAGTATAATTTCAATGACATGAGATAGCACAAATATCTGACAGTTCAGCTATCCTTCCTTATAGCTTAGCCCATATTTCTTAGTGTTTCCCTAATCCACCTTTACTGTTCCCAGATGGCTTTTTAGGAAGACAACTGCCCTCTATGGCCTAGGTAAAGGCTGATGAAACTATTTTTATTATGACCTATGGAATTATTCAAAAGGAGCTCTCTAGAGGCATATGGTTGGCATTATGAATATTTTACAGAGTCATCTCTGAAAATCAGGCCAACAGTATATACACATGGGGCCAAGTTCCACTCACAGAGATACCTCAGCAACCACAATGATTTCCCATTTGGCTGTGCTATGCAAGTATTTGGCCTATTGCATGCGTGTATTTTTAATTTTTTTTTCCTTTCTTCAGCCCTGTCTTCCCATTTCCCATATTATTCTTGTAAAGAAGACAGTTATTATCAGTATGGAATGACTATTATTTCAAGGCTACTGGTTATGTCTCTCCTACCTCATTAATACAGGCAATAAGATGTATACAGGAACAAGGGAAAAGTACAGAACAGTGTCCCTAGAGTAACAGTGTCCTTCCTGAGGAACCAAAACTGATGAGGAATGTTAAAACCACTTTGACCTCAATTGTGCTATGAACTTCATGCAAGAGATATCTCAGGGAAACCCACTGACTCCAGTGAGATGCCACAAAGAGAAAGCTCTTCTTGGAACCCACTCTAGGACAGGGACCTGAAGCAGGGCAAAAATAGGTCAAAATATTATTTACCCTGAGATCAGAGACAAGTATGAAAGTATTAATATTTCTCAAATGAATGTTCCTCCTCCCATCTCTTTCTTGTTGATTTTTTTTTTAAACTCTTGGTTATAAAGACAAAATTTCAGTATTTTGAACAAGAATGCTGGGATAACTCAAGACTGAAGTTGATCAGATGTGTGACCTTACAGAGGAGGAAAAATACTTTAAGAATTAACACAGTAAGACATAATAAAATATTTATGATGTTTTATACAAGAAAAAAAAATTCTAAAAAGATTTGTACTTACCAGAATATCTTTTCCAGCCCACTTGCACTCATCCCTTCGGGAATGAGATACAGGCCAAACAATCTAAAGACAACGAACAAAAATCACGTCGTGTTATTTCATGCTTCAATAACTACAAATTGCAGACCAAATGCTACACAATGTCTTTACCCAGTTTTGCTTTTCCCCATTCTTCTATTTCCTGTGATTCCACAAAATCTGATGACAAAGAAATGAAAGGATAGGAATAAAATACAGATAACAGGAATCACAGTAAAAAAAAATATTGAAATATCTTGTGTATTGTGAATGCCAGAAGTGAATCTTGAATACCAACAATAAGAAGGGACTCTAAATTAATCAGGGCTTTCTTCCACTGTCCCAAACATGATGTAGTGGAATTGAGACTCAGAGCAAAAAATTGCAGATGCTTACTAACAGTAAATTGGATCTATGTGAAATGCAATCTCATATTAGAGCTACAGCATCAGGAATGAATAGTTTGTTTCTTCAGAGAATCTATAAGTTCACTCTTTTATTAGGTTCAGCTAATTGCATAATAAAGAAGCCATGGTATTTGAAAAAAATAACACCATCAAAATACAAATGTTTATGCTCTTCTTTTAGAGCTGCCCTAACAGAAGTAAACCTAAATTTGAGTTTACTGTAGCATTTGCTTAATGGAAAATGGATCTCACCTCATACAGAGAAAATCCAGAGACCCTCACAGTCAATTATTCATGTTGGTTTTTTGTTATTTTGGGTTTTTGCTGGGTTTTTTTTAAGGCTTTTAGGAATTACATATAGAATAAAACATGATCTTCCCATAAAATGCTAGGCTATTCATTTGGGAGACTCAGATAATGCAATATGAATGGCCGTAACTCTGGATTACAGCCCTGGTGTTCAACATAGTTTGTTAAAAGAAAGTAAAATACTAAGTATTCAAAAAAGAAAGAAAAAAGAGTACGGATGACAGAAGAGGTCAAAGGAGATGTTACATATATGACATTTGAAAATACATCTTGTTACCACATTTTAAAATCCAAAATTTGCTTAAAATTTAATGATATCTAAACAGAAATCAAACACCTTAAGTCTATAAAACAAGGCTGAAAATGTTATGAGTGCATTTTCTCTCAAAGGATTCCTGCTACTCCATTTCTATTCTCAGTTTAAAATGTGCAAAGACATGCAAAAAATTAAATTTACTAGGTTGAAAAACATTAACCAAACTTCTCAGGTCTCCCAAGAGGACCAATCCAAATTCAGTTCAAGTTTTGGGCAATGATTTCTATAGTATGCAAACCAGCATTCTAACCCACAAAATGAATGGCTAGATGTTATTTTTCCTTACCTTTACAGCACATTTCCCTGTATTTTGGTTTAAAAGTTATCTAAATTCGACTCATTTTTCACAGACTGAAAATTCAGCTTATTGGAGTTCTGTTTCTTTGGAGTTTTATCATGTTAGCAGCATTTCAACAGAAACCTTTCACATGGTGGCAACAACAAATGAAGTTTGAACTCAAGTGCAGCACTGACTGCATTGTGATTTTGATGAAAGTTTCTTCAGAGATACTCCAGTCTTTAAAAATCAGATCCCCAAATTCTTTAAGTGTTTTGTCTGTTCTCAAATCTGGAGTCAAAATTGTAAGTCTGTTCTTTAACTCTGTTGCCAACATTCAGTTCTGTGTTACCAACAGCAATTCTTTATTTCATATAGTAAAAAATTTATAGAGAATTTCAAATAGCATTCTGAAGATATCTGAATATGCAAGCATGTAAGATACAATTCCTTCCATTCTGCAGAGCTGTTTTTTGCAATGGAAACACCTTCTTTCCTTTAATTATTCCAGATGTTTTGCACATTAAGCTATCAGTCCCTCAGAGAATTCAAATAAATAGCTAGTTTCCTTTATAGCTACTCTAAAGAGAATAGAAAAGAAAATACCCAGTTTTCCTTTTATCTTCTTTCCTTAGAGAATACAAATGAATACCCTGTCTTCCCTCTGAACAGAAAACACAAGGTATTTATTGCTATCATCTTAGGAAGCTAATAGTCAAACGGGCAAAAGGTCAGAACACCGAGAAAAAAGATCCCTGGGTATTGAAGCAATATATCTCTCATAAAAGGCTTCTCTCTGGATTTTAAAATGTGCCATCAAAATACCTAACTACACCAAACAAACCCATCCCACTGTTTAATTTCTTACTGTATTGTCTAATTAAGATGAATGAAAAATGAAATTATTTATTTAGATACCAGCAAAAGAAAATCACTGAACGTTTGTCAGCATGTCACTAATTTTTACTGTAAAATAATACACTCCACCAGGAATGGCAAGCCTTTATGGACCTATTCCTTTTTATTAATACTGAATCTATTGTGGCCTAAAAAGAAAAAGAAGCAGAGTGCCTACAGGTGCTGAGTTAAAGGAGAGAAATTACCAGTCAGTCTCCCAAACAGCTTCTTTTCATCTGTATAAACACAGAGTAATAAGGCCTTTTTGTGTAAACTCTCATAACAGTTGTTTGGGATTTTTAGCATAAAATACAAAAATATGTCTTGTTTGGGAAGTAGCTGGATTATTCTGTTACCATTTACTTTATCATTGTCTGAAAAAGCATTGTGGATTATCCAGTCATAGTTTATATGCTCACTGTCAATTCCTCTTCATAGAGTCAGCAAATGTTATTGTTGTAATAGTTTTCTTGACATCCGAACACTTACTACATAATTTATACAGTGCCCAATATAGTCTGAGTAATAACAATTCTGCAACATTAAAAGCATATATTTACATTGTAGAAACATTAATGAATGTACCTTTTGATATTCCTTGATGTTAACCAGGTTGAAAGAAAATATGTGATCCTTTGCTCCAACGTACAGCCGACCCCGTTCTTCATCCAAGAGGAAAGTGTGGTAACTGGAGCTATTAGCTAGTCCATTGAAATTTATTATATTGTTGGATTCCAACATTTCTGTAAGATAAAGGTAATACTTTGCTTGTTAATAGACTCAAATAAAATACAGACTCATATTTTGACTTTTATGGGTTTTGTTTTAGGAAATTAAGTTTATGGAGTAGAAAGCACTGAAAGTGTTGTGCATTGGTGCCCACAAATGTTTTTATTTCAAGTACCCAAACTCAAACTGCTTGTGAGATTCCATGCTACACAAACAGAAGTCAAAACATCAGCAAAATCAATTAAAATCCTGTTTGAGGTCTTAGATGGTAAAATCCTACCCATGTAGGTAGGATCATCAACTCTTGGACCAAGTTCAATTTTGTTCAATCAATGAGTTTTACAAGGATAAACCTGAGGATGGCCAGTTGATAAAAAACACATCTAAACACAATGTCTCCTGCTTCCAAAATACAGAATATTTCATACAGATTTGTAAGTTATGAGAAGGGATAAGAATGATGAGTTGACAAGATAAAAAAACACATACAACCTATTCTTACAGGTAGTATTATCTCCTCAGCGTACTGACATAGGCAGCATGCTCTTCCCTTGCTTGGAATTGTGTATTTATTCATCACAAGGATAAAACTACAGAAGGTATTTTTGCTTCTGTTTAAACACATGAACAATTTTCTAGTTTTCATACTACTCACAGAGCTCTTGCACTTGCCAAGAATAGGGTTTTTAAGTGCATACCTATTCACAAACATTAACAAAGACATATACATTTTCCTGAAACTTCTTAATATGTTTTCCATAAGCTAATACAGACCACATTAGTATAAACTATTGTGAAAACACTCCTTCTTTATTCCTGTCAACCTGCATTCATGTCGGGATCAAAGCCAAATGATCTTTATCATTTCAAGGCATGTCTGCACTAGCAAGTCATCAATAGGAAACTGTCCCTGTTGATGACAAACCCTACATTATTCAAGCCCCAACCTTGTGATGTTTGGAGGCACACATGAGGTTTTAAGAGCAGGAACCATTCCATCGATGCCAGCACAGCTCCTCACACAGCACCCATGAGGACAGATGAGAAAGGGAGGGAACACATCAGGATCTCAGGGCTGATGGGTAGAGGGCATGGTATTCCTTGCAAAACACTTGCCAAATGCCTAGATGTCTAGGATTTGCCCAACAGTGCAGCTACCTGTTATTACTTTTTGGTTTTCAGTGAGATCACTCCCATTTTTCCACCACTGCTCCAACTGATAAGGGAATGTAGGATAGCATCCCCCAGACTGTTAAAAATCAAGGTGCAGCTGCTGTTAATATACAAGCTTCTGCCTAGTTTTCCTCTTTTTTCCCTCCCTTCCTTTATTTCAACCAGAACAAGGAAGATGTTAGGTGGGACTTACTTGGACCTTGGTAATAGTAGCATTTATGACTTAGAAAAAATTTCAGCCCCAGCAGCTTAGTAGTCCCACAGATGTTAAAAGTATTTTATACAATCACTAATACCAGGTGAATTTGAAACAGATTGATACTTCATAATGGCAAGAATTAGTGGTCAATGTATTCAAAGATGATAAAGAGGAGACTGAGAGTTGCATACCATTCAGGCTAGCTTTGCCCAAGCATTCATTGCAGTTACTTGGAAAATCTCTCACCAGCACCAAAAAGAGTTAATTTGCATAGAAGCATAGCAAAGTGTCATATATTTTGCTCCTTATTCTATTTTTTTTTCTGGTTAAATATAAATATACATTTGTATAACAGAATACTTTTCAAAACTTGCAATACTTAAGACTTAAGTTCTCAATTTTTAATTTTTTCTGTTAATGTAACAAGAAGAAATCAAATCACCCAAAGCAGTCTTGTCAAAATAATCCTTCTGGCTTCCTGCCAAGTTCCAGAATTTGACTGTATTGTCCTCCAGTTCACTTATTTGCATTTTGTTAGAGACTTTACTAATTCTCTTTACATTGTAATGACTGATTCAGATGCTGAATGTCGACTTGCTGAATAGCAAGTGATGCAGATGATTGATTGCTTGTCTTAGAACTCTCTTGGCTGGAAATGCTTTGCTGTCATCTGTATCTGATCATTTTTCTTATAATATAGCTGTCAAAAACCTTTGTAATTTTTTTCATCTTTCTTGCTTTGAACTCACATAGGTATGATTCTGCCCTTTGAGGCTGCAGCGTAAAGACAAGAGTCTACTGAAGTCAATTTTACACAAAAGCAACATGGATATAAATGGCAGGATCAGTTAGGCACACAGCTGCTTGGTTTAAAACGAGCCTGATATGATTTTACTAATGCAGAGTTCTAAACATTCACACCTACAGAGGGTGATTGATGTTTTCTTTTCCTTCTAAAATTCATGAAAATGCCAGATAGTAACATTAGAATGTAAGGTTCATTATGATTAAGAGTAAATTACATCATATCCTTTGCTGTACTTATGTCTCCATAGTGTACTCTCTGTAGTGACTAGGTGGAGCTGTGCAGGAAAAAAAAAATATATATAAGTATATATATATAATATACATATTGTATAGATATTATATATACATGTATAAATACATACATATATACATATATATGTGTGTATGTATTTTAAATTTCTGTGACTCTTTAAAGTATGTACCAATGGTAAATTTAAAAGTTAGCTGAAAGCTAAATCCTTGTTGTCTTGTCTAGATTAGGACATTTATCTTGGGTTTCTATTCAGTATCTGTTATAATTTTTCATATATCCAGGGTCTACTCTGCCAAAATTTAGGTCTAAGCATATTCCAAGCAGCGTATTTGAAGTAATGTAAAATCAGGGTTCTCCTCAACAGGAATCAGGTTAGGAATATTATTTGAGAAGAAAAATCTCATTTTGGTGCTGATGGTTTTCATTCACTACTAATTTAATTAGAATTGAGTTACATCAGACCTAATAGGTGAAAACCTAAATAATCTCTGCAGTTCCTCTGCTGTTTATTCTAATTTACATGCAATTCTCCAGTGCTGAATACAGTTTCATAAAACATTTTTGAAAGGGCTGTTGAAGATCAAAACAATGGTATTTTCACAATCAATACAAAACAAGCATTCCACTTCCTCAAATTAATTAGTTCCTAAGTTTTTACCATCTAATATCCTCTTAATACCCAGCCAGTGGCTGTGACTAAGAGACTAATAGGAACAGCAGAGACAGGGCACACTTGCAGAAGGGTTCTGACATCCATCAATTCTGTTAAATGTCAGTAAGGTAAATGATTGCAAGGTACATGGCTAATCAGTGTGAAAATAACATTGCAATGCCAAGAGGAAAATGAACAATGTCTTCAATACATTAGTTATATTAATAATTTTTGCTTTGAATATCCTAATTCTTTTCCAATTTTTGTTCTTCTTTTGTTCTTATTAAAGGTTGGCATAGCCATGACCTATGCAGACAGGTAATGGGTGCCTAAACTATTTTTTTTTTTTAACTTCCTCCATGCTTTGTCCAGTGATTTTCATAGCAAAGATGGTAACGTTACTCTACCAGATGTTGCAGCCAAACACCATTTTTTTAGTAATTGCTTGGAGAGCATTTTCTTATTTCCTTTTGACACATCCTCTCAGATGTAGTAATCCCTGTTGTTTTGGACAGGACTGAATGAACACTACAAAGCTAACCACTGCACACTATGACTATAGTGTTTGTTGTCTATAAGATCCTGTTTGAGGTAGGTTAAGAATGAGTGGTGATATTTTGATGGCAATAAAGACCTCAATGTTTTTGTTATTGGCACTTAATTCCCACATTTATTAAGTGTTGCAGGTGACCAAACCTAACAGTTTGATACGCACCATATCTTAAAACCCCATAATGATATAATGAATTTTCACATAGGATGATCACTGTAACCAGATGGAGGCTGAGTTTCTCAAGGTTTGTGGGCAAGGAACTTCTACTAACCACTTCTCTTGAACTACCTTTAATTCACAGTGCTGACTTGCTTGCTTCATCTTACTGTCCTTTCTCTGTCAGTGTCTAATCTTGAAGTATTATAAGACTTTTTCCAATGTGCCTTTCTGTAGATACTGCATGTCCTTTCTTTTATTAACTGATGTTTCTGTTGATCCAGTCTGACTTGTATCAGAACATTCACTTTGCCAGACCAAGATGGCAAATTTACAGAAGAAAACCAGTCCCTAACTCTTGCTTTCCTTTTAATATATGGTTATTTAATTTGCTAATGGAATCATGACTTAATAGTCTGTATACACACAGAGGGCCAAATTCCTGCAGTGAAATCCGTGGAGATAGGCATGTAGAAGGAATGTAGATTTAGTTTATTTTTATGACAATTTTTTCATTAAAGAAGAAGCCAGAAAAGCACAGCCACAGCTAAGATGAATACAGTCAGGTAGATCCTGAGGTTTGCTTTACATATGGTTGGTGTTCCACTGTAAACCTTGTTTTGTGTCTGTGTTCCTTCAGCATAGTTTGTCAAGAGAAGAACATAACAAAAGAAAACCATCTTATTTTTTACTTATCTACAACCATGCAAACTATGTTTTTAGTGAGAGGGAGTTTGTCTGTATAACAAGTCAGAAAATTTGTGAGCCTCGGCCTGCGCTCCTGTTATAGTCTTCACAATAACATGCCAGCCAAGATTATTTCTGTTGATAAGGATCAAAGGGCTATATCAATTTCTAGAAAAATGAGAGGAAAGGTCTCCAGGCTTCCTCACTCGGATTCAGACCTGGCCCTGTCCTGTTCCTGGTGACTCCACAGAGTGACTGGATTATTCAGGCATTTCTGCTTGTCACAGCACGCTTGCGCATCAGATGAGTGGGTTGCTGGTTGCAAAAAACTCTCAACCTTCATTCCTTTGCCAGCAATGATAAGATCTCACTGTATGTCTCCTAGCAGTAGATAAAAGATGAGTCAATGCACATTATGCCATCAAACAAAGATTTTGCTGAATTGTGAGCAATGCCTCCCACAACGTCATGTGAGAACATTTCCTTCTTCTCTAGCCAGGCTTTTACTCTAGCTACAGAGTATCAGGTGGCCGCATGTTTGCACATGTATTTGTTGCTTATGCAGATGCATATTGTGCCTTTTCTGCATATCAGCATGTCTATCTGTCTATATAATCCTGGGCATAAATTAGTTATTACTCTTTGAGTGATTATTTGCTGAATTCTGGAATACTAATTCTCTGTGCTAAGAAAGAAGTGGATATTTTTTAACTTCCAACATCTCCCATAGCTTCCCCATTTTGTTGCTCTGAGTGTAGATGGAGAAGTCAGCTCATGTCAAACAGTCAAAGACAAAAAAGAGACTGGCAGGATATCAAGACAGTTTCCTGCCTGGTATTCACCAGCAGCACTTATTTAGCAAAACTAGGAGTGTAAGTATGGAAAGTAAGTATCAGAGTTGTTGTGAATCCATTCCCCATCTAAAAGACACAGTGGCTGCTATGCACCCAGTGGGATGCTTCAGGGCAGCACTTCCATTTGTTATGAAAGTCGACATGAGGTGATGTCAGGTGTCTGAAAGCAGGTGAGCCTGACCCCATCCCATGTCTAATACTTAGTAACATGTCCAGTGGCCTGAAGGCTAACCTATTTGGTTTTACCCACATCCTAGGATTTGACTATACTTCAAATACATTCCTCCAGACATCACCAGGACTTTAGGACCTAGCCCTTACTCAGGAGAAATGATTCAGCCACCCATTGTAAGAAAGAGTCCTGCTAACAGTCTATAGTCCAATTCAAACTTCTACAAAGTAATTAATTAAAAGAAAAGACAGTTAAATTCGTTGTTCAATATTTCATCTAAGAAAAAAAAAAAGAAAAAAGGAAACCTTGGTTTTGGTACATCTTTTACATTAATTGGTCAGGCTACAGTCTCTTAGTAGCATCCAAACTGTTCCAACCTTTCTAAATTACTTTTATAAATTAGCACTTTCTTACATATTAGGAGCAGAAGAAAAAAGACACGGAAAGTTATTTTTAGAAAAACCCTGAGTAATTTATATTTTCATATAATTTCAGAATATACTGATTGGGAATATCAGAAATTGATGAATTTACCTGAACTGAAACAAACAAACAAAAGATTTATAAAATGTATGATACCATCAAGTGCATTAAGTGTTTTATCCATTTTTAGAAATGTAACAAGAACATTTTTGTAATCAGGACCTAAGCTGTATTATGTGCCAGATAAACTTGAAACTATACAGCGTTAGTTGTTGATGGCAATTCAGTGTTATTGTAATTTGACTGAGATAAATCACTGGGAGAAAAGGGAGGGTTATCTTATCGGTAATCAAAATACAATTGGAACAGAGCCTCTCACAGCTGTTCAATCAGTCCTAGCTTTCATCCTCTTCATCTAACTTATCATAACAGTTGCCAGTCACCTGGTTTCATAGAACTTGAAGGAGAAAAAAACAGAATGATTACTCTTTTTTTAATTGTAAAGCTTTTGATTCTGAGAGAACATGTAGTTTAGAAACATAGTTCAGGGAACTATCAATTAGAAGTAGCTAGGACAAGATATACAGTTTTTACTGCACTCATGATGTAAACCAAGCATTTTAAATGAAACACTCCTGCCTACCTTCCACTGCAGCAAAGAAAACCTGAAGGCCATGAGTTTAGTTTGATTAGAAGCAGATACTTGGAAGGTGGAATGGTGCACCGATGTTTTTTTTCAGTTGCACTGGCATAAGCATGGACTCCTTTGATTTCAAAATACTAATGCATATGGTTTTTATACTGTAAAACTGAGAGAAGATTTTTGCTCATTAATGTCAGCACTATTTAGCTACATGACAGCCCTTAAAGTGTTCTTGATTTGAATAACTGAAGGGGTCACACGATGTTTCAAAGGCATAATACATTTAGATTTCTAAAGCCAACCTGGTTTCCCTTGTTATTTGAATTATTTTCCCTTCTTGTCTCCGAAAGTGATTACAGATTATCCCTATTGCTCGGTTGTTTTCTTAGAAAATATGAGAAATATTAATCTCTGAGCAAAACAAAGAGTTGTAAAGCTTGATTTATACACTATTTATACACTTATAAAATTATTGTAACTACCCACGTTATGAATTTGACTTGGTGAGAAAGGTTATGGCACAAATTTAACCATTAACTTAATTTAAGCACAACGCTTATAAAATCAGCGATGAGAAATATTATTTCTATCTTTTGTGTGAGAGGAATCAGGCAGAAATATAGTATAGCAAAAAGAGATCAGGATCTGGTTTTACAAAGCAATTATCTGTCTAAGTAAAAACTTATCTGGCATAATATTCAAGGTGCTAATATCTTTGCTGTGTCCATATGGGGTTCTGTTATAATGAATGCAAAGGAGAAATAATGGAAGCAATGCATTCTACCAATGAGTTTCAAGTGTTTCACCTCGAGTACTGTGTCCAGTTCTGGGCCCCTCAGTTTAAGAAGGATGTAGAGGTCCTGGAACAGGTCCAAAGGAGGGCAACCAGGCTGGTGAAGGGACTCGAGCACAGGCCCTATGAGGAGAGGCTGAGAGAGCTGGGGCTGTTCAGCCTGAAGAAGAGGAGGCTCAGGGGAGACCTCATTGCTGTCTACAACTACCTGAAAGGAGGCTGTAGCGAGGTGGGAACTGGACTCTTTTCACAGACGACCTTCAACAAGACAAGAGGACACAGTCTTAAGTTGTGCCAGGGGAGGTTTAGGTTAGATATTAGAAAGAATTTCTTCACGGAGAGGGTGATTAGGCTATGGAATGGACTGCCCAGGGAGGTGGTAGATTCTCCGTCCCTGGAGACATTTAAAAAATGACTGGATGTGGCACTCAGTGCCATGGTCTAGCAACTGCTCCGGTGGGTCAAGGGTTGGACTAGATGATCTCTGAGGTCCCTTCCAACCCGGCTAATTCTATGATTCTATGATAAGTTATTCAGGGAAACATCTTTAACTCTAAAAGTTTTCTGAAATAATATGGGAAAATATTGAGCTAGTGAGAGTGGTTTCTATATGTGCCAATACAAATAGCAGAAACACAGCAGGCATATTAACTCAACCCTCGACCTCATCCTAAGTGAGCGCAGTTAGCTCAGCAGGGCACTGCATGACCCTGAACTGCACCATCTTCTGAGCTAGCACAGGTAAACAGCCAATAATCCCATTCATTAAGTAGCTCAGCTATCAGATCTAGTTAGCAGTTTATCAATTCTCAAGCATTTGTAGATACTGCTGGTAAGTTAAATCTCCAGCAAGCAGAACCAGTACTGGTTATCAAGCAAGTAAAATCATGGGTAGCTGTTACTTCAAGGCTCACCTTATCTATAAATAGTACCATCCTTGTCTCATTAAATATATATCACAGATGTATGAACACGTTTACAATGACTAACAGCACAAATATTGGTTTTTCTTAATGTATTTCACTTGGCCAAGAGAGGATGAGCTGGAAAGACTGTTGTGTCATATCCTATGCATGGCCTATCCACATGCCAGCTCCAAGAGTAGCATGAAGCACAGTTTTTTCTCACTTCCTGTTCCCCAAGAAAGCAAGATACAGATTTCCAGTTCATGAACTTTTTCTCACAGAACAAAAGCCAGGCAGGAAAGGAACTGTTGCTCTGTAGGCACACCTGCTTGCTTAAAATATTGATCATGATGCAGTATAGACAAACCTGAATTATCCTGAAACTCAGCCACATACTCGTAGTGCCCAAAAGCACTGCCTAAGAGACCAGCAAAGATTAATTGATTTTGATCCTCTTTTAACTGTGCTCAATTAAGCTGTATGCTGAATAACTAGGGTGTTACATCAGGATAAGCAGTCAAGTTACTTTGATGTTAGTTCAGGGGATATGACTATACTTTGTCTTAATCTTGATAATGAATGAAAGTCTGATATAACCAAGGCAAAAAATACATATCTACACATTATTTTTTGCACAAGTACAATTCAAGAAGACTTATTTTATATATTAATTTTTAAAGGCGGTTCATCTTCCAAAGAACCATTATTTGTGAAAAAAAAATAGCAACTAACTTCTCAGGTGAAAATAAAACTATCCAGACAATTCCAAAACCTGTCAGGATGTTAGGGAACTACTAAGCAAACAACTATTTAAAATACCATAATGTTTTAGAAAATTCCTTGGTAATTGTGATAAAAACCATCCTTCCTCCTGCAACTGTATACCTTTCACAGGGCAAAGAATATTAAGGTTTTTTTCCTAACTCCTAAAGAAATCTTGGTTTCAGAAATCACACCAATGGACTTGAAAAACAAGTGAACTCATTTAAAAGAATTAATAAACATGAGGTGCTAAGTTTGTAGGGGATACCAGAGAAAATTTTTAAAAACCCACAACAGTTCTTCTATTTCCAAGTGTGACTTTGGTATTTGACAACCAAGTTACCATTGACTCTTGGTGAGGTTTATAGGGTAGGTCCATGAGGATTTAGATGTCAAATTTGAGACAGTGTGAAACTGGGGATAACCTGCAGTGGGTTGGGCATCAGCAAGTGTGAACTCTTTCACTGACATAAAAGGTTGAAAGAAAGAGTATCTCTCTACAGCTTAAAACGCTGTGATGCAGGGGAAAATCTGGCAGAGGTAGATTTTGTCTGAAATTAAAAGTATTTTTTTTAATTTTTAAAATCATTCATTTTTTTTTTTTTTCCGAGCTGACAATATAAAACTCTAGACATTATTTACTAAAAGATTTTTTAGTTAACAGGACAATAGTGTTCCCTGGAAATACAGTTGCATATGCAAAATAGAATAAGTAGTATATGAGTTTTTAGACATTGAGGGACAGATTTGTGATGGAAAATCCATTTGACCTGCTTAAAATAAAAAAGCCTTTTATGATTAAAAATCATGTATGAAACTCTGGTGTCTACCTGTCTACCAACTCTTCAAAATCCTGCAATTTAGTAAGATACAAATAGACATTGGGATAGTTCTGTTTCTAGGTAAATAATTGTATTTTATATAGCAGCTGGCTTAGATGGGCTATGTCTAGCTTCTCTTATATGGGTACAAATCAGTGACCTCATATTTTCAATTTCAGACATAGCTATCAACACCCCTTCTGTTAAAATGTTTTTGCAGAGTGGGTTCTGCCATTTACTTTGATCCCATATCTAGCACTTTGAGGAACTGTCTTTTCACATTATTGGACGGATGAGTAAAATTCATTCTTAGATTTACATCCTTTTCTCTTCTGACAGCTCTTGTTTCCTGTACTCAGGCAGGAGCATCTCTGGCTACAGTTAGAATTTGTGTAGCTCACATACAGATACACACAGCTCTGCCAATGTATTTTAATTGCAAGATTTGCTATTAAATTACCCCAATGAAAAATCGGTACAGTTACACCATGGACAGGAGACACCATGCTTGATTCAAAATGGAAAGTAAACCTTTATTATAATTTTTACATTAACGATTTTAATTCTAGGCATACTTCAAAGGGTCTGGGAGGAATGAATTTCCAGCTAGGATTTCATAACATGCAAGAAAACTTTGAACTGTAACTCTGATTACACAAAGAAATTATTGTGTAAAGTGCTTTAAGTAGTTCTAAAATCTCCCCAAAAATGTCTTAATCTACTTCAGACAACACACAGTTAAGAGGTGGAAATTCTTGACAGAGGCTTTTGTAGATGTTAAAATTATTTATGATTTCAAAGGGCAAAGTGATAAGATCAAGAAAAAGAAATCCTTAAAAGGCTATTAAGTTTAGAGACACAACTTCTAACTCACCAAGGTCCTAAATTCAATTTGTAGGAGACTTAAGACAGTATTCCTAGGGAATATGACTATCTGATTGACCTAACCCTATTATCTTCTCCTACTATGGAGAATCCCTATCAAGAAAACCCTGTGTTATGTGTTTGCTTTGGCTGTGGTTAGAGACGGTATATTTCCCTCCTACTCACATGTAGATAGAAGTGCAGCTATGACTTGAGTCTTGAGAAGAAAAGCAACGATGCAAGCATATGAAATATAATTGATCAAAATAATTGCTTCCATTCCCTTCTCACCTGGACCACAGTGATGCTCTGTGCCTGCCAATGGGCCTCCCTGGCCCATCCTCCTCCCCACTCTTTCTTCCATCCTCAAAGCCTTTGGGGCCTCCCTGGGTGAGTGAAAGTATTTGCAAACAGATTCATTTAATGCCAACTCAATCCATCTTCTGCAACAGCACTTCAGCCTCTAATTCCTTCTAAATACCTTGTGTTTTGAAATAAGTTGTCCATATTTTCACTGAACTTGCTCATCTTTTAAGTGAATACCAGAAAGATCCATCAGCAACTTCCAGCAGAGATGGAAGAGGGAAAGTGAGTGGATTACCAGCACTCAGGTAGCACCTGCTGTCTGGCTGGGCTTAATGCATGACAGGATTTGGATACAACTTTGTGGTGCATGACCTCAGAGCACAAGTTCATTTGCTTACAGACATGTCAATGTAAATGCAGTTGGATTTGTTTGAAATCAAATCACCTGGTGCATCAGGCTCCAGTTAAAGCAGCCTCAGAAGGGGATTCAAAGATAATTGAAAGCAACTTTAGGATGTTTTGACTCCAAGCACACCTGGCCAGGACCAGTCCCACTTTAACCACCTTGTAGCAGGTTCCTGGTGGATACCATCAGCTGAAATGGCCGAACCCTGGCATGTCCAGCTACACCTCCTCCCAACTACTGCAGCAAATGCCAGTAAGAAAGAGGTGAAATGCATACAAAAAAAAAGAAAAAAAAAAAAGTTAAAAAAAAGCATATATTATGTTAAAAAAAATTAAGGGGGGAGGAGAGACTAAATGTGAATGTCTACTATGTTAAAAACATATTAGTTATATTTGTTGGGTTTTTTTAATTCTTCTCTCTCTTTGTACAAGCACAAAGGATATCTAGTCCACATCACTGATCCTAGCTGATCCTAGGTGTCTTGTCAATCTAAATAAGCTATAGTTTACTCATTGTATTAACACAATAGCACCATTATCCACAGTGCTAGCATCAGGAATAATGTTCAGTGGAATTCTGCATCAGGGAAGAGAAATAAAAGTTTTATGCTCCTGAGGCTCCAGTGGAATATCAATGAGAATCAGTATATTATTTTTTGTTTAAGCCACAAAAAATGCACTTTTCTTACCAAGACAGAGATCATAGATCAAATTCACATCATTACTTTGGTCCCTTAGAAGAAGTCTTGAGAGGATGACCTGTAGACTGAAGGTATTAATGAAATGGCCCAGGCACAAGGAAAAGGAAAGCAGGATTTGCTTTCTTGTCTTTACAATGCAAAATGAGAGTTACCAAAATGTAACCATTTTTGAAAAATGTACTGGGAATTTTAATTTAGTTCATTGTTTCACACTCTACATTTCTTTGTACTTTGATTTAGAATGGGGCCATTTTTCACCTGAATTCAGGAAACATTCTCCATTGGCACCATATTGCCATGCCTGCACAGTAAGTTTAATGAATTGCTTACACAGGTTGCACTGCCTCAGAGTAAGCTTGGTTTATATAAAGGACACATTAAAAATTGGAATGTTTTTTGGGAAACGAAGGGAGCTTTCCTCTTACCCTTCCAGAGCCAATCATATTATTCATTCTCAGCAGCTCCACTGGTTACTCTGCTAATTTCTCTCTAAAAAAAACAACAAAAAACTCCTTTGGGTGCAATATTTAAGTGTGTATGTATGTCAACTGCTGTGCAGGCTTCCAAATGCCCACACTGATCCAAGATACCATGAGTCACTGCTGACAGATGAGGAACATTCACACAAAACCCCTGTTGAAGGTTAAAGGAGAACTCTCATATTTCCTTGATACTTACACACTAACACATTGTGGTTAATGGTGTACTTCAGAGATTTGGAAAAAAAAATAGTATATTACAGTTGCAATTCACCTAAAATTGAACAGGACACTTATTTAGTGTTTCCAAATTAAAGCAACACTGGGTGGTTCCAAGTAAGTTCTAAAGAGCTAGATTTCAGAAGATAGAAATTGGTATAACTCTGTTGCTCTACTGCTTTTAGTGAACCCAAATTAATTTACAGTAGATGTGGATATAACTTAAAGTCTTAAAGGGAAAATGTATCTCTGAAAGTCCTTATCATCTAGGAGGATGTTGATTAAATCTAGAATAAACTAACATCACAAAAAAGTTTCTACATGTTTATGATTTTTGAAAGCTAAATGCCCAAGAAAGATGTTACAAAGCAGCATCATGACATCCTGTTGTGGAAAAAAATCTTACTACTAAAACAGCTGGGAAAATGACTCCTTGTCCTTATGATGAAGAAGTTGCCTATTGACACATACATATTGCAAAATCTTGAAGAATGGATATCACATAGTCTTGAAACCAATGAATCCTGGGTCTCCATGGAGCGTTACCAATCCATGTACTTCCATGCACTACTTCTTCCGACGTTAAACTTCTCATGAATTTTCAAGTGATTGTAACCATTTCTGTTTCCTGCACTGCATAGAGACTGAAGATAATTATTTTTTTCCTTAAACAAATGTAATTCCAGAAGCAGCTGATATGACTTCGTATATAATGGAAAACATTCAGGTTTGTTTCTAGCTAGACTAATTATGAAAGGCATCAGGGTAGATGTGTTTTCTTTATGTAGCCACTAAAACTAATTTGACCTACTGGGGAAACAATTTCAAAATGTCAACATTTGCATGCCCGAACCCTGCTATGAACTAAAAGGATTCGTGTGAAGAGGTCCTGCCTCAAGCTGTGACACACTACTTACCTCCTCAGAGGGAGTTTACACATTAATTTGAACAAATGAAAGTAGAACAGCCAAATCTCCACTGTGGTCAGAGGAAAAGCACCCTGACCATAGTGGCTGATTGCAGTTTAAGTGGTATTTTGCTTAATTAAACTGTAGTATGACAACTGAATAAAGAGTGCATAAACACCCCACAAAAGAGGAGCTCTTCAAGCTTGGAGGTATATATGAACATAGTACCCAGTATCTCAAAGGAAAATTACTTTTGCCCTTTTTAGACATATAAGCTTTGAGATTTAAAACAATAATTTACACATTTGCTGTATATTCTGGTTTCTGCAGATGTATATTCCAGAAAGCACTCCTGAGACTTAGATGCTAACAAGTTTGAAGAAAAATCTGGTAGAAAGGTCCACAAGTTGAGGAAGCTTGCATCTGCTCCACTGCTTAGTTCAACCAGTTCATGACCCTTGAGGTCTAATCCAACGCCAAACAAAGGCAGTGGGATTTTACTGATTGTGCTGAAAACTGAATCAAGCCAAAGGATTAAGGGTATGGTTCCTACAGGACCTGTATTTTCAGGAACTTCCTCCAAAAATATTTACCCTTATAACCTCAGGAACATTTTTTTAGAAGTATACACTTTAAGCTAAAACACAGGGTCCCAATGGATGTCACTCAGTAATGCTCTTATGCACAGTGCTCCAAATACATTTCTTATCTTGTGATTAAACGTTCATTCTGACACGCTTTGCAATGATCTCTTTAGGGACAACACAAGCAGTGGGAGTTTTCTGTTTTGCCTTAGTTTTCTATTTTGCCACTCTCAACTCACGTAAATTGAGAGTGTTTTTTGGAAAGTGGGATTTGGTGTTGGTTCATGCATGTTATATGGATGTCTTCTTGTCTCCCATGCCATTTGAGAACTCTGTTTCAGGATAACACTGAAATAAGGAATGGACACTATACCTAACTTGGATATCAGATCTGGGCCTAAATTATGTCACAAAGCAGATTGCCTAAAATAAGTGTTAAGTAGGGCAATGGAAATCACGAGGTGCCCCTGAGGATCTCCACAAAGACATCAAGTCTGCCTAAATTTAAGAACTTAAATCAATAAAATCTCATTTCCTTCTGTAGAAGATATATCAACAGTAAACTGGTTTGCATAATTTTAATTCTTTATTATTTGCCAATTATTCATTATTTACCACAACTTACATTAACATCTATTATTTGCATGTTAACCTTACTTTTTTCAGCATGCAGATTGGATGGAATATCAGTTACCTCTTTTTTTTGAGCTTTTTCAGTTTGTGCCCTAATGACTACATAGCATTCAAATACTGGTGTGGAAGAGGGAATTATTAAATGGCTTTTTATCTTTCCTATGGCAAATATGTGAGTCAGAAACATGATTCAATGGAGGAGAAGCTATTATGATTTCTAATTTATGTAGGCACAGAAAGAAAAAAAAGTATCCTAAAATAATGGGCATTCTATTTGACTCAAGAAGCCCTGATCTTTAAGAACACTTAGCATGATGAGATGCATTATTTCAAACCACAACACCACACTCTGCCAAGTGCAGAAATACTTTTGTGGATTCACAGGGAAACTAGCTAGACAGTCAGAAAAATTATGAACTGTCAGTCAGTGACCATCTAGTACACAACACATGAGAATGATAAAGCAGCAGGATAACAGTTTAGATATCCAGGACAGAAATCAAATATCTTAACATTCCTTGACCCCTGTCTCACTTCTCACACAGATATTAGATACTGTAAAAAAATGACGTAGAGCTGTTGACTCCTCTTTAACCCCATTCAAGGGAAACAAAAGTTCTTTAGAAATAGTAGATGAAAATTCAAAAATTGTATAATCAAAGGTTGCATGGGACTGCTCCAGTTTCACAATGAAATGGACTGCTGGATTCTCTAATTGTGTAAGGAGAACAAGGCTTCCTCTCTCAAACTCACTCAGTGGTAGTGGTAGTCCAGGCTTTATGCCATGGATTCACATCCAGAAGTGATTGTGTAGGCTAAAAAATTCCAAACAGAAAGAAGCAGGATGCTCAGCATGTACATTTTAAGTCCAAACTATCATAGGTAATGAACAACCAAACCATTGATTTATCACAGGAAGTACCAGGCACATTTAATCAGTGTTTAATAAGGCAGTTCTTATGAAGAAGTGTATGCCATTTTCTAGTCTTAAAACTTAGCACACACCCATCTCCTAATGAAGTCAACAACACTTAACTCCCGATTTAGAATATATACACTAAAATGTTTCTGTAAATCAGGAATGTAGAGTGGTTTATAGGAGAGTATAATCCACATTTTACTGTGGAGTAAAAGCAAAGTGAAATGGACAACCTGTAGATTCCTCACATTGGAATCTCCCTATCTGAATGCACATCCTAATTCCTGTGTAATCCTGAGTGGTTTACCTCTTAAAATAAACAGACTCTACCTTATGTCCTTACTGGATTACTGTGAGTAGGATGTTTACATAAAGGATATAGCTAAGTATTCATTGAACATAACACGAGTACAATTCATTCCCATGCATTAGAGCCCATTTTAATTTGGTGGCTATATTTAAATAAACCAATATTTAGCTATGCCAGCAATTACTATCTAATGTTAATACTCTGAGTCCAATCCTTCCCCTCCTGAGTTTGAATCATTGAAATGCTTATCTGCATTACCGCTACCCATGAATGGAGTACAAATACAAAGATGAGCATTTTGTGCAAGAGAAGGTAAGCATAATTTATTGTCAAGGTGTATTAGGCACCAGTTTAGTAAACATTATTATTTTCATAGCTAATAATAGTAATTACATTGCACTTTACCTCATGCAAAGATCTATCCACACTCTAATTAACAATAGGATCTGAATCTCATTTTCTGTCCCTTATTTGGGCAGTGCAGAAGTGTTTCAAAATGGAAATAGATACTTTAAAACTTCTTTGTGCTATCCCAATTGTGGAATATCTCCATGATGTGAAGCAAAAACTCCCCAGGTTGTTCTGACCTGAATCATGGGGAACTGCAACACTGAGCATCACAAGACTGGAACTTACTGTGTCTGAGCAAGCAGTGTCTGTAGAAAAAAAGAGATGGCTAAGGGATGATCTAATTGCTGTCTTCAGCTACCTGTTGGGGGATTATAAAGAAGAGAGAAGCAGACTGTTGCCACAGGTGCACAGGGAAAGGACAAGAGGTAACATGCACAAGTTGCTACAGGGAAATACTGAATGGGATATATTTAAAAAAAGAGACACTAACCAGAGAGGTTATGGAAATCTTCAAAACTTAACTGAATCAGATAAAAAAACCCTGATTTAATTCTGATTATAGTCTTGATTTGAGCAGGAGGTTGAATTAGTCAACTTTCTTTTTTCTTTTTTTTTTTTTTTCCCTTAAGAATTAAGTGTACTGATTTAGGTTTGACAAATTAGGGCCTAACAAAAATAACAGGCATAATAAGCATGTTCCTCCTGTCATTAAAAAAACAAACAAAAAAAAAAAAAAACCCAAAAAACCCAAAAAAACCCAACCCCAAAACTCATTAATCTCTCTTAAAGCTGATTTTTCCTGAGGTATTCCTGAGGGTAAGAATTTCCCTACAGTAAGAAACAGCAGAAAGCAACCAAATATGGCACATAGTGATCCTTGTATAGATCTGAGGGATATAGTAGAGCATAAACACTAATGCTTCTGCATAATCAGGCAAATCAGGATCCATAGCTTTCATTAAAAAAGAGAGAACTGAAGCTGAAATGTTATATTGCAGCAGATGCATATCAGATATCTCAGACACAGGAATTCAGATGTTATTTCATCCAGACTCTCAAACAGAGTTAGAATATTGCAATAAAGCTACGTAGATCTTCATCTATTAATGTTTTCATTTACTCTCCTCTCACATATTCTCAACAGAATCTCTTTTTAAGTAACAACATTTACAAATCATGCAAACATGAACAGGCAATAGTTGTTCTGGATTGGTATTTTCCATAAAACATTCCTCCATTTCTTTCATCTAAAGTTAGTATTCAGGTTGAAAGAACACATCACGTATTCTTATTACTGCTGTTTGCCTTTATTGTATCACCACATTAAAGGTCTCAGAAAAATTTTCATGAGACAATGTGGTAAATATCAGATAAAGGGTTAGATAAAAGGTTAACACCACCTTACTGCTGATTAAATAACAATGTCTAAACAAACACTGAACAAATGTTGATCCTTTTTGACCTCGGCATTTCCCAAATCTCATCCTAACTGCTGGACAGCATGTGCACTACAGCTATGAAGAGTACAATGAGACTTAACAAACACAACTATTCTATTTTGTAGAATAATAGTCTGAAAGAAACAGTAAAGGTACTTATTAAATTCTGAATGAAAAGAAAAAAGAATAAGAAAAATACTGTTCTAACATTGTAATACATTATGGCTATTTAAGAAACAAGGGAATGTTGATATAGAATGACAAAAGAATTGCAGTGTTAGGAGTCACTCCTTTTCCTTTTATGGCCCATTACTGCATGGCTGAACATTGCCACTAACTTTGTATTTTCAGAATACACTGAATTTAAGAAGATTCTTTTGTTCCACTTGCAGCCCACATGCTGACACAGCATCTCATCTTCTATTGTTCTAACTTAACTATTATCTGATACATTTGATGTGCTGAAAGATAAAAAGCACCAAGATTCCAGTTACCTTAGAGATAGCAAAAGAAGAGTTAGCTAAAGAACAGCTGAGAAGGGGCTTTTCTGGCAGCTTCACTCTGATGTGTGTTTAGACCCATAAACTCTGCAAGCCAGGAGTCTTTGTTGGGGCTCTGCTGTGCACTGAGTGATCTCACCCTCTCCTGACTCCCACACACAGAGGTATACTGGGAAGAGCAGGTTCAACCAGTCTTAAATTCCTTTGACAGTTCAGACTCCAGATAGAGTCTGCAGCAGTGAAAAAGAAGCATGGCTTATAGCAACAGTTAGAAAGATGTTTGAAGAAACAGATTTATTCAAGGTTAATAAATTTCTCTACCATGATTTTCCATGAATGCCAGTTCTGGTGAAGAGCAAGCAGTGACCTTGCAACTGAAAAAGGGTTGATAAGAGAGTTTTTAGAGATCTGCAACATTTAACAAGGTACAAAAACAGGTGAAAAGGAGGATTGACTCCCATATAGTTGCTCTGAAAATTTTTGAGAGACATATGCTTCTCAAAGTCTGAGTCCCAATAGCCCCAGCCTTATAACACAGCTATTTATCTAGGATAGAGATAACTTAATCAGTATTGCATTGAACTGAATCGCATCAAGTATCTGGAGAAGCTCCCAAGTAGTCTTATTCAATCTAAATATTAAAAAAAATAAAATTGTGCCATTTGGCTTGTAATCAGATGGAGTAATGTGCTGTAATCCCACATAATCACAGGGAGTAAGGTCCATGGTTGTGGCAAAAAATGGAAGTAGATGACTTGATCAAAATCTGTGTGGTTTTCTTTGGAAAACATAATAGGACATGAGCCCTTCAGCATTAGAAATTATGAGTGTCCATAGTTTTTCAAGTGATCATTTTACCAACTGAAAAGGAAACTCCAATGAATCCATTGTATAAAAAGCAAATTGCTAGAAAGTAAAAATTTCTTTACCAAAACAAAACTGTACTGGAGTTCCAGGAAAGATGAGCATTCTTAGCTGGGTTCATGCACAAAGGATATCAAATGAAGGCAGGAGGAAATAAAGCCTGACTCTACGTGATGTTTGCCAGCTGTGGTCTCATGAAGCCAAGAAAACTTGGAATGCTTCGAGTATGTAATATTTTTATAGCTCTAATAAGACACACCTGAGCTCCTCTTTACCACATTTAAAGATATGCACCACAGAAGCTAGATTTTGCTATGCATATTTGCCTATACCAGTAACCTGTAATTAATAAGCACTCATGTGGAGGAGAACAGAACACTCAGTTGCCTGTTCAGAGTCCTCTGAATTACTCCCACATACTTTTCTAAAGTGCACAACATATAGTAATGCTCTTGAATTATTCTTAGAGGCATTTGGCTAAGAAGAGAAGATGACACTGCTATGCCTGCCTTCCTGAAATTGAATATTTTTCTATCTCCTACAGATGTTCTTCCTCAGTTCCTTGACTTACTGGGGTCTCTGTCTACACCAGCTGTCTTCCTTCAGCATCTCCACAGTTTCAAGCCAGAATGAGAAACAAACCTGTCTCTACCATTAATAAGATTTATTCTCATTTTACCTAAATAAGCAAAGCAATAAAAGAGAAAACTGCAAGAATTAAGCTCCTTCATAAAAAAATATACTAGCTAGAATAACTTCTATTCATCTATTGGTATCAAAAGTCATACTGCATGCAGATAAGTCAAAATGAGCTATGACAGCATGAAGAAACTGAGGGAATGTTGGTTTCACTCCATCTAATTTGGGTGCAGGAAGAGGTAGTATTACCTAGAAGCCAGATGCAGTCCCAGTAGCTGCCAGAATAATAGGATCTCATGTATACACTATATATAAACTAGAGGTGGAATACACAAAGTCAATGATTTGGAAAAAATCATATGCCAAATGATTGTAGTAGCACGACAGCAGGAAAAAACATGGAATAGAAATACATTGTGGGTGGTATCAAAACACAGGAGAACTAGAAAAAAAGTTCAAATACCTCAACTTTTACAAGGTATCCAGTTACATTTCGATTAAAAATAATAATAATCTAAACATTATATTAAAATTAAATGATGTCTGCTTTTCAGTCAAGGAATTTAGTTTGCATGTCATCCAGGAGTCAGTATACTCGTACAGGACATACATAATAATTCCATGACAGTCAGAAATCGGGCTGGCATTTTCTGTACTAGTTGATCTCCTATAATCTTTATAATTATTTTCTCGTAGAGCATATTACAGTACTGATTCATAAATACTCACACTAGACACCTACTCGTAAGGCAACCTCTTACTGATGACTTCAGCTCCCTAATGGGAGGCTACAGAAAAGGCTGATGGAGACCTTGCCTGAGGTGCCCGTGGAGAGGACAAGAGGCAACATTGCAAATTTTGATTAGAAATCAGGAGAGACTTCTTCAGAATGAAGGTGATCAAGCACTGGCACAGAGGCCTAGCTATAGAATTTCCAACTTGAAAATACTCAAGAGCTGCTTGGACAGAGCCTTGAGCAAACTGGCTTAGTCAGCCCTGCTTGAGACAGGGGTTGGATGTTAAACTGAATGATCTTCAGAAGTCCCTTCCAACCTAAATTATTATATAGCAACTGACATACCTTCTCATTATCACTATCTATCATGACAAAGATGAAGGCTTAGGATCACATGGACACCTCTGATACCCAGTTTCCTACAGAGTTACTTATATTCTCTTTTTAACAGGTAACGTAATTTCCACATAGACAGTAAAACATTCTTTTTTGAATATATCCCACCACTTCTACAGCAGTCTACATAGTAAATTGCTTTCCCCAGGTAGGAAGGCAGAAGCACAATGATGAATTAGGAGTTTATGCCATGGCACATAGGCACCTAAACCAAATCAACGTGTGAGCAAAGCAAGTAAAAAAATCCGAGATAACAGCAGTATATGTGCACTGTGTCTTATGTAGCTTAAACACTCAAAGACTTATCAAATCCAATAAAAGTGAGATCTTGTAATACAAGGGAAACTATTCCAACTTGTTAGAATTAGAAACTCAGATGAAACCTCAGATGAAATCTTTCCTCAGTTTTCTGTCAGTGACAACTCCAGTATTTTGCTGCTGCTGCTGTTGTTGAGGAGATCTCAGGAGCACAAGAACACTGTGGGGGTGGATACAGAGAAAGTGGCAACCACAGACACAACTTCAAGCAAACAGGCTTAAAGTTCAAACTTTAATGACCTGTGTAGGAAGATAAATGAGACTTCAAGAGAAAACAGAACTGTTATCATGAGAATGTTGTTAGGTACTGAAGGCAAGCACTCTCAGTGCTGATGAATCGGTAGCTGACAAAGAATTACATCTTAAATAACTGAGTAAAGCCATGATACATTTTGCCTGCTAGTTTTTTGACTTTCATTGCAGCCATTTGAATGAATACTTAATGATAATCATGTTCTGTTTGAAATCAGAAAGAAAAAAAAAGCAAGTACCCCATTGCCACTTATCAATCATATTATTTTATCTCTCAATTATCCTTAATTTAATAATTGTATTATTTTCACTTCTGTTTCAACTTTAAGGGCTTCTATTGCAAATACTGTATTTTTGCAGGTGGTTTAGGTTACCAGTAATTTTCAGTAAGAACTCTTTTCCATCTTTGTTTTTCTTTTTCTTTTTTTTTTTTTTCTTTTTTCTGAAAGCTCTTCTCTATAGCATTATTTTGTCTAATCATCAGCCTTCCTGGAAATATTAATCATTATGTCTACTAGACTTTCAGAAAAACCTGCATCAAGTTTCTTCAAATTTTTGCTCTGTTTATTTTAGCCACAGTCTGAATAAAATTATTTGAATAAACAGGTCTGAAGTACATCCTGAATTGTACAGTTGGGATATGAACCTGAAATCCAACATTATAGTTATTATTTAGTAGAAAGAAAGAATTGTATTAAACTGTAAGTGCATGTGGAAAGGAATTCTGTACAGCTAGATAGATTGTCCATAGTAAAATACATTTTATTATCCTTTACTTCTTTTACAGAAAAGCATAAGTCTAATCATAGAAGAATTCTTAGTTTTGCCACAGCATTTTTTGCCTGATCATATTTGCATGTCATTTAGAACTCGTCAGCTGAAAATATGGCAATAGTGACAATATGATGTGAAATTCAATGACATAATGTTATGTAGAAGCAACATGATTACAGAATATCTAGTCTTAAAAATCTAATGTCAATCCCAGCCTAAATATTACAGTACTTTGAGGGATAAAGCAGTCCAATGGCTGAACTACCTGTCCAACTTATTTCAGTTTAGGCCAGAAGAGTGATCGCAGCTTTGAAGCTCTACTGTGAGGTTTCTAAATGCTCTCATTTACCATTGCTTCTTTGTGATATGGGGCACGAAGGCCTCTGTGTAAGCCTATAACAGATGGGTAGACATCACCTTGATGAGCACATGTATTCCTTACTATTTCTCTATTTCAGATCCCAAGCAGAGTTTCTGCATTACCGATTTCAGTTTTCATTTAGTCCTGTGTTCAGCAGAGAGCTCTGAGCTAAAACTCGGTATTCTGAAAACTCGTAGATATTTATATCTCCACAGGGACAGAAGGTGTTAATGAGAGCACAGTTGTAGTTCTAGGAGCTTGCAAAACTTACGTAATTATTTTGGTCATGCAGGGAACACACAAGGACACTTTGAGATATCACTACATTAATATGGCTTGGCATGGAAAGTACTTTGACTACTGCCCTGTGTTTGTGCAAGTGGCTCAGCCTGCTGCATACAAGCAATGAGCTGGACAGAGCTGTGGCAAGGATACCCACAATTATTACTTCAGCTATTGCCTGTAATTAAAAACCAACTGGCCTGATATATGTCTCATAAAGTAACGGCTACAGAAGTGCTGGCACTAACAGCTCACACACAGTATTTACTGTTTCAAATTTTACAGGTTTGGAAAACAAAAGGGCTGGTTAGCTAAACAAAACCAGTGTAAGAAAGGGGCCAAAACATTTTGTATAACAACAGTATAAAACCAGTTTACTTGAATTACAGAATAGCTTCATTTTGCTCATTGAGTGCTATTGATTTTTTGGCATGGAAGAAGGAAAAAAAAAAGAACAGATGGTGAAAGAAATAAATTAAGCTGCTGGTGATGGAATACAATATCACACTGAATTATAAAGAATGATGAACAGAAATCCCTTTAAACAAGCACTTAAACTCAGTAGAAGAGGATCATATTGTTGAAGTACATTTCTGATTTTTTTTTAATCTTCCAGTTATTAGTCTTTATTTACAATTTACAATACAATACAAACTGCAACATGAATTCAAAGCAGAAATCCAAGGCAGAGTATAAAAGATGCAAAAATGTACTTTTCACTGTGTTCAACCATAAGCCAGAGCTTGCAGTCATGTTCTAAAATATATAGTATTGCAAAAGCAACCATACAAAAACTTTATACTTTTCTATCCTAATAGTACTTATTCCTTGTTGCAGATTTGAAGGAGTGTGTCAAAGCCTTGACTATGACTATTTTCCAACTCTTACAGTTTTAATAAGAAATCTCTCTCCTCTTGAGATCATAGTATGTGCTGTTACAAATTTATACCTTAGACTTCAAGAATCATAAACTGCTACTGTTAAAACTAATGCACTTAAGAAAAAAAAAAAGTAAGATGTGCCCATATGAGCCTATGGCCAAGAAGTGCTGTGCAAGGTAACCTTATTTTCAGAAACAAAATTACAACACCAAACTTTTTCCTGGTAAAGAGACTGCAATTCATCTCAGTAGAGATGCATAATTTCTCAGGAATGAGCAGTTGGACTCTTCAGTAGAAACTCCTCCCTTTTTTAATGTGGTCTAATCAGCATTCAGGTCACAGACACTTTATCAAGTGTAGCAGAGAGGTTTATTTTCCAGATAGAGAAAATTGTTTTGCCTCACAGTGCTCTCATCTCCCTGTAACTTAATAGTCCCCCAAATCACGGAACTTTGTGGTAAAGAAAAGACTAATATCAGTGTAATTGCCTCAAGAGAATAATAACTTTGTCCTAAATTAATGAAGATAACTCCAATATAATGTTCATGGTTACTATTCATTATTAATAGTATCAATATTTTTCATCATTCAGCCTCCAGACATGGTTCAAAGATAATCTGGCAGCACCAGCTCCACTTAGATGAAGCATGACAAAGTTTAATTTTGATTTGAGGTACAAACCATGAGTTGGGACTAAGCTATCCCTCAATGAAAATTGGTTTGAAGCCTTGTACACCAGTTCTGAGAGACTGCTGCTTTGAACTCTACGAAAAAGTCACATTGTCAAGCCCATACACTCTTTTTGCCCTTGCTTTCAATAGACATACGGAGAAGAAATGGATAGCAGTCTGGATTCAATTAATAATGGATTTTTAAAGCACAGGGCCATGTTCTCAAGGTTTAGGTCATTCATTTCTACTCTAATTTCTTTTTTTTTTTTTAATTTCAAGACTCATTTAAAGAAACTCTATGCACATCCATGGGAAGATTTTAAGCCTGGCTCTTATTACAGAGCATCAGTTCCCTATTCTGCTTCTTGCTGTATTTCCTCATGCCCTGAAGGGATAGGATGACCAATGTCAGTCAATAGGTGTTGCCAGCCCTAACCTTTAGTCAACACTTACCTCAGACTCCACCAGTAGACACTGTATGATTGGAATAACTTCCAAAACTCCAGGCCTAACATGTCTGTTTACAGACAGAATTATTTTCTTTATACGTGAGCCCTACAGTAGACAGCTCCTTATTCTTGAGCAATTCTATGGCAAATGCATACTGACAACTGCATTAGCCATCTTAGCAAGCTAATAGTTGATCTTTGAGCACATTTTGTGGATGCACCAAATGGGGCTGGCATAATGCCATGCATTTCTTGGGAGTTTTCCGACTGCAGAGAACAGCGAGCTTTGACTTACTGAATGTTGGAACATACCTGTATATGTTTCCTACCAAGCATGACAGACTAACATCTAGGGTAATTTTCTACCACTCATGCAAGAAATTATGCTGTTCATTGCATAGCCAGGATCTTAACAGTGGCTTAAGTGGATCCAAACTGCTATACTATACCAAACTGCTTTCACAGATGACTGTAATATGCAGGTTTCTTCCTGAAATCACTGTGACCTTCATTCTCATCTCGCTTGTCCAGCAAACAAGCAAATACCCACAAATTCACAAGTGTCATCCATGATGAGAAGCTCCACTAAAAAAGGTGGCATGATTAAATAGGTGATATTTGGGCTACACAGTGCAGGCACTTTTAACTTCAGTATATTCCTGGTGCCACTGGACTCTTGTCTCCTGATTTGACCAAATACGACCTTGAGCCAAACCACCAATGGAAATAGAAATAGCCACCCATATTCCAAGGAAAGATATGCTGAATTCATTTGGGTCAGCAGCATCAGGAGAAAACAAACACTTGCTTGTATGATATAATTACAACTTGAGGAGCAGGTGGCCGCTGTCTTAAAGACACCTTGGCACTGAATAAACTTTGCAAAACCCTTGAGTTAGAAATCATCCCATATCTGAGATCCCCATCAGCTAGATATCAAAATCTGTTTGCTCTCACTCTGTTTGCTCACTCTTACACTCTGTTAGGGTACTGTGTAGCCTTGGAAAATATTGGACAACATTAGTATCCTGCCAGATCTTTCTGATAAAGACTAGATGATCTCACTTGAAAGCCTCTCAGGTAAATAATCAAGACAAGGCAGAAATATTTTGCTTAAGAATAAGATAGAATATCATAGTAAGACTGATGAGCAGCCCTCCGATCCAGTGGAGTGAAAAATATCAAAAAACTGGTATGTCTGCCTTCTTCATGACAGTGAAAATCACTATGCTAAGTAAAAGAAACTACTACATAAGAAAAAAAGCTTGGGTAATATGTTTCCAAGTCTGAAAAGTTTGTCTTGGACTTCTGACAAAATGCTTTTTAGAAAAAGATTCTTTTTAAAATTTTGTTTTTATCTATCTCTCTAGCATACAGGAGACATTGTAACATAATGTATTTGCAATATTTTTATCTTACTTTATATCTTAGAATATACACATGCATATATACACTAGAAAGTACAGAGATTATCTTGACATCTGATTAAAAGTGATCTATGAACTATGAATGTGATTTTTAAAAGGTATAGTGTGGAGCAGAGATGAGAAGAACACAAGTTCTAGAGGATGAATGAGCTTATTTTGATTTGGGTTGTCTCTCTTAAAAGACAGTACTTTCAAAGGTGTTAAACATCCAACACTTCTGCTGAGTAGTTACCTTTGAAAAATCGAGGTTCAGAGCTGCTTTAGAAATATCAAAGGGTACAGATAAAACTGAATATAACTTGAAATCAGTCAATCAAAGAAGCTAAAAATTCATTATCACTTTGTCTTGGTTTTGCTTCAATGAAATATGAAAAGAGCTGCCAAGGTAAAATGGTAGAAAATAAAACCTAACAATAACTAGCAAGAGTTTGGGCATGTTCACCTCTAAATGAACATGGTAACTTCAACACTTCTTCTGTAACACAGGCTGGATCATGATGGAGGTAGGGAAAGCATAAAAAGAAGGAAGAGATGGTATACACGCACTCTGGACCAGAATTTTGCAGGATTCAGCTGCCAGTCCTCTCTGAAATACCCTCATAATCTGTTGCTAGGCTTGAAATGATTCAGTGAATGTTGTTTAAATTCCTTCTTTTCCTTAGATTCACAGTCATGTTTGGTTTGGAAAAGCCCAACATACTAATACTCACGATTACAAAAGATAATTTAAAGGCATTATTCACTGAAAAATAAATAAATACAGAAATTAGCATTTATTTTCCTTCTTTATATCTCAGCTGTTTTTTTCTCAGCTGTCAATCTCATTATCATCTGCTAAAACACCATATTTTTATTCCTCAAAATGAAAATCAATTAAGACTTTCTTCCCCATTCAAAATGTGGATAAATCAGAATTGATGTGGTTGCATACTTTCCCCATGTCTCCTGAAGAGCCACAGTATGACCTTGGCATGACCACTTATCCTATGGTGTCTCAGTCCCCTGCCTACCTCAGGGCTGGCTTGTTAAATGAACTGTCAGGTTTCCCACACAGAAACACTGTTTTCCACTGTACAGATATAATTTCTTCTGTCATACAAATAACAGTTCAAAACTATGGCAATGAATGGAAAAATGACCAAAGCAAAATTACTATAAGCTCTAAAAGGAATAAGAAGCGGTCAGAGCCTTGTCTTCACTGAAGTTGATGAATCTTCTCCTCATACTAATCTACTTCTGCTTATATTATCTGTTTTGTGCTATAGAGGTCTCCAAACTATTGCCTTGGCAACCAATAAACATTAACCCATGTGAGATTTTCCTCTTGAAATACTTTCTATATTGGAAATGTTATGTAGGAGGTAAATTTCACTGGAACTGGAAAAGATGTGCAGATGATTCGATTCTCTTTTTTTTTCTTTTTTTTTTTTTTAATTTTGCTACAAAACAGAGTCCTTCATATTTCTGACATGAGAACAAATTCACTATCTGTCTAATGGGATTGGCTCTTGTAGACACGCCTGGACTGTACATTTATCTGCCCTGGAAGACTCACAGCACCCAAGGCAGTCTAACAAAAGACACAACATATTTCACTCAAGGCCTGAAGTAGTTTGTGCAACACCAGGTCCTATGCTGCTTTATGTTACTGTTCTTAATTCTCAGTTATCATGCACATTTAATTGCTCAGTTTCATGGAACAAAACCAAGGGCCGCATTTAGCTGGAGTGCACCTCTGCAAAAAATGGGCCCTTGCATCATTCCTGTATGTTCAAGCACTTCCCAGCTTGCATGGCAAGATCTATCACTGTTAACATACCACTTAAAAGATTTGTCACAAATCCTGGGAAAGCAGGTAATGTCACACCTTGCCCTGTCCCCTCAGGTAAGGCCAGCTGTTGGGGTTGAACTCAAAAAGAGAACTGATGTTGTAACATCAGCTATAACCAAAGACTGTGGCCTGCTTTGCAGGCCAATGAAATCAATAGGAAGACTATTATTGGAGTTAATAGGCTTCAGATTTCACCTCCATAGAGAAATACCAGGGACTTGAATTACATCCAAAACCTCATACGGACCAAGGCAGTCACAAGCAGGCACAACCGGTTTAAAGAACTGATCAAAGTCCACTGATGTCTTTCCAAAAGCTTTGAACAAGTGCCACAGAAAGGAGAGCAGCAACCCAAGAGGAAGGTGACAGAGGTTTTAGGATGGCTGTGGTGAGGCCCACATACTAATGCTGTAGCACAGTACACCCCTGAAGGTGGAGTTACATCAGGAATATTTTATTCATAAGTATAAATGCTTTGGAGCATTTGTCAATATGAAATAACACATTGTTTGGGTCTCTGAAGACATTAAGTGAACCATAATGTGTGTTATTTTGAAATAACACATAGCTTGTCACTTATTATTACTGTGATAATATATATTTAAATGGATCAGCAATGGCAATGCATACATCAAGGAAGGAGAAACTCCAGCAAAAGAGAAATTCTGGTTTTGTATCCCTTATGGAAAATAAAGGAAACCTTTTGGAAGTAAGGATCATTGTTACAGACTTACTTCCTGAAGAAAGTTACAGACTTACTTCCCCTCAGAATGAGTAGGTGGTTTCCTTAACATTCAAGCACAACATGGGATCAACATTTTAGAAATGTTTTCTATGCCTAGTAACATATATTCATCCATGCCAGACCTAGGGAACTGCACAGCTTGTTTTGGAATGCACTCATTCTTCTTGTGTGACACCTGGAAGTCCCCTGATAATCTATAGTGTTCCAGCTAACTGATATAACAAACTACACCTGAAACAACCACAGACTAAAAATTAAAAAAAAAAAAAAAAAGTGTTTGCACAAAGAGTTTCAGCACCAATCTGAATGAAAATTAAACTGTTTCTCTTCAACAACAATGTGAGACAAATACATCTTTTCATTTTGAAATGGAAATATGAAATTTGAATAATTTGTCAGCCTTCCTACCTACAGAACTGCAGAACATGAAGCTGACATGTAAGGGAAGAATTCTGAAAATAGAAATTTTCAGTTTGAGAATTTTTTATGTACTGTAATGATCATTTAAAGTATCTTTAAGACCAAGAGGAAATTATAAAAGTGCTATTTTGAACCACCAATACCCTTTTTTCCTTCCTCTAAAAGAAACAAGGTTTCTAAAAAAAAATAACTTCTCAGTTGCAAAAGTAATGCAGTCAGGACTAAATATCTTTTGTGTGTGAAATTAGGCTGGATATACTGTTAAGGAATTGTTCAGAGTTGTTTGTTTTATAAATATACATATTCTTTTGAACTGCTTTCCTACCAACTAGCAAGAGCAAGGCTTTTTTCTTCATACTCAGCTGTTTGTTTGAGCCTTGAACTAAATACTTGTATTATTTATCAGTTGTACTACTTGTTCTGGAAAGTCCAGATAGAATCTTGTGCAAAACCATAATCCTTGCCTCCAAAAATGTGTACAAAAAGTAATTACAGATTGGAAGCTGAGGCACAGAGATATCATCTGCCAGCACGCAGAAAGTTTAGGTAATCTATCAATTCAGAGCATTAGCCACAAGAACAATGTTCCTGACATTACTAACATCCTTGAAACATGAAGGCAAACACATATCTCAATTTACCAATGTTTTAGAAAGCATCATTCTTTAAAAGCAGAGCAAAAGTCCTGATAAGCAAACTATAACCAATAGCAATATTTTTAAAAGATGTATTATATTAAGGAATCAAACACCAATTTTAATGCTGTTCTTCTACAATATGCGTTGAGGACTGAGACTGGATATTAACACATAGCTGTAGGTGTCAAGATGGTTTAGAGCTTCACAAATCACATAGGAGCTTTATGAAGCACTGATATTCTAGGACAACACAGTCACATAGCAGAATAAATAAAGCTGAGGAAAGCAAGGTATTTTATTGTCTCAAGGGAAATTACAATATTCCAACAGCTGTTTTCAAATTAAGACAAACAATCAAAATGCTGAACTTTTCATAGTGACAACTTAGAAAAAAATAAAATCCAGGAATGTGTAACTTTAGGTTTTGAAACTTTTATCTATGTCTGTTCTGGTCTGGGTGTTTAGCTTTCTTAGGCTTTAATGGGGAAAAACAGTGCACATATTCCACAGGCCAGTAATGACTAAGTCACATCCCCAAGCCCCCATATCCCAAAGCCTGGAAATGCTTCTGAGTGTGTCCTGTCTTACATAGTATCCTCTGACACTGAACTGCATCTTCTACAGAGGATAAAAATGCCTCATCTCTGATTTATACCTGTTGGCCAGGATTTAGGACTGGGCTGTATGTTTTATGCTGTCCTGCTATCATACAAGCCTTATGCTGATTTCTGAGAGAGTCCCAAAAATGGGAGTTCTAGTACTGTACAGGAAAGAATAAGGAAGAAAGCAGCAAAACCACACAAAGCTCAAATAAACCTTGCTGTTACCCTGAGCACAAAGACGTTAATGTCAGTTGTGTACAAAATTATGTGCCTTAGATCAGCACAATGATCCAAAGCAATGTTTTCATTTGGATAGAACTGGTGGAAAATTCTGATTAAATGGAAACTTCCTTTTTCATTGACAATTCATTTTGATGGAAAACGCCTGCCTAATCCTTGTAATACAGTATCAGACAGTCCCACAAGGCAAACTCTGTTTATGCATGACCTAGAGAGAATGGTCATCAGCTAGGTTGCTTCAGTGCTTTGCCATCTCAGCTCAGCTCTGTCATATTTGTCGGCTCAACCCTGGGATGCCAATTGAGGTGGTGAACAGTGTGAACTGCTCAGTCACTCGCTTCACACACCACGCAGATCAATTCCTGTATGATAGTTGTGCTTTTTCATTTACCACATATGCTGAACTGCATTTGACCTGGTGCTGAAAGGTTTCATTTACCATTACAGTCACTTCAGCTGTGCAGTCTCCAGTCTGTACGCTGATTTATGGATGGATGGATTTGCATATGGCAAACATCCGTGCAGCTTTATAAGTTTGCATTTCTGCCAATATATATAATGTCAGGGCTATGATACTAGTATGAGTAATGTTTTTATTAGAAATACCTCTGTTTGGGGCTTTTGTTGTTGTTGGGGATTTGTTTTGGTTTTGCACTTTTTTTTTTTAACTGCACATAAGGATAAAATTCTATTTCACTTGCAGTTTAAGACATGAGGAGACTACTAAAAAGAAACCCCAGCCCTTTGTTTCTTCCCATTATTTCAAGTTCTTTATATATTATTTCCTTCTTATAGCCTTTCCTTATCAGGCATACATGGGGATCATCTTGTCCACAGGGGCAGAAATGAGCATGAACACTGATACCTGCAGAGAAATCTTCAGACTGATCTTGGAGATGGGAACAGTAATATCAAACTATGTCAGTCTATTGCAGTGACTACTGATGACCACCCATGGAAGATTAAGGAAAGACCATGAGGACTAGAGAAGACAGTTTCTGATAGCCCTTTTGATAGATCTGAAGAAAATTATGATATGTTTTGTTGGGGTTCTTTTGGTGTGGGTTCTTTAATTTGGTTTGGGTTGAGTGGAGTTTGGGGTTTTTTTGGTTTTTCTTTTGGGTTTTTTTGGGGGAGATTAAGTTTTTTTGGTAGGTTTTTTTTTTGTTTGTTTTGTTTTTTAAATATAATTTGATCTCCTTTGTGTCTGGCCCAAAACTAAATACTGCAGAAGGCTCATCTTTGGGTAGTTTTGGTACAGACACTGCTAACACCCTATACAAATAGTAAAAGCCAATGTTCTTTTTTTCAGAAATTTTTACTGTAAGCAAGCTGTCATTCTATCCACAATGTACATGTGTATCTTCAATTAATTTTAACACTGTCTTGATGAAACATCATGACAAATATTCATTCATTCTTTGTTTCCTGGTATGAGCAAAGGAGAAAAGATCCACCTCCCACCCACATTCTGTAACAGATTGAGGAATGCAAGACCTTTCATGCTTAAATCATCTACTATGCAATGCAAACGTTTATACCCACTGAAACACAAAACACATCACTCATTATTCTGAAACTTAATTTATAATTTGACATTTACATTGAGGAGCATCTAAAAATAACTTGCAGCAGGGTGTGGCATAATTTTGCACTGCTTATGGAGCTGGTCCAAGCATGGGTGTGTAAACAGCTTCCTATTTGTATACATTATGTAGGTAAATGCATGCATGCACCTAAGGATACATTCACAATTCAGAGAGTTTGGCAAGGTTCTTCCCTCAACCTAGCTTCATAGAGGGAAAGGCTGAGCTTAGCCAGACCCAAAAAAATCCCTTTGGAAGAGCAGTCAGGTGGGAGAGTGGTCCTGGGCTCAGTAGGACAAAGCAGGGGAAGGAGTTTCACATGTTGCAATCACACTCCATGTACTACTGGCCAGCAATTTCGTATAAATGTATAATTTCTGAGTGTCCTTTAGTTATCTCTTGGACAGGCTCAGAGACCTTCTTACAGTAAGTGGCCTTCTTTATATATGAATCTGTGTACATATGCTAACATATAATGAAATTTCTCCTTTTCAACATCATCTTGGCCAGCACTGGGAAAGTGTTAAGATGTCTCTGTTCCAAGACATCACAGACTTGTTTACTGATGAGTTACTTTGTGGGTTATTCTCTGATTGCTAACATAGTTTAAGTAACAGCTCCTATTAATTAAATCGATGCCCCTTACAGCCTGCTGAAGGACTTCACAGACAGCTGCTCCAGAGATCAGAAGTAGTGCAAATGTGTTTCCTATTGGATTTTATGCCACAAATAGTTCCTGTTATTTTTAATAGAAAATATTTTTTTGCTCCCTTCTTTAAATGCATACTTATCGTAAAATGTGAAAAATTTTATTGCCCTACCACTCTCTACTGCATTTGAGACTTTCTATATTTTCTTAACATCTGACATAGGCCAGAATAAATTTTAGGATAATAAGAGTGTCTGCACAAGTGGCTACATCTGAGAGGCTGCAATTTGAGATTTCTCTTGCTGTTTAGCAAAGAGCACTGAGAGCCCACTGACAGGATGTCTGGGGTGAGGCAGCACA